>NC_085141.1:18425627-19086877 GCF_024139115.2 Armigeres subalbatus
AATAAAGCTCTGAAAGAAGAAGAAAAGGAAAGTTCTCACTATCAAAAAATGTCTTCTTTATTTTGAATAACTTTAGCCTATATTTTAGAAGTTGATTTTATCAACAGAATTAAACTTTCATAGCAAACATAATGTGCGTTTGCAGATACAATTACTATAAGGGGGAGGGTATAAAACAGAAATCGAAGCAATTTTATTTCAATGTGACCATTGTCCTTTGTTCATCCTTGAGCACTTCCGGTGATTTGCGGATTACTACTTTTTGTATACCAAATCAATCGCTCGATAGGGAGAAGAAGATGGAATCATCTTTGCCACACAAAAGAAATTAACTGTGTCGAGTAGGATGAGAGTGCAGCAGTGAGATAATGGAAAATAACAATAATTGAAGAAAGAAATACTTTTTCCTGTGCTCCCAAATGGAAATAAAAAAAAACATACACACACCGTCACAATATACCATTAGCGGAAGGAACCAACTTTCTATTGCTTTTCCGCAGTCCTTTTTCGGTCGTTCGCTTTTCCAGCCAGCCTCCCGACAAATGCGCGCTCTGTCAGCCTGCAAGCGCGAACAAATGAATCGGTTTTGCTCGAGCTTTTGTTTGGGTCCTTCCGTCTACCCAATGCCCTGTTTCCCTGGCCCACATCATGCACATCACAAAAGCAGCAATTCACTTTTGCTGCCTACTACAATAATGTAGCGTAGGTGAATCATGATGAAAAACTAGCAAAAAATAAATGCTCCGTGGGGAGGGAGGCCCACGACTACAAGGACGGTACATTGCTGCTGCTGCTGTTGGTGTGGACCAGTCATGGGAAATTTATGATTCCATTGTTTTGTCATTCGATTTCGCTGCTTTGCTTTTCGGTGCTCGTTTGTCGATGGCGTTTGCTGGTGTGCTGTTTAGGTGAGGATGATGTGATATGCGCCCCTCTAGCTTTAAATATGTTGAACCCGATTTATCGTGCTAATAGTTAATAATAAGAAGCAAGAACATATATACCGCACTACGAGTTTCGGTCCTGCTAACCACAGAATTCAGCCCGAAAAGAAATTATTATTACTGTCTTTGTTGAAGAAGCTTTCTATAGTCATAATTTGTTTGGATTAAAGAATAACGTTTTTTTTACATGTTTGATGCTGGCACAATTGTATTCCAAAGAATTATTTGCTAAGTACTAAACGTATCAAATTTCTAAAATACTAATAAGAGAGTCCATTTCCCGACTCATTTTGTTGTCCCGGCATTCGGGATAGAAATATTTGCAAATCCCGGGATCCTGGTATTTTTTGTGATATTCAAGAAATGAACTCCGAAAACATTTTTTTTGTGCTAATGTCCGCACTGACAAAGCCCCGGCTACTCGGATATCCATCTGCGACTTGACGTCCAGCTTTCTGAACATGGGACCGGGGAGTGTAGAGTTTGTAAATCAGGGTTGGTGACTTGAGTAACAGATACTCTCATGTAAGGCTCAGTTTGCAAATATCTGTTGCATTAAAAATTTGGGGTGGGCGTGGGGATCAAAGATGATAATGGAGAGGGTCTTGTTGGATTAGCAAAAGATATCAGAATGGCAAAACTGAGCATGTAAATCACTTACTTGATTTTTGGTACCGCCCCACGCATACTCTTCGGACAGCCAGATTTGTTGTCGCTGCTGTCGCCTGAGTCCCTTCCCTAGCAGCACACATGTTCCAAATTTAGTCACAACCAAGTTTCTGCAATCATTTTTGTTTCACTTGAGTTGCTCTTGGGAGAGGTCCGTCTATACCCTGCATTAACAGGACCTGAGGAAATTCGGACTCGTTGTCTGGATCCGTGAAGCATGGAAGTCTGCGTCCAGTAAATTGTCCATCGATTCTGCTAGTTATGTTGCCAGACTCTAGCAATTGAACTTACTGCTCCATTATTCTGGATTTTCAACATGTCACTGGAATCAGGATGTTTTCCGTTAATATGGAAAAAATCATTTTTAGTTCCAATTTTTAAATCTGGTATAAAATCCAATGTTCGTAACTATCGTGGTATTGCTCTTATATCTTGCATACCGAAATTGTTCGAAGCAATTGTTAATGAAAAAATATTTGTTCAAATATAAAATCGAATCACATCTAAGCAACACGGTTTCTTTAAAGGTCGTTCGACAGCCACAAATCTAACAGAATTCGTTAATTATTCTTTGGATGCAATGGATAGTGGTCACCATGTAGAAGCCTTGTACACAGATTTTAGCAAAGCTTTTGATCGCGTTGATTTACCCATGCTTTTGTTCAAGCTGCAGAAGATGGAAATTCAACCAAAACTTCTTCATTGGCTTGAATCGTATCTACCAAGTCGTGTTCAAGTTGTAAGATACAAAGGAAAATTATCAACCCCAATACAAGCCTCTTCTGGAGTTCCTCAAGGATCTCATTTAGGTCCATTACTTTTTATTTGTAAATGACCTCCCTCTTGTGCTCCATAAATTGAATGTCTTAATTTATGCAGATGACATGAAACTTTTCCTACAAATCAAAACTGTCGAGGATATTGATCAGAGTGTCGAAAATCGAAAATTTTTAGCAAAGTCCATTTTTCTTCATTTGTCAGTTCACTTCCGACACATCCATAGTCGGCTCTGGACAGTCAATATTCAGTTGAATATTATTCATTGAATATTTATGCACATTTCACAAATTGATAAATTATCTGAAATCTTTTGAAATCTGAAATCTTTGAAAATTTGAAACACGTTTCAAATGAGTGAAGTGATTTATCACAAAGGACTGAATTCGATTTTCATCCACGAGGGACTTTCAGCGGTAAACATCAACATAAACAATGATAATTATGTTTTTTTCTGCACATAGTAAACACATTCAGTGACAGTCGAATGAATGAATTCGTGGAGTAGTCGTCTGATTATGTCATTCTATGTTTTGAATATACATGCGATGTTTGTCAAAATTCGGATTGAAGTTGCTTCATGAAGAAGAACATTTTAAGCTCGGATATCGATACATTCAAAGATGAAATATTGGTATTCCATACATGGTGTAAAAAAAGTCTTCTACAGTTGAATATAAAAAAAATGCAACTTAATAACCTTCAGCAGAAAACGAAACATACTCAGCGCAAATATTAGTTTTGATGATCAGAACGTAGTAAGAAGCAATAGAGTAAGAGATTTGGGAGTAATATTGGATTCAAAACTCACTTTCATCGATCATTATAACTTAATTGTAAGCAAATCCAACAACATGTTAGGTTTTATAAAACGATTCTGTTACAATTTTCAGGACCCATACACAATAAAAACACTATATACAGCTTATGTAAGGCCAATCTTAGAATATTGCAGCATAGTTTGGTCCCCATTTTCAGCTATTCATGCCAACAGAATTGAGTCAGTTCAAAAACAATTTTTATTATAAGCACTACGAAAGTTAGGGTGGACCGAATTTCCATTGCCACCATATGTAGCTCGTTGTAAGCTCATCAGGGACAGCAGCAGGGACTATGTCCAAGGGCTTGACGATCCCTCCCCAGGCCATCTGCGAGTTGTGGCGCCTGCCTAGAATGTGGTGGGGTTTGACAGTGGGCCCTGTAAAACCTCTATAAAAAGCTGCATGTATCCGCAAGTAGGCTCCGCCAAAGCGACCGTGTGCCGCTCAAAGCGCACAAGCCCAAGTCCTGGTGTTAGGTGGGACGCTAAACAGCCCTGACACGACGGCCCTCCGACGAGACAGGAGGTTTGCACAGGCCCAATAAGCCGCCTTTAAAAACAACTATTACGAACGACATAGAAGATAATACGACTCGATACAATCGGCAACGACCTAGGCGACGAATAAAGGATCACGATTGGAAGCTTGGAACATGGAATTGCAAGTCGCTAGGCTTCGCAGGTTGCGACAGGATAATCTACGATGAATTACATCCCCGCAACTTCGACATCGTAGCGCTGCAGGAAATCTGCTGGACAGGACAGAAAGTGTGGAAAAGCTGGCATTGAGCGGCTTCATTCTACCAAAGCTGGGGCTCCACCAATGAGCTGGGAATCGGGTCAATAGTGCTGGGAAAAATGCGCTAACGCGTGATTGGGTGGCAACCAATCAACGCAAGAATGTGCAAGCTGAATATAAAAGGCCGTTTCTTGAACTATAGCATCATCAACGTGCACTGCCCACACGAAGGGAGACCCGACGACGAGAAAGAAGCGTTCTATGCACAGCTGGAGCAGACATACGATGGATGCCCACTGCGGGACGTCAAAATCGTCATCGGTGACATGAACGCTCAGGTAGGAAGGGAGGAAATGTATAGACCGGTCATCGGACTGGATAGTCTGCATACCGTATCGAACGACAACGGCCAACGATGTATAAACTTTGCAGCCTCCCGCGGAATGGTAGTCCGAAGCACGTCTTCCACCGCAAGAATATCCACAAGGCCACATGGAAATCACTTAATCAAGTAACGGAAAACCAAATCGACCACGTTCTTATCGACGGTAAATTCTTCTCCGACATCACGAACGTACGCACTTACCGCAGTGCGAATATTGAATCCGACCACTACCTCGTTGCAGTATGTCTGCGCTCAAAACTCTCGACGGTGATCAACACGCGTCGGAGTCGTCCGCCGCGGCTAAACATTGGGCGGCTACAAGACGGTAGACTAGCTCAAGACTACTCGCAGTAGCTGGACGTGGCACTCCCAACGGAAGAGCAGCTAAGCGAAGCATCTCTTGAAGATGGCTGGAGAGATATTCGATCCGCCATTGGAAGCACCGCATCCGCTGCACTAGGCACGGTGGCTCCGGATCAGAGAAACGACTGGTATGACGACGAATGTGAGCAGTTAGTTGAGGAGAAGAATGCAGCATGGGCGAGATTGCTGCAACACCGCACGAGGGCGAACGAGGCACGATACAAACGAGCGCGGAACAGACAAAACTCGATTTTCCGGAGGAAAAAGCGCCAGCAGGAAGATCGAGACCGTGAGGAGACGGAGGAACTGTACCGCGCTAATAACGCACGAAAGTTCTATGAGAAGTTGAACCGTTCACGTAAGGGCCACGTGCCACAGCCCGATATGTGTAAGGACATAAACGGGAACCTTCTTACAAACGAGCGTGAGGTGATCCAAAAATGGCGGCAGCACTACGAAGAGCACCTGAATGGCGATATGGCAGACAACGGTGGCGGTATGGTAATGAACCTAGGAGCACGCGCGCAGGACATGCGACTTCCGGCTCCGAATCTCCAGGAAATCCAGGAGGAGATCGGCCGGCTGAAAAACAACAAAGCCCCTGGAGCAACTACCAGGAGAGCTGTTAAAACACGGTGGTGAAGCACTGGCTAGAGCGCTGCACTGGTTTGGGAGGATGAGGTTCTGCCGCAGGAGTGGATGAAAGGTGTCGTGTGTCCCATTTACAAAAATGGCGATAAGCTGGATTATAGCAACTACCGCGCAATTACATTGCTGAACGCCGCCTACAACGTACTCTCCCAAATTTTATGCCGCCGACTAACACCAATTGCAAGAGAGTTCGTGGGGCAGTACCAGGTGGGATTTATGGGAGAACGCTCTACCACAGACCAGGTGTTCGCCATACGTCAGGTATTGCAGAAATGCCGCGAATACAATGTGCTCACACATCATCTATTTATCGACTTCAAAGCCGCATATGATACAATCGATCGGGACCAGCTATGGCAGCTAATGCACGAAAACGGATTTCCGGATAAACTGATACGGTTGATCAAAGCGACGATGGATCGGGTGGTGTGCGTAGTTCGAGTTTCAGGGGCATTCTCGAGTCCCTTCGAAACGCGCAGAGGGTTACGGCAAGGTGATGGTCTTTCGTGTCTGCTATTCAACATCGCTCTGGAGGGAGTAATACGAAAGGCAGGGATTGACACGAGTGGTACGATTTTCACGAAGTCCGTCCAGTTATTTGGTTTCGCCGACAACATTGATATCATGGCACGTAACTTTGAGAGGATGGAGGAAGCCTACATCAGACTGAAAAGCGAAGCTAAACGGATTGGACTAGTCATCAACACGTCGAAGACGAAGTACATGATAGGAAGAGGCTCAAGAGAGGTCAATGTGAGCCACCCACCACGAGTTTCTATCGGTGGTGACGAAATCGAGGTGGTTGAAGGATTCGTGTACTTGGGCTCACTGGTGACCGCGGATAACGATACCAGCAGAGAAATTCGAAGGCGCATAGTGGCTGGAAATCGTACGTACTTTGGACTCCGTAAGACGCTCCGATCGAATAGAGTTCGCCGCCGTACCAAACTGACTATCTACAAAACGCTTATAAGACCGGTAGTTCTCTACGGACACGAGACCTGGACGATGCTCGTGGAGGACCAACGCGCACTGGGAGTTTTTGAAAGGAAAGTGTTGCGTACCATCTATGGTGGGGTGCAGATGGCGGACGGTACGTGGAGGAGGCGAATGAACCACGAGTTGCATCAGCTGTTGGGAGCAGGGTAGAAATATTTCACAGTCAATGCAGTGAAAAACATGGATCTCAGTAAAATCTGCAGTCGCCTTCATTGCCACCGCGGTGAGTGCGACTGGGTGCAGCCGAAAAATCATTTCCAACACCGACTGTTCAATTTCGCATTCAGCCACTCACAAGTCGCTCTGACACGCTGTGGGTGTGGGTGATGTGAGTTCTGTTGTTTACTTTTCTGCCTCTCCGGGAATGTGAGGCTGATTTCAAAGCAGAAAGAAAATAAAAACATGATATAAAAAAACATCACCTTCATCCAGTGCTGCCGAAAATTTACAACCCTGGTTGGGAGAACCACCCATCGTGCACACCGCGAAAATCGGAAGACTGCGGAGGGCCGGGCACGTAGCCAGAATGTCAATACATATAATCCGGTGAAAATGGTTCTTGACAACGATCCGACGGGAACAAGAAGGCGAGGTGCACAGCGGGCAAGGTGGATCGATCAGGTGGAGGATGATTTGCGGACCCTCCGCAGACTGTGTGGTCGGCGAAGTGCAGCCATGGACCGAGCTGAATGGAGAAGTCTTTTATATGCAGCACAGGCCACTCCGGCCTTAGTCTGATATAAATAAAAATAACTTTTGCTTTTACCAACCATTTGGTTCTCTAGTATCAAACCATTCATAAATTACTGTTCATACCGCATTTATAAATTACCGTTCATTGATGTAAGCCCTACACCCAACCGGCGGTTGTTAGATTTTCTAACAATTCTGTATAAGAATCTATCAAAACCTGTGTAAGAACTGGGCATATACGAAATTGTTAGATTCTTATAGAAAAAATGTAAGCTTTCAAACAAATATTGTAAAAAAAGCTTACAAAATTGTTAGATTCTTATACACTACTTGTATAAGAATCTAGCAATTTTGCATATGATCCGTTCTTATACAGGTTTTAACGGGTGGTCACTAAAAAACGGGAATTTCAATACTTCAATACTTTTTTATGAGAACATTAATGTATTCAGAGAAAAATTTCCTTAAGTAAATGAATCTTTATAATATTCAGAAAATTGTCGTCCACAAACTTTTACTCCAACATGTTCAGTTGTTTCAAGCATGCCGGCAAAACTGGAAGAATGGGCGCCGCATTGTTCAATTTTTCAAGCGAACAAAGATCGTGGGAAACGGTGGACAATTTTGAAAATGAAAATGTTTCAAAAACTGTTAAAGGATTTTAAGTAGATCGAGGTCCATTATATTCAAAGGTGATTGGAAGGCCAAATACACGAAGCAACTTAACAATAGGATCTGAAGCATCATCTGGAAATGGCCGCTGTCCAACGTTCATGTGATACCTGCAAGATTAAACTACGCCGCACGGTGGACAACGGACCATATGCTATCATTCATTAATCTAAGTTTTAAGACTATGGTCAACTTTTTATATAACGTATACCAGATTGAACTGTACTTCTTTGTAGTTTTATTCCCGATACATTCTTTTCATTCCCGCTATTTAGTGGCCACCCTTTAGTAGATTCTTATACAGAATGGTTAGAAAATCTAACAACCACTGGTAGGGTGTAGAGCTCTTCTTCCGTTCTGCTTGCCAATGCAACAGAGTTCCGCGTTCTACGATTATGCTTCGTTTGGAAAAAGAATGTGCAAGGCGCAAGGAAGAACCGGGCAACCCACTACTATCAATGATGCAAATGGAACAGATCTGGCAAACTACATAAAAAATATGGCAGGGTAGGAGTGACAAGGTGCATACATCATGGCCATGGACGTTTGTGTTACTTTGATGATGCTTTACTGAGTGGTACTTAAAATTATATTATTTTCATTACCCTTAGCTAGTAGACATTGGTTTAAGCTTTTGAGTTCTTATACAAAAACATTGCTTAACAAAGACTTTAAGGATAAAAACCCCGAAAATGCAGGAGATCAATAATTTATTCTAATAGTAACATAACATTGCAAGCAGTACAAAATTATTCGAGTGGTCCAAAATATGTTCAATAGGTGGTCCAAAATAAAAACTTGTGGTCCAAAATAAAATCTAACATAACTTCAGAATTTCTGATAGTTGGGTTATTCCGGTGGGATTTACAACATTTTTACCAACAAATCCTACCTAGCATTCACCACTTTTTATTTGCATAGGGAATTGATCAAGCGTTGTTACAAAATCTAACTTTTATTCGAAAAATTGTTTGGCTATCTCCTAAAGTTGTTTAAGTTGTAAGTCCAAGATTATAAAACGATCCGTCTCCAAAACGTGCATTTACATTTAGGTGGCGCTTGTTTTTTGGCTGGTCCATGCATCAAATGTCAGAGTGAGTAGTTCGCCTGATTCAAGCGTATTTGTGTAATAATCAGATACCTAGGCAAAGAATATTCACGCATTGTTATCGATTTTTTTTTCTGTGTTAGGTATCTAATCGGTTCAAATATGGAGCAGGAAGTAAAAACTATCTTAGAATGCCACAACTTTTAAAATCATGAAGTTTGATGTGTCCTATTTCCGTAAAGTGACCCCATAACAGGTTCTGGTGGAACGTCCGGAATCCGGAATACAGGCCATGTTTTAGACCGATCAAATTCCTGATCAAATTTGATATAGTTTATGCGTCGTCTCCAATCAAAATATCCAAAATAATCATTTCCGAAGTATGCGTTCTGAAAAATTGCCAAAGGCTAACATCCATTTTAAATCCGAAATAATTCCGGAACCAAGTGGTCAATCCTAGAAATCTATAAAACTTCTGAAACTTGAATAAATTCCGCTTCTTTTGGTGAAAGTTGCCATAAAAAATGTTGAAAGACAAAAAAGTTACCGCCAAAAAGATTTTAATTTTCGTTTTCAAAAGTGAGGTGGGTAACGGAAAGGTTAATGACACATTTTAATGCCTTGACAAATCTGTAGTAACATCGACGGGTTTGTTGCAGTTTCATAGCAAACTTGAAGAGTAAATCTACAAGAGGGCTTTTAAACATATTTGTTACTTGTGATGCCCGTTATGTCAGACGGTTTACATTTTTACCGCAATTCAACATTTTTTCAAATGTCCATTATTTCCTATTACCGCCAAGCCTTTATTTATTTCTTTTATTTTTTTTATTATAATGTTCATATGCAATGGATTCAGTGTAAATATTGATGACAAAATAGAAGAAATCACTCGACAATGTGTTGTGCAACCACCTCAAAACCAAATCGTTGAACATGACTTATATTCCATAAAAGCTGCAAAACTCAACTCTATAAGAAAGTGGACAAGAGAGGAAACTATACGCAACCAAAAAAAAAAAAAAAGAAAAACTTGAATAAAAATACAAAATATTTTAAAATCCAGTGGGCTTATAATTTCTGGATCTGTCTATAGGAAGGGAAGGATTGTTAGTCCGATTGGCATTGCTACTACAGATCGAGTATATCTCTGCATCTCCACAACTTTTTTGTTATAGAATATTGAGTTAGTTACAAAGGATAATCTTTTAGGGATTCACTTCTGCAATCGATGCGAACTTTGTGATGGGATATAATTATGCACTTTTAAAATATTCTACTCACGTTCTTTCTCATCGAATCAGTGTGCTAACCTAAAATACGACCAACGCGCACTAATTAGTTTTTTTTACCGGCTGCAAAGAGCAGGAAAAATCATTTCTGATGATCGCACGATCGTTCTGCAGACAACACTCACTGACCGCACAAAGTACAAACCAGGATTTCGCGACTATTTTGCGTCCTGTCCTAGTATGGACGCATTCTATAATGTACTCTTAATGGTTAAATCGTGATGGAAAAGACCCATACTAATTTTTATTTAAATATTTCAGATAGATTATTAGTTGGTGATGCGCCCTAACCCATTTCCCCTGACAAATGTTGTTCATATGAATTGTATGTGTGTGTAGCTACCAGAGAAGAGTGGCTTGCTTTTATGCCCCCATGTTACTGTAGGATTTTTCCGAGGTCCTTGGGATTCAGTGGGATAAAGTATATTTGTAAGCTTCCATGGTGGAAAACAGAGAATAATGGTGGATATGTTGTGGATAAATAGCTAGCGGATTCTGTTTTGTGATATTGGACAAACGAAGAGACGCGTTAGTAGCTAACCCTATTTTGTAAAATTATGAATCAAAATCGCGTTATTAATGTGTGGTCTGGTGTTCAAGCCCTGGATGCAATTTTTCAAAGTGGGAAGGCATGCCTAAGTGATAATTGTGTTTGTGTCTGAGTCTAGAAAAGGAAGTGAATTTGGGTGGTGCATTTTACCTAGTCCGGTGGTGCCCATGAAGAGGTTGCCGCCCGATGCTTGCACGAAATCTCGATCCTCTGGTCAAGGTTGACGGCGGTTGAAGGTGGTGGTGATGGTGATGGCGATGTGGTGGGTGGTACACAGGATGATAGCACACACAAAAACACGCGATAAGACACACAGTGCGAGAGGAAGAAAAGAACAAGAAATCGAAATTAGACGGCGATGGTGGGTGCAGTCAAGCGAAAGTACGTGAATTTCTGGGGCAATATCGATTCTGGCAGTGGAAGTAAAAGTGCGACGGATTCGTATTGGAGTAGCCATTTTCACTTTGTTCGGAGGGCTCTATAGTGCGATTGGAACACGATTTCGTTCTCGTAGTTTTTATTACGTGGGCGATAGTAGCAATGGAATGTTCAGCGAGCATTGCAAGTTGCTGTTTTGGTGGCCCGGTAATAACAATAAGAGGGCATGCAAGCGAGACAAAAACCATTTAGCAACTGGTTGGATTCTAAATGGTTTTTGAGCGTAACAGCTTGTCTAAGTGCTCTTGACGTGCGATAAAATGTGGTTGAATCGTGCGGTGTTATTGACAGCTTTGTTGAAAACGCTTGGCTTTTTTACAGCTCAAAGGATAGATTTTTTTTATTGAATTCAATGTCTGGATCATCGTAAATGTGTGCAGTTTTTTGTATGCAACGGCATGGCAGCTATTTCACATGTCATAAATAAGGCGTGTCATGTGGTCGACATCATCTTTATATTGGCAAGTTTATTTTTTATTAACAAAGTTTTATTTCGATCAAATTTCCTATAACTCGACCGCAATATGCTTAGTCAAGGATGTAAACGAACATATTGTCAGAATTTTGAAAGGCAGGATTTTGAAATGGTAGAATTGTAGCATTGAAATTTTGATATAGTTTTACTCAACATTTCGCTGTTTAAGTCCCACTAGTTATGAAGTTAAAACGATAATTGTGGAGGCAAATGTGCGCAGTTTACTTTAACCGTAACAGAAAGAAAGTTTTGTGATCTCAGTAAACCAATTATATGAAATTTTAAAATGCGAAATGGTTTGTAGATATTGCTATCAAAAATTACAATAACATTTATGCTCCACTGTCTATACGAGACATGTTATCGCATAAAGATGGAACTCGTTTGTTCAATTTTGACATCGACGACATGCCATGGCCAATTTTTACCACGCCTGAGTGATGAAAGCATCACAACGATGACAAACAACCGAAAATAACGAAAACGCTCGTAAAGAACGAATGAGAATTTATTACACCGAAGTACTGCAAAAGAATGCCGAACATCCAGACAAAAGTGTCTCTCGTCATCAGAATCACATAATTCCAAGCACTTTTCTCCACTCGAAAAGCGTCCGAAATTTCATCAACTGTTGGCGAGCGGCTCGTCAGCATCGTCGAAAATGGCAACAGAAAATGGAAATGAAAATAGGAAAATTAAACAGAAATATCATTTGCTGATGATATTTACGTGATGTACGGACTCTGACTGGGTTGAAAATGGTTCCCAGAGATGTGGGTGCGCCGACGATTCAAGGAAACGAGGCGGTAGTGGTGGAATACACATTTATTTACATTTCAGCTATATTCAAGATTTATGACATAACGGATTTCAGGATTCCTTGGCCGATGCTTTGCGCACGAAGCTTGATAGACCAGCACAAAAAGGAATTCATTTATTGGAGTTATTTTTTCCTAACCGTATTCGTAGGGAAAGAAATGTCCCCGTAATTGAATAAATATAAGAAAACAAGAATACCTCTACGTCTTCACAAATAACACAAGAAGGTTTTCTCTTTCTTTGAAGGACCAGCCTACAGCACAGGAACCGGAAATCTTTCTCTGCCTTCTAGCGACGGTTTATGACGTTGATGGTTTGTGGTTGGTGAAATTGAAAGGAGAAATGTAAATAAACATTATTTTTCTGCGCCCTGCTCTGTCAGCATCTGACTGATGCTTCTCTTGCCTTCATCCACCCAGAGCCGCCACCGCAGCGTACCGCCACATAGCATCGCATTGGTTCGTTCGTTCGTTCTCGTCTGGTCAAAAGGTTGAATGACGCGCGAGTGGAGCCACCAACGAGGCTGTTCAATTTCATGGACGATTTGGATGAAGAATGGGTGTTTCATTTCTCACAAGGCAATGGCCGCAAACGAATGGAATATGTGTGCCTTTGTTGAACGGTGAAAGGTTTAATCAGATTGCACGAAAACTGCGGTTTATGGTTTCGTCACGCTTTCAACAGCGTTTGAATAAACTTTAATCAAAATCTTTTATTTAGAAGGAAAGATTGCGTTTATATGCCTACGAATCATTGAACATTGCTTTTAAATGCCAATTCAATCCAATCCAATCCAATCCAATCCAATCCAATCGGCTCGGAAGCCTCCTTTCAAGAGGCTCGGAAGCCTCCTTTCAAGAGGCTCGGAAGCCTCCTTTCAAGAGGCTCGGAAGCCTCCTTTCAAGAGGCTCGGAAGCCTCCTTTCAAGAGGCTCGGAAGCCTCCTTTCAAGAGGCTCGGAAGCCTCCTTTCAAGAGGCTCAGAAGCCTCCTTTCAAGAGGCTCAGAAGCCTCCTTTCAAGAGGCCTCGAAGCCTCCTTTCAAGAGCTCAGGCCTCCTTCAAGAGGCTCAGCCTCCTTTCAAGAGGCTCAAGCCTCCTTTCAAGAGGCTCCAGAAGCCTCCTTTCAAGAGGCTCAGAAGCCTCCTTTCAAGAGGCTCAGAAGCCTCCTTTCAAGAGGCCTCAAGCCTCCCTTTCAATAGGCTCAGGCCTCCTTTCAAGAGGCCTCAAGCCTCCTTTCAAGAGGCTCAGAGCCTCCTTTCAAGAGGCCCGGAAGCCTCCTTTCAAGAGGCCTCAGAGCCTCCTTTCAAGAGGCTCCAGCCTCCTTCAAGAGGCCTCAGAAGCCTCCTTTCAAGAGGCTCAGAGCCTCCTTTCAAGAGGCTCAAGCCTCCTTTCAAGAGGCTCAAGCCTCCTTTCAAGAGGCTCAGGAAGCCTCCTTTCAAGAGGCTCAAGCCTCCTTTCAAGAGGCCTCAGAAGCCTCCTTTCAAGAGGCTCAGAGCCTCCTTTCAAGAGGCTCAAGCCTCCTTTCAAGAGGCCTCGAGCCTCCTTCAAGAGGCTCCAGAAGCCTCCTTTCAAGAGGCCTCAGAAGCCTCCTTTCAAGAGGCTCAGAAGCCTCCTTTCAAGAGCTCAGGCCTCCTTTCAAGAGGCTCAGAAGCCTCCTTTCAAGAGGCTCAGAAGCCTCCTTTCAAGAGGCTCAGAAGCCTCCTTTCAAGAGCTCAGAAGCCTCCTTTCAAGAGGCTCAGGAAGCCTCCTTTCAAGAGGCCTGGAAGCCTCCTTTCAAGAGGCTCAGGCCTCCTTTCAAGAGGCCTCAGAGCCTCCTTTCAAGAGGCCTCAGAGCCTCCTTTCAAGAGGCTCGGAAGCCTCCTTTCAAGAGGCCTGGAAGTCTCCTTTCAAGAGGCTCAGGTCTCCTTTCAAGAGGGCTCAGAAGCCTCCTTTCAAGAGGCTCAGAGCCTCCTTTCAAGAGGCTCAGAAGCCTCCTTTCAAGAGGCTCAAGCCTCCTTTCAAGAGGCTCAGGCCTCCTTTCAAGAGGCTCGGAAGCCTCCTTTCAAGAGGCTCAGAGCCTCCTTTCAAGAGGCTCAGAAGCCTCCTTTCAAGAGGCCTCAGGAAGCCTCCTTTCAAGAGGCCTGGAAGCCTCCTTTCAAGAGGCTCAGGAAGCCTCCTTTCAAGAGGCCTCCAGAAGCCTCCTTTCAAGAGGCTCAGGAAGCCTCCTTTCAAGAGGCTCAGAGCCTCCTTCAAGAGACTCAGAAGCCTCCTTTCAAGAGGCTCAGAAGCCTCCTTTCAAGAGGCTCAAGCCTCCTTCAAGAGGCTCAGGCCTCCCTTTCAAGAGGCTCAGAAGCCTCCTTTCAAGAGGCTCAGGCCTCCTTTCAAGAGGCTCAGAAGCCTCCTTTCAAGAGGCCCAGAGCCTCCTTTCAAGAGGCCTCAGAAGCCTCCTTTCAAGAGGCTCCAGAAGCCTCCTTTCAAGAGGCTCAGAAGCCTCCTTTCAAGAGGCTCAAGCCTCCTTTCAAGAGGCTCAGAGCCTCCTTTCAAGAGGCTCAAGCCTCCTTTCAAGAGGCTCAGAAGCCTCCTTTCAAGAGGCTCAGAGCCTCCTTTCAAGAGGCTCAGAAGCCTCCTTTCAAGAGGCCTCAGGCCTCCTTTCAAGAGGCTCCAGCCTCCTTTCAAGAGGCTCCAGGCCTCCTTTCAAGAGGCTCAGAAGCCTCCTTTCAAGAGGCTCAGGCCTCCTTTCAAGAGGCTCAGAGCCTCCTTTCAAGAGGCTCAGAAGCCTCCTTTCAAGAGGCTCAGAAGCCTCCTTTCAAGAGGCTCAGAGCCTCCTTTCAAGAGGCTCAGGCCTCCTTTCAAGAGGCTCAGGAAGCCTCCTTTCAAGAGGCTCGGAAGTCTCCTTTCAAGAGGCTCAGAGCCTCCTTTCAAGAGGCTCAGAGCCTCCTTTCAAGAGGCTCAGGCCTCCTTTCAAGAGGCTCAGGAAGCCTCCTTTCAAGAGGCTCAGAGCCTCCCTTTCAAGAGGCCTCAGAAGCCTCCTTTCAAGAGGCCTCAGAAGCCTCCTTTCAAGAGGCTCAGAAGCCTCCTTTCAAGAGGCTCAGAGCCTCCTTTCAAGAGGCTCAAGCCTCCTTTCAAGAGGCTCAGAAGCCTCCTTTCAAGAGCTCAGAAGCCTCCTTTCAAGAGGCTCAGGCCTCCTTTCAAGAGGCTCAGGAAGCCTCCTTTCAAGAGCTCAGGAAGCCTCCTTTCAAGAGGCTCCAGCCTCCTTTCAAGAGGCTCAGGAAGCCTCCTTTCAAGAGGCTCAAGCCTCCCTTTCAAGAGGCTCAGGCCTCCTTTCAAGAGGCTCAGAGCCTCCTTTCAAGAGGCTCAGAAGCCTCCTTTCAAGAGGCTCAGAAGCCTCCTTTCAAGAGGCTCAGGCCTCCTTTCAAGAGGCTCAGGCCTCCTTTCAAGAGGCTCAGAAGCCTCCTTTCAAGAGGCCTCAGGCCTCCTTCAAGAGGCTCCAGCCTCCTTTCAAGAGGCTCAGAAGCCTCCTTTCAAGAGGCCTCAGAAGCCTCCTTTCAAGAGGCTCAGAGCCTCCTTTCAAGAGGCCTCAGAAGCCTCCTTTCAAGAGGCTCAGAGCCTCCTTTCAAGAGGCTCAGAAGCCTCCTTTCAAGAGGCCTGGAAGCCTCCTTTCAAGAGGCTCCAGGCCTCCTTTCAAGAGGCCTGGAAGCCTCCTTTCAAGAGGCTCAGAAGCCTCCTTTCAAGAGGCTCAGAAGCCTCCTTTCAAGAGGCTCCAGGCCTCCTTTCAAGAGGCTCAGAAGCCTCCTTTCAAGAGGCTCAGGAAGCCTCCTTTCAAGAGGCTCAGGCCTCCTTTCAAGAGGCTCAGAAGCCTCCTTTCAAGAGGCCTCAGAGCCTCCTTTCAAGAGGCTCAGAGCCTCCTTTCAAGAGGCTCAGAGCCTCCTTTCAAGAGGCTCAGGCCTCCTTTCAAGAGGCCTCAGAGCCTCCTTTCAAGAGGCTCAGAGCCTCCCTTTCAAGAGGCCTCAGAAGCCTCCTTTCAAGAGGCTCAGAGCCTCCTTTCAAGAGGGCCTCAGAGCCTCCCTTTCAAGAGGCTCAGAAGCCTCCTTTCAAGAGCTCAAAGCCTCCTTTCAAGAGGCCTCAGAAGCCTCCTTTCAAGAGGCTCAGAGCCTCCTTTCAAGAGGCCTCAGAGTCTCCTTTCAAGAGGCTCAGAAGTCTCCTTTCAAGAGGCTCGAGCCTCCCTTTCAAGAGGCTCAGGAAGCCTCCTTTCAAGAGGCTCAGGGCCTCCTTTCAAGAGGCCTCAGAGCCTCCTTTCAAGAGGCTCAGAGCCTCCCTTTCAAGAGGCTCAGAAGCCTCCTTTCCAAGAGGCTCAAGCCTCCTTTCAAGAGGCTCAAGCCTCCCTTTCAAGAGGCTCAGGAAGCCTCCTTTCAAGAGGCTCAGAAGCCTCCTTTCAAGAGGCTCAGAAGCCTCCTTTCAAGAGGCTCAGAAGCCTCCTTTCAAGAGGCTCAGGCCTCCTTTCAAGAGGCTCAGAAGCCTCCTTTCAAGAGAGCTCAGAAGCCTCCTTTCAAGAGGCTCAGAAGCCTCCTTTCAAGAGGCCTGGAAGCCTCCTTTCAAGAGGCTCAGGCCTCCTTCAAGAGGCCCAAGCCTCCTTTCAAGAGGCTCAGAGCCTCCTTTCAAGAGGCTCAGGCCTCCTTTCAAGAGGCTCAGAAGCCTCCTTTCAAGAGGCCTCAGAAGCCTCCTTTCAAGAGGCTCAGAAGCCTCCTTTCAAGAGCTCAGAAGCCTCCTTTCAAGAGGCTCAGAAGCCTCCTTTCAAGAGGCCTCAGAAGCCTCCTTTCAAGAGGGCTCAGAAGCCTCCTTTCAAGAGGCTCAAGCCTCCTTTCAAGAGGCTCAGGCCTCCTTTCAAGAGGCTCGAGCCTCCTTTCAAGAGGCTCAGAAGCCTCCTTTCAAGAGGCCTCAGAAGCCTCCTTTCAAGAGGCTCAGAAGCCTCCTTTCAAGAGGCCTCAGAGCCTCCTTTCAAGAGGCTCAAAGCCTCCTTTCAAGAGGCTCAGAAGCCTCCTTTCAAGAGGCCTCGGAAGCCTCCTTTCAAGAGGCTCGGAAGCCTCCTTTCAAGAGACTCGAAAGCCTCCGTTCAAGAGGCTCGGAAGCCTCCTTTTAAGAGGCTCTCGGAAGCCTCCTTTCGAAAGGCTCTCGGAAGCCTCCTTTAAAGAAGGCTCTCGGAAGCCTCCTTTCAAGAGGCTCTCGGAAGCCTCCTTTCAAGAGGCTCTCGGAAGCCTCCTTTCAAGAGGCTCTCGGAAGCCTCCTTTCAAGAGGCTCTCGGAAGCCTCCTTTCAAGAGGCTCTCGGAAGCCTCCTTTCAAGAGGCTCTCGGAGGCCTCCTTTCAAGAGGCTCTCGGAAGCCTCCTTTCAAGAGGCTCTCGGAAGCCTCCTTTCAAGAGGCTCTCGGAAGCCTCCTTTCAAGAGGCTCTCGGAAGCCTCCTTTCAAGAGGCTCGGAAGCCTCCTTTCTTGTTTATCAATCTGGAAGGCAATCATGCTAGGGTTATTTTTTAGATATTGAATGTACTTTTGGTAACACATATTTCGATCCCATCTTAGAAGCCGCGCGTTGTCCATATCATCCCAAGCAACACCTCTTGTTTCTCAGTGAGTAACAACAACAGTGGTGTGACTTACTAAAGGTCTGACTTAAGCACAACGCGTCGTAGGTGGAGCCTATTTGCAACATCTTGCGGCTACAATGAAAATAAAAACACAAAAACCAACCGGGAATCGAACCATGGACCTTGAGATTTGCAACCTTCTACTATAACCATCACACCAACAATTCTATTTGAAGATTCTGCTACAAGTGCACTACATAAACAACAAAGTCATTTGTAACTTCATTGTACCTTATACGGAACATGCAGGGGACTGTCAAAAATAAAATACTGCTCAGCTGAGCTCAAAGCGTTTTGCAACATATCAGAAACATTATCGTAACAGCAATGAACCGAAGTGTTATTAATTCTGCTACTTATCTGTTTTGTTTCTGATATGAAACACATCGAATTTTTAACCACCCAAGAAGTCAGATGGGTAGAATATTGCGACGCCACTTAAACGGAAATGAAACATTGTGATTTTCTGAAACTGGGAAGTGGCTTTAATGTCACTCGATGTATTGCCAGTGTCTTCAGTGCAATTTATTAGGAACAAACACCTATTTGAAAGATGTTGCACGTGCTGCTTGGGATGGGCAACAATCCTGAGAAACACAAATCAGTCAAAATGGTTGAAGCAGCTTGATTGTGAGCGAATCTGAACATCTGAACGTCTGAACATCTTTCAGAAAAAAATAAGGATTACGGATCTCTAAAGGTTACTTCCGAAAGTACACGATCGATGAAATACACTTTGATACTTAAGTAATTCGAATTGAGCATTCATTTAAATAGCAAAAATATTTTCAATTCGATCAGATATCCGATCACTACCCTACTCTGTGCTTTGTAAGATACCAACCTGTCACATCCAGGTACACCGCCAGATTGATCTTCGGCTCCGTATTGACCTGACACTCATAGATGCCGCTGTCCTTCAGCTGAGCGTATTCAATCTTCAGGTCCCAGTCATCCGAGTCCGGCGGATGGATCACCGAAAATCGCTGATCTCCGGTGTAGGTGTAGATGTTGGACGTCAGTATGTGAAGGTCCCGCTTGCGCATCCAAGACACCTGCAAAAGTTTGAGCAGAAAAGGGAGATGGAATTAGTGATCGAATTTCTATTTTGAGTGATAAAAGGGTTGGTATTTTTTTTTGCAACTTCATTAATAAGAGCTTATCACTTGTTGTTCATTGAAAATAAGATACGAGAACAGGCGTAGTCTGCTAAATGAAATATGAAAGAGGAAGACTAGCGCATATGCAACGGTGTGATATGCTTCAACTGCTACTACTATTATGTCTGCGGCCCTACTTGTAGATAGAAGATAATCGATTTTATAACGTATCAGCACATCTTCGTCATTATCATCATGTCGGAGATGTTTTTCGAGCCACCATGTGCTGAGTCTACCTCAGACAGGAGTAATTGAATAAAACCGTAGATAATTGAAAAATAATATCATCACCGAGATAGACAGGTGTCATGGGCATCGAAGTGGTGGCGCTTTCTATATTCGTATGATGCACGATGCGCGGCAATTGGTGTCAATAACCGGATAATTAATTTGTTAATAGAGAAGCTGTTATGCAATTATTGATTGATACAGAATGTAATTTCCACTATCTATGAAAACCTCCCTCGCCCCTCTTTTGTGACGGGGTTTACCAAGCCTTTGAATGAACAGAAGCTTCCATCTGTTATACCTCGCCTGGTTGTTAAAAGTTTTCTAATTTTCCCACAAGAGGTTAATCACTTGCCACGCACACATCGCTCGAATCCGTTGGAGCGTTGCACACGATGAAACGTGGAACTTTAATCCACCGCCAGCTTTCCGGCAATATTTAGACAAGTGAAACTTTCTGGCAAAACCCTTTCTCCTCAAAGTTGCTGGGGAGGTTTATGCTTTTCGAAGCGAAATATTAAGATTGAGTCAGGAGTTGTTCACCAGTGAGCCATAATGCAAAGGGTGGCAGGACTGAGCAAAGTCATCATGAGTGTAGATGGAATGCAGATTGTGATGTGGACGTCATATTGATATCATGATTGAACGCATTCCTCTGCAAAAAAAAGTTTATAGTCCGTTGTGGCTTTGTTGCAGAAATCAATTAAATGTAGAACCACTGATGTGCATGTGGCTGACTCTTAAACTATTTTCCGCTCATTACTACAGCACAATATCGATACATATATGAATGTACATAATGATGATGGCAAAGGTCATGCCACGTAAAGTATTAAATACCACAGCTATCAACTATACACACAGGAAACGGGAGATTAATGAGCATCACAATTAAATTTTACCGAAACAAACATGAATTTAAGCATCTCTACTGACGCTTTTAGATTTAGATGGCAACGATGTTTCGCACAAGTGTTGGTCGTGTATATTAAAATTTATATGGCAACTGAGAAAAATACTGGGAGTTTTCCAAGGAAACTGCTAGGAATCTCTCGAAAAAAAAATTCTGTTAATATCTGTAAATATTCTGTAAATTGTGTATTAGAAATGGTTCGAAAATATTTAACCCTTTGGTGTGTATTGGATCTTTAGAGACCGTAAGTGATATAATATTTATTATCTATTTATTCATATAAAATCGATATAAGTATCAATCTTACTGTGTTCGTTTGGCCTATCGGAACCAGAGGAAAACTTTTTGTAATCGGTATTTTTATTTGGAACAAAACAAAAACTGTTTCCCAATGTTTGTTGACGAAGATTATATTGATGAGGAACTCTTAAATGCTAAGCCCATATGCCTACAACATAGTTTTGAGATAGACTTTTGAGTATAATGCATAACAAACAGCCAAACTTTCAAACATGTTGAATGTCGGAACAATTTAGTACAGTCACGAAAGTTTTTTAATTAATGAAAGGAATACCTAGAAAAATGAACGGATTAATACGAAATATGGCTTCCACTGTTATGAACAATAATGAAAATATTTTTCAACACCAGTGGATCGCAAGCTTAGTAATTCATAACAGACGCACACGTTCCGGGCCCGGCGTTGGTTTGCTGGAAAGCTTCGCACGAGAGCTATCGTGCGTTGACTAGGCCGCATGTGACTACGGCACCAACGACAACAAACAGCGTGGTGGCAGTAACGAGAGCATGATTTATGTGGATTGAGCAGGGATATGAAAGTTTGACGCTGCTGTGCCAGCAATGACGACGATGACGACGCCTCCAAACTAGGCAGGTGGACCGGCATACACGCGTGGAATTAATGTCGCGCTCTAACGGGCTGGCAAACGTTGTGATGACGTTCCTGCGAAAAGTCAAAAGATGAAACGAGCCTGTTTGATGACGCTAATCCACGCGTTGGGTCGAAAGGTCTCGCAGTGTGTGGATTCACTTAACGTGGTTGATTGCTGTTCCAAAAGAGCCTTAAGATAAGCACGGATAACGAGAATTACCTTCTACTTATATATGGTAATGACACTATTACAGTAGCCTAGTTGTTCTCATGAAAAGTCAAATGAACTCTATGGCACTAAAACTAATATGAAGAACTCTACAAGGGACAAAGAGGTTTGCCTGAAGATTTGACAAAGTGGGTTAGTTGGAATTGAAATAAATAACCATCAATTTTTACGAGCAGCTTAGCAGAAATTGAAAATTGTTTTGACAGATACGGATTCATATAGACTGTTGTCTAAAGTTTCTTCTGAAATTCCAACCAAATATCCGTCGGAAAGGGCAACTGAAGCTCCTTCAGGAAATTCCATCCAAATGGCCGAATTTAAAGAGGACCTCCAATGCATATTGCTCTAACCTATTTACCAATTTCGTGAAAAACTAACAAAACTCGTCCGATAAAAAACTACCAGAATTTCCACAAGTACACCCCTGGAGCTCCTTCGGAAATACCTACCGCAATTAGTAAGCAATTAATGACGGCATTACGTAATTACATCATTTGAGCAATTAAAGGCATGTAAATTCCTGAACATGATGTAAATTTAGGGGTTTCTCGAACTAGGAAAATTGTTTTGCAACATGAAATTAGGTCAGATTAATGTTTTTGGATTTTTTTGGCTTTCTCAGTCTTATGTATTCAAAACGATGTGTTTTGTTTTGCCCGACGTTTCGGCCGTTTATTTTGGCCTTTTTCAAGGGTGAACTAAAAAGGACATGAACATGGAAAAGTGCATAACATGATACATAAAACATATTAAAAGAAATGACCTACACTGTCTACCGTTTTTTGTTTTTTTTTTGGTTTGCCGTTTTTCATGTAGGGAGGGCTTCACGAGGAAATTCCTTGAAGATATCTTTTCTTCTCTCCAAGATTTACTTCTAGATATTTCTTCGGCTATTCTCTCTTCAGGAAGAATCCGGCATTTCCTTCCAGCCACCAGCCAATAGCTCCCGCAACAATACATACGGAATTTCTTCCCAAAATTCTACCAGAAGTTTCTTTAAAAATTTCTGACTGAAATGATCCGATTTAGCTCCATAATTTCACTTGTAAATCTATAAGAAATTCCTTCGGAAATTCTTCTAGGAACTTCTCCGGGCATTCCTCTCGGAACTCTTCCTTTAATTCATACGGGATTACTTCCAGGAAATTTTCCGGGAATACCTCCAAACATTCAATAGCGAAACCATCTAGCATTCCAATCTGGAATTCTTTTGGCAATTACTTCAGAATATCCTTCAAGAAATCCTCTAGAAATATCTTCATGAATTTCTCCTGGAATTCGTCCAAGTATTTCCCCAGAAATTCTTACAGGTATTTTTTCGGGAGTTTCTTCAGGTACTTCTCCAGGAATTCCTTGAGGGATTTCTCCGGGAGATTTTCCACGGAAGTGTACTAGAATTCCTTCCGGACTTCACTCGGAATTTACTCGGATATCTGCCAAGAGTTCTTCTAGAAATTTCTTCGGAACAATCCGTAGAGATTTTCTTCAGCAATTAATCTGGGAATACTTTCAGGATTTAATCTGGGAATTTCTGCAATAATTCCTCCTGGTATCAGATATTTTTTCGGAAATTCCTTTAGGAACTTCTCTAAGAATTATTTCAGGACTTCCTTGTGGGAATTCCTCCGGAAGTGCTTATGGGAGTTCCTCCGGGAGTTCTTCCAGGAGTTTTTCCAAGAAATTCTCCGGTAATACCTCCAGGAACTTTGCAGGGAATTCCTGGACGATATTTGGCAGGAATTGCACGGGAAATGGGATTTTGGAAGTTCCTTCAGAAATATTTTTTCTCTTCCTCTAGGGTATTCCACCGGATGTTCCTCTGAAGTTCCACCAGTAGTTCCTTCGGGAATTCAATCAGGCTTTCTTCCAGAAATTCATTTGGCATTTCTTTAGGCATTTATCTACAAATTCCTCTAGAAATTCATCGGAGAATTTCTCTGGGAGTTCTTACGGGAATTCCTCCGGGAGGTTCTTTTAAGAATTCTTCCAGGAGTTCCTCCTGGAATTCTTACGGAAGTTCCTTTGAGAGTTCATCCTAGAATTCTTACAAGAGTTCCTCCAGGATTTCCTACGGAAATTCTTCCTGTAGTTCTTCAATAAATTCCTCCAAAAGTTTCACCGGCAGTGCCTCCGAGAATTCCTCTGATAATTTATCCGGAAATTCCTATAGATAATCCCCGGGGAGTTCCTCCGGAAATTACTCTGGGAGTTCCTTTTCAGAGAAACACCCGGAGAAACTGCAGGTGAAACTCCCGGAGGGATTCTCGTAGAAACTGCTGGTGGATCTCCCGGAGGAATTCCCGAAGGAACTGCCGGAGGAGCTCCCGTAAGATCTCCTGTAAGAACTCCCGGAGGAATTTCAGGAGGAACTCCTAGAAGAATTCCTAGAGGACCTCCCGGATGAGCTCCCAGAGAAACTATCGGAAGAGCTTCGGGAGGAATTTCCAGCTTAATTTCTGAAGAAAGCCTAAATGATTTCCTGAAAAAAGCCTGAATAATTTCCTGGAATAGCTTCTGGTGGAACTCCCGAAGGAATTTCCGGAGAAACTTTCGGATGAATTGCTGGTGGAATTCCCGGAGGAACTCTCGAAGGAATTTTCTGGAAGAATTTCTGAAGAAACTCCCGGGAGAATTTTCAAAGGAACCCCGGGGAAACTACCAGAAGCATTCTCGGAAACAAGAGAATTCATCTTATAGACAAATGTCGTCTAGCTGAAACCTTTATTGGGGTTTGTAGCTGGACCATCATCATCATCAGAGGACCTCCCGGAGAATTCCCTGAGGAGCTCGCAGAGAAATTCTCGGAGGAGCTTCTGGTGGAAAATCTATATAAATTCCTGAAGAAGCCTAAATAAATTCCAATTCTGTCGAAATTCCCGGAAGAATTTTCAGAGGAACTGCCGATAGAACTACCGGAATAATTCTCGAAGGAAATCCTAGAGAAATTCTTGGTGGAAATGCCGGTGGAACTCCTGGAAGAATTCCAGGAGGATCTCACCGTGGAAATCTTGAAGTTTCCACCGGAATTCTTTCAGGATTTCATTGCGAATTAATCGAGGAATTCCTCCGAAAATTCCATTGTTGATTTCATTTTCGGTATAATTTCTGTATAAATTTTCGGTGGAATTCCTGGAGAATATGATGATGGATCGACTGTAATTTAGATATTTCGGGATTTTCTTGGCATGCAGTCTTAATTCCAGAGTTAAAACAGGGTTTTACTACTGTCCAGTAGTAAAACCCTGTTTTAACTCTGGAATTAAGACTGCATGCCAAGAAAATCCCGAAAATTCCTGGAGAAATTCTTTGAAATTTTCACAAGAAATTATTCGAAACAATTCACGAAAAATTTTATGGAATTTACACAAGAAATTCGAAGAAAAAGAGAAAAAGAAAAAGAGAAACGATGATACCCTGCAGCATCACACACCGCTGCTGGTCGGACGCTCGGTGGCAAGCGAGCCTCTATTGTCGTTGCAGAAGCAAACCCGCCTCAATACGACAAATAGAAGCACATGTTTGTGATTCAAACGCAACCGACTGTTGTTCAATTCTGATACACATAGTTGGGTAGAGAGAACAGGGTGTGAAATGTTGCCAAAGCAGATTCGATAGATATGGGGAATTGACTGATATCCCATCGTTATTAGCTGGTTATGGAACAACTTCTCGCAAGGGCAGCTGTTGTATAATTGGTAATACGTCCGTGTACTAAATGGAATAGTGTGGGTTCAAGTCCCACCGGCAGCCGAATCTTTTTGCGCAATATCTCTTAAAAACACCCTAAGATGGCAAACTTAACTATGTGTATCAAAATTGAACATCTTTTCCAAAAAAAAGAAAAAATCTGACTTCCCTCACAAGTCATCAATCAAGAAAAAGAGAAATTCGAAGATTTTTCGTGAATTTCTTAGGAATGTTTTCTGCGGAATTTCAACGGAATATTCTTATTCTTAAAAGTTATGGGAAATAGCACGAAATTATTTAAATTATTGCAGGGAATTCTGCAGAACTTATAAAGAAGTTCGTGAAGATGGTCTTGGAGTAAATAATGGTTGAATTTTCGGATCAATTCCCGGCAAAATTTATGGTGGAATTCCTGAAGACACTGCCGAAGAAGTTGCTGGAGGCATTCCATAAGAATCCCTGATAGAATTTCGGATAGAATGCCAGGAGCAATTGTCGAAGGAATTCCTGGATAAAGCTTGCATATTGATTTTTCTGCCTATTTTATAATAAATATCATTTCAGAGAGGATTTGTTTAGAAATTCAGATGTATGGTTCTACATAGTTTTCTTGAACTTATGGAAGAATGCATTTCTCGATAGAGTAGTACATTCGAAAGTTGCTGCGTGTATCAATCCAATCCTGTTGGGTCTTCAAATATTTGTCGATCCCAATGTTGCATTCTGATCGTTCGACTACTTTAAAGTTTGAGTGCCTTCTCGATGACACTCAACCACATGGTCCTGCCGACGTTGATGGTGAGATGTCCCAAAGAAGCACACGGTAAGCTCGTTAAGCCCACACCGCAGAAAACAACGTTGTAGTACTGATATAGCGTTTCGTGATCATTAGCCAAATCGGAGTCGTCTAGGTGTTTCACAAAAATAAACTGTCAAACAGCTAAAGGTATGGCATACGGTCAATCGTATCTATAAAGATCTCTTTACGATCTCGATTACGATGAGAAGTAACAGTTGAAATGAAATGCGTCCTTACTTCACATCAGCGACTATTTGAATGGGGTTGGTGAAGCTACGACCCTATTTGAAAATCGCTTGCATCAATGGGCGCCACACAGATTTTCGTGTTTCAGACAATAGAAATCCCTTCCATAGTCAATGAATATTTAGCAAATAAAGGGACACTTCCACCTGTTTGACCTGCTGCAGAATAATGGTGCGGAGCGGATATTGCATAATAGTTGCTTCAACATTCGCACATACAGCATAGGGTCAGCCCTGAACACCTCCGCCGAAAGCCGATCGACCTTGGGGGCCTCTTTAGATTTCATGCGTCGGCTGCTTTTTGAAGAATACTGGCTGACACTTGAAGAAGCTGTTCAAAGTGCTCGAACCAACATTCCAGCTGTCCAAGTCAGTGAGTAATTACATTATTTGAGCCAATAATCTCCGGATGCTGAGCCATCCTTTCTTCACCATAGAGCAATCGAACGACCTAAACTCAGAAGATGATACTACTTTACAAAGCAGCGCTCTACCATGTAGAGTAAACTGAATGACCTGGTCATACACTCCCACTCATCAACGTCAGCAAGATCAAATAGCTGTATACGAACATTGAACAACTCCCACTCCACGGTAGCCGGGCAAACAGTAGAGATGGTCGAAAACCAAAGCCAGCCAAGAACACCAAACCTCGGACCAAAATGCACCAAACCTCGAATACTCAACTCTAACGTGAAATCTGTGATGTTATACGCCAGTGAGACTTGGTGCGTATTAGCAGAGTTCATATAGATTTGCAAGTATGCATCAGCCGATGTCTACGTTTTACAGCTCGGGCCTGGTAGCCTCACAACTGGATCCCGAATGCTGAGCCCCATCGACAATGCCATCGAAATCCAATATCAACAGCAACTCCACAGTGTGAATGGACGTAGGCCGGCCTCACACCACGTAAGAGCGGAGACGAAATCTGCAAGCAAGCGCTGGACAGGAATCTGGCAGGACATCGCAGCAGAGGCAGACCTGAGATATCCTGGGGACGAAAACTAGTAAAATAAACGAAGGTGTTAGGAATCAGACTTGGGTCCAAGTCAAGTTTGGAGAGATAAGGAACCCAATCCCAGTGCCGTATAGGGCAAAAGATCCGATAGTCGTGGGTGTTCCTATAGTTGCGGTACTGCTATTTAAACTAAATCTACGTATTCAACGCAGCAACCCATATTGTCTATCAATTTGTTGACCTGTCATTATTCGAAATAAAAGAAAACAGATTAGAAAATCCCTCCAAATAGGTAAAGTATCACTAAATTACCATATCTTTCACTTGACTTTGCACCAATAGTTGCAAGTCCCATAAGAAAACAATGGGATTCGCAACTATTGGAACACTGCACCAATAATTGGAGGTGTAATTTTAGGCAAAACGAATGGTTTCGGCAGCGCTTGGAATACTTTTCGTTCAAAATATAATTGATAGGGTGTTGAATGCGTACTTAAGGTAAGAGAATTGAGATATAGGTGCGGTGTAAGCGAAGAAACAGTGGGAGAACGTGCTTAGTTCTTCCACTATTTGGTCTTTTACCCTAGTCTATGTAACAAAACCCGTCGCTATGTTTACAATCTAATAAAGTTTGTTTTTGACCTAGAAGAATATTTTATCCATCCACATAAAAACGAATTTCTGCTTGTCTGAGCCTTATAGACTCGGAAGCTACTGAACCGATCACATTCAAACAAGCCATGATAACAAATTTATCAAATTTGTAAACAAGTGCGAAAAAACAGAATCGGATAGGAAGCCCCAAAAGAGAAATGATGATTTTCGCTCATTTTGTGTTGGGAGCCGCACAGCTGGATAGAACAAGTTCAAATGCATCATCAGAATCATCCCGCCTTGAGCTCAAACATATGAGTGCTCCATTCTTCGAGCACCTTTCGCTGCTCTTTAATCAGTGTCGCCGTCTCAGCTACTTCCCATCGTCCTGGAAGTCAGCCAAAGTTATCCACATCCGGAAGCCTGGGAAGGATCCTTCCTCACCCAAAAGTTATCATCCCATCAGCCTACTCTCAGGGTTATCCAAGCTGTATGAAAAGGCGATTCGCAGCCGGTTACTTGAGTCTATGCCGAACACCACAACAGCTTGCTTGAGGTCGCAAGCTTATTTTCCGGCAACAGACGGTGACAAAGTGTAACATTTTGTTAAAACCCATCGTCGGGGACAAAGATGTTATCGATCATTTAGTAATTTGCGTTCGATCATTTAGTAGTTTGTCAATAACTCATTCCAGAAGCTGAATTTCAAAATGTGTTGTATGGTGGACTTCTAGTGCGAAGGTTTTTCTACAACTCTGCCTCATGATTCGTTGTTTGAATTCCACTAGTAACGGAGTTATAGCTATAGTTTCAGTAACTTAGACTAAATGATAACAAAATTTCAATCATTTAGTTTGAGTTACTGCAACTAGCGCTCTAACTCCGTTACTAGTTGAAATCTAGCAACGAACCATTAGGCAGAGTTGTAGAAAAACCTTCGAACTAGAAGTCCACCATACAACACATTTTGAAATTCAGCTTCTGGAATGAGTTATTGACAAACTACTAAATGATCGAACGCAAATTACTAAATGATCAATAACATCCTTGGTCGGGGGTGACAATGGGTCAAATGGGGGTGAGCATGGGTCACTGTTTCAACTACTTAGAATGCTTGTAAAATAGAGGGCAAGAATACTAAAATATAAGAGACCTTTTTTAACGATTTTGCTGTACGACATCTAGACTGCCGGTGAGAGCGATGACTCATTCTCACCCCCCAGACCCATTGTCACCCCCGATGGCGGTACTGTACCCTTTGATCAACCGTCGGTCGTCTTTGTCCCTGTAAAATAGGCTAGCTGTGATCGAATACAGCATGCCGGTCTGGAAGAGCGTTGCGTTGCGTTGCGTTGTAACGGAGTATTTCGTAGATTGCATACTAATAGTTGTCATGTATATTCTTTACCTTTCTTACCCCAACAGATTTATTAATTTCTCACGTAAGCACTGTTATTCACTTCACTAAGCACCAAACGCCGTCGGCTGCGCCAATTACAGGGTCGTGGCCTGTGATAGGCTTTTAAAAAAGTCTTTAACCTTTATTCACTTTAAAATTAACACTTTTTATTCAAACATTCGTAAACACTAATTAATTATAATCAAGTACACGGTTCGATGTCCAGCGGGTAACAGAGAGAGCGTCGATTGGCGCTGATCGGTTTTATAATGTTAAACTGCTTACCAGGCGAATTCCTCAGTGGCCTGATTGATTACGCTGACCTCAGTATCCGGTATTGGTAATTGTGTGGATGTAACTCTAGACTAAATGAATTTCAATCATTCAGTTTGAGTTACTGCAACTAGCGCTCTAACTCCGTTACTAGTTGAAATCTAGCAACAAACCATTATGCAGAGTTGTTGAAAAACCTTCAAACTAGAAGTCCACCATACAACACATTTTGAAATTCAGCTTCTAGAATAAGTTATTGACAAACTACTAAATGATCGAACATCCTTGGTCGGGGGTGACAATGGGTCAAATGGGGGTGAGAATGGGTCACTGTTTCAACTACTTAGAATGCTTGTAAAATAGAGGGCAAGAATACTAAAATATAAGAGATCTTTTTTAACGATCTTGCTGTACGACATCTAGACTGCCGGTGAGAGCGATGACTCATTCTCACCCCCCAGACCCATTGTCACCCAATATGCTAAAAGAAAGGTGTGGTGATCACTTTGTGTATCACACAGCAGATTGCTTGTAGTAGTGCGTCGTTTCCGTCACGTCTTAGTAACGTCTTAATTACATGACGACGAATGACGTCACATAGTTTGTTATTAAATTTTCTTTGATTTCCCCTCCTAGCGCCGCGTAGCGCATCGTCGTATCTATGAGTAACCAACAATTTGTTATCATATCAATAACACGAAAAAATATTCCGCGGTAAGAGTAATTAATATTGTATCTAATGACATTTGATCCTTTTTCCAGGGATATTCAGGCATTTCGGCATATCAAGAGCATTTAGCACTAAGTGATTTATATGCTTCAAAATAGGAGGCAGAATATTCATATAAATATTGCACAATAATGCAATAACATAATATGAAATTTTCAGTGAATGCTGTAAAATGTATGCTTCGCGGAAGATGGCAGAAGTGCTCAATTAATGTGAAAAGCTTTTTTTGAAAAATGAAATTGCGATGATTTTAAGTGCTTACAATGGTCCTGTAGATGCTGTTTTTATTTATATATCGTAAATGATAGTGGTATTTCATTGGCTGCGAAAAAAAACTGTAATGCCAAGGTATTCCGACCATGATCGAAGAATGAAATGAGACCGTGTGACGTCACAGACATTCCCCTCAAATTGTGTTTATGTTTACAACTTACTAATACTATTGAACATCGAGTTCATCCACACCTTTCTTTTAGCATATTGATTGTCACCCCCGATGGCGGTACTGTACCCTTTGATCAACCGTCGGTCGTCTTTGTCCCTGAAAAATAGGCTAGCTGTGATCGAATATGGCATGCCGGTCTGGGAGAGCTGCGCCAAAACTCATCAATCATCATCTAAAACTCCAACGAGTTCAGAACAAGTTCCTGATGATGATCCTCAACACCCCTCCCAGGACACGAACTTCTGAGGTCCACCGTCTGGCCGGTATTAAAATTCTACACGAGCGCTTTGGTGAGTGTAAGGAAAGGTTTAGGGTCCGTTGCTAAGCTTCAGATCAGGCCGCTATTAGGGCGATAGTTCCAATTTAGGTTATCAAGTTTTTGTATTGTAAATATTAGTGTACAATAGTAGATGAAGGGCTTTGTGGCCGACCACTTGTCATGAACAATAATTATGTATGTAAAAAAATGATAAAATAAATGAAATTAAAGTCAAAGTGCTCCCCGCGTTTGGATCTTTTTAAAAGAAATTTATCATGGGGTATAGCCTCCCGAATCAGTGCTTTATCATGACAGCTTGCGAAAAAAGTCTCTCACGGTATGCTACATATCGTATATGTATACAGAGATGATAGGTGAGAGACTTTTTCATTCTCTTTTGAATTCAATCCTTGCAAATTTGAATTGTTTTCACCAGAGTCCCGGGTGAGTGAAAATAACATAAATTTTCGTTGGTGAAATCCACGCAAGGGTGGATTTGAGTAAAAGGAATCATAAAGTGAGTTGTTTTAAGGTTCCGTATAGTGTTGGTGATGGAGAATCACGAGTAAGTTTCAAAAAGGGTGGAATACATACATTTCTTCAGATTTCAAAAAATAAATTTGAAATATCTCGAAAACGGTAATTTTTGGTGCGGCAGAAGACTTAATAAGCAACGTCGCGGTTCCAATAGCAATCCTGTTTATTTGCGATAGCTTTTAGGCTACAAATAGTTGGCTTTTAATATAAGTTGTTGTGAAAATAAATAGTTCTACTTACAAATCTGTGACTTTTCGTGAGAAAGTGAAAAATTGTTTCTGTCGTCGAAATTTAGTTTTGTTTATGCGGGTGAGTAAATTAATCAGTAAGTGAAAATTTGTTTCTTGTCCAGTTGTGTTCCTCCAGTAAGCGAATCGGCCGGTCGTCGAAATTTAGTTTTGCTTTAAACGGGTGAGTAAATTACAGTGAACTTTCCCGAGGTTCCGAGATAGAGAACACATTTATATTTTTATTCCAAAATATCATACACTTTTAATAACATGTGGAAATATGGTTTAGGGGCATGTGACAGAATGCCAATTGGCCAAATGTCGTTTGGCTGAAAAGTTAAAATTGATTTCTTTATCAAGTGAAGTAAGGGAGAATCCATTAATTACGTAACACAAAAATTGGCCATTTTCAACCTCACCCCCCTATGTCACACATTTTGTATGAAACTTTTGAATTTGTTGTTTTAATTGGCTTATTTCGGTTACAATTAAATCAAAACAGCAATTAAGCGTTACGCGTTTCGGCTTACTTCGCTTCAGCCATCATCAGACGCTACTAGCTGGCAACCTCCTAGCTGTTCAGTCAGACAAACATAACAATAAGAGTTATGTTTGTCTGACTGAACAGCTAAAAAGTTAGAAGTTTTCCAAGAAAACACTTGTATTTGACGCTGAGTTTTTATTCTGAGTCAATTTTGAACATAAAGTCTGTTCCGTATTTTCTACCTAAGTATTACTATAGCGGAGGCGTTACACACGTTTGTGCTTCCGACGAAATACTTCTAGGGGTGCTGGATCAGGTACATATGACAGATCCGTCAACTGGCGATGGAATGGTGTGTGAATAAGAATATCAGATTATGTAAAACAAATGATCCTAAAAGTGGAATGTGTGGCTAGACTAGACCAATTTATGATTGAATTTCATTTAATTTCATTTTGTAGTTTTGTGTGCCAGAATTCTTCTAAAAGTCCTCTGCGTGTATTAAATATTGAGAGGCAAATATTTTGTGAGTTAGGGTCTTAATTATTTAAATCCATATAAATTACCTAACGTTTTATAAAATCATAATTGATAGGCTAGTTTCGTGCAGGAATGCATTGGAGCTGGTGAATTATAAATGATGTTTATAGCTAAACTATTTTACGGGTTGTGAGTACTTAACTTAAACCTTATAGAACATTCCAAACGGCTAAAACATGACAATTCAATACAGGCAGACAAAAAACTGCCAGCTAGGAAGACTAGTATCTGAAAACGAAAAGTCACAGGCTTGTAAGTAGCTTAGCTTGACTGACTGTACCCATCGTAGTTGCTAGTCGTGATTGGCCGAGAAACAACAAATAATGCACAGCTCGCCAATGGAATAGTTTTCTCGGGACTAGAAAGCTATTCTCACTGTTCATGCTTCGGAGTTTCTTCAATTCAAGACCAATAACGATGCCGGCCACGTCCTCATAGTCAATTAGGATAAGGGGCGGGAAATTAGTTCCAGACTCATTGCTACAAGAGACTGAGGAATACTCTGCATCTCCATGAGCGCACTGGAAAGGAATAGTATGTTAGTTGGGAAGGAAATATATTGGAAATCGCTTTGGTAAGCGACCAATATATACCAACATATACAAAAACGGAAAAGCAACGCGTGTCTTACGTATTTTCCTGAAGACTGATTCGATATCTTAACTACTTCGCGACGACTAAAACACGCACTGCACAACGCTTGCTCGATGGCTACTCTCTTACTGGAGAAACACGACTGGACAAGAAACAAATTTTCACTTTCTGATTAATTTACTCACCCGCGCAAAGCAGAACAAAATTACGGTGACCGGTCGATCGTTTTGCTTTCCGCACAAAGCGAAATTAAATTTCGATGACCGGCCGATCCGCTTACTGGAGAAACACGACTGGACAAGGAACAAATTTTCACTTTCTGATTACAGTGAACTCTTTCTAACTCGATGTTTTGTAACTCGAGATTTTCTTTTACTCGATGACATTCAAAGTCCCTTGAATTTTGCATACTGCGTTACCTCCGTAAGTCGACACCTTTTGACTTCTCACTTCTCAAGTCTCACTTCAGACTTCTTACTTCTTACTTATCACTATTCACAATTTATTTTTCCCTTTTTACTTTTCTTTTCTCGCTTTGCATTTCTCACTTCTCACATTTCTCATTTTTAACTTCTTAATTCTTACTTCTAACTTCTCACTTTTCACTTCCTATTTCCTACTATGAGATGTGCGAAATGTCTCGCTCCTTACTTCTCGCTGCACATTTCATGTAATTCCTATTAGTCAATACTCACAATATAAGTTTTTAACTTTTCGGCCCAAACGGAATTAAACCATACGGCATTCGGCCAAATGGCCCGACTTCGTATATATTTTACAAGTGAACTGATTCTGATAACATCGAGTTAGCGAGGTGAAAATGCTTAATTACTTCGACTTAGAGAATATCGAGTAAGGGAGGTGTCGACTTACGGAGGTAACGCAGTATGCAAAATTCAAGGGACTTTGAATGTCATCGAGTAAAAGAAAATCTCGAGTTACAAAACATCGAGTTAGAAAGAGTTCACTGTAATCAGAAAGTGAAAATTTGTTTCTTGTTCAGTCGTGTTTCTAGTAAGAGAGTAGCAATCGAGCAAGCGTTGTGCAGTGCGTGTTTTAGTAGTCGCGAAGTAGAAATGCTAAGTTAAGCTACTTACAAGCCTGTGACTTTTCGTTTTCAGATACTAGTCTTCCTAACCGCTCAGATAGCTGGTAGTTTTTTTGTCTGCCTGTATTGAATTGTCATGTTTTAGCCGTTTGAAATGTTCCATAAGGTTAAGTACTCACAACCCGTAATATAGTTTAGCTATGAATTTCAATTATAATTCATCAGCTCCAATTCATTCTTGCACGAAACTATGATTTGATATTATGATTTTAATGAACGTTAGGTAATTTATATGGATTTCAATAATTTAGACCCTAACTCACAAAATATTTGCCTCTCAATATTAAATATTAAATTATATTAATCTATATATATAAAAACCAATCTATGTATGTATGTTCGCTAACTACTTCTGAACCACTAGGCCGAATCCACCCAAATTTGGTACACACGTTCTCTATCCTCAGGGGAAGTTAACAAAGGGGTGGGAGGGTCATTTAGGAAAGGGGAGGGTTTTGTTTAGAAAACGAACAATTATGTGTAACTTTCATCTCCCAGGACCGATTTCAACCAAATTTTGTACACATATTCACTATAAGGAAACAATCATATGAGAGATTTTGGGAAAGGGGAGGGGTCTGGAGGCAGGGGTATTGTTCAGAAAACGGGTAATTTAGAGTAAATTCTGAACCCCTGCACCGATTTCAACCAAATTTGATACACACATTCTCTACCCTAAAGAAAAGATAACAAATGGGGGTGGGGCGGTCATTGTAAAAAGAGGGAGGGTATGGGGGGAGGGGTTGTCTTTATAAAACGAGCAATTCAGTGTTACTCCCAACTTCCAGTACCCATATCAACCAAATATTGTACACGTATTCACTAAGAGAAGTCGATCACATGGAAGTGTAATTTGGGAAAGAGGGGAGGGGTCTGGGGGGAGGGGTATTGTTCAGAAAACAGGCAATTCAGTGTTTCTTTTGAACCCCTGGACCGCTTTCATCCAAATTTGGTACACATTCTCTATCCTAAGGAGAAAATAACAAAGGGTGGGATGATCATTGGGAAAAGGGGAGGGTAAGGGGAAGGGTTGTCTTTAGAAAAAGAGCAATTCAGTGTAACACCCAACTCCCAGGACCAATTTCAGCCAAATTTGGTGCACACATTTTCTATTCTAAGGAGAAGATAACAAAGAAGGTGGGAGGGTCATTTTGGAAAAGGAAAGTTATGGGGAAGGGGTTGTCTTTAAAAATGAGCAATTCAGTGTAACTCCCAGGATAAATTCCAACCAGATTTGGTACACTTATTCTCTATTTTTGGAAGATGTTTATTGAAAAGGTAGGGCCAAACAAAGATATAAAAATATATTGATACAAAGGTTCAATTCTATGAGCGGTAGATCTACCTCTGTGGGTTTCGTGCTACAGCATTGGACATTTTAATTCTATAATTTACTTTTCAGTCCCTAGCAAAGCCGGATACATATAGCTATTAGCTATCTATATATCTCGGATACTTATTCAACGTATGTGACGTATGTGATTTTGTAAACAAAAATTTAAACGTTGATTTCTGCAATCTGATAGCACTCCCACGCAAACTATCGCCACATACAGGTAGGGGAGGTTTCGGCTACATGTTCGTTGTATTGGTTTGCGTGGGAGTGTCATCATATTTGACAAATCGACGTATGCATCTTTGTTTACAAAATCACATACGTCGTTTTGAATAAGTTGCCGAGATATATAAAACTCAATGTTTGTATGTTTGTGTGTGTGCTCCAGCCTAACTTCTGAACCCATTATTGTATTGTTTAGTTATCGATCAATTCAACCATTTATCGAAATCATGGTTTGCCCAACGTAAAAAGCAATGATTAATGTGTTTCCTTCTGGATGGTGAATGTGATCCCTTCTTTAAAATAGACGTTTGCTCGGAATAAGGCATCGGTGGATGTTTGTCCTTCTTTAGAAATAGACGTTTGCCCGGAATATGGCGATTATGGATTCGCTCCCTTTTCCAAAATCAGTCAATGTTTTCAAATGAAATCTGCCTTCTTTTGATCAAATGATGAAGTATCGATAAGATAACGCAATTATCCTGTTGACCAATTGGTTTATTCATTTTCCGATTGTGAAAAAAAACTGCGAATCAAACTGGCAATTCCGAGCAAGGCCGGGTACATAAAGCTAGTATTATATATATTATATTATATATTATATATATTATATTATATATTATATATTATATATATTATATTAATATATTATATATTATATTTTAGTACACGCAGAGGACTTTTAGAAGAATTTTGGCACACAAAACTACAAATTTAAATGAAATTCAATCAAAAATTGCTCTAGTCTAGCTACATTCCACTTTTAGGCTAATTTTCTTACTCACACATCATTTCATCGCCAGTTGACGGATCTGTCATACTTGATCCAGCACCCCTATGTAGTATTTCGTCGGAAGCACAAACGTGTGTAATCCTCAGAGTGGGGATCGTGGGTTCGAGTCCCATCGAAGAGAAAGTGGTTACCTCCAATACATTTTTCAAATCAAAAATCTTCCACATAATGTTCACATTTGAGTTTTCAGAACATTGTAAATTATTGTCCAAGTCGGGTGGTTTAATACCCGGACCATAGGCAATTAATTTTGATTGAAATGATTTTTTAATAATTTTGAAATGCATTGTCCGATTGGGCCAAATTTCAATAGCAAACAATGGGACCGCTTTTCCCGTAGAATGCTACTTGTTGCGAGTAAATCGGGTAATGCTCAAAGTGACACCTCAAAGTGAATATACAATTAATTCCGTAGTGAATTCTTTATTCCCCAAATGTTTTCTTTCTACCATTTCCAAAAAAAAAACTCAGTCGTTACGTAATAATTTTTGTGCATTGCTGAAATCAAAGTCGATTGTTCAACATGGCGGTGTTGTACAATCAATTGTACCTTTGTTGTCTAATCACCTTAATAAAGAAAGGAAAAAATATTGCAAATATGTATTGCCTTTTCGTCGCACTAACAAACGGCGAAGTCAAATTGAATAATTGAAAATAAAATGGTAAATTATAATTCGGCGTTATATTTTGCAAACTTTAGAAAAAGGCTTTAAATTGGAAAACTATGAAGCATGCATTTAAAAATAGTATTCTCATCGGTAAAAGCCAACAGCTTCCACTGCCACTAGCGTTGGCTAAGTTCCCTGTGCCATTAGGTACTTCCAAGTTGTGTTGAGCTGCTGACAAAGCTGTCCTGGAACTTACTTTCGCTGCTGACAGAATCGTGTGACATGTGGCGTAATAAACTTTGCGACAGTCCCTTGTGGAAGCTTTCTAAGCTGGACCGTAACACGTCGTCATCGTTATGCTCCGCTATCATGCTGGATGCCACCAGCGGGAATCAACTACTGCTCTGGCTACGACCAGTGCAATGGGGCGGCGGCTTGGAGCCGTTGGAGTTCCATCGCACCGCGAGCGACTAAGCTGCCAGCATAAATCACCAAAACGGCATTCGCTCAGCCAACCGCACGCCATTGACAGTGATGTATTATTCCGAGGCATTTGCACACACACTCGGTCACACGTGCTGGACACGGAAGACCGATCACCATCATCGTCGAAACCCTTTGAAGTGATTCGTGTCGCATGGCATTCACTTGCATTGCACTGAGCTTGGGCCGGCTTCCGAGGTAAATGCATTTTGCCGATACATTGCCCTTGTGGTACTGCTGAAATGGAGCCGTCTGCTCCGGAGCTTCGCCGTTAGGTGGGACGTACCTACGTAACGTGACTGGGAGGTCAGCCTGGGAACAATTTTTCTCCTTTTTCATCGCCAGTCATGAGGGTAGTTGCCTGGGCGTTACCTGGGCCGTCGTCGTTCGTGTCGTTACCGTGATACGTGATCGGATTGGAAACCGATGGGCTCTTACAACCCAGCAAAAAGAATGAAGGAAAAAAGGAACGGGCTGTAGGTAGTACCTATCGTTTTCCCAAAGCAGCTTTCAACCGTGAACGAGTGCTGTGGAAAAATCTCATTCGATAAATTTCAATCAAGTACACGAGTGACCTCGTGTAATATTGGGTTAGCGAACAGGAAGCGTGCATATTTCATTTGCTACAATTTTTCCCTCGTTTTAATTACGGGATATTTTTATTCATTATACGCTTTGGTCGTTCACGGTGGGTGGACGATGATGGCATGGCGAGCTGTACTCGAGGAGTAACGATGAACGCTTGGCAAGTACTTTTACGTGCTGGTGATGGCGATATCGTGGCTCAGTTGTAGTTGGTACATGCCCGGAAGATCCGATAGTGCAAACTTTGAGCTTTGATGTCGATGTCTGTCAGCGACTCAACGGAAATTAATATTACGAGAAAAATAGCAGCCTCACTATAAGCGCATTATAGCTGTTTTATCAGGAGTATGGCTGAAGGGTATTGGAAATCTAACTTTGATCGTAGCAATTAATATAACAGAGAACAATGGAGCTGAAGCTGCTACAGAATTGTATAACTACATAACGTCAGAAAAATATCAGATTCAATGTTTTTACCGATCAAACGTGTTTGCCTAAGGGAAATAATGCTGAGAAGAACTCATTTATTCGTTATTCTTTTCATTATTTTGTGCATATGGTGGGTGCCAATAAAATGTAAGGAAAACAAAATGCGAAATAAGAATTAAGAAGGGCGAAGCAATTATAACAAGCAAATAGTGAGAAGTGTGAAATGAGAAGTGAGTAGTGAGAAGCGGAAGTAAGGAGGGAGATATGAGAAGTGAAAAATGAGAAGTGAGGAATGAAAAGTGAGAGGTGCGCTGCCCATGATTTCATAGTTGACGTAACAACCATTGCACTTTCGTATGCATTTCGAATAGTTTAGGGACACACATCAAAATTCAAAACATTTCAAACCGTAAACATTTAAAAGAGGGTTGTTGCAAGTTGATGCGATGGTGCGGCGGTTGAATATTCCTTATAAACGCGTAATAAGTTAAATAAACTGAAATTTCGAATGGTTGATACGTCAACTATGAAATCATGAGCAGTGTGAGGTGAGCCGTGACAGGTGAGAAGTGACAAGGGTCTGGTAAAAATGAGATGTGTTAATCGAATATTGTTGAATTCCTTATTCCTTCCAATTTCCTTCTGTTTTTTCTCCCTTTTCCTTCTTTTTTATTTATCTTCCTTCTTTTTCGCTTTATCTTTCTTCACCTTTCTTTCATTCTTCTTGCTTCATCCTTCTTAATTCTTTCTTAATTTTTCTTCATTTTCCCCTTCTCTATCTCTTTGCTTCTTCCTTATTCTTTCTCGTCCCTTCTTTTGTCTTTCATATTTTTTCTTCTTTCTTCTCCGGAGATGGTTGGTTTATCCTGTCCTGTCTAGCATGTTTACAGGCAGCAAACAATTACGACGCCGCACCCTGGGTATAGTGTATTTTGCACTATTTATTGAACTAGCCACATTATGCATAGAAAAGTTTTCAAATCATAACTGTGGAAACACTAAGTTAAAAAGCAGGCCAAGTTCAGGTTGAAAAGTGCGGCAATTAAAAAAGTAAAAGATTTATACTCCAACTAAAACTTTCAAGTCTAACATGAACTGAACCTCACGGCTGTACTTTTCAAGTCAAGTTGGTCAAGTATTCGGCACCAGCATGCCCAACATAGTTGAGTTGCTAACACAAAACAGCTTAATTTGCCATCCACTCCGAACGATATTCTGAAAAGTTCCAAATCCCCAACACCGTTTGTCCGAAACACTAACATAACCAGACCGTCGTTGAAGTTTTTCGTCCAGTCGCTCCTGAAAACTGCTCCATCTGCTAAAACCAAACTCTCGCCTCGCCCCATCCTCACTTTCGACGCTATCAGCGTTCGTTATTGTTTAATCAGAAGTGATTAACGCTTGCTCGACACGAGCAATTTCAAGAATGGGTCCCTCCTCCGTTCCCTAGGTCCAAGCCGAGCACGAATCACCCAACCGTACGGAATCAACTTTCATCCGAATCGAGCTTGGAATGATACGAACCATACCTTGGCCCTTCCTGGGCTAGCTCAGTCAGGGTGGCGGAGGGGGAGCGAATAGCTCGCGTGTTCTTATCGTTCTGACAGACCGTAAATCTCGAATTAAAATAAATACGGCACTCGCGCAATCGGAAAAATCGTGTATCTCGCACGGGGTGCTTGGTGGGAAGTGTGAGCGCGAAGTAAGGTTTGTTTTTACAGCTGCTGGGTGGAAACTTCTATATGGAAGCTCTATTTGACAAACAATGAAACCCGAGCAGCCGTAATACTCAACTTAGTTGGGTGAGGATAATAATTCATTTTTACATTAGATAAATTAGTAACGACGATTGTTTCGAAATGGAGGATATTGCACGCATTCTTTGCCAGGGAGCGCTATTGCTGTTTCAGCCAAGTAGTTGCAAGTTTTCCTTTTTATGGGTGTTTTGTGGCTACGGGTAATTGAATCCATTTATGATACCTTTCGGCAAGCTTCAATGACTGGCTTGGGCAAACATCGACCATGGAGATGGACGGTTCCTTGATGCAGTCCAGTCTTCCCCTAATAAGTCTGAGTGCCCTTTGTGAACGTGCCTTGCTTTATACCTATTAAGATTCTGCAGAGGGTTGTAATCTCGAAGGTTAAAATATAAACATTTATAACTGCCACATGCTACGCTGTAGAAGTGAAAGATGTAAAAGTGTCGTAAAACAAACGAGAATGAGGTAGGTGCACAATAGTTTTAATTGACTATTGCTAATTGCTTTCGTGAAGTGGTGAAACCTGCTTCGAAATTCTATTTGTGTCGAAGGAATCATTAAAGTCACTTTGAGGTCAAATTTAGCATCAAAATAAAATTTAATTCCATTACTTGATAGTAGTTTTACGGATGCGAGTTCTGATTGTCTTCAATGAATGTTCTATTAAATCGAGTTGGGTAAATTGTCTTGCTTTATTGGTATTGCGCATTCAGCACCATATTTGTTGTTGACCAGATTATGAACATCAAATTCTACGTGATATAGTTCAAACATCGAGTTCTGGAATCAAATCGCACTAGGTATAACATCCGCTCATATTAGTTGCTCTCATCATCAAATAGCTTGATGACATATTATGCATATTCGATCAAAGCTTGAAATCCAGTCGGTAACTTGTTTTGCTGTTGTGGAGGCACTGATTTTTATTACTTAGATTGATATCCTATTGGTCATTTTAACGGCAGAAAAAAATAACTGAGACATAAAATTGAAATATAACTATCGATGAAACCAAATTGAAAACTCATTTTTCACAGTAAGGATTGAGAAATTAGGAGACGTCTCCATTATCACTCCTAATTTCTCACTTCTCACTGTAAAAAGTGAGAAGCGCGAAGTGAGTAGTGAGACGTCTCACTTCTCTTCCCTCATTTCTCACATCGCGCTGTAAAAAGTGAGTAGCAGAATTAAGACGTCTCACTACCAACTTCGCGATTCCCATTTTCTACAGTAAGAAGTAAGGAATGAGGAGTGAGAAGTGAGATGTCTTTTTACAGTGAGAAGTGAGAAATAAGGAGTGAGAAGTGAGACGTCTCACCTCTCACTCCTCATCTCACACTTCTTACTTACATTTAAAAAGTGAGACGTCTCACTTCTCACTCCTCATTTCTCACTTTTAAAGTAATCTATTCGGCCAACTGACCCTTTCGGCCAAATGAACCTTTCGGCCAAATTACCCTTTCGGCCAAATGACCCTTTCGGCCAAATTACCTATTCGGCCAGATGACCCTTTCGGCTGAAATGACTTTCGGCCAGATGGGTTTCGGCCTAATGGCTTGGTCGGCCTTGTGGCATTAAGGCAAATGGCTTTCGGCCAAACGACCTCTCCCCAATTTTCCAGAAAAGCAGAAACTACAAAAGCATAATTAGATTCTTCTTCTTCTTCGCGAGATTTCTAAGCCAAGTTACCATTTTTGTAGTCGTATATCATGTGGCTAACACGATGATACTTTTATGCCCAGGGAAGTCGAGAAAATTTCCGAACCGAAAATTGATAAGATTTTGAGATGATAAGATTTTAAGATTTTAAGATTTTAAGATTTTAAGATTTTAAGATTTTAAGATTTTAAGATTTTAAGATTTTAAGATTTTAAGATTTTAAGATTTTAAGATTTTAAGATTTTAAGATTTTAAGATTTTAAGATTTTAAGATTTTAAGATTTTAAGATTTTAAGATTTTAAGATTTTAAGATTTTAAGATTTTGAATTTTAAGATTTTAAGATTTTAAGATTTTAAGATTTTAAGATTTTAAGATTTTAAGATTTTAAGATTTTGAATTTTAAGATTTTAAGATTTTAAGATTTTAAGATTTTAAGATTTTAAGATTTTAAGATTTTAAGATTTTAAGATTTTAAGATTTTAAGATTTTAAGATTTTAAGATTTTAAGATTTTAAGATTTTAAGATTTTAGGATTTTAAGATTTTAAGATTGTAAGATTTTAAAGATTTAAAGATTTAAAGATTTAAAGATTTTAAGATTTTAAGATTTTAAGATTTTAAGATTTTAAGATTTTAAGATTTTAAGATTTTAAGATTTTAAGATTTTAAGATTTTAAGATTTTAAGATTTTAAGATTTTAAGATTTTAAGATTTTAAGATTTTAAGATTTTAAGATTTTAAGATTTTAAGATTTTAAGATTTTAAGATTTTAGGATTTTAAGATTTTAAGATTTTAAGATTTTAAGATTGTAAGATTTTAAAGATTTTAAGATTTTAAGATTTTAAGATTTTAAGATTTTAAGATTTTAAGATTTTAAGATTTTAAGATTTTAAGATTTTAAGATTTTAAGATTTAAGATTTTAAGATTTTAAGATTTTAAGATTTTAAGATTTTGAATTTTAAGATTTTAAGATTTTAAGATTTTAAGATTTTAAGATTTTGAATTTTAAGATTTTAAGATTTTAAGATTTTGAATTTTAAGATTTTAAGATTTTAAGATTTTGAATTTTGATTTTAAGATTTTAAGATTTTAAGATTTTAAGATTTTAAGATTTTAAGATTTTAAGATTTTAAGATTTTAAGATTTTAAGATTTTAAGATTTTGAATTTTAAGATTTTAAGATTTTAAGATTTTAAGATTTTAAGATTTTAAGATTTTAAGATTTTAAGATTTTAAGATTTTAAGATTTTAAGATTTTAAGATTTTAAGATTTTAAGATTTTAAGATTTTAAGATTTTAAGATTTTAAGATTTTAAGATTTTAAGATTTTAAGATTTTAAGATTTTAAGATTTTAAGATTTTAAAATTTTAAGGTTTTAAGATTTTTAGATTTTTAGTTTGTGTGATTGTAAGATAGTAAGATTTTAAGATGTTAAGATTTTAAGATTTTAAGATTTTAAGATTTTAAGATTTTAAGATTTTAAGATTTTAAGATTTTAAGATTTTAAGATTTTAAGATTTTAAGATTTTAAGATTTTAAGATTTTAAGATTTTAAGATTTTAAGATTTTAAGATTTTAAGATTTTAAGGTTTTAATTTTAGATTTTAAGATTTTAAGATTTTAATTTTGGATTTTAAGGTTTTAAGGTTTTAAGATTTTAAGATTTTAAGATTTTAAGATTTTGATTTTAATTTTGAATTTTAAGATTTTAAGATTTTAAGATTTTAAGATTTTAGATTTTAAGATTTTAAGATTTTAAGATTTTAAGATTTTAAGATTTTAAGATTTTAAGATTTTAATTTTTTTTATTTTTCAAGTTTTTAAGATTTTAGATTTTTAGATTTTTAGATTTTAGGATTTTTAGATTTTTAGATTTTTAGATTTTAAGATTTAAAAATTTTAGGAACTTTTGAATTTTAAGATTTTAAGATTTTAAGATTTTAAGATTTTAAGATTTTAAGATTTTAAGATTTTAAGATTTTAAGATTTTAAGATTTCAAGATTTTAAGATTTTAAGATTTTAAGATTTTAAGATTTTAAGATTTTAAGATTTTAAGATTTTAAGATTTTAAGATTTTAAGATTTTAAGATTTTAAGGTTTTAAGATTTTAAGATTTTAAGATTTTAAGATTTTAAGATTTTAAGATTTTAAGATTTTAAGATTGTGTTTTCGATTGCGCTCTCCGAAAGTCAAGCGATTTAAATCCGGTGGTTTATTTTTCATCCGTCCGTGCCGCGTCGCGCGCTTCTAGTGATTCGCGATGAGGCGAGAAAACACTTTCCGAATCGATTACTCGCGCTTCCCAGTGAAGCCGTCATTCGAGAAGGTGCATGGCTTTTGCCGCACAGTGCTTGGACTGAAGAAAGAAGACGTGGAGAGACTCCAGTGCCATCGCGGTGAACAATGTGCGTTCGTCAAGGTCAAGGACCTGACGCTCGCACAAAAAATCGTGGATGATCACGATGAAAAACACGAAGTGGACATTGCGGGGAAGAAGCACAAGCTTCGAATAACCATGGAAGATGAAAGTGTGGAAGTAAAAGTGCACGATTTGCCGGAAAACGTTTCCGAACAGAAGATTGTTGAGTTCCTCAGTGCATTCGGAGAAGTGATCTCGTTGCGGGAATTAACGTGGGGTGATGGTTTCGAGTTCGGTGGAATTCCGCTCGGCATATGGTCGGCTCGTATGCTCATAAAACGCAACATCGATTCGTGGGTCACGATCGATGGCCAGCAGGCGTATATCGTCTACAAGGGGCAGATTTCCTCTTGCAAACACTGCAAAGAGCAGGCCCACACTGGCATTTCTTGTGTGCAAAACAAGAAACTACTGGTCCAAAAGAGCTACGCCAACGTGACGAAGCAAGCTGGACCACGACAACCACCGCAGAAGGCAAACGGCGCTCGTTAAACCGGTCGGCCAGCGCTCTGTCGCTCCTCGACCAGCATCGCTGGAAGCCTTTCCCGAGCTACCGAAGCCAACGAGTGAGACCGAACCGTCTAGCTCAAACAATCACTCAACAAGTCAGCCAGCTGCAAGCACCGCACGAACGGTGTCCCCAGCCCACTGTTGCAAATACAGCAGGCACGCAGCTCTTCATCGTCGTCGTTGCGAACAACCACACAACCACAATGCGCCGAAGTGGTATTAGTGGATATATTCAGAAAGCCTGTAAGCGCGATTCGGTCGCAAAGCCGAACTGCCGGCAACGAAACAGATGATTCTTCGTCATCGACAAGAAGTAGCCGAAGCCGAGGGCGTCCTCCCGGCAAGAAACAACGATGCGACGACGGAGACGACGAGCGGGACGAGAACTACAAACCATAAATGGCTCTCGCGTCCTACAATCTCGCGTCGATAAATATCGGAACCATCACGAACCAAACGAAACTGAACGCACTTCAAACCTTCATCAGCAGCCAAAGTCTCGATATCGTGTGTCTGCCAGTGTTGAGAAATGAGTGAGCAGCGCTTGATACATACTCACTCACTCACGAGTTTGAGTATTCGTTTTCAAACTCACTGCGAGTATACTCACGCGCGAGTTTGGATTATAATGCTCATACTCGCGAGTGAGTATTGCCGAATAATTTACTCACTCGTGAGTTATTTTTACTCGCATGAGATCATGTTTTTAATGAAGGTGAGATAAATAAATTTTATAATCGCTAACTATAAGTGTCACAGATTTACAAATTTACTGATACATTAGTAGTTGTCATTTTGATAAGTTAAATACTTACATCAACAAAATCATAGGCATAAATAATAATGCTTTGTGTGGGGCTATATTTGGGCTACGTATATGTTTGGTTTAAGATCTTCACGCTTCGGGAATCTAGATCAAAATTTATTTATCAGACAAATAAATCCTATACAAGCTGGAATAATATTAATATAAGGAAAGCAGTATTATTTTCACAATGAAAACCGGAATGGGGGACTATCCAAGTTGTATTTTTCTCGCAATCCGTACGTTAAACCTTACTTCGCTAGTGGCGCACTAGTTATATTAGGGCCTAATTAGACTAGCGCACTACTAGCAAAGTTAGGGTTAACGTACCAATTGCAAGAAAACTCCAACTTCGAGGTTTTCAACTTGACTAGCGATATATTTATTTGACCGAATTCTAACAGTGTCGAAATTGAGTTGCTTGAATATAAGTGTATACTGTATAAATATTATCATTAAAATGTGCATATACGCAGATATTTGCTTAATATGGCCAGCTTGGTCATAAATAAAATTCTACAAACAATATATGAAAGTTTTAATTTAACAATAGAATTTTAAAATTAAAAATAGGATTAAAAATAGTACTATTGTCAAATGCAGTTAATTTGAACGAATAGAGCAATCCTAAGCACCTAGCATAGCTTGGCTTGGTGGCCGTGGCTGTGTGGTTAGCGACATCAATCGTCTAGTGGCATGTGCTATAGAGTGTGGATTCCATTCCCGCCCGGTATAGAGGAAACTTTTCGTGATCGAAAAATTCTCCACTGGGTGTTATGTGTCCATTGTCTCACGCTAGGTGTTAAGTGTTCAGTTTGTACGACCCCTGGTCTAAGACGGTGCTCCTGTCTTCATCTATTATTTCGGTATACTTCGTAGACCTATGATACTGACTACGCCTATCTTTACCTTATCTAGCGAGTGAAAGAAAGTAGTACTAGTAGTGGAAAGTAGTAGAAAGATGTAGTACTTGTAGGTCCCCCGACCAAACGACGCTCTAATAAGTTACAACGGAGTTAGTTATAAGAGATGGTATTTGTTGGGTCAGGATGCGCCTGTATTTGACTATGTGACCATCGCCAATATTCTTGTTAATTTTCCAATGCTCTTTCAAAAGAGAATCGATGCTTACATTTTTGTTTACGCCAGTAAAACCAAATAAGGCTTTTTCAAAAGGTATCGGTTATCCGTATGCAAGAATACGTATGCATTAGGGTGGCTCAAAAAACACTTTTTCAAATTTTTTGATGGGCCGCCCTCTTATTCAGTTCTGTTTGATGCCCTGATGCTCTGGACAAAGTTTCAGTCAAATCGGTCAACGTTTGGGCGGTGCTAAACTCGTTGGAAAGTTATATGTAGAAATGTATGAGGAAACATAAAAAAACAGTGATTTGCAGTTGTACGGCACAATTTACGATCAAGAACAATGATATGCATTCAGTTTATGTAGAATTAAATACAGAATGTTATGCTGAAAACCGCGAGAAGATTAGAGTTTATTAGGCAAAGATATTGGCATTTTACTGGAGTGTTGTAGGGGTGAATTTATTTCTTTTCAAAGGTAAAAGAAACGAAATTTGCTCAAACCCTACTACAGAGAAATGCTTATAACTTAGCCGGGCAAACTCTAATCTTCTCGCGGTTTTCAGCATAACATTTTGTATAAAATTCTTCAAGATCTGAATGCTAATCATAGTTCTTCAACGTAAGTTGTGCCGTCCAAATGCAAATCACTGTTTTTGGATGTTTCTGCATACATGTTTGCATATAAACTTCCAACGAGTTTAGCACCGCCCAAACGTTGACCGATTTGGCTGAAATTTTGTCCAGAGCATCAGAGCATCAAATAGAATCAAATAAGAAGGCGGCCCATCAAAAAAAATTAAAAAAGTTTTTCCCATACTAATTTGAGCCACCCTAGTATACATCATCTAAATTCGTCGAGGTACTATTGGTATACAACATTGAATTTCCTGACCTTCTATCAGACATTTGTTTTTGAAGCTAGTCCAAGGCCTCAATGTAAACTTTGTGTACGAGAAAGGTAAAGAAACATTTAGTTGTGCATCACCAGGAAGCAGTAAGAACAACAAATGTCATTATCCAATGATACTTTGCATCGCAGGAATCCCAGGTAACCATAAGCATTAAAATAAGCCATACGTGCGACTATAAGGCTACCACAGAGCTAACAAACTTCATGCTGGCTCTATAATAGCCCTATATAGCCGAAAAGGCGAAATAAAGTGCTAATGGTTACCTGGGATGTTTCTATATAATCGTTTCACTGGCACTAATCTGATCGACTAGAACATCAGCTGTTTCTGAGAGATCCAGTCCAATGATGGTTTTATCGGTTCCAAAACCAAAGCAACTGAAAGATTGTGCTATTATTGTTGGAAGATAGCGCGTCGGACAATCTACCGTTTTAGCTCCAAAACCAACAGAGCATTTCGCCGATTTAGCCAGAATGTCGGTAAATAATTTCGCGAAAATAACGGGTACAAGGAAACAAGGTGTGCATAGGGCAAAATTGTTTGATCTGGAGAAAAAATTGCAAACTTTGTGTAAATTGCGTGATTGCGACCGAGCAGTATGGAGACAACTACTTTTATGAACTAACTGAACATGCTAATATACTGCCGTCCCAAGCATAGCTGTCTCATATCTTTTTTAAGCCAAGCCCTTTCCACTGTCCAATAATGAATTTAAATACTAAAATGTCTAACTCTGGCACCTGATGGAGAAGTAACATGAGACAACAATACTTAGCACGGAAACAGCCATTGTTTGATCCCAAGGGCCTGTTCAAATATTACGTAACGCGAAAAACGTTGTTTTCAGGAACCCCCCACCCCCTCGTAACAATCTGTAACAATTTTCTGAACTACCCCCACCCCTCTGCATAACGCGTAACAAAAGCTGTTTTTTTAAAAAAAAAACCTTACTTTGGTAGAATTTGAGGCCCAGTACAATAAATTATTACGTATTGTATATTTTATGCTATTTCAAAGAAAATAATTGTCTTTTTAAATTTTAAATATTTTTTCACTATGCATTTATCTCGTTACGCGTAACAATATTTCGAAGGACCCCCACCCCCCATATTTTCTGTAACAAATCGTAACAAAAATGCAACAACCCCCCACCCCCTATCGCGTTACGTAATATTTGAACAGACCCCAACCGGAAGCCGTCCGCTTTTTATGCCGAATCAGTCCGGTCATACAAGTAAGTAACTTACCTGCGATCAACCAGTTCCAGGAGCTAAAATCCTTCCAGTGATCATGCTTCAGTATTCCCATGAAATCGGATTGTCCGGTGCAAGCGATACCCCTGAGCGCGGGCACATTTTCACAGTGCTTCTGATGCATTCCTGTGTGAACCACCTAACTACAACCAAGAATTTTGAAGTTTTCCTCAATATTTTTTAGTTCTGTTTACTATAATTTACACTACCAAAAACACGACGGGATAGACTAACGCAAAATGAACTCCCCCAAGAAATTATGACGTTTGAGCGGGTCGCATAATGAACGCAAAATGAACTTTTGTTCAAGTGGACTCAATGGGGCAGTGCATAGGTTCATTATTTGACTTTTGAGCGGTGCCAAAATTCATTTAGAATGAATTCGATGTATGAAAAGGTGTTCATTTTTAGTAAACAGCGCACCGCTCAAACGTCAAAGAGTTCATTCGGCGCACTGCCCCATAATGCCGATATCCATCGGGCGAGTGAATTTGATGAAATCACTCACCTACACGGTTAGAAAAAAGTACCTAATATTATGGGTAAAAAAATGTCATATGTCGTCATGATGTAGGGGTTCCTAAGTATAAAATATACCTAATTTTAAATAGAAACTAACCAAAAGTTAGGTTATTTTTTCTAAACTTTTGTAAACATGAGATTACGCTCAGGAAAATCGACACATACTTTATGGCAAAAATCCATGTATTTTGAAATATGCATATCATGCGTCGGCACATACTTTATTGCATACAAATTCACACATGGATACTATGACCCACATGGATAGTATGTGTGAACACTCATGCAATGCATGTGGGCGCATGGAATATATATGTCGAAAATATGAAATCTATTTCGATAGCTCCATTGCAAAAATCCATGTGTGAACTCATGAATGTAATGCGGAGTTTTTGTGAGTGTACTTAACGTTCACTCAGCGAACTGGACTATCGAAATTCATAACTGGCGCCTTATGAATCTTCGACTGATTATTCCTCCAACAGTGATTCTTATACGAAGTTACCTTTCTGAGTAATCAAGCGTCGATGGCCGTGTGGTCTACATATCAGCCTCCCGACCCCGACGCCCATGGTTCGAACCCAGTCTGCCGCACTTCACTTTTTTTCAAATGAAAATCATCATTCATAAGGCAACATATTGAAATTCATACCGATTCCTTGTGGCAAATTTTCATAAGGCGTTTGATTGAAAATCATACGTCCATTTTCCTCAGTGTTGTGTTCCCACACTTTACTGCCCTTGTTAAGTTGTTTTGCTCTTCATTTTATGACAACAAAGGATAGAGGGAGGGAGATGTAAGAGAAAACCTAATATTAGGTACTTTTTTCTAACCGTGAGTCTAACACTCGAACAAAAGTTCATTTTGGGTTCATTCACGACGTTTTTAGGCGATTTAGGAATCATTCAAAAATTACGTTCGCTTCTTTCTAAATGGATCAGCATGAATCAACAGAAAATGGTAAAAATAGCGCCTTGTTTTACATACATTATTACTTACAAATTTGTTTACGCTTTTATCGATGCGGATTTTTTTAGAATGTATTCAATATTACGGATTTTTAAAGAAACTTTTTGATGTTTAAATAACTTATCCAATTGAAAAACGTGACATCTTCACTAAAAAAACTTATATGTAAAGTATATTGTCAAAAGTTAATGAAAAAGTTCACTGTTTTATTTCTTAATTTTATTTCTGAAGAGCAACGCAGCATGAGCAGGTTTGCGTGTAGAAAAGAATCAGCGAGATTTAATATTATTTAATTACAAAAAAGGGGCCCTCCTTAGCCGTGTGGTTAGACGCGCGGCTACAAAGCAAGACCATGCTGAGGGTGACTGGGTTCGATTCCCGGTGCCGGTCTAGGCAATTTTCGGATTGGAAATTGTCTCGACTTCCCCTGGGCATAAAAGTATCATCGTGCTAGCCTCATGATATACGAATGCAAAAATGGTAACCTGGCTTAGAAACCTCGCAGTTAATAACTGTGGAAGTGCTTAATGAACACTAAGCTGCAAGGCGGCTCTGTCCCAGTGTGGGGATGTAATGCCAATAAGAAGAAATTACAAAAAAAAATCCCGCTTGAATTTTTCTTCAATGCAGTATAGCAAGAAATATTTTTTCGTTAACAAAACAGAAATTGGCATATCAAAGTGATTAAGCTATGGTTGTAGTTTAAGGTGTGTATTCTTGTAAACCCTTATTTTTTAAAATTTTTAATAGTACTTTGGAGCTCTGGAATATACAATCAATTTTCGGTGAGTATAAGTATATATGCTTAGTCAGAATATCCAGGATGACCTAATTAAAATTAGCTTTTCCATTATTAGATATAGCAGTTTTTAGAAAAGCTTTACTTATCAGAACGGCAGGCACCCCAGATCTTCCAGAAACTAACATCATCATCGATCAGCCGTATGTTCGGGCATAAAAGAAATCTTGATCAAAGTGCGATTGAACAAATTTCACTTATCTACCAGGACCTAAGTAACTTTTTTTATGAATTAATTTGGGTACAGCAATCTAAAGCTTTCATATTGTTCTGTTGATTGCGCTATAGAATGTTTAATATTCTCAATGTTCATATAGTTTCGACGCTGGCTTTCATATTGTTTACGTCCTTTCTCTGAGTCTCATCAATAACCACAAGAAGGAATATTTCATGGTAGACATCGTTGAACCTGGAGTCACTCTGATAAATGATACGGCCACGCCTGTTTTCTTCTACACACTAGTCCTGTCTAATAAACAGCTTGAAGTCGCTCAAAGATAGAATATGAAGAATCACAAAAATAAGGATTTAAAAAAGTCGCTAGAAGTTGTTCCCATCCCGCTCACTCCTATTTGTTGACAAAAAGAATGAGCAGAATTGAGTTCTCCAAAACCAGAATCACCAACACTTATGTCACTGTGTAAGATATATAAAAGAAAAGTGGATGGTAATCCAGTTGCAGTAAAAACATCACAAACACAGCAAGAAGAATACAGCAGATTCACGCACACTTTTATTCATTTGGAGATCTCAATGGGAGAAACTTTGAGCAACTCCAACCTGCTAATTAGAAAGCACTAATTATTTTGATGAACTATTTAGAATAATCGTAATAACACCATATTTTGCCCGATCGCTTCCGCGAATTATAAAAGATCACGATTTTCTCAACTGAAACCACGCGCAATACAAATGCACGATCAAGCACTCTGGTTTACCTCTCTCCTGCAATACAAAATAAAACCCATGCTCGTTCGATCCCAAGCAGAAGAGAATCATAAATTTAAAACATGTGTTACTGAGCTGTTATATGATTTTCCTGAAGGATTTTATTCATTTTAAAAGATGAAATATTTTTTAATATTTAATTAGAGCTTGAAAGCCAAAGGTAAACACAACATTGTCACGACGATTTTTCACCTACGATTATACATTAATTCCAGATTCCAGCCGATGGCGAAAAGTTAGAAATGGCAAAATAGAGTTCTGTACCATCTTCATTTTGAAATTCCTACCGCAAGAAAAATGTGACATAAACATAGGATTAAAGCCAACTTCTTCTTCGAAGCTAAACTAATTAGAATTTGGATAAAATTGATTTAAATTATTCTAAATTAACGAAACTAACTATACTCACAATACTCGCGATGAGCAATTTTACTCACTCGCATAAGAGTATTGGTATCCAAACTCACCTGCGAGTTACTCACTGCGTGAGTAATACTCACAGTGAGTTTGGTGTCCCACTCACTGCGTGAGTATGAGTATTTAGTGAGTAGCTCACGGCCTGAGCATTACTCACAAAATGAGTAAAGAGTGAGTATTTTTTTACTCACGAGTAAGAGTTTCGCAACACTGGTGTCTGCAGGAAGTCGAGAACGAACAGCTTTCCTTGCCTGGCTTTATCGTTTTCGCGAACGTGGACCACACGAGGAGAGGCACAGCTGTTGCAGTGAAGGATCACATCCACGTCTCTCACGTCGAGAAGAGTTTGGACAGCCGGTTGATCGCGCTGAGACTGCACGACACGACCATCTGTAATGTTTACGCTCCCTCCGGCACTGCGCAGCGAGCGGCCAGAGAAGATTTCTTCAATGGCACGCTGGCCTACTACCTCCGTCACCGCACCGCAAACGTCATCATCGCTGGCGATTTCAATTGCGTACTGCGCGCATGCGATTCGTCCAGCCCGAACACAAGCCCGTCCCTCAAAACAGCCGTCCAACAATTGCAGCTGCATGACGCGTGGGAAAAGTTGTGCCCGCGAGATCCCGGGTTCACGTACATCAACCGGAACGCACAATCCCGATTAGATCGCATGTACGTAAGCGCTGGTCTGCGGAATAATCTGCAGTCCGCCTACACGCACGTCTGCTGCTTCACAGACCATAAAGCGCTGACGGTAAGATTATGTCTCCCCCCACTGGGACATGAACCCAGGCCTGGATTTTGGGACCTGCGGCCGCATCTTCAGACGGAAGAAAACGTTGCCGAGTTCCATTATAAGTGGCAATATTGGACTCGGCAGAGCAGAAACTAAAGGTCGTGGAAGGAATGGTGGCTGTCGTACGCTAAGCCTAAAATCAAAACGTTCTTCAAGTGGAAATCGCGATCCGTATTCGAGGATTTCCACAATGCGCACCAGCGTCTCTATGCGCAATTAAGGCTAGCGTACGATGGGTACTTTCAGCATCCCGAAATGTTGACCACCATAAACCGTTTCAAAGGTGAAATGCTGTCACTGCAACAGATTTTTTTCCACACGTTCATGCGTATAAACGAAATGCGCCTGGCAGAAGAGCCCATGTCGATCTTCCAGCTGGAAGAAAGACGACGAAAAAAACAATCATCACGCAGCTGCAAACGAATAAAAACGAGATTGCTGATGAGCCGCATGCAATCGAAGCGCATATGTTTGCTTTTTTCTCGAGTTTATACTCGGAAGAAGCGGCAGAAAACAACGAGGACGGATTTGTTTGTGAGCGAATAATACCACCAGACGATCCACTGAATGAAGCATGTACGGAAGAGATCACAACAGCGGAAATTTTGTCTGCTATTAGAGCGAGCGCACCGAAACGATCTCCCGGGCTGACGGTATCCCACGAGAGTTCTACCTTCGTATGTTCAACGCGTCATCCATCGTGAACTGAACCTGCTTCTTAATGAAGCACTCACCGGCAATCTCCCGCATGCCTTTGTGGAGAGGGTATAATTGTGCTGGTAAAAAGAAGGTTGGAGAAAATACGGCCCGAGCGTACCGGCCGATATCGCTGCTAAACAGTGATTACAAACTTCTCTCGCATTATCAAAACCCGGCTAGAACGCGTCATGCAAGCTCACCGTATTTTGAGCGCCGGACAGAAATGTTCAAACGCAGAGCGCAACATCTTCCAGGCCACTCTTGCTCTGAAAGATCGGATAGCTAGCCTCCGTCACCACCGTCGCCCCGGTAAGCTCATCAGTTTTGATCTCGAGAACGCCTTCGATCGGGTTCGGCATTCGTTTCTCTTCGACACCATGCGGTCGCTCGGATTCAACGAGGAACTCATTGCTCTTCTCGCACGGATTGCCAGCCGGTCCACTTCCCGGCTACTTGTGAATGGGCACCTCTCTCGTTCGTTCGATATTTCTCGTTCGGTGCGGCAAGGCGACCCTTTGTCCATGCACCTCTTCGTCCTTTACCTTCATCCACTGGTGTGCCGGCTCGAACAAGTGTGTGGGGAAGATTTGCTTGTTGCGTACGCTGACGACATCAGCGTGATCGTAACGTCACCGTGGCAGATCGAGGCGATGAGGGAAGTTTTTCGTCGTTTTGGTCTTGCCGCCGGAGCGCAACTGAATTTGCGCAAAACTGTTGCGGTGAATGTGGGGGTTTGCGAAGGGAATATGTTTGAAATGCAGTGGGTACAGACTACTCACGTCGTCAAAATTTTGGGTCTATTCCTCGCATACTGAATTCGATTGATGCCAACAATTAATTGGAACGCAATGGTGTGCACGTTTGCGCAGCAAATGTGGCTGCAATCGTTAAGGAAACTCACAATGCACCAGAAGGTGATCATGCTGAACACGTTTGGCACGGCGAAATTGTGGTACCTGTCTTCGGTGCTACCACCGTTCGCCAATCATACGGCCAAAATCACGTCGTCGATGGGAACATTTCTATGGAGAGGAATAGTCGCCCGCGTTCCCATAATGCAACTTGTCCGGAAGAAGGAGCACGGTGGCTTAGGCCTGGCAGTTCCGGCGCTGAAAGCGAAGAGTCTAGCAATAAATAGACATATTAAAGAGATCGATTCCATTCCTCACTACAAATCCCTTATTTTCCACGCAACTCCTCGCCCAGTAACTCCAATGGACAATCCCGACATCAAAAAAAACCTTCCAAATTTATCCCACATTCCCCGCCAAATCCTACAAAACCCCTCCGCCGATCAAATCCACCAGCACCTAGTACTGCAAACCGAGCTGCCAAAGGTGGAACGCAACAGTCCGGCAGTTGACTGGCCACGCGCGTGGCGCAACATATGCATGAAAGAGCTCTCATCAGCACAACGAACACAACTCTACCTTTTCGTGAACGGAAAAACTGAGCACCGCAAACTGCTGTATGTGATGCAACTAGCAGCCGACGAAAACTGCCAACACTGTGGCAATCTTGAAACGCTTCAGCATAAATTCTCTTCCTGCGCTCGTGTCGGCCCGGCATGGACGGTCCTGCAGCAGAAGCTGACGGAAGTAATGGGTGGATGGATACGACTATGTCTTGAAGACCTCGCGAGGCCTGCTCTACCAGGCATTCGGAAGACAACTCGAGTAAAATTCTGAAAATGCTTCATAATTACATCTGCTTCATTAAAAAATGTAATGGTACAATTGATGTTAACGTTTTGGAGTTTGAATTAACATTAGATTTTTGAAATTGCAACAACATTATAAATACTAACACTGTTTGACAAAATAAACGGAATTTTAAACCACAAAAAAAAAAAAAAAAATTTTAAGATTGTAAGATTTTAAGATTTTAAGATTTTAAGATTTTAAGATTTTAAGATTTTAAGATTTTAAGGTTTTAAGATTTTAAGATTTTAGGATTTTAAGATTTTAAGATTTTAAGATTTTAAGATTTTAAGATTTTAAGATTTTAAGATTTTAAGATTTTAAGATTTTAAGATTTTAAGATTTTAAGATTATTTTAAGATTTTAAGATTTTAAGATTTTAAGATTTTAAGATTTTAAGATTTTAAGATTATTTTAAGATTTTAAGATTTTAAGATTTTAAGATTTTAAGATTTTAAGATTTTAAGATTTTAAGATTTTAAGATTTTAAGATTTTAAGATTTTAAGATTTTAAGATTTTAAGATTTTAAGATTTTAAGATTTTAGATTTTTAGATTTTTAGATTTTAAGATTTTAAGATTTTAAGATTTTAAGATTTTAAGATTTTAAGATTTTAAGATTTTAAGATTTTAAGATTTTAAGATTTTAAGGTTTTAAGATTTTAAGATTTTAAGATTTTAAGATTTTAAGATTTTAAGATTTTAAGATTTTAAGATTTTAAGATTTTAAGATTTTAAGATTTTAAGATTTTAAGATTTTAAGATTTTAAGATTTTAAGATTTTAAGGTTTTAAGATTTTAAGATTTTAAGATTTTAAGATTTTAAGATTTTAAGGTTTCAAGATTTTAAGATTTTAAGATTTTAAGATTTTAAGATTTTAAGATTTTAAGATTTTAAGATTTTAAGATTTTAAGATTTTAAGATTTTAAGATTTTAAGATTTTAAGATTTTAAGATTTTAAGATTTTAAGATTTTAAGATTTTAAGATTTTAAGATTTTAAGATTTTAAGATTTTAAGATTTTAAGATTTTAAGATTTTGATTTTAAGATTTTAAGATTTTAAGATTTTAAGATTTTAAGATTTTAAGATTTGAATTTTAAGATTTTAAGATTTTAAGATTTTAAGATTTTAAGATTTTAAGATTTTAAGATTTTGAATTTTAAGATTTTAAGATTTTAAGATTTTAAGATTTTAAGATTTTAAGATTTTAAGATTTTAAGATTTTAAGATTTTAAGATTTTAAGATTTTAAGATTTTAAGATTTTAAGATTTTAAGATTTTAAGATTTTAAGATTTTAAGATTTTAAGATTTTAAGATTTTAAGATTTTAAGATTTTAAGATTTTAAGATTTTAAGATTTTAAGATTTTAAGATTTTAAGATTTTAAGATTTTAAGATTTTAAGATTTTAAGATTTTAAGATTTTAAGATTTTAAGATTTTAAGATTTTAAGATTTTAAGATTTTAAGATTTTAAGATTTTAAGATTTTAAGATTTTAAGATTTTGAATTTTAAGATTTTAAGATTTTAAGATTTTAAGATTTTAAGATTTTAAGATTTTAAGATTTTAAGATTTTAAGATTTTAAGATTTTAAGATTTAAGATTTTAAGATTTTAAGAGTATTTTAAGATTTTAAGATTTTAAGATTTTAAGATTTTAAGATTTTAAGATTTTAAGATTTTAAGATTTTAAGATTTTAAGATGTTAAGATTTTAAGATTTTAAGATTTTAAGATTTTAATTTTAAGATTTTAAGATTTTAAGATTTTAAGATTTTAAGATTTTAAGATTTTAAGATTTTAAGATTTTAAGATTTTAAGATTTTAAGATTTTAAGATTTTAATTTTAAGATTTTAAAATTTTAAGATTTTAAGATTTTAAGATTTTAAGATTTTAAGATTTTAAGATTTTAAGATTTTAAGATTTTAAGATTTTAAGATTTTAAGATTTTAAGATTTTAAGATTTTAAGATTTTAAGATTTTAAGATTTTAAGATTTTAAGATTTTAAGATTTTAAGATTTTAAGATTTTAAGATTTTAAGATTTTAAGATTTTAAGATTTTAAGATTTTAAGATTTTAAGATTTTAAGATTTTAAGATTTTAAGATTTTAAGATTTTAAGATTTTAAGATTTTAAGATTTTAAGATTTTAAGATTTTAAGATTTTAAGATTTTAAGATTTTAAGATTTTAAGATTTTAAGATTTTAAGATTTTGAATTTTAAGATTTTAAGATTTTAAGATTTTAAGATTTTAAGATTTTAAGATTTTAAGATTTTAAGATTTTAAGATTTTAAGATTTTAAGATTTTAAGATTTTAAGATTTTAAGATTTTAAGATTTTAAGATTTTAAGATTTTAAGATTTTAATATTTTTAAATTTTAAGATTTTAAGATTTTAAGATTTTAAGATTTTAAGATTTTAAGATTTTAAGATTTTAAGATTTTAAGATTTTAAGATTTTAGGATTTTAAGATTTTAAGATTTTAAGATTTTAAGATTTTAAGATTTTAAGATTTTAAGATTTTAAGATTTTAAGATTTTAAGATTTTAAGATTTTAAGATTTTAAGATTTTAAGATTTTAAGATTTTAAGATTTTAAGATTTTAAGATTTTAAGATTTTAAGATTTTAAAATTTTAAGATTTTAAGATTTTAAGATTTTAAAATTTTAAGATTTTAAAATTTTAAGATTTTAAGATTTTAGATTCCTAGTTTCAGTTTTTTTAGTTAGTTAGTTTTATATTTTAAACCTTTTAATTTTTTTTTTCATTTTGAGATATTTGAATTTTTGGGTTTTAAGATTTTAATTTTTTTAATTTTTTTTGGACTTTTGTATTTATAAATATTTTTTTCAGATCTTCAGATACAAATATTATCTCTTTTCAAAAAAAAATACGTTTAAGACTTATGTATTTTTATAGTTTTTGAGATTTTTAGATTTTACACTGGACTACGACCATGATAGGCAGGTTATTGAATCTCATGATGTTTAATATTTTTGAGTTTAAGATTTTAAACTTTTAGATTATTAGATCATAAGATTTTAAAAATTCATATTTTAAGAACTTTTATAATTTTATAATTTTAAACTTTTATATTTTTAGATTGTAGGATCTGCACATCCTAAGATCTAAGTCACTGGTTCTGATGTGATTAATCGCTCTCATGCATTATTTACGTGTATGTCTGATCAGAAATAAGGCCGAAATCGGGTAACACCAATAGTAAAATACAAGGCGTTTGATACTACAACTTGGCGGTTTCACTTCATCTATGCCCGCCAATATTAAACGTCGAATCAACAACTGCCGGAGAAGTTATTTCTCGCCTGGGAACAAGTACATTCATCAAACTAATGTAATGGTATAGAAGCCAAGCCTTGTAATCTATTTTCCGAACAGGAAAATTATTCATCTGGAGAAATTCTAATCCAGCTTCGTGCAACCTGATTCGCAAATCTTCCACAAACTTCTCAAGAAACTTGTTGTCAACTCCCCCTTTTCCCACATCATAATAAAATAGAGCTGACAAAACGATCCTTGCCTCACCCGGAAACTTACCGCCGTCGCCACGAAGGCATCCACACTCCATCCGACCCCAAACGTGAATATCTTCGACGTCCTGCGCCGCCTTTCCGTTGCCATCATCGGTTTTCAAAGTGCAAAGTAAGCTGTTCGCCAACTTTCTCCGTACGTAGTTCCCTACTCCCATGCATGGCACCACCCTTTTTCCCACCACCCACGGTCAAAAGCGAAAAGCTTAACTTTAAAGCCTGCCTGCCACCGACGCGGCGAACGGAGAAGGCAAAGCTTTGAGTGCAAGAGTCGCTCTGTCTGCTGCTGTGACGACATTTCCTATACGCGGGGCTGATTTCGTGCTCCACATCTTTCGATGCCGTTCTGAAACTAGTTGTTAGGCGTATGCGATGTAGGATGTTTTTGTGTTGGAATGAAACGGGACGAATACCAGAATATCAAAAATTCATTATGACGAGTGTAATTCTCGGGTGCTTGGTCATACAGTTTTTACTGAGAAATATTGTAGGAATGCATTAAAGAGCTAACTATGGTTGAGTGTAGTACCGGCGAAATGATACAAAAAACATTTTTTGCAAAACAAGTCATACGAAACACCGCATGCCCTTATGTGTCGTGGGAGTATTTTATTCGCATAAGGGAAAGCCGTTATCGATGGCTTATTTCGAATTATCAAATCCAATCGAAACCGACCCGAACTTGCGAACTCTATTCGGACGACCATTCAAAACCAATTTAATTGGCTCATTCGAGAAGGCACAGTTTCTCAATATAATTAACCTATCTCCCCTACGTCTGCCTATACACATCCCAACGGCGGCCAAGGAAAATGTTATGGTTGCCACTTTCTGAAAAGGAATTTATTTCCCTTTCATCTCGTGTGCCTGCTGCAATGAGAAAGTTTTCCCCCGACACCCCAGTGCCACTACTTAGAACGAGCGGTCTGGAAACTTCAGCGTTGTTGTTGCGACCACGTACGGAAAGCGGATTAAATCTATCTAATATTAATGCAGTGAGCGAAATACGACACTCGTTCGTGGCCTGGTTCGACGACGGGGAGTAGTCTTCTTCCAAAGGATTCTACTCCTCGCCACTAATCCCTGCTCGGAATGTGCGGTTATGTACGAATGTGTCTGATGCCGTGCCGGGTGAGCGCACTTTCCAAAGCTGTTTTGTGGGCTTTTGATGGAGTTGAAATTGATTTTGATCTGTTCCTACCGAAAAGGTAGCAACCTACCATTGACTTCGTTTGTTTGACAGTTGTTTCGAAGAATTTGGTCATAATTTTGCCAATTCTCATTAGGGGAGGATGCAACAGTTGAGCGCTTCCTTCAAACTAACGAAGAACTTCTCGCTAGTCAAAATGCATTTTGATAGCCCAACAGCAGTGGCAAAATTCAATCGTCTCGCTTCGGTGATCACAAATGCTTTAAGATGACCTTATTTTCGTCAGCATTCGGAAGCAATGATTTCCTAGGCCAGAACGTGGCACATAAACATGGAATCCAATTACAACCAATCGCATATAGACGGAGGTCTTGTCTCGTAGGTTTGCATTGGCGTAGCGTAACAATGAGGGAGCACAGGGAACGCAAACAAAGTTATCTGAAAATACAATCAGAACAATTTGATAATTACTGCAGGAAAAGCAAATTTACGTTATTATATCAAATTTAAAGGCAAAAGCTGACAGACTACAAATATCTCATAATACAATCGTATAACTTTCATGGAGAAAGCGCCTTCAAAGCTTTATTTTCGGTTGAATATGGAACGTTGAATTCAGATAGAAGTGAGTAGAAGTGTTAGAAGTCACTTTTCACACTTACATTACCTTGTGGCAGAACCGTGATCATACTATCACTCACCATTTTATTTATTTATTACCAGACTAAGGCCGGTGTGGCCTGTGTTGTACATAAAAGACTTCTCCATTCAGCTCGGTCCATGGCTGCACTTCGTCTGCGGAGGGCCACAAATCGTCCCCCACCTGATCGATCCACCTTGCCCGCTGTACACCGCCTTCTTGTTCCCGTCGGATCGTTGTCGAGAACCATTTTCACCGGATTACTGTCCGACATTCTGGCTACGTGCCCGGCCCACCGCAGTCTTCCGATTTTCGCGGTGTGAACGATGGATGGTTCTCCCAAGAGCTGGTGCAACTCGTGGTTCATTCGCCTCCTCCACGTACCGTCCGCGATCTGCACCTCACCATAGATGGTACGCAACACTTTCCTTTCGAAAACTCCAAGTGCGTTGGTCCTCCACGAGCATCGTCCAAGTCTCGTGTCCGTAGATGACTACTGGTCTAATGAGCGTTTTGTAGATTGTCAGTTTGGTACGGCGGCGAACTCTTTGCGGAGTCTTGGTCTTGCGGAGTCCAAAGTACGTACGATTTCTAGCCACTATGCGTCTTCGAATTTCTCTGCTAGTATCGTTATCGGCGGTCACCAGTGAGCCCAAGTACACGAATTCTTCAACCACCTCGGTGTCGTCATCACCGATAGAAACTCGTGGTGGGTGGCTTACATTGACCTCTCTTGAGCCTCTTCCTGTCATGTACTTAGTCTTCGACGTGTTGATGACTAGTCCAATCCGTTTAGCTTCGGTTTTCAGTCTGATGTAGGCTCACTCCATCCTCTCAAAGTTACGTGCCATGATGTCAATGTCGTCGGCGAAACCAAATAACTGGACGGACTACGTGAAAATCGTACCACTCGTGTCAATTCCTGCCCTTCGTATTACTTTCTCCAAAGCGATGTTCAATAGGAGACACGAAAGACCGTCACCCTGCCGTAACCCTCTGCGCGTTTCGAAGGGACTCGACAATGCCCCTGAAACTCGAACTACACACATCACCCGATCTATTGTCGTCTTAACCAACCATATCAGTTTGTCCGGAAATCCATTTTAGCTCACCATATTCTTTTTTTTTTTTTCTATTTTCTTAATTTACTAAGTTTGTTCTCGTGGCCAAAAGTGATTCCAAGCAGTCACCTATAATTTGAAAGCGTAATATGCATTTATTATTCGGTTTTCATTTTGGAAGAAAATTTTTTTTTGAGCCATGATTTCATCCAGCACGTAATTTTATCGTGCTTAATACATACGGGCGTCATTCCACGCAGATTTGTGATTATATTTACTCACAATTGCACCATTCTGGCACCACAATTGCACCGGGTGGTGTTCCACCAACGCAAAAGAAGAATCCCAGTCATTTGAAACTACGGAGATGAAAACATTTAGTAACATAAAATGGAACTTGCTCTTACTTTCAATAGAAACGAATTTAAGACACGCTAGATTGCACGAGCCTCCACAGATATGGGATACTTTTGTATTTCAAGCTGGATAACTAACCAAAATTCATCTGTCATTCCCATACAAAATCGTGTTCCAAACGAGCAGGAGACCTGTCAAATGCGGCACATGTCGCCACTCTTAATTACATACACTCTGGGTGAAACGATGTGATTTGGCACGAAAAACTCAAAGGTGCAGCCCAATCGGGTTATACGCAAAGGTGACGTTGACCTACTTAGCTGTTTGTTTCCTAGATCAACATTTGAAAAGGACGTAACACTCAAAATCGCGTTTATTCCGGCAAAAAAACAGTTTTCCGGAACGCATGCACTGCGAAGAAGATTCCGAGCGCCTTTACTGGAACCAATAGATGTAAGCAAAAAGCTGCCGGCAAACGCCCTCCAGCTTTCGGAAGAAGACGCATGTGTAAGTTAGCAGAAATAAATTGCACCAGCTAAAAGCCCTGTTTTACCGAAGTAAATTAACCAAACCCATAAGTGCATTTTTGATGGGAAATCACTTCGTTGAATTCATCGACGGTTTGCTTCGGAATCCCTCGAAAATTTAGTTTGGAGTCCGTCGACTAGTTATTTCGGAATTATTCGACGATTTGCTTCGAAATCCTTCGATTATTTGCTTCGGAATCCCTCGAAGATTTGGTTCGGAATTCTTCAATGATCCCAGCAACATCCCTGAAGGATTCCTCTCGAAATCGTTGAAGGATTCTTTTCGGAATAGCTGGAGGATTAATTCGGAGTCCCTCGACGATTTGCTTCGCCCTCGTTAGGTTGGTTCGGAATCCTTCGACGATTTGCTTATACATCGCTGGAACATTGCTTACGAGATCTCTGGAACATTCACACGTAGGCGTTCCTGAAGAATTTCCGACGGAATCTCTGGAACCTTCCCGTCGGAGCTCCTGGAACATTCGCATTGGAGTTCCTTGAGTTTTCCCGTCGAAATTCCTGGATGATTCCATTCAGCATCTCTAGAAGATTCCATTTTTGTCAGAATCCCGAAACATTCTCGTATGAATCCTTGGAACACTCTCGTTCAAATTCCTGGAATATTCCCGTCGAAATTCCTTGAGGATGGAGGATCCCTAGAAGATTATTTCCCGTTGGAATTTCTATAACATTACCGTCTGAATCACCGAAGGATTCCCATCGACATCCCGGGAGGAACTGGAATTCCTGGAACATTCCCTTCGGACTCCCTGGAGGTTCCCTTTGGTATGCTTGGAGGATTCCCGCCGTAGGAATGTTGCATTATTTTTATTTTTTCAGTAGAGATAGATGGAATACTTATGAAATATACAAAAATATCCACTGCCTACCGGTGGGAAGCTTTGAGTATACGGGACAAACTCGAGCGCTTTTACATACACTGAGATCGCCTTTTACGCGGATACATTTCATCAATTACTTGGTTGACCTAAATTACCCCAATTTTGTAAATACCACCTGATTTTTCTTCGATTTTTTTTTTGGAGTTTTTGGGAGTAAACTCAATGTTTCATCAAGTCCAAAGGCCAGAAACAAGCAAAAACAAACCGCATAAAAAGTGACCCCAGTGTAGACGCAATAGCCATACGCTATCAATTTGAGTCGTTGTAGCAATCATCGGCTGGTAAACAAAAACCCATTCGATACTGTGTGCTACCACAGAAAGCACATGTTTGAGAAAAGAGAATATGGATGAGTGTGATTGATCCGCCATTAGGTGGTTAGACCTTGTAGCACTCAGGAATATTGTTAATCAATTTGAATATAGTTTTTGTAAATAAGGTAAATTGTAGGCAGTTACATCTTTCAATCGCCAAATAATGTACATAATTGTCCCTTGATGTAGGCAAACGGGTACTATCAATTAGCCAAGCTCTCTAAGCTCAATGCCATTTGTTTTTCGGATAAGGTGGGAGAGGGAAAGCAGCACAATTTTCTTGTCAATTATCCATCGTGCCAATAAAATCACGATCGTACACGAAGTCGGAAAATGACGTGTTTCCGGTTGTGTCCGAACCCACTGTTATATTCGATATAAGGTCTGATACCATGAAATGAACTTTATAGCTAAACGATCACTATAGTGAGTTCTGAATTATAAATACTATGTACGAAACAATCTCGATAAGAATAAATCTCTCTCTTGTATCTAGACATTCGACTGAGTAAGACGTGCTATCAATTTTATCTACAAAATCACATTACGGATATTATACCCACCATCCTTGATCTGAGGATTCACGGACTCGATCATTTCGTCGACGTTGTTCCCATAGCCCTAACAATGCGAATTTAATAAATTAATGTGTTTATCGTCACAGCGCGATATTGTTTGTTTATTTCGAGTCCCGTCCTCTTTGCGAGTTTAGCTGTGGTGGGTTATGTTGCTTCCAACTCATTGATGGTTGTTGGTGAGAAGGATAGAGTCTGCCAATGAAGAGAGGCACAATACCACTTAGAGTGTATTAGGTTCTGGTGGGCTCTCACCGTCTCTTTGAGTGTATGGTGTGGCTGTAAGGTATGGATGGAACATAGGGTGGACCTAGTTTGGCACGTTTCGTTGTTGCTAGAGCTATAGCCCCTCATAGGCGTCGGGGCTAGTTACGCCAATGCGTAAAGAACGCGTAAATTCCAAAACAAGCCTGAGCAACCGAGTAAATCCCGAAATCGGGATAAAAAACGCGTTAGAAGCGATTCGCGTAAAAAACCGCGTTGAAAACGACTTAAGTTTAAATCGGGTATGAAGCGTTGATTCTTCCTTGATCGAATGCTCCTAGAAAATTTAAAATCCATTGAGCTAATGATTAGACATTGCATTTCGGAATTTTGGAAAAAGCATTGTTTTTTGCCAAAAAAAATTTCAAGAACGAATTTTTTTTTCAAAAATTGTGGCAATGCATTTTAATCAATGCAAAAACCTGTAAAATGATCGAAAAAATGTGATATTTTCCCTTAAAGTTTTTTTTACCTTTCTAATGTGATTTTTTAAATATATTTTATAATGCACGAGAAAGGCATCATCACTGCTAGGTGCATTAATCTGGACTTCTTTTATTGTTCGCAAACGTAAAGTGAATCCCAATATAGAAAACACAGACATAGTCCTACGTCGAAAATTCGTAAGGGAGGGCTCAATTGAGATTTGTGAATGGTTTCAACAACAATGATTTTTGTAATAATATTTCAACATTTTTCTATAATCTGTTGCAATCAGTTTAGTTTTCAATGGAAAACATTTTTTTAAATTTTATTTATGAGTTTTTTAGGGAAAACAATTCATTGTCCGCATGTCGCATCTTATATTCTTCAATCACGCATGTCGCATTCGTCAATGCGATCATCATGGGATTTTTTTACCCACGTAAAGTTCAAGAATAATTTAAACTTACATGTGCTGAAATATACTCTAAGGGATTTACAGTACAGCAAGCCTTGGAAAATTTATTCAAAACCGAACGAATACATCGTTTTTAGCCCACAGTGATGTTTTATTTTCGTTTCGGTTTCGATTGATGTTTACTCGATGATATGCTGCTTGCTGCACGAAAAGGGGGAAGGCAAATACAAAGCATTCGTTTTATACATTGAAAATGAAGAGTTTAGAACGTGGCAGCTTCACAAGCCGGGTTGTGCCAAGGAGACATCGTTCAGTAGGGCAGTGTGAAATGAGGATGCTTAGGGGCAAGCCAGAGTAAACGCGACGTGCGATGCGATTCTTTTACGTGAATCGCGTCGCGTCGCATCGCTCGTCGCGTTTACTCTGGCTTGCCCCTTATGTAAATACAAAATCATATTAGCGATTATTTAGCTCTCTTTTACACATTCATTCCAATAGAAATGCGCAACTCAGTATAAATGAGGCAAGAGAGTTTATTATTCTCTGCACAAGCGGGTGCTTGATTTCACTCTCTAACTGATTCGTACAGCAGTTCCATATGGAGTGAGGAAGCACTCTTCACTAAGCACTTTGAAACTGTTCTCTCATGAAGCTACCTTCCTCGGGAGTATATCTGGTGCCGAAGCATCATCATCTTCATTGCTTCATTCATCTAAGCCCTGCAGTACAGTGAATTTTGTTGGAGAATAAAATATGCTGAAGTACAAGTAAAATGTCTGTCAAAATTCAGCTAAATAAAATTGTTGTATGATTTGTATAACACACAACGCTGAATAAATTGCTCAAATATGGGCATGACAGTCCCTGTTTGGGGCCCTATCACCATTTCTGAGCCTTATCTAAACGGGATTGGCAAAATGTAACATAAAATTAGCCGCAAGTTCCACAATTTAGCTTCCCGCAAAATTTCAGCACTCTGTTTGTGAAACGCCAGTTTCGTATTATTGTCCTAATATACACTGAAGTATTTACAGCGAAGAACTGGCGACAATAGGCTGGTGTAACTCAAGGATTATTTTTTGAAAAGAAATCCATTTCTTATGGGAATTATTCACGGAGTTTAAATAGAAACCATTTCGAGAGTTCATCCATCTTTCAGGTATTCCTCAACAAATTCCTCTAGAAATTGTTAAGTAAGTTCTTCCATAAGGCTTTCTGTTAGCGTGTACGTACACGCACATTTAAATCACATTTTTATTCAGTACTAGTCGACCCGGCAGACGTTGTCCTGCATAGTAGGCGAAAATGCGCGTTGTGAACTGTCCTTGCGAAATTTCCATACGAATCCTAATTTTAGTTTTTCACGATTTACTCAACTTTTAAAATTGATAATTTTTGCATGAGGAAATATCATATAAACCCGTCGGAAACTATAACGAATGTAGCTGCTGAAGACATGAATAAAATCCATCCAGCCGTTTTCGAGTTATTAACACGTTACGAACACAGACCATTTCATTTTTATATATATAGATGTTTTCAACCATAAAGAACAGTAACAGCAAAATCAAATGAGACAATTTTTAACCACGAGTGTGTGTGGAAATTATCGGCAAGAGCATAATGAGTTCTTAATAAGTTATTTTGCGAGTCATCGAAAAATGATTTTATAAATTCCTCCAGAAACTAGGCAGATTATTTCGTATTTCAAAAACTTCTCTGGTTATTCCGTAATTTATTCAACATTTTCCGAGTTATGTTCTCGAAATTCTTCCAGCAATCCCTGAGTTCGAAAATCCTTCCAAGAATTTCTCCGGCAGTGTCTGTAGATTTTAAGGATTTTTTCAGAAATGTTTCCGAAAGTTTCCATAGAACCGTCCCACAGTGTTTTCTACCCAGGAATTCGTGATCGAAAATGTTTTGGCCATGAAAAGTTGATTTTAGAGGCACAGTGACTTCGGAGAAAAGTTTCAGTATGTTAAGCTCCATATCTCGGAAAAAAGTTTTTTTTGACTAATCCCCCTAAAAGTGAGATGGAAATTCTCTTTCCTCCAATTATGAAGATACATCATTGGTGTCTTGAAGAAAGTTGTAGAAAAAGTTTTTACGAAACATTTTGCTATATAAACTTTATTTCTATCTGCTATAGAAGTCGAGATATGGGTCGTTATTTATGAACGACCACCAAAAAACAGGTTTTTCACGATACTTTCGTCAATATATTTTTTAGATTTTTCAAATGTTCTACAAAGATCTTCGTCGCGATAAAAAACATGAACCTTTCAAAGACAGTTTCTTCTTATTTTCAATATTGACGGAGTTATTGACGATTTTTTGTTCAAAAATGAGCATTTTGACATTAACTGCATACATGCAGGGGCAAAATGGGGCAGAATTTTAATTAGGAGATTGAAAGTATAACTCAAGCACTAACGGTTGCATTGCAACATATATGTGACTTAGCTTGCCGTAAGTACCGTATGGATATGTTTTCTTCTTCTTCTTGTTATATATAAAAAATGAATTGGTCTGTATTCCGCATAACTAAGAAACGGCTGGGTTAAAATTTCTTCATCACAATTTCCGATGAGTTTACATAATATTTTCTTATGTAAAAATCTCGACTTAAACTGAAAAAAATATGAAAAATTCAAATTAGAATTTGTATGGGTATTTTGTATAAGCACATCACAACACGCATTCTCACCTACTGTGCAAGACAACGTCTGCCGGGTAATCTAGTTCATGATACAAACACTTACGCCAGACCTATGTCTTGTCTTAATGTCCAAATTTTAAAAATGATTATCGAATCGACGGATATTTTACAGAGAAATACCAATATATCGGGATATTGGTATTTCCAGAGAATTCTAAATGAAAAGAAATAAACTAAAAAATTTTGAACACTTTTCTGTTAACCTATTTTGCAATATTGTAATGTTTTAGACGTAGCAAACCGGCTTTTTATTATTCCGGGATATTTCGAAAAGTAAATAGGTAAAACAAGTACCTTCGAATTTTTACATAAAATTATATTTATACTTAGGATGTTTGAGGCGTCACTAACCATAGTTTCCATTCAATAAAGAATACTGATTTACCCGATACTGCAGTTCCTCTCATCAACATTCCTGGCTGTATGGTGATTTCTAAAATAATATAATTTGCCCAAATACACTGGGGTCGCTTTTTAAGTGACTTTTTGTTGATTTTTTTTATTTACGCGTTGTTTCTTCCCGCGGAATTTGAAATTCATGTCAGTTCTGTATAACATTCATCCATAATCATTTAGAAAATTTAATAATTGGCTAAATCATAGGTCTGGCGTAAGTGCAAAGACTAAAGATGACCCTGCAGACGTTGTCCTGCACAGTAGGCGAGAATGCGTATTGTGATCTACCTTTTTAAAATTTCCATGCAAATTTTATCTTCATTATTTCATATTTTTTCCAATTTTAGTCGAGACTTTAACATGAGAAAATAAACTGTAAATCCGTCGGACATGTTGATAAACAAATTTACTGAAGAAATGAAGAAAATCTATCCAGCCGTTTCTTAGTTATGCACAATACAGACCAATTCATTTTTATATATAACAAGAAGAAGAAGAAAAAGAAGTTCATACGGCACTTATGTCAAGCTATGTCACATATATGTTGCAATGCAACCATTAGTGTATGAGTTATACTTTTCATTACCTAAATAAAATTCTGCCCTATTTTGCCCCTACATTTATACAGTTAATGTCAAAATACTGATTTTTGAATCGAAAATTCTAAATAACTTCATCAATATTGAAAATAAAAAGAAACTGCCTTCGAAAGGTTAATGTTTTTGATCGCGTTGGACAATTTGTGAAATATTCGAAAAATCTGAAAAATATATTGACGAAAGTATCGTGAAAAACCTGATTTTTGGGGGTTGTTCATAAATAACGACCCATATCTCGACTTCTACAGCAGATAGAAGAAAAATTTATATAGCAAAATTTTTCGTAGAAACTTTTTCTACAACTTTCTCGAAGACACCAATGATGTATCTTCATAATTGGAGGAAAAAGAATTTTCATCTCACTTTTATGGGGATTAGTCAGAATTTTTGTTTTTTCTAAAATATGGAGCTTGACATATTGAAACTTTTCTCCGAAGTCACTGAGACTCTAGAATCAACTTTTCATGGCCAAAACATTTTCGATCACGAATTCCTGGGTTAGAAAACACTGTGCGTCCCTTTAATTTCTAATAAGAGTACTTCCAGGAGAATTCTTCGAGGATTTTCCGGTTGTTCTTACAGCAATTTCTCCGGTAATTCCTCCTGTAAAATTTTTTGCTTGAATTTCTTGAGGAAAACTATGGAACGAATTTCTTGGTAAATTTTAGGATGAAACTCCTTGCGATTTAACAATAGATTATTCAAAAAAATCCTCATGTTTCAGAATGAATGCACAAAGAAAATCCAAGACAATCTCCAGTGATTTGGAAATGTTCATTTTTTGTTTTTGTGGTACAGAGATCTGATTTCATTGCCTTTGGCATTTCGGAATCTCACCTTTACACAGAGCTCTAATCAGTCAGAGAGTTCAGCAGATCCACCCAATTCGTATCCGCTTCTTTCCTAATTAATCAGCGCTCTTGAGTTTGGAGATTCATGTCGTCGGCTTCGAAACCAGCCTAAGATTGAGTTACGTTAATTTATTCCATTGACTCCATCCAAAAGGTGGGTCACCCAAAAGCATATTATGTATAGTCGTTCCGCACTCTTCCGTCCTTCACTCATAAGTAAACAAGAATAGTAAAAAACTAGAGCACAGCGTGGTAGATCTTACTCCGTAATGCACTACGAATAGGTGTCGTAGGCTGTGTTAAGGTTCCCCCAAACACACGCGACACGACAGTCGCGATGCGATTCTGTCGCCGTTGGTATGGAAGCGTAAATAGAACATTGTCTGCAGCGACCCAACGATAGAATCACGGCGACTAGTTGTTGTCGTCGCGGCGATGAAATCACTTAGGTCTGGGGGAACCTTTAACTGCCTGGCTAATTGTTTCACCCCCCCCCCCTCCGATGCCATTGAGATTCTTACGTTCAAATGTGTGAGTGCCGATAAAAGGAAAACAAACACTCATACATGGTGCTATTCATCGAACTTTGGGTTGAAATGAGTAAATTTCCATATATTTTTCAACTCTCCCAAAACAAGGCCTGCCCAACGTTTTCAAGCCACGGGCCAATTTTCAGAATGACCACTTGCTTGTGGACCAGTAAATATTTGGTACATATTTTTTATACATTTTCAAAATAACCGAAGGAAAATAACTTTTTTTCAGAATTATTTTTTTACAGAATGGCTGAACAAATTTTAAAGAAAAACTAAACACGATATTATTGCGTTTCAATTTTTAATGCTTATTTTCTTTTTCCTTTTACGTAACAGGACAAGGAATTGTTGGCTTCTTTCCAATACAATCGGTCATCGAGTTTCGCAAGTAGATAATGAAGATCAACGATTACTTTTTATTGCTTTTGTTCTTGATAAATTTGTTCACACAGATATCGCAGAGAACAGACATTGAGGCTCGAACAAAATTTCGAGCAAAACATGAGTTAAAAAATCAAACCGAACCTCAACGCCATCGACGTCGACATTGCAACTCACAAACTCTGTTTCACATCACGATGGCGCTGGTGTACTCTTGTATGTAAAACGACACTAGCGCACAGCGGCATTTTTTGCTGATGCTAGCGCTGATTTTGCACGGGATAACGGCGACATTCCAAAGTTATTTCAAAAGGGCCAGTAAAAAGTTAGCACAACAAAGCGAGTGCAGCTTCAACGTCTGTTCTCTGTGCAGATATGTACTACTGAAGAGAGAAAATATTTTACAAGAGATGTGTATTTCTGAAATTTAGATTTGAGCCCGTCATTGCATTGCAGCTCAAGTATTTCCATTTGGAACATTCCAGCTACATTATTCACATACGTAAACGGTGTTGAGGAATTGTGTTCTTAAACATTAGCGAATAAGTTTGAAAATTTCTGTCGAAAGGCTTCGAGTTTACCAGCATATTTAACAGATTTGCATGTTTTCTATAGGATTAGAGAAGTGTATCAGTTTTCGACAATCAATTGTGTCAAATTGTTTCAATTTTGCTTCAATAGTTTGCATGTTGGATAATAAAAGTTCGACGTGTTGATCCCTGACCTGCACCTTCATGTACAAGTTATTGAGATGTTTGGTGATCTGTAGGGGAAAGTGGTCGGTTGTCGGCACCCTTTTGTTTTCGGTTCATATCTTTCGTCCAGTTCCACAAAACGGTTATATTTGCATAACGATGGAAAAAGGCATAAGCTAACAAACGGCGAAGATATTTAATTTATCCTATGTATTTAAAAAAAATAATAATAATTTCGTTAAGTGTTGATTTAATGCCGTTTTGAAAATGGTGGTCGGTTGTCGGCACCCTGAAAAAAACATTAAAAACGGAAATATATGCACTGAGGTTCCTGTTACAGCGAGGTCCCAAAAAAGCGCGGAACTATTCACGGTACGGACATTAACCGGGGAGATTTCGAGATGTGGGGAAGACTAAAAAACGCGTGTGGTTTTCAATAATTCAGGTTATACTACTACTGTATTTGCTTTCAGATCAGGGGGTTATATATAACTAGGTGAACAAAGGGCAGAAGGCTCACAATAAAAGTCAATCGTGCTATAAGGAGAGATACAGGGTTTTTAAGTAATTACTTTGTTGCCTATCATCGCTATGGAGCGGGACAGGCAGTCGATGGCTTGTGGTTTCATCGACTAGGGTAGTGCTCCTCATTCTGGTGCTAACATATTCCGCCCTCCAAATTACGAGTAGGAATTTCGTATCCATTTCTTCCTGGAACATATTCATCGTCGCAGCTTCCTGATGTCACGACGGAAAACACTCCTGGCTGTCTTCACCGCGACAAGTCGTACAAACGTCGGTCATTTCCAGGAAAGAGTTTCAAAACACGTCCTGGAGGCCACAGCTGCTGCTTTTCGTTGTCTTCGACGAGGAGTTCATAATCACCTTTTATGATATTGGGGGAAGACTATTGCCATTTCGATCACCGTTGCAGTGCTAACACATACTCAGATTGCCACCGAGCACGAAAAGTCTAGGCAATACGCTGGATGTAGCTCCATCTCAATAATGAACTTATCTACCGTTCGAGCAGATTAACCTCCGGAAGATCACTCAGAGGACGTCCGGTCAAGAAGTGTGCGGGTGTTAACGCTTGCGGATCGTTGGAGTCATCCGAAATCGGAGAAATAGGGCGAGCGTTCATACAAGCTGATACCTGAGCAAGAACAGTGCTTAGTTCTTCAAAGGTGTAATTATAATTACCTCCGATTTTGTTAAGAAACCCCTTTGCCACCTTGATACCAGCCTCCCACAACCCGCCATGGTGTGGAGAGCGAGCGGGTATGAAAAGCCATTGCACTCGTTTGTCGGTGAAGAATCTGCTAACCTCGTCGCTGTGCTCGTTGGCATCGATCTGGTGGTATAAATCTCGGAGAATTTTCGCGGCTCCTCGCAGATTTGTAGCATTATCCGAATACATCTTGCTTGGTACTCCGTAGCGACTCGTGAATCTTGTGAAGGCCGCAAGAAAGGACGATGTACTGAGATCGCTGACCGCCTCCATGTGCACTGCTCGTGTTCCGAAGCAAACAAAAAGGGCAATGTATCCTTTGGAAGGTATTGCTCCGCGAGCTCGTCGCCCTATGATGCTTACCGGGCCGGCATAATCAACTCCAGTTATAACAAACGGTGGAAGTGGCTTCAACCTATCTGCTGGCAACGGTCCCATTTGATGTGTCAATCGTACAGGTCGGGTTCGATTACACTTAATACAATCCCGACACACTTTACGTGAAGCACTGCTGCCTCCGTACGATTGCCAATAACGACTGAGGGCCGCAGTGAAGGTGCTCTTGATGCTCGTGTAGGAGAATGAGCGTTGTCAATATTGCGTGACGAGGCAGCAAGATCGGATGCTTGTTGTCATAAGTCAAGTCAGACAGCTGCAACCTTCCGCCCACCCTGACGACACCGTTTTTATTCAAAAATGGATTGAGCAGGGGTAAGGGACTACAACGTTCAACGCTGAGGCCTCTTCGTAGTCGGCTAATTTCTCCGAAAAAATGTTTTTGTTGTGTGTGTTGCATGTACATCTCCAAGGCAAGATCAATTTCATCTATAGAGAGAGTTGAGTGGCGCTTCGATACTCTGGGTGCCTAAAACGTGGCATTCTTGCCGTGATACGCAGCAGAAGCTGGAGCCTCGGGTAGTATCTAGCTATCATATCATCCAATAATCGGTTTTCATACACAGTCAAACACACCAAGGTTGTGGTTCGCTGCTCTCTGTCCATTTGACGCCGCTCGCCAGGATCGAGATCGGCTTGTGATGCTGACTCAGGACTCACATTCAGTGGTTCCCAAGACGGTCCATGTCACCAGAGAGGATTTTCTTGAAGCTGCTCGGGAAATGCTCCACGGGAGATCAGATCAGCAGGATTGAGAAGAGTGCCGACGTGATACCAATTGATAGACGGTAGATGTGTAGAAATTTCGGCAACACGATTAGCGACGAAGGTCTTCCACCTTGCCGCGCCACCGGCCAGCCATGCCAGCACAACTTTCGAATCGGAGAAAGCACGAATCTCATAGAATGTCGTCGTGGAAAGAGCATCTTTTACGTTGGAGATCAGCCTGGCGAGAATAACAGCTGCACATAACTCCAGCCGAGGTGTGGTTGTTTTGCCGTTGCCTATAGGTGCCAGCTTGGATTTAGCGCAGAGTAGATGGGAGGAAGTATTGCCATCATCGTCCACGGCTCGAATGTAGACACGGGCACCCATTGCCACCTCGGATGCGTCGCAGTAGCCGTGCAGGTAGAGACGAGTCCAGTTTCTCATGTCGATAACATTTCGGGGAATCTGAAACTAATTGAGAAGCGAGAACTTTTGCATCAAAATAAGCCAATCGTTGAGCAACTCACCGGGGGGATTTGCATCCCAGGCCACCTTCAGCTCCCACATTCGCTGCATTACCAGTTTAGCCTTTACGATGATCGGAGAGAGAATGCCGAGGGGATCAAATAAGCTGGCAATTTGCGATAGTATTATTCGCTTTGTGGGCTGAAGGATCTCGGTTAGCTGGTAAGTGAAGTGGAGCTCGTCACTACACGGCTGCCATTGCATACCGAGTGCCTTGATGGTATTGCTTCCGTTGTCCACTATAGAAATTTTCACTTCTCGATCTTCATCAGAAACTTCTTCTAACACTGTTGCACTGTTCGAAGCCCATTTCCGCAGGTGGAATCCTCCTGCAGCGAATATTTCTGTGAGTTGTTCACGTAGAACCACTGCTTCGGCTTCAGATGATGCCCCAGTCAGGATGTCGTCGACATAAATTCCTTTCTCTGCCTTCTCAACTGCTTCTGGATATTGAGGACGATACGATTCGAGAAGCTGCTGCACGCACTTTGTAGCCAAGAAGGATGCGCTTTTCGTCCCAAAGGTGACCGTATTCAACCGATATTCTCTAATATCATCCGTCTTCGACCATCTCCACAGAATTTTCAAAAAGTCACGATCAAGCTCGTTCAACCATACCATGCGATACATTTGCTTGGCATCACTAACAAGCACGATGGGTGGAAGGCGAAATCGAATCAAAATATTGACCAACGAATCTTGAACGACCGGGCCACACATAAGCACATCATTTAAAGAGAGTCCACTGGTAGTCTTGGCCGAAGCGTCAAAAACGACACGGCATTTAGTAGTTGTACTGGTGGTTTTGACCACGCAGTGGTGTGGAAGATAAACAGATTTGTTGGGTGTGCTTTTATCGTTTACGAGTGTCATGTGGCCGAGCTCAATATATTCACGAATGAACGCATGGTACTCTACCTTTAACTGTGGATTACGGTCTAGCTTTCTTTCTATGTGGTGAAGTCTTAGCTGATTGGGGTCTCGTAGAAACGGAAGACGAACTACGAACTTGCCTGTCTCATCTCGAACGGTGTGATCAGAAAAATGTTGCTCGCATCGTTTCTCTTCGTCGGTTAAATATTTGGGTGCTGTGCCATACTCCTCAATCTCCCAAAATTTGCGCAGCTGATTTGAGAGATCATCATCGGTGTTGGTCAGCAGGCAGGTAGATACTTGATATCTTACTGGTGAGGCAGATTCGTGATAACGACCAGCCACTATCCAGCCGATCTTGGTATTTTGTAGTGTTGGTAGGCTGTCGTCGGGACTGAGTGCGATTTTGCCCGGCTCGAGCAGCTGAAAGAATAATTCGATGCCTAGTAATATTTCTACCTTTGCCGGACGATGGAAGAGCGGATCGGCGAGATGTATGGCTCCTGGTATAGGCCAATCATCGATAATTGCTGGTTTGCTAGGTAGCATTATGGTAATCCTTTCTAACACCATGCATGGTACAGAGGTGCGATAGTGATTTCTGTGCATTTATCGGAGTGTGCCGGAGTAGCAGAAATGCCTTCGAGGTCCATACTTGCTGCGAATGTTTTGATGCCGAGTTGCCTACAAAAACTTTCGCTTATAAAACTGAGCTGGGAAGCGCAATCTAAAACAGCACGGCATGCATGCGGACGTCCCTGGAAGTCCATTACATTGATGGAAACGGTTGCCAGAAGAACACTGGATGCATCTAGGCAGGGCGAGTCGAGGGCCGAAATCAAAGACTGTGCTGATGGTCTCGAATTTGCTTGGGCCATGACTGATGAAGATGCTGGAGACAACGCCGGGTGCAGCAAAGTGTGTTGTGGTAAGCCACATTTTCTACACGTACCTGATTTGCAACTTTCACCAGGGTGTACTTTCAGACAATTGTTGCACATCTTCATCCTGTTGACGACATTGAGACGCTCGTCTTGGTTCATGTGGAGAAACTTCCCACATTAATAGAGTTGATGATTCTGTTTATGGCAAACATCGCAGAACAATAAATTCGTGGCAACGAATTTGGAAGCACCTCTGAGTGCAGGTGGCGTCTTGGAAGGTTGCTTGAAGGGAACACTTGCCTTCGGCCGGGAAATCTGAGCTGACTGGAGAGCAAAGCTGCGAGACTCGATGAACTTCAAGAAGCACGGCAGATTGATGTTGACTTCATCCATTTCCGCCATTTTCTGACACCACAATTGTTTGGTCTCCGGGTCCACCTTTTCACTTAATATGAACAAGAGCCAAGTATCGCGGTCTTCTTTATTCATTGCTTTCAGTGCCCGAATAACCTCATCGGACACATCATGAAGTGATCGTAATCCATGTGACGAGGGCGACGTCAGCGTTGGCTGGGAAAGAAATCGCTTTATATGCTGATTGGCAATCTCTCGAGCATTAGAGGCGAAAGTACAGAATTGATAGTTCCGTTAGGATACGGCAGGCATGAAGAATGTTTTTATAGAAGTCGATTTGAAAGCGAGCGGAGGCAATATTTGTGATGGCACATATCGCACGACCTTCCTTCTGCCAAGCTCCCGTATGAAAGGGAGCTTGGCAGAAAAAATCTTGCGATATGTGCCATCACAAATCATCATGTTATGTACGTCGAAGTTTGGAAAATGTTATTAGCATTTCCATATCATAGTAAATCGTTTAACTTCACGTTGAAGTAACACACACGAAATCATTAATTTAATCTCTCGAGGCTTGTCGTATCTCGATTTCAGCTTCTCTAGAGCCAATCGGTAGTTGACATCTTCGATTTTCAGATGCGAAACCAAAGAAGCAGCCTCTCCCGCTAGGTTGGTTTTGAGGTAGTACAATCTCTGACCAGTCTTCCCACGAACATGTGTGATGTTCAACACAAGTACATTTTCATCAACTCGTGTTGAACACTGAACATGGATTATTGACGTACTCGAGTACAAAGGGATACCAAGTACCTACCTAAATGAACTTGTACTTAAGTACAAAACACATGTACAAACTAGCTTTCAGGTCCGATAGTCGACCGGCAAGAGACAAAGAGAATGAACAATGGCGAATCCAGTCCTCTTCTTTGTAGCACATTATGTACAGACATTTTAATTCTTTTGGCTGAATCGTAACCCTTGAGGTATCCCCTTCCTCCTTATATAGCGTCACGTAATTCATCCACATCCTCCCTGGATGCACAGCATTTTTTTGTCAAAAACCGGCACTACCAGCTCTTTGATTTAATGATATCAAAGATCACACATCTCATTTTATTTTAAAATGATATCAAATGACTATACTTCATAAAAAGGTTTGGCTACAACTTCCACGATCCATACACTATAAAAACATTATATATTGCTTATGTCAGATCGATACTTGAATATTGCAGCATAGTTTGGTCACCTTACACAGTCACGCATGACACAAGAATTGAGTCGGTACAAAAGCAATTTTTATTATATGCACTACGCAAGTTGGGGTGGACTCAACTTCCACTCCCGTCTTATAAAGCACGATGCATGCTAATTAGTATACAAACATTGAAGGAACGACGGGAATATGCGATGCTATCTTTCATTAATGATGTTATCTCGAACAAGGTCGACTCAGAGGCAATATTAAATTAAATTAAATTTTTATATCCCACAAAGACCTTTGCGAAATCGAACTTTATTTGCCTGTAGTAGTCATCGTACAAACTATGCGAAATTCGGACCCATATATCAAATGATGGCTGCTTATAATAAACATTGGAATGCTATTGATTTCAATACATCTAAGACTAAATTGAAACAATACTTGCGTACTCAGTAAATGCTTGGTGTGTATAATTTTCATATCGGATAAAAGTGTTTAGTAATTTTAAGTAACGGAGAACTATATTATAAGATTAAATCTGTATCAAACGGTCTACAAACATGATTGACGACAATAAATAAATTCTCACCCCAAAATAAATAAATACTCGTAATCTGTACAGACTATAACCTAGGAATGTAGAACTGAACCATTCCGAATGACAACAACATTGTCCTCTCAGAATTGTCCTCAAAATTAACTAAACACGCAACAAGCAATTGACTTTGACTTTGCAACAAAATAGTGGTGGTGGCCATTTTACTGAGCCTTCTAAAGCACAAAACCTCATGAAAATATTGATACATAATAAATTTGCTTATATTCGCACATCTATGAATTTGTTCACTGTCTATATTTGCTTTGTTTGAGAAGCTTCTGGAACGCTATTCAACAGCAAATTTTGCAGCCAGAGTGTACATGTGTACTGTACAGATGTACAGTACATCGGTACAAAATGAAACTCGAACGCAAGTTCGGGTACAAGTATACATTTCGTGCGTATACGTATAAACACGAAGCAAGGGTACAAATGGAGTATACGGACAGCTGTACTCAGCGTGTTTGATGTTCGTTTGGGAAGACTGTCTCTGACTATCCTTCAGCAATGGGTTTTGGTCTACCATGCTGTCGAACCAGTCTTCCCAAGGCAGACATCAAACACGCTGATAATTTGTTATATTGATACATTTACCACGCAATGATACCAATGATCAATTAATAATGTTCAATGTCCACGACACAATTGATAGAAATATCACACATCGTGAGATCGAAAAATGATTGCCACTCGAGATAATTACCGCTGAAGACAGGCATGTTCATCCGGGGCAACTTGAGGTCCGAAAGAGGCGGCAAAGCGGCGTGGTTTGGCACGACAGCAGACGAGGCAGGCGAGGTAGACGAGGTGGCCATGTTGGAAGACATTATTCGCAGAAATTCCGCTTGCTGGTCAGCTAACTGCTTGATGACGTCATGCTGAGGGGAAAGTGGATTCGGCACGTTTTCGCGTTCTTTAATCACTTTCAATAGCTTCAATAAACGGTTCTTCTGTGCGATATAGCACCCTTCGAATTGGCTTTGCCGATGCACTGCGTCATTATAAGCTTCATCACCATCACAAACGTCCAAAATCTTCTTATGTACAGCGCAATATGCCGCCCATACTTCATACAACGCATCGAGCTCACTTTGCACGTCTATTTCTTCAGCCTCTTCTGGTTTAATCTTCGCCACTGCATCCGAAATACGTTTCAACCGGGGCTCAAGAGATTTCCGTTCGCGGACGAGTTTATCCATCTTGCTGGATTTCGCGCACTATTAATCCAAATAGTCACTGTTAGGGACACTGCTTTCAATTTCTGTGCACTGCTAAGCCGATCGGCAGAAGCACTCGAAGCCGATTTACGGCGGCGACAGGGCCAATGCACGGGCACTAGCGGTCACAGAAGGCACGGTTCGCGGCGAACTTTTCGCGATCCGGCTCGAAGGACCATATGTTACAGCGAGGTCCCAAAAAAGCGCGGAACTATTCACGGTACGGACATTAACCGGGGAGATTTCGAGATGTGGGGAAGACTAAAAAACGCGTGTGGTTTTCAATAATTCAGGTTATACTACTACTGTATTTGCTTTCAGATCATGGGGATATATATAACTAGGTGAACAAAGGGCAGAAGGCTCACAATAAAATTCAATCGTGCTATAAGGAGAGATACAGGATTTTTAAGTAATCACTTTGTTGGCTATCGTCGCTATGGAGCGGGAAAGGCAGTCGATGGCTTGTGGTTGCGTCGACTAGGGTAGAGCTCCTCATTCTGGTGCTAACAGTTCCTATGGCTGAAAATATTAAGATTAATTATGTAAATCGCAATGAAATTAAATTAATTTAAGTATGGGAAAGCGGCCGCTTGTCGGCACCTTTTTATTTTACCTTTCTCGTACATTAGGAATACTTGAAGGCTATAGAATCAATCGGGTCCCTCCTGAGTCGTGCGATAAGATGCGCGGCTACAATGCAAGACCATGCTGAGGGTGGCTGTGTTGGATTCCCGGTGCCGGTCTAGGAAATTTTCGGTTTGGAAATTGTCTCGACTTCCCTGGGCATAAAAGTATCATCGTGTTAGCCTTATGATATACGAATGCGGACCTCGCAGTTAATAACTGTGGAAGTGCTTAATGGACACTAAGTGCACTAAGTGGAAGTGCCTAATGAACACTAAGCTGCGAGGCGGCAATGTCCCAGTGGGGGATGTAATGCCAATGAAGAAGAAGATAGAATCATTTAAAAAAAGAACTATTTATAGAAGGGCCTCGGAGACCTATAGTGCAATATATCAATCGACTCAATTCGACGAATTGAGTCGATGTATGTTATGTGTACATGTATGTGTGTGCATGTGTAAAAAACTTGTAAACACACTTTTCGGAACTCAGCCTTGACCAATTTATTCGCAACAAACGACGCAAAATTCTGTCCAGTTGTTTGCTGTTGTAAATTTTCCAGATCGAACTATGGATTCATAATTTGTGGCCAAAAACATTTTTTTAAACGCAAAGCATGTAAGCGTTTAACTTGTTTTTTTTTTTGTAAATCTAACGCGCGAGAAAGGCACCAACACCGTTAGGTGGTTTAATCAGGGTTTTTGGCTCATAATTTTGTTTCTATAGCACATGATTAAAGAGGCATTAATTACGTAACGCCAATATCGGCCATTTTCAACCCTCCCACTTCCCTTAATCACACTTTTTGTATGGTGCATCTGCAAATTGAGTCGTCACACTTCAAACAACTCCCCCCTTCTCAAACGTTACGTAATCTATGGGTGGATTATAGTGCAAACTTATGCCTTTAAGACAAATGTCGATACCAAACAATTACATTTGTTTTGTAACCCGAACTAACATTTAAAAAGCGCGGAACAGCCAAAATTTATTCTTTCCAATTCCTCGTCTACATTCATGGCTATATACATAGGCAAAGAACTGGAATAATTATTTTTGGCTTTTACGCCCTTTTCAAATATTGGTCAAGACCAGAACTTGAAAAAAAAGCGTAACAGCCAAAATTTATTTTTCCTGGTCCTTTGTCTACGTACAGTGATCGTTCGCTAATTGGGGCACGACCTCACCCCAACTAGCGAATGCCGTTCGCTAATTGGGGCATTTTGACAAGCGTCAATGTTGTTTACTTTTTGCATTGTACAAAGGAAATTTTTACGCGCCAGAAAATATCGATCCCGCCAAACACGGAAACAAAATGTCAACGTGTTTTTGACATCACATTCTGACGTTTAGCTGCTTTTTAATTGGGTTTCGCCCCAATTAGCGAACCCCCAACTAAGAAGCGCCCCAACTAAAAAAACAATTAGCGAACGTTCACTGTATATAGATTTGTATGTAGCTGTATTTGGCTGTTACTCCCTTTTCATATGTTTGTCTAGAAATATATTTTTTTTCAAACCAGCAAGAAGGTTAAATTAACAACCAGCTACATGCGTTTAATAAAACGCCGTCACTACTGATATTTCAATCGGGACAAGGGGTGCTGACAGCCGAATTTAGCATCAAATGTACCGTCATTGCCAGAGCTCCATCAGCTGTGAGGCCTCAATATTTCAAAGAAAGCTTTCCTCAGGTAGTAGTTTCCTTCATTGGGATCATAGATGCTAATTCCTCTTTGATTTGAAAATGATCATAAATTCCCGGGGCGTTTTGGAAAGGTTTCATCCGTATTGCCAAAATCTCAGTAACAGCAAAACCGACCAGTACTGCATTATTCGACTCCTTGCTTGCCCAGATTTAATGTTTTAATCAGTAATATCTAAACATATTTATTAATAAATAATAACAAGGATCTTCTCGAGCCAGATAGAAAAGCTTTCGGGCCGGTAATAAAGTATTTTTTCTTACACGCCTCGTGCCACAAAAATGGAGCTAAGGTCCGCATCCGGCCCGCGGGCCGTACGTTGCGCAGCCCTGGACTAATCTATAGCTTGAATTTACATGACACATAATCTTTTTCGAAACGTAACTGTTTGAAACTGAATGTGCTGAATAAATCACAGATTTCTCATCAGAATAAGCAAAAGCATTGAAGGCTGCTTTGTCGTCATATCCCAAGTAACAAAATTAATTTTATGATGCACTTGAAGCACACTTCTAGACTTGTGCCTTAAAACCACATTTAAAACCAATTGTTCTACAAGCTTGTTGCAAGACAGCCATAAAACCACTATAAGACGAAAGAGGCCCACTCTTGAGAAGGTGTTCAAGACCATTTTCCAAGGTTCGCTTTAAACTTGTTAGTTTTATCAAAGTGAGCTTATGATGGCATGAAAGATCAGCATAAAACCCTGTTAGGATTACTAAGGAATTTGACAGCATATGTTTTCGTTATCTAGATCCGCTGATGTTTATACTTGTTTATATTGAACTTTGTCTGATGAAAATGATGATGGATACGTTGAAAAATTGAAACTTAATTGCATTGTGATCGTGTTATTCCACATGCCACAACCATTTTGTCGATGCTTTTCTGAATAAATGTAACAAATAATGAATGCGCCTTATTTATATTGCAAGATATAGTATTATTTTGAAAAACTATTTTTATTTAAAAAATTGTACACACCCAAAAAAATAATTTTTGCTCTACTTTTTATTTCGCAGATGTAACAATATTTGTTTTAGGCCCCAATCTATGAAAGGACTCATGCATTTAAAATGAAAACAAATAGTTTTCAGCGTTCATATAGAAATGGCTTCCATCAACAAATTTGACGCAGACGATAATCCGCCATGATTTCAATACTTTTATCAAAAACCATCATAAGATTGGATTAAAACCACTTTATCTTATACAAAACCTATTAGCTTTATGCAGGAGCATGATAAATTGAACTAGATTTATCGGAATCTTGACGAAGCTTAGTTTGTCTTGAATAAAACTAACTAGTACTGGTCAAAACTAAGAAGTTTTATTGAAAAGCGTAGTACTTTCATTGTACTTTCATTATAACATGTTGTTTACATATCCATTGAAAACAAGTCGTTCATTTAGAAAGAGTTCGCCGTTAAATATTTACTAAATTGAATATCTGCACAAAATGTTAAATTAAATTAAAACTCAATAGGGTTAGTGCTCCTCGGGTTCAAAGAATTGGAGCGCAAAATGTTTTGTTTTCCATGTTTGTGATGTTTTTCAGTAGTGGGCACGCATGATTGCACTAAAAAAAACGACACAGATTAAGCCGAATCATCCATTTTGCGAATATTGTCATATCGGCACCAACATTTCAAAAGGGCGAAACTACTTTTGTAAACAAGTGTTTCTCACGTCGCTGGTGGCCTAATTTGAGCCCATCCACAACATCCAGCACCATTGATTGAAAGAAGAGGATTCGCTGCTTCCATCAGTGGCGTTGGATTGCGTGGGTGGGCTCAAATTAGCCCACCAGCGACGTGAGAAGCTCTTGTTTACCAAAGCAGTTTCGCCCTTTTGAAATGTTGATGCCGATATGATAACATGCAATTCAACTGAAAAAGAAATGCACATAACTTATTTGTTTACCTATTAGTTAAATATCTATAGGTTTATTTTTAATCAAAAAGTAAATAGTTAATACTTCTTTATTAAAAATAACAAAATATGTTGCAAAATATGTTAAAGATTTCAAAAATCTATCTAATAAATACTTAACTTGCCAGTATTTGTTGCGCAGCTTAACCGGTTGAACACTGGAGAAATTTGCCTGTATGTTATACCCAGTTGTTTATGGTTATGAATGCCCAGAAAATCGAGAAAATGTATTTTGAGGAAAATTGATCGATCATATGATAAATGGGAGGATATGAACTCTGTCTGGTATTGGAAGATCAAGACAGCTGATGCAGCTGGTGATAAATTTGATCCGATAGAAAGAAAACTGCAGCTGATGATCCGATAGAAAAAAAAAAACAGATGCTTGCGCAAATGGAGTTTCCATATATGGGATAAATTTACATTATTTTTGCCTAAGTTTTTAATTTATACACTTATTTGCGACTAATTTAATATTACGTTTTGTTTGTTTTGATGTATTCTTCAACAAGAGCACTTTCTCCCAATCACAACCACATAGTTTTAAGGGAGTTTTATAATGGCATTCTCAAGATCGTTCTTTCTTAATGGAGAGTACCATAAAACTTTCTTAAAACTATTTGGTTCAATTGGGATAAAGAGCTCTTGCTGGATAATTTATTAAAATGAACAGCTTAAGATGGACCTGGAGCATATCATAAAACTATTATAAGAGAATTTAGCGTTGATGTAACTTGGACTCGATGAAAACTCTACTCTACAGTTTATGCGAAGCCTTGATAAAACTGCAATAAAACTTGAATAAGTCCAAATAGAATTCAAAATGTTACTTGGGATGCCAAGCTGTCCATTTTGGTTAATGCTTATATGAATAAAACAGGTGCCAGCTGCGGATTGCACGAAATGCAATCAATTTTGTTTTGATTTGTTTTGGCGGTCACGTGCTCGCACACCAATGTTTCCGATAGAATCACGTAAAATTAAGATAAATAGACAGAAGTTTTACGACCGCGATCAGTTTCAAATTCAATTTTTAAGATAATTAAAAAACAATTTTTTGCCAAACAATTCATTATGGTATTACGGTAATATTTTTTTACACTGTGAATCAATATGGTCGAAACTAAGGTATGGTAAAATTGAAGTTGTATTTGAGCTCTGGTCAAATGTTCAGGAAAATCGGTTCACTGGAAACCAAGATCTACTGCTCCAATGTTGACCATTTTGTATGAACAACGGCAAGTGGGCATGCCAGCCACTGAACGAATGAATAAATGGTACTTTGGCTAAAAAAATCTCGCAAAAATGTAAGGTACTGTAGATGCAGGCTGAAACTCAAGAATAATTCGAATGGCTCAAAAAAGTTAGTACTCGTATCTATAGATCGCTTGTTCTGAACCCATGGACCCGTGACGGATGACCCGTGACATCCTAAAACTATCCTATCGCATCTGTTGAACTTTGAGAACATGTAATGGATTTGGTTGACCACATATTCAACTGTCTAAGACGAGTTTAATACTTTCCATTTAATTCTTCAGTGTCTCGTACTTGACTCGACGAGACACTGAAGATGGCCTCACAGTTGATGTCGAAATATGTATCTGTAATGATAACAAAACGGAATTAAATGGAAAGTAATGTTATTAAATAGAAAGAAACTTGTCTTAGACAGTTTAAGATGTTTAACTTAAAGAGCTTAAATAAATTTTCTACATATTCAACCATTGAGTTACGAAAAAAAAGTTAATTCCGTGGATGAAGACTGTACGTTCCAAACTCCAAGGACAATTCGGATGACCTAGAGCATCCCAAAACAATATTACCATGTCTCTTGATTTTCTAAAAGATGTATTGGCTATGGTTGAAAACATATTGGAGCTTTGAGTGACAATACACGGTAGTTTTGTGGCTGTAGAAAGCAAGTTCAGAACTCAAAGGCAATTTGGATAACCTAAGATATCCCAAAATCATCTTACTATGTCTGTTGGTCTTCTGAAGATTGATATGAATGTAGTTGAATAATTGCACATTTGTTCATGGGGCGCCCCACCCCCATCAGAGGAAGAACCTTAGGCACTAAATTCCATCGCTTTGCATGCAGGCGTTTTACCACCCAGAACTGTGATAATTATAATCCATCATGGCACTGCACCATTATTCGTGCGGGCATCTCACCAACGCAGAGGAAGAATCATCAGCAGATAATTCAATCTCAGTGCATGAGGATGGCATTTGCTTAACAATAATATATTATTCAACTTGCAGAAAATGCAGACATTATCTTTCACCGTTTCATTATGTACATTTTACAAGAGCAGTTCAAAGAATCTTTGGAAGCTTGGGAAAAGGACTTGGACAGAAATATATCGTCATACCATGAGCTTCACATTTAACAGCAACCAAAAATTGTCTGTTAAATAAGTCTACACAGCAAAAAATATGAATATTTCAAGAGAAATCAATGAAAAAATGACTTGCAACTTTAAACTCGCTGATTAATTTGGCAATGTGGTCGAATAATTCATCCAGATTTTATTGGTATTTGATTGATTCGGAACAGTGTAAATATGTGCATTTGAGCATAATATATTTGACAAAATATTAATGGAAACAAATCTGACATTAAATATAAGATAAAACATAACATAAAACAAAAATCAAATACAATTCTAGTTTAGATTGCTTTAAGATGGTTTTTCGGTTCCGACGCCTATGGACAAACCCAAATGAACCCGATACCGGAAATGTATCTTAGCCACTCGGCCAGACGGTGTGCTTTTGCATGGCAATAGTCATGGAAAATTTGCAAATGAAAATGCTAGGTTTTATGTGTTGGTTTGAAAGTAGTTTCGCTCTTTTCCTTTCGGGCTCTCAGTATACGATAATCAATGCAACAGACCGTGTAATTGACGTCGGGTAGAATGCTAGTCAACAGAAGGAAAACTCATCTTGGCTTCGGAGAGGTGGTTGTATGCAACGTTGCCGAAAGAGGACGACCTATTGGAGGAAGCTGTCATTAGCCTGCTCCAAATTCAACGAGACAGGTTATTTCGATTTGGATTGAAGCCGTGCCCCATCTGTTGAATGTGTTTTCGAGAAGTTGAAATTGCTAAGCTTTGTTAACCTACAGAGAGGTAAAACTTCGATAATGAACGTGTATTCGAGATTTCAGTCCATGAAATAACACAAAATTGAAGCATATACAATTATACATATGCATGTTTAATTATGTAACATGAATCACAACGATATTTTACATAATTTTACATCACCTTTTTTCAGCTTCATTAGTACTATGAAATGTCTACCAAACGCTTGTTTGTTAACTGTTATAGCGACAATAAGCCAAATTGTTTTATTTTAGAACCAAAAACATAGTAGCTTTAGCGAGAAGAATATCAACTAATGTATATGGACATATGGTATTGTCTGGTAGAAATTCTTCTGAAATTGTTTAAAAACCTTCGAATTCCCATGTTTGTATGGGTGGCAAATAGGGGGATCAAGTGCCCCCATATTGAAGATACAACTTGTATTACAAAAATCCTAAAATTGTGATGGAATGTTCACATTTTGACCAGTACAGGTCATTGTTATGAGAAGTTGTTCAACTTTTTCGTGACCACTAAATAAATCTTTAGGAGTGTCAAAACAAGCAAACCGTTCTGCAGAATAAAAACGGTTGCCAGTATAACTTAGCACATAACGATCATTTGTCTAGAGGATCTATACTAAATAAAAACGCTAGATCAAAACTACTTTGGTTGCGGTAACCAGAGGGGATCAAGTCTACCAAGGGATCAAGTCTTCCCACCTTTCCCTACAGGACTTGAGTATAAAGTGACCAGATAAATTTTGTGTGAGCGCGAGATAAAAAAAAGTCCATAGTTTAATATGTTTTAGAAATGAGCTCAAAACAAATCTTTTATTTTTTCAGAACTTATTTATTACCAAGGTTTAGCTGGCTAACTGTTCAATAAACGGTTACTCAATTCAGAAGTCAAAGCTTTCTTCAGACGTTGAATGTGCAGCGCAAGCTGTTACTGAGTTTCACATACTTTTGAAGTTTGTCGATTCCCTGTCTTTTAGCTGCAGAACTGTTGCAACTACAGAGTTGCGGTTAGAAAGCATTGCAGTTAAATAACTTTCAGCTGTTAAACGTCTAGTGTATAGAAATTTGTTAGAATACTATTTTTAATAAAGATATAAACAATGGTATCGAATCTTAAAAATTAGTTTCTGAATAACCTGAATAATTCTTTCTAAATTATCTAAGTTACCTAACTAGTATTGTGATTAAGAATTAATTAGATCAAACTTTTTAAAGTCTATTCTGGTTGAAGCTTCCGCCTCCAGGAATATGGTCCACGGTTTTTACTCTATTTTATTTAGGCCGTTACAAATATTTAAATAACATTTTGTCCTACTGGTCTCCGAAAGGTCAAGGGAGGGGGATAATAAAAAATAAATATTAAAATGAAAAATTTCTTAAAGAATGTTTTGAAAATCCTCAAAATTATCCGAATTTTATTTTGTTGCTCCCTCAAAATATTATTTTTTGGCAAAAAAATCCTAGGGGGGCAGACAAAATAGTTTTTAAATATTTGAATCGGCCTTATCAAAAATCTCGTTCAATTTCAGATTACTTGGAGACTAGAATCCGATCTAAAATTTTCTCGAAATGCGCGATCTAAATCGCTTTCGATCTGTAGGCAGAGTTTTTCACACAGAATCGCATCGTTTCGCCCATTTGCCGAAAAATGGTTTTGCCCCAAAAAGCGTCAAAACCCAATGGAAGAGTATTTAATGTTTAGGTATGTTTAGGTAGGTAAAGGAAGGTAATTTGATGAATACATCGTAGAAGAACACGTTGAAATCATGCAATGTTGCAAATTGCAAGTCGAATCATGAATGATTATCTAGGCCATGAGTCGGATGGGGTTTGACTCGCATTTGAATTGAATCCTGGATGAGATTTGAGAATTTGATTCTTTCCCAACACTGCTATAAGGTTTGAGTAAATCAAACTATAGAGATATCTTTTTCTGTGGCGCAGAAGCACATTTTAATCTTGACTTGTATGTTTTAGTCAAAACTATATATTTAAAAAATCTTTTTTTTTAAATATTAAGAAATGGCTAATTATGAATTCTATTTTTCATTATTTCGCGGGACATTATATAGAAATTTGTTGAATGCGGGACGTTTCGCGGGACGCTTTTCAGCGCGGGACAAATAGTGAAAATGCGGGACTGTCCCGCGAAACGCGGGACGTCTGGTCACATTACTCATTACGAGAAAGTCAACATCACTTCGAATATATTTATTTATAGATATCATTAACAGTAATATACCTCTTTTTGGTTTCAATTAATATCCATCAAATTACTAATTTTCCACTCCACTGACTTACATGAAAGTATCTTTTACATCTGCTTTATTCACACCAAAATGCCACATTTCCTGCTCACCGTTTCAATTTAATGCTTCGCATCACTTCAATCCTTCCACAAACTCTCAAGGGGACTTTGTGCTCCACCGGACGGAGGCAGGTTATCACCACCTTTGCTGTCAATGTGGAATGTGTGACCAAATGAAGAAACACCCGGCGAGGAGACACGATTTAGAACAAAAAGTGGCTGCGAAGAATTTCACCAACATTTCTCCGGTAAATCTCGGCCAAGCGTGAAGGGATACTTTTTCCTTTGTTGATTGCTACGTGGCAAGATTACCTGCGAAGCATTTTTTGTGCCTCGCTGGGCAACTTTGGGAATATCAGGCGATGTCTGAACGGAATGCGAATGAGAAGACAACCGTAAATCCAGAAATCCCCCGTGCGTACTTACTGAATAGGACGCTGACGAGATTATTTATAAGTGATGACGCCAATACGTTTGTGGTAAAATCATTGCAGCTCAAATAAATCCCCTCCTCATATTAAATTATTCAAGTATCTAGAAAGTTCGATACAGTATATCAGATAATAGTACTATTTGTGTGCAACTCATATCACCGACATTAAAATCTATTTTCCATCTAGTGGAATGTGTCCGACAACCGACGTTGACGGACTTGTTTATTGTCCCAGAAGCTGATAGTACAAGCTCGAATCAGACAAACATGAATTAAGATTTTAAGCTACTCACTTCTCCCTGGTGCCACCAACGTTGAAATGTTTCTCAGCTGGCAAACATTCCAGCTTCCAGCTCGATGTTTTGTCAAAGTTGTGTGATATGGTAGTTTGCCTTTGGATCATCAACAGAGGACAACAGTAGCAGTTTCAGCGGCCGCACCAGCCTTCCACCCAATCGTCCGACTTTCGAGTTGATGATGCACCGTACACGGACGGATGGACAGATGGACGAATAGTTTTCCTATTCGGCATGTGATACTGACTCAAACTCGAGCAAACAGTGCAACTGCTGAAGGAACATCAGGCGGCAAAAACCAAGAGCCTTCTAGCGAGCCATTGAAACAGGACATAGTTGTTACAAGTGTTTACACTTATCTAATTTCCCCTAGCAGAAACAAGATGTTTATTATGCTCTTGAGAAGAAGAGCCACTAAGCTCCACCGGCTGCCGAGGCGAAAGTGGTGAGATCCGGAGGCCCGGGGGCCCGGGATGGAACTTTCAAAATAACTCTGCTAAAACCGTTCCGTTCAGGGTTTCACGCGGGTGGGCATGAGTATATGCAGTAGGAAAGCGAGCGCAGAGAATCCACTTTTGTATGCACACAGCGAAAATGTTTAAATTAAAGACCAACAAAAAGCGTTCACGGCTCGTGCCTTGGCGTTGATGGCGAAGAACGAACCAACAACCAACGCTAAGACAAAGTTTAAAATTTGAACGCGGGACAGCTTTTCGCCTCCATGTGCATTCTACTTACAGGTTGTGTAGAAAAGCGAGTTTATGAATTTTTGTTCAAAATGAAATAATCAGCAATGGTCACGGGGATATTGAGATCAACATTTTAAAGAATTGAAATCAGGAATTTTATAAAACAGACGTGATGCTTTTATTTATTTGAATTAATCTTAGTAAACGGCAATAGTTTTATTGAAACACTTGATATTCTAAAGATATAACACACCATCTAATCACATTTACCAATAACTTAACCAGGGACATCTGAATGAACGCTTAAAATCTTTATCAACATTTTAGAATAAGTTACAAAATAACAATAACAAATCAACTCGTTCAATACATTATTTATATTCTTTTGATTTCTATCTGTTGTATATTAGGAATTCGGTCTACGTTCTACCTCGTATACTCACAAACTCTCTGAACTTTATATTGTACTGTTTTCCATCGAACGTTTAAAACTATTTCAAATGAAGCTATCGATATCTATCCATCTTGGCACAACAATTAAAAAAATAATGTACACAGGATTTTGTTTTTACACGATTTTTTTCGCTCGTGTTTTTGATCGTGTGACTTCAATTTACCACCAAAATCTTCACAACATGTTTCAAAAAATCCAAAATAAATCAAAGAAAAATCGCATGATAATTAATATGCGTTAAATATTTAGGATGAGTGGAAAATTGAGAAAATGTAAATCGCGTAAAAACAAAATCCAGTGTATTCATCATTTTGTAAGTTCGATTGACTTGCAAACCATTCCTCCTTTCTCTCTCGACATTGGATGTTTATATTCGAATTCGTACGTGATGAACTTATACTCAAATAAAAAAATAACGATAATAAAACATATAGCCTTTACGTATAATATGTATACGAGAAAGGCAAAACATGTTAATATCCGTTAAATACGTGAAAAGCAAAATAGTGAGAATGTTTGCTTTCCCTAGTCAGATGCTTTGAAACAACTTTTCTCACGATTGCTATAATATTCGAACGCCGCGATGTTGTCATTGTTGAGTAACGGTTCAGTGAATACTCTTGAGTATTCCTTCTAACTAGGTATATGTAGGTTTTTTCACCTGAGCTTAATGGAGAAGCGCTATAATCAGTAGAATGAAAATTTGATTTCTCCATACTAATTTCCACGCAAACTTGAAACGACTTGTGCTAAATCAGTTTTTTTTTATTCAAATCTGCTAAAATTTTCGGAGGACACTTAGAGTCTACGACAAAATCAGGTGAGCGTTGTGGAGCACAATTGGTTTTTTGAACCACCCTAAATTACCGACAATTGAAGTAGGCTTTGTGTGCGGTTGGTTGAGCTGAGGCTCATGATTCTATAAACACAATGTACGCAAGTGTTTGGGACGTGTTTTGCAGATTTGACCGGAATAGTTTTGGGATGTTTGGAGTTGGTTTGTCTGCCGGATACGCGAATGGGGACCTTTGGTGAGTGCAAAAATGTGCGGACGTCAGTACAGAATTATGGTGAATCAGCATTTAGTTTTCGAGAAAACAGTTTTTTTTGGTTCCAAATTCCGGATGAGGATTCGTTTGGTGAGAATATTTCAATATGCTGTTAATATGATTTAAAATACAAAAAAAATATATGCGTAGGATTGTATAATCCAGAAGCTTATTTATGGATCTATTATACAATTGGTATTGATAGCATAAACAGTCGGAACTTATTGTAAGTAAAAATGACTGGACTGGTCGGAACAGGCAGTCTGAAATGGGCCACTGAAACTGCATAATTTCCACTGCCCACTAGTGAGGGTTCGATGGAATACATACAAACATACAGCTATACTTACATATTTAGGGGAATAAATACCAAAGAACCGAGAACCAAATAATTTCCCAAAAAAAATCCCAAGAATTTTCGAGGAAGTTCCGAAGAGTTCTCCACGGAATTTCCGAAGAATTTCCCACGGAAGTTCCGAAGAATTTCCCGTGTCGTGGTGTGAGAAGCAAGGAGATAGTAAAACTGAGAAAGGAGAGGTGAGGAGTGTGATGTTCATTCAATCATTTCATTTATTTAGTTAACATCTAAACAGATAACACTGAATCAACAATTTGACGCCACAATGCACGGTTCGAGGCCACATCTCTCCATCCTCGGATACGCCCCACGCTCGCCAAGTCGTTCTGCACCTGGTCTGCCCATCTCGCACGCTGCGCTCCACGCCGTCTCGTACCTGCCGGATCGGAAGCGAGCACCATCTTTGCAGGGTTGCTGTCCGGCATTCTTGCAACATGTCCTGCCCATCGTACCCTTCCGGCCTTAGCTACCTTCTGGATATTGGGTTCGCCGTAGAGTTGGGCGAGCTCATGGTTCATTCTTCGCCGCCACACACCGTCTTCTTGCACACCGCCAAAGATGGTCCTAAGCACCCGTCTCTCGAATACTCCGAGTGCTTGCAAGTCCTCCTCGAGCATTGTCCATGTTTCATGTCCGTAGAGGACTACCGGTCTTATTAACGTCTTGTACATGACACATTTGGTGCGGTGGCGAATCTTTTTCGACCGCAGTTTCTTCTGGAGCCCGTAGTAGGCCCGACTTCCACAGATGATGCGCCTTCGTATTTCACGACTAACGTTGTTGTCAGCCGTTAGCAAGGATCCGAGGTAGACGAATTCCTCGACCACCTCGAAGGTATCCCCGTCTATCGTAACACTGCTTCCCAGGCGGGCCCTGTCGCGCTCGGTTCCGCCCACAAGCATGTACTTTGTCTTTGACGCATTCACCACCAGTCCAACTTTTGTTGCTTCACGTTTCAGGCGGGTGTACAGTTCTGCCACCTTTGCAAATGTTCGGCCGACAATGTCCATGTCATCCGCGAAGCAAATAAATTGACTGGATCTGTTGAAAATCGTACCCCGGCTGTTACACCCGGCTCTCCGCATGACACCTTCTAGCGCAATGTTGAACAACAGGCACGAAAGTCCATCACCTTGTCTTAGTCCCCAGCGCGATTCGAACGAACTGGAGTGTTCGCCCGAAATCTTCACACAGTTTTGCACACCATCCACCGTTGCTTTGATCAGTCTAGTAAGCTTCCCAGGGAAGCTGTTCTCGTCCATAATTTTCCATAGCTCTACGCGGTCTATACTGTCGTATGCCGCTTTGAAATCAACGAACAGATGATGCGTTGGGACCTGGTATGGACCATTTTTGAAGAATTTGCCGAACAGTAAAGATCTGGTCCGTTGTCGAGCGGCCGTCAACGAAGCCGGTTTGATAACTTCCCACGAACTCATTCACTAATGGTGACAGACGTCGGAAGATGATCTGCGATATCATTCTGTAGGTGGTATTAATGATGGCGATTGCTTGAAAGTTTTCACACTGATTCTGATTATCAGTTTGTGCAGGCAAGTGCCCAGCTTTTCCGGGCCCATATTGATGAGCTCAGTTCCGATGCCATCCTTACCAGCTGCTTTTGTGGAACGCGCTGAGGTTCTGATAGAACTTGTGTGCAAGGATGTTATCGATCATTTAGTAATCTGCTTTCGATCATTTAGTAGTTTGTCAATAACTCATTCCAGGGGCCTAATTTCAAAATGTGTTGTATGGTGGACTTTTAGTGCGAAGGTTTTTCTACAACTCTCCTTAACAGGTCGATGTTCGAATTCCACTATTAAAGGAGTTACGATGCTAGTTGCTATACTTATACTAAATGATCATAAAATATGCAATCATTTAGTCTAAGTTACTGCTACTAGCGCTATAGCTCCGTTATTAGTGAAATTCAAACAACGAACTGTTAGGCAGAGTTGTAGATAAACCTTTGCACTAGAAGTCCACCATACAACACATTTTGAAATTAAGCCTCTGGAATGAGTTATTGACAAACTACTAAATGATCGAAGGCAGATTACTAAATGATCGATAACATCCTTGCTTGTGTGTTTCTTGAGAACGGCACAGCTGTTCCATCTCCTCGCACTCCGCTTCTTCCAGGGGGCGTCTCTTCTCCTGTGAAAGGCGGGTCTGCTGTCTCCGCTTCCGTCTATAACGTTCCACGTTCTGCCGGGTACCTTGCTGCCGCGCGACCGCCCGCGCTGCGTCCTTCTCCTCCAGAATCTGTCTGCACTCTTCGTCGAACCAATCGTTCCGTCGACTTTGTCCCACATACCGTTGCGTCGTTAATGGCTGCTTTAACTTTATTTCAGTAGTCCTCAAGAGTGGCCCCATCGAGCTCACCCTCTTCTGGCAACGCTGCCTCGAGGTGCTGCTCGTATGCAGTGGCGACATCAGATGGCTTCGGTCGGCTAGGTCGTAATAGGTCGATGCTAGCGCCACGACATGTCCTGACGTCGAAGTACGTGCTGCAAATGGCCGTATTCTTAGAGGTCGAAATGAACATACAGCCAGAAATGTTGTTCGATCGAATAGGTCATTTGACCGAAAATGAGCGAAAATTGACGAAACGGTAATTTGCTCGAGTATGCTATTTGGCCGAAATGGAAGCACGGCCGAAAGTGCCCAACAATTTGTTTTTCGTTCAGCCAGAAGTGATTCGGCTGAAAGTCATTTGACCGAGGGCCGCAAATTCGAAAGTAGGTTTTGTCGAATATGTCAAGAAAATTATTAAAATTTTAATTAAATTATCAAAAAAATGTTTAGTGGTTTGTCTTCATGCAAGTGACGCGTTTAGTACTACTTCATTTAATTACAGCCGAGTCAAGTACGAGACAATGAAGACGGCCTTGCAGTTGAGGCCGAAGCACGTATCTATAAAAATTACAATCTGGTTAGATTAAGGGGCCTAGATAGGGGCTATAGAAGGGGATAGAAGGGGCCATTTGGCCGAACGGGTCGACATTTTTGGGCATATGACCCATTAAGGAAATGACATTTTCGACCAAATTGCCCTTTCGGCCAAACGATCATTTCGGCCAAATGGCATTTTCAGCCAAATGACCTATTCGGCCAAATTATCTGTTCGGTCAAACGAATTTTCAGCTAAATTGGTAATACCGAAATTGACCGAAAATGTCATTTAGCCGAAATGGATATACGGCCGAAAAAGTTGTTTGGTCTTAAGTTATTGGCCGAGATGGTCGTTTGGCAGAATAGGCCGTTTAGCCGAAAATGAAATTTGACCGAACGCGTCATACGGTCGGAAATGTTATTTGTCGATATGAACAGAAATTCCTTCAGAACTATGAAAAATTCCCGTGGAAATTTTAACAGCTATCTGAAAAAATTTAAAAATTTAATGTAGAAATTCTGAAGAATTTTAGTGGAAAATTTTTTAAATCTTGTTCAAATTCCAAGAAATCCTTATTGAAAGTCCTTACAGTTTTTATTTGTGAAAAAATAGTTTCCCGTGGATATCATAAAGAATTTTCTCTGGAAATTATGAAGAATATTCCTCTTCTCTTTCTATGGCTCTACATTCGTGCTGGGACTCGGGCTGCTTATCAACTTAGTATTCTTTAAACAGTTTCACAGTTATTAGTTGAAAGCTTGTCTATGCCCGTCATTGCATGCGTATGTACCTTGTGTCAAGTACGTATAATGGATACACTATACCCAGGGACTCGAGTATGCTTTCCACCCGAGAACATCCTTGACTCGAGAGTCGAACTCGCTTCTCCGGATTGACAACCCCACACTTTTGCAAACAAAGATAATTGAAAACCCGACGAATACTCATTGGAAATTGCAAACAACAACTTCCGTGGAGAGTGTTTGAGAGCTTGTCCTCCACCTCCGATGTGGAATGTATCTTTTTAGTGGCTTGTCAAAACGATCCTGGGAGGCTGAGGTGGACACAATCTTGGGCGACGGATTAGGATTTTATTCATGGATTTTGGATGGCTTCGTCTTTTACACATTTACACATTTATTTGCTTCAGGTCCATAGAACATTACACATCACATTACATTGGCTTATTAAACACACTTTATTAAACAGAAACTACATTTATTCTACTTAAACACTACACATATATTTTGGATTTAATTCCTCGGAAATTCGGACCCTGTCCGATCCATTCAATGTCTAGTAGGAGACTCTCTCTCAAAGGATGGCGCCGTCGCTGCGCCAAAACATCTTCAAGATGGGTGGTTACGCAAACCACCCAGTGCATGCTCCGCCGAGGGGTGCGTCGATCTAATAACCGAACAGAGAGTTTGCCATCAAAATTCTAAAGAATTTTTCGAAATATCAAATAATTTACTCCAGGAATTACAAAAAATATTTGGAGATTACAAACAATTTTCTTGGAAATTCCAAAGAGCTTCTCGCCGAGACTTGAAAAAAATCCCGTGGAAACTTCAATGCATCCACGGCAGAAGAACCAAAAACAAATTCCAAATGAATATTTTGGAAAATCTTCCTGGGAACAATTATGTTTTGTGTTTGATATTTCATAAGATTTTCTTAATATTGTTGAAAAATATTTAGGAAACGAATGTAATAAAAAAAATCACAAAGCAGATTCACGCTGACGCCAAAAAAAGGCCGCCACCAAAGATTTTTGGAACGGCGCACACCTCGAATGGTATTTCTGAATATAGGTGACACGGACCAATATAGGTGACAGATTTGGAACATAACCAGAGGCCTGCCAGGGTGTTTACCGAGACGGAGACAGACGAACCATCTAAAACAGATATCACCCATTGATTACCCAGGAAACAGAATAGCTCGACTGTCGCATGATCCCATCCATACACCGAGACACCACCACATCCTAGGCAGGGCTACTAACTCGCGGTCGTCAAGCCCTAGGACATAGTCCTTGGTGTCCGTTGTGTGTGCAAATAGACTGAACCTATGTGCTCGCAACAAGTTGCATTAGATGGGGAATTCTGCTCCATTGTTTTCTATTGAAAATGGGATTGATTTATGGGCTTAAAAGTAATGGCCTGAATTCTATTTTTATGATGAAAGGCAAAATTACAACTAGGAGGACCAATCAAAGTTGTTATCGTATACAACTAAATATTCAAGGTAATGAAAAATAGAACACCATTTCGACTGTCTAACCCATTTTTTATAGGTAGGGTAAATGTTCCAATAGTGGAGGAACTAAGCACGTTCCAACACTATTTATTCTCCCAGAATAATATCGAATCGTATTTCACCTACCTTTAATATGCATTCGAAAGCTCTCCGCTTCTATTTTTATATTGAAATGCTTGTGTTGGAAGAGAAACTAATTTTCAAGCCTAAAATTAAAACTCCAATTACTGGTACAATGTTCCAATAGTTGCGATATTTCTTAATTTGCGTTCCTATAGTTACGAATCCCATTGTTTTTCAATGAGACTCGCAACTATAGGAACACTACCGCAACTATTGGTGCATAGACGAAAAAATGTTAAGGTATTTTGATGATATTTACCAGTTTAGAAGGGCTATCAAAGATATTATGGCTCGGTTCGGAAACTGACAGATATACTAACTGTTTGATAGTGTGGGTTGCTGTGATTGATTTGTAAGTTTTGAGTATACCATACTACCATACTATAGGAACACCCACGACTATCGGAACTTTTACCCTAGCCCATGTCCAACCAGTTCCACTCACTCCTAGCGTTGATTTTATTTTGAAATGACGCTTGCCAGATCACATTTTCTGGAAATTGTCATCCTTCTTTCTGTTCATATTAGCACATCCTGTACAAACCTTATACGACATAAAGACGACTGCGTATGTGTGTATAGCTTACACCGTTTCGGCGAGGGTCAGAGGACCAGGGCAAGGATATTGCACCGGCAGACGGGGATAGGGCGAAAGTTTTTTCCTAATTGCATACCACCGCACGAGGGATGATCTAAAACCGTGCTCTAGTGTGATATCTCCAAAGAAGTTCAAAACGAAACTGTACACATGTAACGCACAGTATTTAACTGATGCAATCAGATCTCCCGGGTTTTTCAGACAAGATGAAGAAAAAAAAAATGATTGCAGTTGCGAAGAATAATTTTAGGTTTCTTGCATATTAATATCTGTTTTAAGATGCGGTATGATAGTTGCAATTCAAAGTAGTTTGTAATCCTTGAAAGGTTGCAAATGTAAGGTTTAAGAAAGTTGTGTAAGGATCCAGTCAGAAAGTTATTGTTATTTCTGGTGCTCCATTTAGATCAATGTAATGTTTTCGTTGGGATGTTTGCGATGTGTGTATCAATGCTAAATGTACGGGATGACGTAACCGACCAATAATTTCTTTTACTTTTTACCTCATCATACTACTCCAACGTTTAAATATGAAAGCTCTGCATGTAAACAGCAGTGCTGAGTGCAAACACTTTGGTTGCGTTTCGCAAATTTCTCAGAGTGAACCACGCCAAAACTGAGTCGGATCGGGGGCGGATTGAACCTGATTAAATAACCGAACCTTTCAACAGCAGCCAGAGTGGATCTGAAACAAGGCCATGCTCGTCCCCATGAGTAAACGTGAATCACATTACCGTGCTTTATACGCATAAATGAGGAATGTTTTCTTGAGCTCTTATGTATGTAGCCTTAACGTGTTTCAGGAATTCAAAACGAATTTATTTTCATAATATTCAAGCCTTATCCAACAATATGGCAACATTCTTTTATTTTTCAATTCGTCTTCCATATGTTGATAGATGAACATTTTTTGTTTGATAGGAATTGATTTTTCGAAAAGGTGAAATAAATTGTGAGCGTCAATCTACTTACAATGACGTACTAATAGTGATTATTCTTGTATATAATAATTTGTATCTTCAGAATTGTATTAACGAAATATGTTCTATGCTTGATTGCTTGGGAGTATTGCAACCAGCAAAAATGATTGGGGATTAAAACTAGTGAGATGAATAAAAGTAGTAAAAAAAGCCAGTTGGATTTTCCTCCCAGCTCGAAGGCTCAACTCCAAAACCAAACAAATCCACAAATAACATTCTACTGTCTACACGCCGAGGACGCCACTGTGGTGCACCACGATAGAACATCGAAAACAAACCGCCGAAGGGGTTTTGACAAGCACAACAATTCGCCGAATCCATATCTCTGTCGTCCAGCTGATCCAGAAATTTCAAATTTCGTCACTTCACTATCTGTAGGTACACGCCTTCTGGCATCGTAAAAAAAACAGCATTACTTCGCGCCATGTCCATCGATGGGGATATATTTGCAGAAGTGCTTCGGACATCGTACGCAAATAGCAATCGAACCAGTCAGGAGCATCACGGGAAGTGCCTCTGTGTGGTTGGATTGGATGAACGACCATCCTTTTCAACGCAGCCCGGTAGTATTGACCTCGGTTTCATGTGGCTGGAATGCTTGATAGGATTTCAATATTTGCCGAATCGAAAGTGGATTTTCGATGAGTTTTTCGTTCCAGCCGGGCAAAAAACGGGTCCATTTTTCGATGTGCACAGATAAATCGATCTGATGCTTTTTATTCATCTGTCATGTAAGGCGTCTCCAGCATCATTGGTGAGCTCTTTACACGGGATAAATTTAAATTTCGGTGCCTTGTGAACATGATATGCTGTTGTGTAGTCATCACAAAACTTCTTCAGATGCGTCATAAGCATTATCAGCCAACTTCTAACCCAATTCCTATTTCTATCACCATGGGAGACGTGTGGAAAATGGGTATCCAGCATATTTACAGGAAGAACCCTCTCTGAAGCGACGACGTGCGAACTTAAAGTTAAGAGTCATTATATTTCACTCAGATTTGGTATTGGAGGAAGGGAATACGGCACCGCAAGACGTGTAACCAATGTAAGAGAACGTTAGAGCACACCTTCTTGTCGATGGTAGTGAAGCTTCCGGTCGGTTGCACATATTCATATTTTCGAAAAACCAGTGGTGCCAGATATTTAATATTTTCAAATCAAGTCCAAGTCAAGTCCAAGTCAAGTCCAATTCAAGTCCAAGTCAAGTCCAAGTCAAGTCCAAGTCAAGTCCAAGTCAAGTCCAAGTCAAGTCCAAGTCAAGTCCAAGTCAAGTCCAAGTCAAGTCCAAGTCAAGTCCAAGTCAAATCCAAGTCAAGTCCAATTCAAGTCCAAGTCAAGTCCAAGTCAAGTCTAAGTCAAGTCCAAGTCAAATCCAAGTCAAGTCCAAGTCAAGTCCACGTCAAGTCCAAGTCAAGTCTAAGTCAAGTCCAAGTCAAGTCTAAGTCAAGTCCAAGTCAAGTGCAAGTCAAGTCCAAGTCAAGTCCAAGTCAAGTCCAAGTCAAGTCCAAGTCAAGTCCAAGTCAAGTCCAAGTCAAGTCCAAGTCAAGTCCAAGTCAAGTCCAAGTCAAGTCCAAGTCAAGTCCAAGTCAAGTCCAAGTCAAGTCCAAGTCAAGTCCAAGTCAAGTCCAAGTCAAGTCCAATTCAAGTCCAAGTCAAGTCCAAGTCAAGTCCAAGTCAAGTCCAAGTCAAGTCCAAGTCAAATCCAAGTCAAGTCCAAGTCAAGTCCAAGTCAAGTCCAAGTCAAGTCCAAGTCAAGTCCAAGTCCAAGTCAAGTCCAAATCAAGTCCAAATCAAGTCCAAGTCAAGTCCAAGTCAAGTCCAAGTCAAGTCCAAGTCAAGTCCAAGTCAAGTCCAAGTCAAGTCCAAGTCAAGTCCAAGTCAAGTCCAAGTCAAGTCCAAGTCAAGTCCAAGTCAAGTCCAAGTCAAGTCCAAGTCAAGTCCAAGTCAAGTCCAAGTCAAGTCCAAGTCAAGTCCAAGTCAAGTCCAAGTCAAGTCCAATTCAAGTCCAAGTCAAGTCCAAGTCAAGTCCAAGTCAAGTCCAAGTCAAGTCCAAGTCAAGTCCAAGTCAAGTCCAAGTCAAGTCCAAGTCAAGTCCAAGTCAAGTCCAAGTCAAGTCCAAGTCAAGTCCAATTCAAGTCCAAGTCAAGTCCAAGTCAAGTCCAAGTCAAGTCCAAGTCAAGTCCAAGTCAAGTCCAAGTCAAGTCCAAGTCAAGTCCAAGTCAAGTCCAAGTCAAGTCCAAGTCAAGTCCAAGTCAAGTCCAAGTCAAGTCCAAGTCAAGTCCAAGTCAAGTTCAAGTCAAGTCCAAGTCAAGTCCAAGTCAAGTCCAGGTCAAGTCCAAGTCAAGTCCAAGTCAAGTCCAAGTCAAGTCCAAGTCAAGTCCAAGTCAAGTCCAAGTCAAGTCCAAGTCAAGTCCAAGTCAAGTCCAAGTCAAGTCCAAGTCAAGTCCAAGTCAAGTCCAAGTCAAGTCCAAGTCAAGTCCAAGTCAAGTCCAAGTCAAGTCCAAGTCAAGTCCAAGTCAAGTCCAAGTCAAGTTCAAGTCAAGTCCAAGTCAAGTCCAAGTCAAGTCCAAGTCAAGTCCAAGTCAAGTCCAAGTCAAGTCCAAGTCAAGTCCAAGTCAAGTCCAAGTCAAGTCCAAGTCAAGTCCAAGTCAAGTCCAAGTCAAGTCCAAGTCAAGTCCAAGTCAAGTCCAAGTCAAGTCCAAGTCAAGTCCAAGTCAAGTCCAAGTCAAGTCCAAGTCAAGTCCAAGTCAAGTCCAAGTCAAGTCTAAGTCAAGTCCAAGTCAAGTCCAAATCAAGTTCAGGTCAAATCCTAGTCGAGTCCAAGTCAAGTCCAAGTCAAGTTCAATTCCAAATCAAGTCCAAAGTAATGCTCCATGCAATAATCGCGCTCTGATTGCGTCCTAGTCAAGTCATGGTTAAGTGCAAGTTAAATTATTTTGTATGGTATGGTGGACCACAATGCCATTGTGGTCCACCATACCATACAAAATAATTTATTTTGCACTTAGCCAGGACTTGTGACAATGTTATCTGGGACCACTGTTCTGTACGCAAATGACTGAAACGACGGTTCTGCATGAACGGTGTCTCCTTGCCGAGCACACAGGTGGCGCTAAATCAGGTACTTAAAAGAAGATTACGCGCCATACATGTGTAACAAGCGGGATGATTCCCTCCCGGCAAAGGCAGCGATGCGATCGATGATGGTAGCTCGAGGTTTGGTTTTATAGTATGGCAAATAGCATCTCAATGAGATTGTTGACGCTGTTGAAAGCTGTATGAGCACAGAAATGCCATCAGTGACAACAACTACATGTCGTGCAGTACTTGCTGAGCTGCTGGCTGCCTCCGAATGTTCGTAGGTTAGTGTCGCACGGGGGATAATTATCGAGTCAAGCGCTGATGATGTTGGAAACCATTTTCGACGGAATGACATAATCTATGAAACCGATTCTGAAGTCGATGGTTGACAGACAGGTGCGAATCGGTAATCTGAAGCTGATTATGAATTTAAAACCTATTTTAATTTTTTTATTGGGTTCTATTACTTTTTCACCTTCACATCGAAACCGTCTCATAACAGATCAGTGCTGTATGCGTTCATCTATAATCATTTAAGCACAAATGCACTGCAATTTGGCTTAAGGTTGGACTCTCATGCTTATTCCTTTACAATAATAGGGAAAGTAGCATTCAAATTTGTTGATTTAATTATGTTGATTTAATTTGATTGATAATAACTTACCTACATGGAAAAATATACTAGCACTTTGTTTTAATTTTGTAGGTAACATGATATTCTCTGAATGTGGTTCCTGCTTCCTGTGGTAGTAGCAACGTTACGCTATGTAAACATTTATGTCAGTTAAAACCTGCCAATGCGATCCTCAGAAAAACTAAAACCAGAAGATACTCTTCGGCGTTTGTTCGTTTGTCTCATTTGTATGCCGATTGAGCTTACGACACATGTCGTTTTTCCATCTATCCTACCTTACAAACCGTTTGCTCGAAAAGGCAATTTGTTCTCACCCACAAGCTTCATTCGATTCTGAGAGGATGTTACCGGACGAGTTGGCGTGGAATCCGTTCACAGAAGCTTCAAAAGTACAGACTGTTGTTAGGTGGAATGGATTCCCATGAGCTCGATGATATGCACCAAGCTTGCAAAGTATCATATTCAATTCCCAAAATTTGCCTAATTGACGAGCTTGGTGTACATTTGATGAGGCTCACATTGTACGCCAACGAATAACGAGTTTAGGTTCCAAGTAATGATGCTTACAAGTTGGGGAAAAAGTTTCGAATGTTTTCGAAAATTGCAATCAATAGCTGTTTCATCCTTTTTCTCTTCATGTGTTAAGTCGTCCTCAGCTTTGTTCAATATGGACATTCTATATTCCTCTCGAATATGTCAAAATAACTTCAAATAGAACAATCACGTCATGAAAACAATGATTTCATTCGAAGTATTAAATTTGTTTTACAACTTTTAGTCTTTCCCATAATCCTAAATACTTTTACACTCAATTCAAGTACTTTATTCTGAAAATATTTGATTTGCAATGGTTATATTTCTTCCGGAATCCCGGAGGATTGGTAATTTGGGCGAAAAAGTCGTTTTTCTTAACAAGTCGTTTCACCAAAATGGTTGTTTGGCCGATTAGGTCATCAGTCCAAAAATGTCGTTTAGGCGAAATGGTCGTTTGGCCCAACGGGTCATACAGCCAAACGTCAATTACCCAAAAATGTCCATCCGTTTGACCAAATGACATTTACGGCGAATGGCCTTTTTGTCAAACGACTATTCGTAGACTCTCTGCTTTTTAAGTCGATACTGGCCTTTGAACCAAGAGTCATCTAACCAAGCCGAATTGAACGTACATCCGAAATTGTTATCAGATCAAAAATGGATTGACCGCAAATGTCATTTGGCCGAAAGTGACATATAGCCGAAAGAGACATTCGACCGAAAAAATCGTTAGACCTGGAAAACTATTCTGCCAAATAACCTATTCGACATAAAGACTTTCTGGTAAAATGATCAGCCGAACGAATCTTTTCGCAAAAAATGCCATTTGGCCGAAATGGTTGTTTTGAAGAAAGATTTTTTTTTGGCCAAATGGCTTTTGCTGCCAAATGACCATCCTTACCAATTTGCATTTTTGGTCAAATGATCTATTCGGTCAAACGACTTTTTCGGCTGAACCATTTTCAGTCAATCGACCTGTTAGGGCAAACAACTCTTCTTCTTCTTCTTATTGGCATTACATCCCCATACTGGGACCATTTTTGCATTTGTATATCATGAGGCTAACACGATGATACTTTTATGCCCAGGGAGGTCGAGACAATTTCCAATCCGAAAATTGCCTAGACCGGCACCGGGAATCGAACCCAGCCACCCTCAGCATGGTCTTGCTTTGTAGCCGCGCGTCTTACCGCACGGCTAAGAAGGGCCCCTTAGGGACTAGGGCAAACAACTGTTTCGGTCAAATTACCAGTTCGACCGAATGTTCCTTTCGGCTGTATGTCGCTTTCGGCCAAACTACATTTTCGATCAAACCATTTTCGACCTGATAATCGTTTTAGATAAACGTTCAGTTCGGCTCGGCTCGGAGTTTGGCTAGATGAATTTTGGTTCGAAGACCAGTACCAGCTGAAAAAGTAGAGAGGTTACGGAATTTTGTTCAATGGCCATTTGATAAAACGGCCATTTCGCCAAACGGATGGCCAATTTTGACCATATTATCCGGACTAAAAATAAAACTCCCGATGAAAAATTTTAAATTTTCAAAAAAAAAAAGGAAACTGCCAATGAAGAATTTAGGATATAAACAATAAATAAATACAAATTTTTCCTGAATATTGCAAAATTTCCATTACCTATTATGAATTTTCCACAAAACAAAATAAAATTAGCACTTCTTTAACAGCGTTTAATGTTTATTGAAAATTTTATGTTATTTATTGATTTTTCCGTAGAAAGTTTTTATTTTTGTGGAAAAAATATATAATTTGTGGAAATTTTGTGTTTTCTCAATGGCGCATTTTGATCTCTTTGTGGGAAATTCTTCTTTTATAAGTGAAAAGTGTTAATTTATTTGTGTTGTTTTGTGGAAAATGCTTAATTATGCATGTAAATTTTGCATAATTTATGGAAATTTTGTTTTGCTGCTAATCATCCATTCAGTGATTGACATTTGGCCGTATGGCAAATTAAATTTTAGGCCAAATGGCCAAACGGCATTTTCGGCCTAATGACTTTTTAGGACGATCGATCGTTTCGGCCAGACGACCTGTTAGGGCAAATGGCTTTTTCAGTCGTCTGTTGATTCTGGCCAATGAAATTTCCCCAAGAACTTCTTATGGAAGAATGTCCTGTAGAAATACAAAAAAATTCCTTCAAAATCGGAAGCGTTTCCCGACGAAAACAAATTCTATCTTTTCGGGATGCGTGTAAGAGAAGGATAATCAAACGTTAGAACGCAATATTAACTGACAAAAGATGGAATGAAGTACCCTGCGGTGTTTTGCGTTTGTGCGTTTAAACCACTTTATACAAGACCGAAAATGTCGAGGAAGCATTTGTCATCTGCTTTTGAATTTCAAGCAAAGTTTCTTTTAATTTTAAAGTCGAAAAAACCTGACGTGTTTTAGATGATTAGCTTCATCGTTTTTAGAAAGGATATGGAATATCCATTCTTCATTTTTGGATCCAATTAATCTAGCTTGAGAAAGTCAAAGTTGAAACCTCAATGCTCAACAGAAACTTAACAGGAACATTCAGCGGATGTTCCAAATGTTTTTCTGTACAAATTAGGTACAACTTCCCGTGAAAATTCTGAAGAGAGTCTCATGTAAACTCCAACGAATATTCCGCTAAAATTCAAAACTACTTTCCTTGCAAAATCCAAAGAGATCCTCAGGGTAATTCCAAAGAATTATCGAAACTTCAAAGTAGTTCTAGTGAAAAATCTGAAAATAATTTTCAAAGGAATATACTCTAGAAAAACTTAAGGAATTATCTGGGGAACTTTTCAGGCAATTCTTTGGATTTCAACGAGATATCCTTCGCAATTTCTACATGATTTTTTGTTTATTTTTTTTCGAAATTTCAACAAGAAATTGCTTGTAATTTTCAAGAAAAATAAATGCCGAAAAAGTTCCAAACAATTCAAAACATTCGTTGTAGGAAAACGTGATGTTGTAGGGATCAGAAAATTCTACGGAAATTCAACTGAATCTTTGGAATTTCCACTGAAAATTCTGCGGACTTCTTTGAATCGGCGTGGAAAATTATAGATCAGCGGTATGACAAATTTTAAGAAGGCGACGCGCGATGCAAAAATATCGGCAGCAGCGGCGTGCTAAAAACTGTCGGTGGCGACGGCGTGGCGTGGCGGCGCACAGCTCTATTTGAGATACATTTCGATCAAACATGTTGTAGATTGTGGAATATTCACGTTACAAATAGATCGTTATCTTTCTTCAGTGAAATTTGTTTCGATTGGTGATTGTACTGCAAATGCCGTCTTGAAAAGCCTTACCTTGAGTGGAAGGCACTTCCTCGATATCGCATTAGGATAACTGCTCCGACATTGTTGCACAATAATACAATAACTACCGTACCACTGAAAGCAGAAAGCTCCATGTGAAATTACTTTCTTCGACAGGAATGGGATATTTCAATCGAAATTGAGAGAGATTTTCTTAAATCAGAACATTTGTGTTGTGTAAGAAACCAAGTACAATTAAATACGCAGAGTATCATACTCGATTCAATTGAGCAGAGTATTTCACAAAATGTGTACAAGATGAAAAAAAAATGCTTTGGATCAATGATTTTGCACAAATTTTGTGAACGTCGTGCAACAACTCAAAATAGCATATTACAAAATCAAGAACACCACATTCCCTCTTCTATCAACAATTTTGGTGGTCCTGAAAAGGGCCGTTTGTTTATGTTGGCATGAATCCGCTTCAAGTGTTGGGGATCGCATAATGGCGGATGTTATCGGCTGGATGATGTCTCTGAGGATGCTGCTCCTTCAAAATGTCGTTTGCTGTGCTGGCGCCTTCAAAACGATGTGGACCACAGCTCTGGAGATTTTGCTACAGCAAAGACATTTCTATGCCTGTAAAGAGGTTTATGAATTTGAATAATTGAAATAGATTTTTGAAAAAATGTTGGTTCAGGAAAAATACCAACATACATACCAACATAGCAAGCCATTTCGTTTGTGATGTCGCGAAGAGTAGATCGAAGAGTAGATCGCGATCACACTATCGGCATCGGCAGAGCTCCAGCCGGAAATTTTATTTCCACCGATAGTGTGAGTCGTGCGGTCGTCGTCATCAACAGCGCTTAGATTAAATTTTGTTGTCTGAACTACTAACGATACCATAAAACATTAATAAAATTAGAAAAAAGATTGGTTACCATCAGTGTGTAACGTACGTTCTAAGCTCACACAAACAGCAGCTTATTCGCCACTTCCTAGTCTAAGGAAGACTGCTGTTGCTGTTGGGATCCCGGCTAAGAGACTTTCTTCTAAGGCGAGTTATTATTTGCTCAAACACCGCAGTTAATCATAAACCCAAACTATACTTACCTGTAAATTCTCCCTGTAAATCGAGAGAACCCTTCTATCTATGATTTCTATAATTCAAATATTCCGCGATCAATTATTTATTAAGCAAAAACCACTTAAGTAACGATTCGAAATCAATGCGAAAACGTGTGCCTTTCTTAGGTCCACTGCACGACTTAAAATTTTAAAAAACTTTATTGGTCCAATCTCTCGTGCACATCGATCTCCTAATGCTAGACTGATCTTCTTATTCCATCTTAAACCTTTTTCCCACCAAAAGGTACTTGCCGGCGACGTCGTTCCAACATGCGCTGATCGAGGCCACGGTGATAGAATTTGGAAGCGTTTGCTTTGCGCGCGCCAATCTCAACTCACGTGATCGATGTTGCATCCAGGGTAGAAATATTTCACAGTCAATCAATCGCCGCCGTGGTGAGTGCGACTGGGTGCAGGCGAAAAATCATTTCCAACACCGATTGTTCAATTTCGCATTCAGCCACTCACAAGTCGCTCTGACAGGCTGCTCAGTTCGTGCCTTACCATATGACTGTAAGTGGCCCATTTAAACGCGTGGTGACTTTTTTCAATTTGCCGGGTGAATGTGTATTAGACTGGCCCAGATTACTATGGGGAGAAAAAAATGTTGTCGAATTCCACGGGGTTTGTATGGGGATTTCAGCCAAAATGTATAGGAAAATACACCTCCGTCACTCATTCGATCTGGAAATTGGTTCTGATTGCTCGATTGACCTCAGAATTGCAAAAACGGCAGTTGGTATGCTACAGAACAATTTCACAGAACATTACATGATGATTAAATGAACTTTTATATAATTTTCGGCTGAATTATTAGGAGCTGATTTGTGTATTTTTGGGTTTTTTGATCGAATCGCATCAGTCGAAACCCATATAAAAGTCCATTCAATCATCATACAATGTTCTGTGAAATTGTTCTGTAGCACACCAACTGCCGTTTTTGCAATTCTGAGGTCAATCGAGCAATCAGAACCAATTTCCAGATCGAATGAGTGACGGAGGTGTATTTTCCTATACATTTTGGCTGAAATCCCCATACAAACTTCAAATCAAATGCGCCAGCTTATGCAACAAGCGATTGAGCTGAAATTTTCAGAGATTGATTTTCTCACCCAAAGACACAATTCTGGGGGGTGCCCCTTGGAATTAGACAACTTTTTGTTTCCTGGGCCAGTCTAATGTGTATTGTGTATATTTTGCTGTGGTAAATTTCATCTTCGCGGCGCAGTGGGTGATATGAGTTCTGTTGTTTACTTTTCTGCCTCTTCGGGAATGTGAGGTTGATTTCAAAGCAGGAAGAAAATAAAAACATGTTATAAAAAAACATCACCTTCATCCAGTGCTGCCGAAAATTTACAACCCTGGTTGCATCCCAACGTGCTTCGCGACTTTTTTCCACTCTAGAGCTCGTCGATTCCCAATATCGTGACAGAGTGTTCAGTCACCAATGGGAATGCAATTTCGTCCAATAAGACTGCCCAAGTCCTTCGTCGGCGAATACCAAGCAGGTTTTCGTGAGGGCCGATCAACGACGGATCAAATGTTTACCCTGAGACAAATCCTTGATAAATTCCGGGAGTACAACTTGCAGACACATTATCTGTTTATTGATTTCAAGGCGGCGTACGATTCAGTGAAACGGAATGAATTATGGCAAATTATGCTTGAACATGGTTTTCCGGCAAAACTGATACGGCTGATTCGTATAACGTTGGACGGATCGAAATCAAGTGTAAGGGTTGCGGATGAAATATCGACGTCATTTGTTACCTTAGACGGATTAAAGCAGGGTGATGCACTCTCGAATCTACTGTTCAATATAGTGCTCGAGGGAGCGATTAGGAGAGCTGGTGTGCAAAGAAGCGGTACCATTATCACAAAATCGCATATGCTCCTGGGATTTGCGGACGATATCGATATTATCGGAATTGATCGCCGTGCCGTGGAAGAGGCTTTTGTGCCTTTTAAGAGGGAGACAGCGAGGATTGGACTCACGATCAATACCAGCAAAACGAAGTACATGGTCACTGGCAATCAACGTGGGTTCATTAGTGGTGGTGGTAGCGAAATGGTGCTGGATGGTGAAAAATTTGAAGTGGTAGAAGAATTTGTGTATCTTGGAACATTAGTGACGTGCGATAATGATGTTACCTGCGAGGTAAAAAGGCATATTGCAGCTGCAAATAGGGCTTATTACGGACTTCGTAACCAGCTTAAGTCCCGTAGTCTGCAAACGAAAACAAAACTCGCGCTGTATACTACTCTGATTCTTCCGGTGGCTTTATACGGCCATGAAACACGGACGTTAAAGGAGGCTGATCGGAGAGCTCTCGGAGTGTTTGAGCGTAAGGTGCTGCGGACAATACTCGGCGGTAAACAGGAGAACGGTATCTGGCGGCGTCGCATGAATCACGAATTGTACCAGGTGTATAAAGGGCTGGATATTATTAAGCTTATACAACACGGCAGACTACGGTTGGCTGGTCACGTTGTTCGTATGCCGGAAGAACGTCAAGCGAAGATAATATTTAGTAGAGAACCCGGAAGAGGCCGCAGGCTTCGTGGAAGGCCGCGTACACGATGGCTTTTTGCAGTTGAAGAGGACCTGAGGGGTACCGGAGACGAGCCAGCCTCGGGCTGAAAGTCTCCTTAATAAAGACACAAAAAAAAAAAAAAAAAAAGGACCTGAGGGCGCTCAATGTTCAGGGCGACTGGAAGCGATTGGCCCAGGATTGAGTCCAGTGGAGAAGGATACTCCATTCGGCGTAGGTTCATCGAAGAGCTGTGGCCCATCAAGTATCAAGTATCAAGTAAGACTGCCCAAATCTACTCGGTGATAGCAGTGCACTATGGTCCAGGATACAGATTTACGCGGAAAGATGCATTTTACGCCAAAACTATATTTTTTAGAAAAAACTGTTGTTCTACAAAATTGTTCGAAATAGTAAGGCCATCATTATGGTTCTACCGAAAAATAGGGTGGCCCATCATATAAAAAAATAAGAAAATATTTTTTTCATTTCTCGGAATATTGACATGTTATGTTCTACAAAGTTGTAGCGTAGCTTATTCCAATCAATTTCGCTAAAAAAATTTTTCTGTAGCTCTTAAGTTGGCTGATTTAGAGCAATTTTACCTAATTGGATTAGGGTGTACCTAAAAAAACAATATTTTTGATTCACTTTTTTGTTTTAGATTTCTATTATGATCTGCTGATTTTATTTTTCATTTCTCACGAATGTTACCTTCTGAAGACTTTTGGGGCTTTTCAAAACGCGTGTTTTGCTATAAGAATATCGTCTGTATCTTCTTCCGTTGTCGAGTTTTATTAATTTATTTGAAAAAACATGATTTTAGTAAAATTGATAAAACTTGAGATAAAAAAATAACATATCCCCAATTTTTTGACATAATAAAGAATATTAATTTCTCTTTCAAATGCCGTGTAAATAAATTTTTTTGGTCTGCCCTAACCGGAGATATCAACTTACGAAAAAAAATGTAATTTTGAAAGAAAAACAATTATAACTTTTGATCGGAAGAAGATATTGAGCATATTTACTCATCAAAAGTTGCATTTTTTGAGCTCTAAAAGTCACCTGAACACTTACCTTACCGCTTCTTCAAGGTAATACTTATTAATAGGCACTTTTGAAATTTCTAGTTACTAGATCTTTAGATATCACTTAGAACTTTTAGGTGATATAATGCATCCGCACTAAGCTAGAATCTGCACTCAAGTGATGAGATCTGGTTTGCTAATTTAGATATTGTTAAAATTACTGCGTAATACCGTTAAAACAAAAGATTCTCGGTAGTTTAATAATGACAACAATGACCATCTCAAAATCGCACGTAGTGCATTGTGCCAAGTATTACCGTACAATTTAAATTTTCAGGTGGGGGTTTCAAAGTTTGATTTTCAAGAGAATTGAGAGCGGAGCTCAAAGTTAAATTATTATCACGACCACTCAGAAATTTTCGTCTTTAGAAGAAGAGCGAATACTGGTGCTTGTCTGTGCTGAGCTTTGCTTTTTGCTTTTCAAATTAATAACGCTGCAGAAAATTATTCTTATGAATAGCAGTCGAGTGAAATTCTCCCTCAAGATTATATTTTTAGTAGGTAGGGACACGGCAGGTATTTCCGTCCTTCGTCGTAGGGGGTAAAACCAACGAAAGCAACGTACATTTGCTAGAACTCCACTATAGCAGAACATTTCTCCTGAGCTTATGATTTGGTACGTATGAGTTTTACAAAAAAAGCGTCTCAAAGACTATGACGAACAGACGAAAATACCTGCCGTGTCCCTAGTCTGCTACTTGTTTCAGGTTTTATTTCCATCAATGCGAATACATTTTTGCAGCTTCTTCTTCTGACGCGCGCTCGTGATTCTACTACCGACGGCAACATTCTGCTGTCGCAAAGCGATTATAATTTGCACTTTGAACAAAATTCGTCTCGGCTTAACCTTCGCTTCCACAAAATTGTGATTTATTTTCAATAATCCGCCTTCCCAATCACAAACTGCAACAAAACCAAAATTCGTCTCGCCTCAATCGTCCCTTGTATAGAATGATGTTCCTGAGAAGAACCGATTAATTTTCAATAATGCACTTTTTGAGCCACTATCAGCTTACGACAACGACCACACGGCCCATCGGCGGGAATAAAATTTGCTTCAGCAACTCCATCGATACTATGGGACCGCTACCCGCTCTCCGCGTGGGAAAGCAGTTTTCTTATAATCAATAAATAAGGCCCATTAGTCCCGCCTCTTTGTTGATCGGTATGAGGGCAAATATTGTGTAACCGTAACACTCACCAAAGGGGCGTGGCTACAGGGTTAACTTTATTGATTACAAGAAAGCAGCTTCTCCACGCGCGCGAGCCATTTCGTTCGAGATGTCGCGAAGAACAGACCGCGGTCCCAGTATCGGCATCGGCGGAGCTCCTGCTGGAAATCTTATTCCCACCGATGATGGTATGGATCGTGCGATCGTCAACATCAGCAGTACCTGTTGCGCTTCGATGGCGGTTGTGGTGGAGCACGGTGGCGTCTGAAGTACCATCGATTGGCAATCATCAGTGAAAGCAGAGTATTGAATTTTAAATTGTTCTGATTCTCGTCCGATTGCAATTATTCAATTTTCAAAATCTATAATGCTTGTTAAATGAGTGCAAAAAACAGATCCAATGGATTAATTAGAGATATGAAAAATTATAAGTAATGAAAAACATGTTGTGCAAAATCCTCGAAACAAAGGGGAGTCAAAAATCATAGAACATGACAAATATTCAAAACATTCTCGAATACTTGATGCTATATGAAAGTTATTTTGGGTCATAAAACAGTAGATTACGTGAAAAAAATTGGAATTATTTAATAAACAAAGTGTATTTATTATTTTCGGAACGGTCTATATTCCAAACTATGTCGTCTTATCAACCTTCTCTCATTTTTATACAGATACGCATTTCGACGTCAACTGTAAGGCCGTCTTCAGTGTCTCGTAGTTGAATATTTTTTTTTAACACGCTTGAAGATTCCTTTATCGGCATATACCAGGAAAATTTCAATGAGGGCCAATCAACGACGGATTAGATGTTTACCCTGAGATAAGTTTCGCATGCCGGCCGGTCACGTGGTTCGTTTGCCTTGGAGAGCGTGAAGCGAAGCAAATATTCAGTAGAGAACCGGCTTCGTAGAAGGCCGCGTACACGAAAGTTATTTGCAGATGAAGAAAACCTGAGGGCGCTGAACTTCAGGGCGATTGGAGGCAATTGGCTCAGGATATAGTCCAATGGAAAAAGATTCACGACGTAGGCTCATCTAGGAAGAGCTGTAGCCCATCAAGTATCAAAGAACTAAATAGTAATTATTTAGGTTATCAAATTGTCTTTAAACAAACAAACGACTCTTCAAGGCTTTTCTGCTAGATTTTATCTATGTTACATTGTTCCAATATAAAACTTGTTATTGGTTATCGTATACATGAGACGTGAGTTTACTCGTAATTTTCAATATGTAATACGTTTCCAAACTGGTATTGCAGATAACAACAAACGTAGGAAACGGATGGTACTGCGTAGTGACAATAGAACTTTTTTTTGCATTTTATCACTGTAACTCAAATAAATACGGGTCACAATTCCACTGGAATTCCATTGGGTTGAGTTCATTTCTGTTGGTTTAGTTCAAAAACTAACCAGAACAAAGCCGACCCTTTATCAAAACCATCGTCGTCTGCTTCCCAGTCCATTGTTGATGGCCGGAGGGGGCTTCATCAAGAGTTTAAATTTTTATTGCTCCGTCTCGCCCTCGGACCCCATCCATCCCCCGGCCGTACGACACTCGAAACCGCAGCCAGGCTTGCAGTGTTTTGTATTATGCTGTTTTTTCACCACCCGCCATAGATAGTCCGGTTTCATTGTTCCGATCCATTCTCCCGGGTTGGCTCGTTTGCACCGGGAGTGCCGGAGAAAATTTTCCCTTCCGGTTTCAGTTTCAATTTGTGCCTCGGTGCCAGGAACGGGCGGTGTATCGGATTCAACGGATGAAACTCGGACCGATAGACTAATGGAGCGTTCGGTTGGTTTGGAGAACTGGTCGGTTTCTTCCCAGCAGAAGAGCCCAGTCACTAGTCAGACGGATGGCTATGGGCAACGGAAGTCATTCGGTGCGCTCGCTTGCCTGGAACTGTGCGGAAAATGATGAAACTTCTGCCATGACTCGAAAATTACACCGGAAAGGGACCATCCAGAAACAACGCGGTTAAGAATCCACTCAGATTTTTTTCTCACATTTTTCTCAAACAAACGAAATTTATGTGATGGTAGGGAAATGTCTCCACTGCCAAGTTGAATGAAAACTATCTATCGATGGAATTCTGTTCAACTGTTCTTCAAATAACTTACAATTTGTCAACATTATTGCTGGACTACTCTTAATTCGACACTCAGCTCTATGCAAATCTAAAAAATGTAACGTATCTAAAGGATAGAAATGGAAAAGGCTATCCATAGTCGTCGTAGTTTCTGTTTGGCCCTCAGAAATACCGGACCATTGCACCACCTTCAGTCGCACAACCGTCAGCCGTCGTATCACAAAGGATTTCAGGTTTTCGGGCTGCTGTCAGAGCTGGCCCTAGCCTGACTGGCAGGTAGATTCAGGTACTAATTCTATTTGCAGGCGAATTACAGTGTTGCAAATTGGGGAAATCTAATTTCAGCACGAAACTTTGTCACTTCATTGTGACGCTGCGCTGTACCAGTCAGAGCTGCCATCGCATCGGTAGGTCCGAAACCGCAAGCCACCGCAAGCTTCCACGTTACCAAAGACCGGCGGAACTTGTCGTCCAGAGATGGTAGGGCAACGAAGGGGGAAATTGATTTTCGGTTCCCACGTTCTGTCTCCGGGTTCGTACCCGTTCTGTCAAGGTTGGCGTCGGCTGACTGGCGGAAAGCAAATTCGCGAGAAAAATCAGCTTCGCCAAACATTTTTTGGAAGGTAATCAACCTGCGTTATGCTGAGCACAAATATTTGTAGCCAGCAGTGATGCGATATTACCCACCGTTGGATGAATTGGAATGGTGATGATTCTCTGGAAGGTCCATGTGAAATTGATACAGGGGCCGTCCAGAAACCACGTGGTCATATATGGGGGGAGGGGGGGTTTGCAAAATGACCACGATAAGCCACATGGGGGGAGGGGGGGTGTTGCTCTCGAACCACGTGGTCTTTTTTTATACGAAAAGTTTTTGGTGATTAACAATAGCGGTGTAAAAAATACAAATCATTAACGCAAAGCGCATCTTAGAACCGATGCCCAAGTAGCGTCTTTTCAACAGCGTCGGTCGCAACGTCGATGCGTATCTGCGTTATTTGATCATCTTAGCTTTAGCCCATTCCCATAAAAAAAATAAACGAAAAAACAGGTTGCGAGTCAGTCTCAATTTCCACAAAAAAAAATTGGAAAGGAAAAATGGGAAAATATAAAGAACAAATCCGCTGCGCCACCGCCGCAGATGGTTTTTGGCATCACGCCGCTGACACTTTTGCATTAGCGGACTGCAGCTACAATTTTGAAAAATGTTCATGTTTTTACAATAATCCAAGAAAAAACTTCAAAAGAATTTCTTGTGGATATTCAGGAAAAATCCAGTAAAGAAATTGCCTGTAAAAACTTTGACTTTACTTCATACAATCCTGATAAAGTGCTGGCATTCCGAATGATTTTTGAACAATTCTCTGTGAAAAATTTTGCTTGGAAATTATGCTACAAATTGTTAATGAAAAAAAAAAACAAAACAACTCCAGCGTAAATTCCGAAAAAAAATTCAACAATAATAAATTAGCACTTTTGAGAGCAAAAACTGCAATTGTAAAATAAATTCTTTTCATAAAGAAATCAAAATGTTCCGCGAAAAAAATACAAAATTTTCATGAATAAATCAATATTAGCAATAAACAATTACAAAAATTTTCACAAAATAAATATTTTTATCTACACATAATCTCTATATAATAAAAATGAGTTGAGATTTTCTTCTTGACGATTTAACTCGCGAACCGGTTGACCGATTTGCAAGATTTTCCCCTAATTGATTCGTTTTGGGATCCGCAATGTTTGTATATACAAAAAGTTAGTGAATTTAACGGGGAAATGTAATAAGTCATTAAAATAAAATTTTTGGTCAGCTGTTGATGAAAAGAAAACAAACGCACGGAAATTGATCTAGAGTGCGGTGCTGCAAATAGTTCATTGTGACATTTGCAACACCTGGGCAATGCTGGGTTTCTTTCGCATCAATAAAGAGCAATAAAAAATAAGCAAATAAGAAAGAAAAGCAACCAAATTGATAAAATTTTCCATGAACTTCAAACGCTTTTAAAGAAGGGTTAATCTATGGAAAAATGCTTAATTTTATTGCTTTTTTATATTCTTTGATAGAAAATGTCCTTTTTTTCAATGCTCATTATTGATTTTTTCATGGAAAGGTTTTAATTTTTGGTTAAAAAAATATTTATTTTGTTGAAAATTTTGTAATTTTTTTTTTCTAATATTGATTTATTAATGGAATGTTTGTATTTTTTCTGTGGATTATTTTGATTTCTTTATGGAAAATTCTTCTTTTATGTTTGTAATTTTTGGTTTTAAAAGTGTTAATTTATTTTTGTTTTGTGGAAAATTCTTAATTGTTTGTGGAAATTTTGCATTATTTGTAGAAAATTTGATATTTTTTTCATTTCCTAATTGTTATGGAAATTTAAAAAAAAAAGTTTAGGCTGAGTTTTCATTTTAGTCGATATCGTATCTTAGAACATCGACTCATGGAAGGTCTTGAAAGTAATAAATGAAATCGCATTGGCTCAATGGACCTGCTTAGATGTGTAGTAATGCACGGATACATCGTTCAGGACGTGGTTGATAGGTCGTTATAAAACTCCATATTATCATAACTTAGGTCATTTTGTTTCTTGTCATGTTTTTGATACTTTCGAGGATATGTACTTCAGAGCAGTTTGGCCTATGACACCCGAAAAAAGTACGACTTTTTAGTTCTTTCTATACTAGTTTTGGCAAGATCGAGTGGAAACCCCTAAATATGTACGTTAAATCCATGTAAAAAAAGGCGCTAGTAACGTCCAAAATCTTCCCTTCCAGCGTAACGCTTTCGATTTGCAAAAATCTACATGACACCCAGTATAGTAAAGAAAGACGTAAGTCCTACGTCAAAATCGTCCTGAGAGGGTTAAATACCAAAATATGACAATAAATTCTAGAATACCAAAAGGAACCCAAAGATATTAAAGACTGTAGATGTAAAATGAAAACTTGCATTTTAAGCCAAAACTGTATAATTCAGGCAAAGGGATATTAAGGACATTGTGTTACGGTTCTGATTAGAATCATAGAATCTTGGCATAATGAAGAGAGTTTTGATATTCTGAATAAAACTTGTATGCCCTTAGAAAAACCTTCAGTTCAGTTCAGATGCTTCGCTGAGGTTAATATATCTTAAGAATTTCCAGCACCTCCAGAGCTACGGAATATCCTAAATACCCTTAGGGATATTCAGTGTTGAACTACATAATTATTTAAAAAAAATTACCAATAAAGAAATAAAAAAAAAATAAGAAATATAGTGATATTTTGGAATATTTCTAAACCATTACAAACTTTTATAACATATTCGCGAGTCCACATTTTTTTGTTTCCTCCTGATGCATCGAAGGTGTGCGAGTTCTAGATATACTAATACCTGATACACATTACAACTTGATAACATAATCAAAATGTTCGAATTCATGAAAATTTATAATTTCCATGCTGGGTTTAGTTTGATTTTGAATCAGTTAAAATTGTCCATCTTCAAAATTGATCGGATTAACCATATGTTTCAGTTATATAAGTTTTTTTTAAATTTACTTAAAAAAAACCACGTGGTCAAAGGGGTCTGCCAAATGACCACGATAAGCCACATGGGGGAGGGGGTTAAAAATCTTCAAAAATATGACCACGTGGTTTCTGGATGGCCCCACAGAGGAATCTGAGAATGGAGACAATTACCCAATAAACTGTTGTGTTTAGACCCAAATCGAATTTCCAGGCCAGTCATCCAATAAACCATCCACAATTTTCAGGAAAAGTGAGATTCTTCAAGAAATTATCAAATCATAATGTTAATAATATTTAATACAGTCTTCATTAGTTTTTACTACTGACCCAAATCAAAGATATAAATAATGGCACACAAAATCATGTTTCTTGAATACAGCAATTAACTCAATTTATTATAGCCATTATATAATCAGAAATACTATATAACTTTTATACATTTTGCCATATTGTTTCGGTTCCGAAAGTTTTCTTAAGCAGATGACAGGATTTTTACGAAAGAAAAACACTTGTAATGCCGTGGCCAGGTTTGTGGAGAAAATCGGGTCCAGTTATTTGAAGATTGTGGCATAATTTATAATGATAGTGGATATGTTTATCTCTGCAACTCCATCTACGATTTGTGTTCTATGCTATGCTAAGCTTTGACTATTAGCAAAATATGTATGGAACATTTTTCGAATTTTTAGTATTGTAAAAGGATTTTTAAAGAGAGCAATTGTATACTAAAAATCAATTCTTTGTCTGGCAGATGTGGATATATAGAAGACTTTATCATCAGATAAAAACTAAAATCTGAGTTCAATCAAAGTTAATTGCCTATTTTTTCTTGTACTACACAGAAAAAAATAATGAAAACTAATCAGCGCGCAAAAAACACAGGCGCGGAAAATTACACTATTCTGAGCATACATGAATCTTTTTCATTAATTTCGCCCTAAATGTATGCAATTTGTAAAGCATTATGCCACTTAGTCGACTAAATAGTGACATAATGCAATACAAATTGCATACATTCAAGCGGAAATCTCGTTTAAGATTACGCTCTTTCTGGCATTCCCTTTATGTGCATTACTTTCGTGTAAATTTCAACAACTTTTTCTATCTGTGTAACCCGCCCGACTTGGACATTAACTTACGATGTGCTGTAAACTCAGATGTAAATATGTACCTACATTATGTGGAAGATTTTGATTTGAAAAATGTTTTGGAGGTAACCACTTTCCCTTCGATGGAACTCGAACATACGACCCTCAGTACGCTAGTCTGGTAAAGCACCAGATCGACTAAGCTACGAAGGACCTCCGTCGGCCGTTTCGTAACTTGACAGCTACTGAATGAGCCCAAGATTCCCAAATTGGACGCATAGTCAAACCACTCAAAATCCATTTGTCAAGCCAACCCTTCCACATGTGTAAAGTACACGTTCACATTAGAGGAGCGTGAGTATTTAGAATACTTGTGGAGCTATGCGTCCAATTTGGATTGACTCCGTACTACGTTCCCGGAATGAAAATCTCATCTATTATAACATCTTCCGAGCCGGAATACATATGTTTAATATTATGAACAAATTTATAAATATAGATCTGATTGCTGCCAACTTATCCTGATTTCTACGGTCTGCGTAAATGTCTCTATCATCAAACGTCACGGTCGATAAAATAAAAAGAAATCTTCTGTACCTCATTACTGCGTGAAGAATCGACATTCCCAACGGATGTCCAACGCTGGAGATGTTTCATAACAATTTCGATGTCTATCTTGGCTTACTTACAGTTAATCGAAATATTCGTATATGTAGTCAACAATTTCATCTATCATCGAAATTGTAAACTGTGCCAAAAAAGAATTCAGCTCTGATTCGCTGATTAAATTGTTCTTGGGTCCAAGTTGGATACGAGTGATGTTTTTTGCTTTCGTTTTTGACGTAGCAAACGGATTCTTCGTCCATTTCGTCACCCCATCTTTGCCGAGCAGACACTCTGTACTTACGTGGCTTTCTTCGTCGATTTCTGAAGCACTTTGTTCAGAATCAGTATCATGTACACTGGGACGTGACGACCTCGTCACTTAAATTGCCATCACTTTCTTCACACGTATCTTTCTCAAACTCGTCTAGTTCCAGAAGCAATATGCCAATTTCCACCGATGTTGAGTACACTGCCAAAAATATCTACAGGGTGTTCAATAAGTTCGAATACACTTTCAAAAAATGTTTAAAAATTGAGATTAAATTATTTCTTTTCCCGGTTCCATTTCATTGAAAGTATTGTTTTATAAGGAACGATTGTAACATTTCTTTCGGAATGACCTCTATTTTGTACTTCTTCACGAGCTTCAAACGTTTCTAAAACCCATCGCAAGCGGCACGCATGGTCTGCATGGGCATACCGTTCCAGATTTTGAGAATTGCGTCTTGAACTGGTCCAAGTTAGTGACCTTGTATTCGTACAGCTTTAATATAAAAAAGGACCAAACAAGTAATTTATGAGGGTTCAAATCCGGGAAGCTGGGAGGTCGCAAATTTTTGTGCAAAAAGTCGATGAAATTGTTCCCATATAAGGCTTAAATCGCATTTTCCGTGTATAATGGGTTTTTGTCCTATTGTAACACGTAAGGCTGATCTCCGTCTTATCACCGGGCCACTAGGGGTATCAATCATCCCCAAAACCTCAGCTTTGTAGTACACCGCAATGATTTTGATCTTCAAAAACGGCTATTTACGATGCCCCAATCCATTTTCAACGCGCGTAATAAACAAACAACAAGTAACAGAATGTCAACAGCTCACACATCCGTTAGCGTTTAAATACCGCTAACGCTGACACCAATATTAATACAGAATATGTACATTGTACATTTGACTTACAAACACAATGATCAAACATTTGTATTCGAACTTATTGAACACCCTCACAGATAGAAAAAGTTGATGAAATTTACACGAAAGTAATGCACATAAAGGGAATGCCAAAAAGAGCGTAAATTTAAACGATATTATCGCCTGAATGTATGCAATTTTCATTGCATTTTGTCACTTTGTATATGATGTATGCAATAGAAACTGATATATTGCTATAGAAATTGCATACATTTGGGGTGTACTAATTGGAAAATATCTATGTACGTCCAAAATAGTGTAATTTTCTGTGTCTTTATTTTTTACGCGCTTATTAGTTTTCATTATTTTTTTTCTGTGCTGTATATAAGATATATGTGTCGCCGTTATAGATTTTTGCAATAGCTCCACCCTAATATAATCGATATAGAACCACACATAAATTAAATAATTGCTAATTCGAGACCACACATAAAGTTTATTTGGATATTTATTTTATAAGTAGTTCGCGTGGAGAATGGTTATGTGTGCGCTGATATACATCATAAGTTAAATCTATGGATTTTTGCCAATAAATATTTGTGGATTTTTAGTAGTGTAGAACCTTTTGAAGGAAACATTTTATTTCTGATATCACCTATTTTCTTCTGTACTTAAATGATCACAAATAACCGAGACTAAATCTGTTTCGAAAACATTCAATTTTTCTAAATGCATGCCAGCAGAATTCTCTCCGGCGAGTTGAATCAATGTTGCGCATGATATCACCGGATATAGCAAGTGATGAATGAGACGCTTTGAAAACCATTCACTTATACGTAGCTGCTTTCATACTAATCTGCCGAAGTGTTAGTGAAACTATTAAGATTCTCACGTACGAATTAGTGAGTGCCGATAAAAGGAAAACAAGCACTCCTAGATGGTACAACTATAGGCACTCTATAGATGGCCGCATCGAAGCTTGGGTTAAAATGAGTAAATTTCCATATATTTTGACGTTGGACAACGTCTTACCCGTAGGTACTTGGTGTCAAATCAGAATCTAAAATTGGGGACCGTCACGAAATCATGTAAGATTTTGAACGCTAATAGACCTTTTATCTTTCGATGGATTTTCGAGATTTATATACCAATCGACTCGGAAACTCTCCAGCAATTTGTCAATTTCATTGAAACTTTTGATTATGTACAACAAACTATTGAAAAAATATCAGAACCAACCAATCCCGTTCATGCATTTCCAACACGGACATCAGAATGATGTAAGTAACGAGCTTAGTAACTCACCGTTTTATTTTGTCCGGATATAAAAAGGCATATGATTCGCACCAGTGGCGTAGCCACGGGGGTGGTTTTGGACATAAAACCCCCCCCAGAGACCAAATTTTTAGAAGAAATTTTTTTTTCGAAAATTTTTTTTTTCGGAAAACCACCCCCAGACCAATTTTCTGGCTACGCCACTGATTCGCACTCGTACGTCATTTCTGTACAATGATCCACGATGAATGGTCACGGATAGCGCACAGAACGTCCTAGCATGGATTGCGGTGGTTTCTGCATCTTTGCTGTTTAGCGGCAAACTACCGAGTGGCTATCGTCGTCAGTGGCACTCCAGTGAAATTTTCTTGCATGGTTCAGGATCTGGTATTGTTGCAGGTTGCAGGACCAATAAATGGGTTCTTTTCAGGACTATCATTTTATACAAGGGAAGGTTCTTCCGTGAAGTATTTTGTTCAAAGTGCAAATTAATCGCTTTGCGACACCAGAAAGTTACTATCCGTAGTAGAATCATGAACGCACGTCGGAGGGAGCATAACATAGCATAGCATAGCATAGTTACGGTGTACTTCGTAGATTGGACACTAGCGATACTCATGTTTTTCTTTTAAAATCCTTATTCAGATGGCTATCAGAAATCAAGGTGGGTGTGGTCCTTGATTTCAATCTAGGATAAAAATCACAAAAGCATGAGGATTACTACTCCTGGCCACGCCCATCTTCACCGTAACTTGGGAGAGAAAGGAAGTGTTGGTGTAGTACTTGCTTAACGAGAGGCCCCAGACTCAGCGACACCCTCGTTGGTATTCGTTGCGTTGCGTCAGGATTTGCCTGTAGCTGACAATGCAATGTGACCGTGGTAGATCTTACACCGTAACACACCACTGTCTACCCAGCGTTACGGGGAAAAAACGCGCGTCGGAGGGAGATGGTGCAAATATGTTTTCGCATGGATGGCATCAGTGGCAGCCAAATGAAAATTTTCTCTCAAGATTCTGATTTGCTTTTGTTACTGTTTGTGACTGGGAAGGCGAATTATTGAAAAATAAATCGGTTATTTTAAGTATCACTATTTTATGGAAGCGAAGGTTTAGCCGAGATGATTTGATTCTGGAGCGTATTAAAAAAATATTATTAATAATGTTTGGGGACGAACTGGGCTGGGCAGCGATTCCTTCCATATGAAGGATGCCGGAATGATGGCCAAAACCTTCGGTTGAAGGAACGCCGGGGCACGACCGGTAGCTCGACGGAAAATTATGCTTTAATTAACTAAAGCCTTTATAAAGGCTGTTGCTGGCTTCCTCCGGTGGATTGAAAGGCGGGGTTTTGTTTCTTAGGCTATATTTTTCTCCTTCGATGTAGACTGTACAAAGTTAGAAACTGAATGAATGAAATTTTTGATTGACACTTCTTAAATAGTTGGCAGATGACTGGGTTGCGTATGCTGGTTTTGAGAATGATAGCTAACTGGGCGGGGGTTATCACTCGTTGTAGTTAGCTAGACTGTCGGCTTCTTGGGTGCATGTTTGATCATGTTTACAACAGTGTGGTGAGAAAATCAAACACAAACGATGTGGTGTGTGGGGAAAAGGGTAGGCATTAGGCTGGTACCGGAGCCGATATTCTCGCGGTGGCCTGATGATGGTAGAAAGGGGAGAAGGGTCTCAAACAAACCGTTTTGCGTTGCGCGAACAAATAATTTGCAGTTCATCATAAAATGGTTTATAATTTCAAGTTATCTTTGAACAGAACATGTTTGTTAATTTACATTGCGATCATCGCATTATCACATTGCACTTCCCTTGCTAATTATCGAGCATCCTATGCTTACATAAACATGCGCGTGTATGTATATCACTTTTTATGCTATATTCACTATACGATACACATTATGTATTAAATGCATATTTTGTTTCGACCGCGGTCACTTCTTCGGCTCTACACAGAAAAAAAGGTTGTGATTTTTAATGTATTTTAATGCACATATTTGGAGCATGCAAATAAACGCAACATCCAATCGATTCCACTATTCTTTTTAATCGATATAAATTTTACAAGCAAGTATTCAATCATTTTTAATTGAATATCGAATGTTAATTCGTTTGATGGGATAAGCTGCAATTTTACACGTCGTTGAGTACACCCAGGTTTTTTTACGCGGTTGGAATTAATTAATTTCTCGGTTAACCTGAACTTTTACAGCTTTTCAAATACCTCCTGAATTTTCTTTGATTTTTTGTGATTTTTTTGGTGGGGTGGGGTTAATTCATTGCTTCATTGTCGCTGAAGGTCTTAAACGACCAAAACCAAACCGTGTAAAAAAAACCTGGGTGTATTCAAAATTATTTGCTGTGCCAAACTGGTGCGAATCATCGCACAAAAGCAGAGCCCAAAAGCCAACCGCACTGACTGGAAGACGGTCGTATTGAGATTCATGTTGCGGACGGGAATAGCAATGGTGCTGCCAAAATGGTCCGATATCCTAGCTTAACGTTGATAATCAAAAATTACAATAAAACTGGCAAATTGGTGGAGAGTTTCTGAGTCAATTAATATATTAATCTCAAAAATCCATCAACAGATGAATGCGCTATTAATGTTCAAAATCTTACATGATTTCGTGACGGTCCTCAGTTTAGAAATTTCCATTTACACCATGTATTCAAGCCTTCCCCTTAGACGTAGTTTACGTAAAAAAGAGGAACAGTTTAGCCTTCCGTTGAGATAGGCGAAGAGCCACAAAAATAGTATGGAAGCAATTGAAAAGAACGATGGTGGAAGATTTTTTGATTTTGTTGTTTGATCGATATTCTGGGGACTAACATGATAGAGAGTTGAAAAAATCAACAAAGTATTCTTTAGCGATTTTTTAACAAAAATAATCATAGAGAGAGTAGAGGTGAGCGGGATTGTGGTAGTAGCCGAATGCATTAGAATAATACACAAAAATACTGAATAAAAGCAAGAATTATTTGAATAAATTGCAAACTTCCAATCATAGCAATCGACTTTCAAACAGTAGGCTACCAATCACACAAACAAAATTCTGTTTGGTGCATAGCCTATGTATCACTAGAGTTACTGGTTTTCTCGGGACATACTTGTGCACGGTGTGCCTGTGACCGTTATTAACGAAAAAAAATGTCCATCCATTCTGAACTCGCCTTTCGAAAGATGTAATATCCAGGCGTCTGCTATGAATACTTCAAAATACTTAATCTAGGGAATCGAAAGTTATAGCAGTTTCAAATTTAATGATTTTTGCGTTCAATATTTCAATAATATGCAACCATATATGAATTTCCTCCTGATTACATCCAAATAAATTATCATCAAATATGCAATTTGCAACCTCAATCAACTATAACCTAAAACCTATTCTTCGAATAATAGAAAAAAAATAACAAAGGATGTTAGAGATAATATTGTTATAATATCAATGACAAAATAGACAATACAACCACAATACAGTATTAAAATTACAGAACTATTGCACTTCAATCTCCTAATCATAGCAAAGTGTGAATATTGTCTATGACAGACAAGTAACTACACTCTGTATGATGATTCTGCTTTTATTAAATATGATAATAGTTGGTAATATAAAATACCGCGCTGAATCAATTTTGTTGTTTAAATGTTGGTTACTAGTCTTACTAACTACCCAGTACCCATGAAAGACAAAAATTGTTTCAGCGCGGTATTCTGTGTTACTAACTATTATCATCTTCATCTTCTTCTTCTTCTTCTATATACATAAAAATGAATTTCTGTCTGTCTGAACCTTATAGACTCGGAAACTACTGAACCCATCGGCGTGAAAATTATTATGCAGAGGTTTTTGGAGCCGGGGAAGGTTCTTAAGATGGTTTGAGACCCCCTCTTTGGAAAGGGGGGCTCCCATACCAATGAAACACAAATTTCTGAATAACTTGAGAACTAATCAGAGAATAAATCAATTTTAGGCGAAACGAAGTTCGTCGGGTCTGCTAGTATTTAATAAAAGCAGAATCATCATACAGAGTGTAGTTACTTGTCTGTCATAGACAATATTCACACTTTGGTATGATTAGGAGATTGAAGTGCAATAATTCTGTAATTTGAATACTGTATTGTGGTTGTATTGTTTATTTTGTCATTGATATTAGAACAATATTATCTCTAACATCCTTTGATATTTTTTTTTCTATTGTTCAAATAATAAGTTTTAGGTTATAGATGATTGAGGTTGCAAATTGCATATTTGATGATAATTTATTTGGATGTAATCAGGAGGAAATTCACGGTATATATGGTTACATATTAGTGAAATATCGAACGCAAACATCATCAATTTTGTAGCTGCTATAACTTTCGATTCCCTACATGAAATATTTTGAAATTTTCATAGCAGGCGCCTGGATATTATATCTTTCGAAAGGCGAGTTCAGAATGGATGGACATTTTCTTTCGTTAATAACCGTCACAGGCACACCGTGGTGAGTATACAGCCCATGCCCATGAGATTTCATATATTCGATGGATGTCCTAAGACATTCGCTCGGCCACGACAGGTGGTAGTAATTAGGAACTAAATGAGAGTAACGTTAGTGGATCCTTTACTTAAAATAATTATTGTATAAATTATTCTCTAACTCTTGTTTTCGGAGCTCTAGGTAACCAAATTCCGCTTCCACGCTGACCATCCAACATCACTTTCGAGAAAACGCACTACTTGAATTAACTAAATAATACCCATTTTCCACAAATTGTCGCCTTGAATAAATATGTCAAATAATCCTGCTCAGCCTGGGAAGCCTCCTTCCTTCGGCCTCACATTGACAGTTGTAATTATCCCATTCCGTAAAGTTAACAAATTTACTTAACTCTTCAGAGTCGTGTCGCGAACGATGTTACCGCTCCATCAAAGGTGCCGCCCATTCGCCCCACCATTTCCCCATAATCCCGTCCCGCTAATCTCTTGCACAAATGAAACACTACCCCGCCCGCCACCATGGGACCTGCTCGCACTTACCGTTCGGTCGCCTTTGTGCTTGACGCGGCACTTGAGTACGGCGGTGTCCTCCAGCATTGTGGTTACGTTCCGCGCGTTGATGTCGTCAAAGTACGGCTTGTCCGCATTAGAACCGGCCGTTTGAACCCCCGCCACCGACGGCGAGGAGGCGGAGGATGTTCCAACGGTGCCAGCAGCAACAGACGATGAAGACGACGATGACGATAGCGAGGGGATGCCTGCATGGGAGAAACGACACGGCACAGAATGGACAATTAGTGTGATGAAACAAATTCAATTAAATATTCAAGTGCAGCAGAGTTTCGGCGGGCTTTGAAGAGGGTGCAATATCCGACAATTGACGATGCATTTAGATAAATGAAGCGTACGCAGTTTGCTTTACGGATCAGCCCCCAAGGGCGGGAAAGAGTGAAATATTGACGATTTGACGAACTGAGTTTAATTAATTGGTTAGCAGCAAATGTTGACAGATTTAGGCTTAACAGGGTTGGACCTTTACAAAATTGAGTGCTGAAAACCTTCGACGAGGCAATCATTTTTGTCTTCATACGTAAATAGTTTGTAAACTGACATTTAAACAAAATTTTGATAAAATATTGAGTGATGTATACTGAACTGAATGATGCCGGTATTTGTGAATTTTCAAAATAAAAGGAATATTTTCATAACAGTTGACTAATCTATTTTGTTTTGAAAATAGGGCCAAAAGCATTGACACCTTATCTCAGTTAACTATTTTCTCTTTTATTTTTGTCAATAATATCAAAGTTGTTTTTCATTCAAAAACCAGACTGAATGCCAAATAAATCACCGAGAAGTACATCGCAAACAGTCGAAATCATCAGAACAATAATATCAAAGACAAACATGGCCTTAAACCTAAAGGACTAGTCTATAATATTATTTGAAAATTAAAATAACTAAAATAAAATCAATCACGCATTAAAGAACCGCAGATGTAATCCAATTTCAACCTTTCAAAAACTGTAAATAAAAAAATAATTTAGTTAATTTAGGCCCTGTCTATGAGAATATGTTATCATTAGATACAGTTTCGGATCAACTGTTTGATTGCGCCTTTGGAACTGTGTAGCATTGTAAAGTTGGCTAACAATAGGCCTAATAGAGCCTGAAGTAAAGAGAGATTTATTATTTGATGATCTTTACAGATGTATTACATGTATTAGACGATAAGCGTGTCAGATAATGTTTTTAGTTTGAGTAAGGAATAGGACAAAAACAAATTATAAGTCATCTGTAAAACGATTGAAATTTTGATTGAAACACAAATATAAAAACGAGACGTATACCAAAACATCCAACGAATCTCAGTATGGCTTTCCATAGTAGTTAAATTGTCCTTAATATCTTCATAAATACAGCAGAAGTATTTTCATCCCAGCTTAGTTTCAATTGATATTTAATTTGCTCTGGGTTATTGTCTCTAGCGCACTACTAATAAAGAAAAATTCAAATTAAACGGCAAATGATTGCCACACTGTTGCTTCTGTTTCATCCCCTGGGGTTTTTCGTTGTCACCTTCTTCCGACCACATGCTCACCTACCTCGGTATCCAGCAGTGATAGGCCGTAGGAAGGCTGTCACAACCAAAACAGCATACAGAGTCGGCTTGGGCCAAAAAGTCAATATGTAGCTCTGGCAAAAACATACACACACACAAATGCATACGACTTTCGATATTCCAGTGGCACAGCATCCGGCTTGATTCACAAAAGAAGCAATTAGATTCCAATTAGCAAGCCTAATATTCGTCGAACTGCCGCCGGTGGTAGCGAGGAAATGCTTTTAACCCCCGACGACGTTCGAAACTCTCCAATCGACAGCAACGATGCTGCCCGTCGACTTTCGAGCAAGGGTGGATGGGTGAGCCTGGAGTTCAGAATAAAACGCGGTTCGATGTCTTCCCACCCGTTGTTGCCAACTGTTCAGATTGTACAAGTTTACAATCGAAACAAACAACAAATAGTTGCCATGTAGAAACAGTGAAAAAAAAACGTTGTATTTGATCATTCTGAAAAAATGTTACAAAAATGGTTCTGATTTGAATAAGATGAGCCTCGCACAACGTTCGCGTCCGTTTTGACAGTTTTCCCATGGAAAAATTGTCAAAACGTACGCAAACGTACCTCTAGGCTCTAGACACTTCTTATGAAATGTAATCCTCGTTTCAGAGCGAAGTTCAACTATGTGGGGCAAATATTCATCCAGCGACTCACTTTTGATTCAATGTTACTTCTTTATACAAATCCGTCAGTAGAAACAATTTAGGGGGTATTTATCATTTATGGATATTTGATGAAGCTTATTGAACCGATTTTATGTCAATAGGAATTGGGTTCAGGGATAGTCTTTGTAATAAAGGCATAAATAACGATTAGGGAATGAAGGCGTGTTTCTAGTTAAAATACGGTCGCTCTCCCACATATACGCCTGAAAACTAAATATCGTCCAATAAAATTACAGAATGAACCATGGCAACTCTGGTTCATCCCCATCCAATTTGATTATCCAGATATTTGCTAAAGACAAAGCGCCGTGCTTTTCTCGCATTTTTTCTCCGATTGTGGGTGAGAACTTCCGGTCGGTCTGGGGGGTTGTACGATCTACAGCATTTCTGGGGTCAAATAGAGTGCTATCGTTTTCATAAATTTTCCCACGAAATAGCCCAACGACTGTTCGTCGACGACGTCGTCGTAGTCTCGATTTGCCTTTCAACTTTCTGTACGGTCTCGGAAGAGACCGGTTGGCATTTCCGGAGCTGCTCCAAATTTGGCTCGACGATGCTCGTCGATGACGGCTCCCCAGCACTTCATGAGTATTTGCTTACGTGCTCGCCAAAGACTGCCAAATGAAAACGTTAGAGCGCGAAAATTATCACGGGACGGTAATTGTTCGATCGTTTAGAACTGGTCTGAATTTTCTTGCGGGACTAATTGTTTTAATTTTCATTGTCGAGCGCCACCCCGGAAGGAACGTGACAACAGCTACGAGGGCAACATTGGCGACGGTACGACTTTTGGCATCATTTTTGGTGGGTGGAATATTGACACGATTGCCGAGCTTTTCAAACGGTCTTCATTTGGTCGAAATGTGTGATAAAATTTTTGTTTCAAGTGGGAAATTGCAATATGTTATTATACTATTGAAAAAATTCAAAAAAAAAATCTCAGAACAAGAGGAAAACTTATTTCCCAAGCGGACACGAAATCGGTGAAGTGAGAGTCACCGAATGACTCTGCATCACTTTTTGTAAGTTATCTGTTCTCTTTTTGTCATAATGGCAAAGATCATTCAAATATGGCAGATTTGTATGTCCATATCTAATCACTCTGCTAGATTTATGAATAAGTTTGGAAAATATTTGTTATTATAATGAAGCGTTAAAAATTATGAAGCGTGTAAAATAATGAAGCGTGTAAATTGTAACAGTGGGAGGGTATAATAGCTATAATTAATGCTGTGGCGAAAGTAAAAAAACGTATTTTTACCAGTGTCGAAAGTACTTGAAAGCACTCCCTTAAAGCTCCCAAATTTCTAATTCTTTTGAATTTAGAACGAAGTTTAAAGGAAAGGTCTTCCTAGTTTGGGGGCATTTTTTTAATTTAAAAGAAACTCATTCAAAATTTATGGGAAAGTTCATTCGAATTTCAGTGTGATATTCATCCGAATTTCTTCGTGAAATTCATTCGAATTTGTTTTTTAACATTCATCCAAATTCCTGCGAGAAACTCATCCGATGTTTTTTTTTTGAAATTCATCTGAATTTCGTTTGGAAATTCATTCGAGCTTCTTTTGGAAACACATCCGATTTTTATTTATTAAATTCATTTAAATTTGTTTGAGAATTGTGAAATTCAACGGATTTTTTTTTCGAAAATTCAGCCGACATTGATTACAATTTCTTCTGGAAAATCATCTTATTTATTTGAGAGTTCATCATAATTTTTTTGGAATATTCAAACATATTTTTTTGAGAAAATCATCCGATTTGTTTTTAATTTTTCGGAAAAAAATCTTTGAGAAATTTAAGTATTTTTTTCGGAAAATCATCTGACATACTTTGGTAAATTTATCAAAATTTCTTTCTGAAATTGATTTCATCAGGAAATTCATCCAGATTTCATAAAGATATTTATTTAAATATGAACGAAAATTTCATCCTTATTTCTTTATAAAATTTCATCCTGATTTTTTTGTTAAATTCATCCGAAATTATCTGGGGAATTTATCCGATTTTTTTTGGAAATTTCATAGAAATTTAGGAATTTGTATTTCGGAAATTCGTTCGAATTTGTTTGAGACTGTCTTCCAAACGTTTTTCGGAAATGAGTTCGAATTTCATTGGGAAATTTATATAAATATCTATGTGAAATTGGGCTGCAAAATGGTGGGTTGACATCAAGGAAGGAGCGCCCAATAGAGCTCTGGTCCCCACAAGTCCCTATCTCACGCTTCCACGGGTCGTCCAATGACAAAAGACCGCCAGCTAAGGGTTGTGTACTTAGCTGGTAGTGCAGCCTGGGAACTGTTGTCCTTCTGACATCAGCTAGAGTGAGAAGGAACGCCTCGAGCGTCTGTTCACCAGGAGGTGCGGCTCAAAAAGCGTCTACCTGGTTCCCAGCGGCTGATCAACGAAATGCTGTATCGCGTCAGCTATACCTAAGGAGGCAGCCCCACCAGCGCGATGTAGGTAACGCGATCCCGGTAAGGTAGCTTACTGAAGCCTCTCAAATACCACGAAAAATGGAGATAGAAGAAAAAGAGAACGTTATTTTTGGCAACCGACCCGGCAACGAAATAAGGACTATGATTGGAAACTCGGTACCTGGAATGTCAGGACCCTAAATGAACCTGGACGAGTGAACCTTTTGGCTCGTGAACTGCAGAAGGTTAGAGTGAATTCCGAGCCGAGGACCCCACGACCAACACAGCATTCATATATAACATCTATCACAGCGGCGGCGGAAAAGCAGTGCATGGAGTTGGTTTCGTAGTGATAAGCAAGCAGATGAAGCGAGTGATGCGGTGGAAACCCCCGCTCAGGTCGGTAGAGAGGACTTTTTCCGTCCCATAATCGGTAGGGAGAGCCTTCACTCCGCTACCAACGACAACGGCCTACAGCTAGTAAACTTCGCTGCTGCCAGAGGGATGACCATCCGTAGCACCTACTTTGCATGAAAGAATATCCGAAAGCACACCTGGAGACACCCAAATGGTGAAACTTGCAACCAGATAGACCATGTTCTGGTGGATTGGCGCCATTTTTCGGATGTTATCGATGTGCGGACATTCAGAGGTCCGAACATTGACTCTGATCACTACCTCGTTGTCAGTAAAATTGGATCACGGTTGTCAACTGTATCGAACGAAAGATCACAGCGAACGATGCGTTACAATATCCAGCGATTATCGACAGAAGGAGTATCGGCTGCGTACCGCCAGAAGCTCAACGAACGGATAAGTGCAATCAGCGTTAGCGACAACATCAACTAAGTATCTACGGGAGTCAAACCATGGAGCGGTAAGCACAACAGTACAGTGGTAGGCAGTGCACAGAGGCGACCCAGGACGGGTTGGTTCGATGTGGAGTGTCATAGAGTGACAGACGAGAAGAACGTTGCCAGAAGCCGGATGTTGGTGTTGGGTACCCGATCGAATAGAGATCGGTACAAGGAAGCAAAAGCAGCCGAAAAACGAACCCACCGCAGGAAGAAGAAAGAATATGAAGAACAAGTGATTAGCGAGGCGCAGGAAAAAATGGAGCAGAACGATATGCGGAGGTGCTATGAGTCTGTCAATGGCGTGCGGAGAAAGACAGCGCCATCTCCCGTCATGAGCAAAGACCTACAAGGGAATTTGCTGACAGATAAAACCGAAGTGGCTGCCAGGTGGAAGCAACACTTCGAGACTTTGTTGAATGGAGGAAGTGACGGTGCATCGGTGAGCAGAATAAATATTAGCGACGATGGACAAGCTGTGGAGTCGCCTACACTAGATGAGGTTAAAAAGCTGTTAAAGAGCTGAAAAACAATAAGGCTGCGGGGAAGGACCAGCTCCCGGCTGAACTTCTCAAACATGGCAGTGAGGAGCTTTATGAAGTTCTGCACCATATTATGTCGAAAATATGGGAAGACGAGGAAATGCCTGCTAGCTGGTTGGACGGCCTCATTTGCCCTCTCTTTAAGAAAGGGCACAGACTGGAGTGCGCCAATTACCGAGGAATAACCCTCCTTAATTCGGCGTACAAAATTATGTCCCGTATTCTGTTCAACAGATTGAGACCGCTTGAAGAGTCCTTCGTCGGCGAATACCAAGCAGGTTTTCGTGAGGGCCGATCAACGACGGATCAAATGTTTACCCTGAGACAGATCCTTGATAAATTACGGGAGTACAACTTGCAGACACGTCATCTGTTTATTGATTTCAAGGCGGCGTACGATTCAGTGCAACGGAATGAATTATGGCAAATTATGCTTGAGCATGGTTTTCCGGCGAAACTGATACGGCTGATTCGTATAACGTTGGACGGATCGAAATCAAGAGTAAGGGTTGCGGATGAAATACCGACGTCATTTGTTACCTTAGATTGATTAAAGCTCTCGAATCTACTGTTCAATATAGCGCTCGAGGGAGCGATTAGGAGAGCTGGTGTCCAAAGAAGCGGTACCATTATCACAAAATCGCATAGGCTCCAGGAATTTGCGGACGATATCGATATTATCGGAATTAATCGCCGTGCCGTGGAAGAGGCTTTTGTGCCTTTTAAGAGGGAGACAGCGAGGATTAGACTCACGATCATTTCCAGCAAAACGAAGTATATTGTCGCTGGCAATCAACGTGGGTTCATTAGTGGTGGTGGTAGCGAAATGGTGCTTGATGGTGAAAAGTTTGAAGTGGTAGAAGAATTTGTGTATCTTGGAACATTAGTGACGTGCGATAATGATATTACCCGCGAGGTGAAAAGGCGTATTGCAGCTGCAAATAGGGCTTATTACGGACTTCGTAACCAGCTTAAGTCCCATAGTCTGCAAACGAAAACAAAACTCGCGTTGTATACTACTCTGATTCTTCCGGTGGCTTTATACGGCCATGAAACATGGACGTCAAAGGAGGCTGATCGGAGAGCTCTCGGAGTGTTTGAGCGTAAGGTGCTGCGGACAATACTCGGCGGTAAACAGGAGAACGGTATCTGGCGGCGCCGTATGAATCACGAATTGTACCAGGTGTATAAAGGGCTGGATATTACTAAGCTTATTCAACACGGCAGACTACGGTGGGCTGGTCACGTTATTCGTATGCTGGAAGAACTTCAAGCGAAGATAATATTTAGTAGAGAACCCGGAAGAGGCCGCAGGCTTCGTGGAAGGCCGCGTACACGATGGCTTTTTGCAGTTGAAGAGGAGCTGAGGGCGCTCAATGTTCAGGGCGACTGGAAGCGATTGGCCCAGGATCGAGTCCAGTGGAGAAGGATACTCCATTCGGCGTAGGTTCATCGAAGAGCTGTAGCCCATCAAGTATCAAGTAAGAAGCTGTTATTGATTCATTATTGGTGTGCTTTATAAGAAGATGAACGTGCTCGTTCCCTTTTTTTATGCGGATTCTTCTATTTGAAAATTGAAAGGTCATTAACAAAAGCCTCCGTTAAGTGCTAGTGCATATCTATTCTGTTCACCTCTTTAGTGTGCATCGCGTGCGTGTTAAGTGTAACGCTTTTTTTTTTTTTTTTCTTGAAGAAGTTCCGGTTTCAGCTACTGCTACTGCTCCTGTTATGGCATTAAAGCTGACTGAATGGACGTATCCAAAACGTCCTAAAACAGAAAACTTTCGCATCATGATTTTGCTGTTGCAATTGTGCTGAAATTATATTATATTTGTCAACTTTATATTTTTGTATACCCATTCACAGATTTCTCCCGAGAAGTTACCGATCGTTTTTATTTTCCTCTTTTACCTTAGAGCTTTTAAACGACATGATATAGGGACACGGCAGGTATTTTCGTCTGTTCGTCATAGTCTCGAAAACCAATAAAAAAGACGCTTTTTTGTAAAACTCATACGTACCAAATCGTAAGCTCAGGAGAAACGTTCTGCTATAGTGGAGTTAATAGTAGCAAAGTAGCAAATGCACGTTGCTTTCATTGGTTTTAGCCCCTACGACGATGGACGGACCTGCCGTGTTCCTATACATAATCTAACGGTGTTTTCTGTGGTCAGTATTTTGAATCGAATTTCGGAAACGAGGCTGAGAAAAAGACCATCCACTATAACTGCCCTCTTATTGTGATTTTGATTTCAATTCTCATGCTTTCTGCATTGATTATAAACAATATTGTGTGATTTTCTCTTTCGTCCCTTCACTGGCCCTTTTACCATGTTATGAACATGTTGTATTTTCAAAATTTCAGAATCATTAATATACCTGAATTCCTAAATTCAATTATACTCCAAGTACCATACAAACATTTTATTTGATTTTGCTCTGATCAATATTAGAGATCAAAGCAAATCACCCCAAAACATTTCAACTAATACAAATAAAGTCGGTGTCCCATTAGGTGCGTAAAGAGCTATTCGCAGACCTAAATCAGCAGTAAATTATTTGAGGGAGCTTCCTATTCCACTCTCACAATCTACTTGACTTTATCAAATTCGCTGAATATTATCCCGAAACATATTCAAATTAATAAATATTAAAATGTATCAAACTTTCAGTAAGGATAAAAATTAAGGGCTTTTATCTGTAATTGAAAACAATACCGCTCTTCATATTAACACATCTTTCTTACGAATCTACCAAGCACCTAACAACCATCTCTATTTTTTTACATTACTTTGTTGAAATGGTTTTCAAATCTTATTTCTATTTACTCTTTGATGATGATTTGTTAGCACCGATTAAAACATAACATCCAAAAGAAAGCTTAATTTTGCTTCATTTCTTCCCTTCCATTCTGAACAATCACGGAGTAGCAACCATTGATATGTACAGTCAGTCTAAGCTAAACTAAGCTAAGCTTTATGGAAAATTCTTCTTCTATAATTGCAATTTTTGTTTTACAAAGTGCTGACTTACTTGTATAATGTGTAAAATTCTTAATTGTTTATGTAAATTTTGCATTGTTTATGTAAATTTTATTTTGCTGATTATCATCCGTTCAGTAATTGACATTTGGCCTTTTGGCAAATTGTCATGTAAAACCCGACGAACATTCCGCTGAAATTCAAAACAACTTTCCTTGAGAAATCCAAAGAGCTCCTCTGGGTAATTCCAAATAATTCTCGAGACTTCAAGGTGGTTCTAGTGGAAAATCTAGAAATAATTTTCAAATGAATATACTCTGGTAAAACTCAAAGAATTATCTAGAGAAGTTAGTGAGACTTATCAGGCGAGGTTCGAGGGATTCTTCCGTTGATGACTTGAAAATATCCCAAATGACTAATTCTGCCGAACGAAACTTTCGACTGAATATCCATTTCGGCCAAATGGCGCTTTCTAAACAACGATCATTTCAACCAAGGGGCATATTCGACCAATTGAGCTATTCGGTCAACCGTTTTGACCAAATGAAATTTACGGCCAAATAACTTTAGGCGCGGAGACCTATAGTGTTATATACCGATCGACTCAGCTCGACGAATTGAGGCGATGTTTGTGTGTGTGTCTGTGTCACTCATTTTTCAGGCACTTGACCGATTTACTCGCAACAAGTTGCATTCGACGCAGAATATTCTCCCATTGTTTTCTATTGAAGATTGCCCAGTTTGGACTATGGGCTCAAGAGTAATTGTCAAAATACTATTTTGCACGAGAAAGGCCCCATCACCGCTATGTGGATTAATCAGGGTTTTTTCTTAGCTTTCACGGAGATTTTTTTTTAAATTTCAACAAGAAATTGCATGTAAACATTCCTAGGGAGCCAGCAAGACCACGTTGTCAAATTTGTCGGACTTTTTGCTTCCAGCTTCTAGCCCACCTTCATTTCGGTGGCTACAACAAGGCGTGAGAACCAGTGTTTTGTTATGAGGTAATATTCCTAAAGAACTTAACCCAGTTTTTACTGTCTATCCTGGAAGCTGACAGTGTATTTATGCTCTCCCGATTCGATTGCCCCGTTGGTCGGAGGGCTTAGAGGTATGCCCTTTCTTGGAGGTATGTATAATCTTAATATCTCTATCTTTGGAAAACTCGGTAATACCGGTGTTCGGGAATATAGGATCATAGAATTATATAATGAGTAGACCCCACGTCTGAAAACCCTTGAAGGTGACGATATTTATGATTTCATCAGTATTACGCATTTCGGTACCTGGCATGTGAATTGGCAATAATCCGGAACTCTCGTTGTTGGGGCGAGTTTCTGGCTTGAATAAAACCATCTTGACAGCAGTGTTCATGATGAACAGCTTCAAAGCTATAATTTATTGCTTATTAGTTCATAATTCTAAACGGTAATACAAAAAACTTACATTCTAGTGTACAATTCAAGCTGCCCAGAAATCTCCCTCACATCTTCTCACTATTTCACTTACAACTAAACACTTCTGAAGCAGTTTCAGTGGCGCACGATTTCACTGTTGCCAGATTCACTAAAAATTCTCATTTTAACATTCTCCCTCCCGTGAAACTGGTAACGAGCTGAATAATTATACGACTAATAAATTTACATCATCTAACTAATATGTGTTAATATCATGTTTGCTCCAGGAGTAATAAACCATACACCTCCCGGATCGAAGATTTTCGATTCCACAAAATATTGAATCTCATAATTTAGCAGACAAAGTTTTAATTCTCCCACTGCTTCATTTTCGTACCACTTGCCGTGCACAGAGCACTCTTTATCTTTACCAACGCGCACCGCCTTGTATACAGTTGCATGTGGTTTACGACACACTTGTTGCCATTGCGTCGATTCATTCATTCGCACTATACTTATCCCGGTGCAAACAATAGATACATCAGCAAACTTTTCGGGTGCAGTAGAAACGTTTGCGTTCTGATGGAATACGGTCTCTAGAAGCTTGACATCATCAGTAACACATCGAGAAGCTGGAATTTCTTCTGTTGTTTGAAGTTCGGAATGGTGATGTTGGAAAATGTTTTCTTCTAAATCGGCTATGCTATTTATGACATCCTGCGGTAACACTTTACCGATTGCAAGGAGCTGTTTAGTTTCCGTCCGTGTGCTGCCACCTTTTTCGTTGTACCGCTTTATCAACGCTTCCTTTTTGGCACTAAAATCACAATCAATTTTCTTTACCGATGCCAAATAATCCTCATTTAATTTCGCCAATCGTCGTTCGAAATCCTGTTTGATTCTCGCCGTTTCCTCTTGCTGTTTTATTCGCCATGACTTGTGATGCTCTTCAAGCAGTTGCAGCTTGCTTTTCATATCGTCCATGGCGAATCGTTTCAAGATGAGCTTTAGAATCTTTGAAGAATGTTGGGGCGAGTTTCTGGCTTGAATAAAACCATCTTGACAGCAGTCTTCATGATGAACAGCTTCAAAGCTATAATTTATTGCTTATTAGTTCATAATTCTAAACGGTAATACAAAAAACTTACATTCTAGTGTACAATTCAAGCTGCCCAGAAATCTCCCTCACATCTTCTCACTATTTCACTTACAACTAAACACTTCTGAAGCAGTTTCAGTGGCGCACGATTTCACTGTTGCCAGATTCACTAAAAATTCTCATTTTAACACTCGTGTTGGGCCCATCTTGAAGATGTCTCGTGGAAAGGGCCACAGGAAGGTTGCGTTTAGGCAGGTTTCACAGTTTCTGACATATCGTAAAACTTTGGCAAACATTTTAGATACCAAAAAATGTCAAAGAAAATTTTTCTTCCTACATTTCATCAGATTTTTTCAGTTGGTTTGATTTAGATTCAGAAGTGCACCAAAACAGCATCAAAGTGAAGTTTTATGTTCTGCAAATGCATTGTGATTATTGACTGGGATCTGATCCGGTTTTAGATTCAGCATTTCATGTACTTTTTGCTGCTGTCAGACGAAGCCATTAGACAGCCCTAGATCACAATATATATTTATTCTGGCCTTTGCTTGCCTTCTATTTGACTATCTTCAAATCTTCCTTCTCATAGCCTATTTCAAATATATCTCTTTTGTCAACTATCTTCCTCGCTTTCCATTTTGTTAGTAGAAAATGCATTTTAGACATAGCTAATTCTTTGAAGAGTGGTAGAAATGCTAGTACCTATTAGGTTGGTAAGAAAATAGATCAGAGTGCGTTTTTATATGATATGCAGATTGTTCGCGAGAATCAGAAGCTTTTGATCTGCTTGTGCGGTCGATATGTGAATAGATTTAATTAATCGCAATGCTGTACTTGAAAACATGTCTCAGAGACGTTTATTTAGGAGTATCAAATTTATGTCGAAATTAAGTGAAAAAAGTATATCATGTTTGTTTGTTGCTTGAAAGACAAATGTTCAGCATTCAGAGGTCACGTACAGTCGTGATTTATTTAGTAGGCAGAACGATTGGCTTGTCACGACATAATTTGTTCTGCTTTGTGCGGTTAGCTGAACGATCGCCCGATCATCGCAATGCTGTTCTGCTTTGTGCGGTTGAGTCAATTAATTAGTAAGTGAAGATACAGTTCGCTTCAGTAAGCAGAACGATCGGCCGGTCATCGAAAATATTGTTCTGCTTTGTGCGGTTAGCAGAGAGATCGGATGGTCATCGACAATTTTGTTCTGCTTAGTGCGGTCAGTAATTAAAATAATTAGTGTTCGTTCGACTATGTTTAGAATTGATCAAACTACACGTTATACACGGCATACCGTTTACCAAAACGAACCCTGCACAATACCTACGTGCAGATTACTCGTCGGCTTCTATCAAAGCGAGTATCATGTCAACATTTTCCTACCCATTCCTCAATTGACCTGCATTCGGACACGGCCGGCGCTGGTATTGCTTATTTTTGGGTCACCAGTTCTTACGCATTGAAGATGATGTTAGTCCCAAACTTCATCTGTTGGTTCTCTGTGTAATTACAGCTGACCTGGCAATAACGGAGTAGCAACCGTGGGCGGTCAATCATGCTCATGCACATGCTCATGCTCATTTTGAACAACACTATACCATGTCCGATTTAGCTCAAATTTAGAATAGGGGGATATTTTTGACTACGAAAACGTTTGTGAATCGTCCGGTGTTAAAATTCGATGGATTTTTTTTTATCATTTGGAAAAAAAGGCCCGAAAATGTTCTAAGAGAAAAAATCGATTTATTTCATATTTTTGTTTTAAGTGTCTTTAGATCTCGACGTTTCATGCATTTTTAAGTAATTTGGCATCAAAAACAAAAATTTAATTTTTGATTTTTCCTTTGGTTACCCTTTGACAAAATTAAAAATTGATTTTTTATAGAGATTGATTTTTTATTTTCGTCCATCATCGTAGGGGCTGAAACAAACGAAAACAACGCCCATGTGCTAGAACTCCACTATAGCAGATTGTTTCTGCTAAGCTTACGATTTGTGTTTGAGAAAAAAGTGTCTCTTTTATTGGTTTCGAAACTATGACGAAAATACGTTGATGTTCTGTCATTCTTCAAACTGGATAGACCAATACGACACCTTTATGATGATATTGGTAGTTTGACAGGGGAGGAAACTTATGTTCTAAAATTTATGAATCCCAGCTTTATCAACAGAACTATGGACTCATCAATATCCAGAGAAGAGATTTGAACCATTTGCTGTGTTTGACTCTGCATCTCGATGTTCTGTATCTCGATATCTCTCTTCCTATGTCGATAGTTTGCTCGGTTCTTTCAATCTACATACATTTTTGCTTCTTACATCTCGATAACCTCCTCATCTCCTCCTCAATCCCTGATGATTAGAGTTCATTACGCAAAGATATTAGTATTTTACTGGGGTGTTGTAGAGGTGAATTTATTTCTTTTCAAAGGTAAAAGAAACGAAATTTGCTCAAACCCCACTTCAGAGAAATGCTAATAACTTAGCCGGGCAAACTCTAATCTTCTCGCGGTTTTCTGCATAACATTCTGTATTAAATTCTCCAAGATCTGAATGAGTATCATAGTTCTTCATCGTAAGTTGTGTAGTCCAGCTGCAATTTACTGTTTTTGGATGTTTCTGCATACATTTTTGCATATAAACTTCCAACGAGTTTAGCACCGCCCAAACGTTGTCCGATTTGGCTGAAATTTTGTCCAGAGCATCAGGGCATCAAATAGAACCGAATAAGAGGGCGGCCCATCAAAAAATTGAAAAAAGTTTTTCCCATACTAATTTGAGCCACCCTACTCCACACACTCCCCCCTTCCAAAATTACCCTTCCATATGATCGTCTCCTCAAGGTTGATATGTATGTGTATACAATTTTGTTTAAATCGGTCCAGGAGGTCAAAAGTAACACTGAGTCGCTCGATTTCTGAAAAAAAAATCTAAATCGGCCCTAGTCGAATCGAGAGAAACTACTTTTTGGAGTGGGCCGGACTAGCTTTGGAACTAATTCGGATCTAAAAAAATCCGAATCTGGTGTGGGTTCGTCGGTTGTTTAAACGAACTTATGGAATTGAGTTAATAAAGCGACATCGCCTTAATCCTTGTTAGATCAAGTGGGTTGGTTAGTGGACGTAATCGAAATTTGATGTGTTCGAATCAGGGGAAATCCATCTTTGGAGTTTTCTTCAAAAATCTTCACGAACCCATAACAGTATTAAGTTTTTCATCCATTGGTCGATTATGGATGTAGGAATCCCAATGGAAAAGCTGAATCAATTCTTCACTATTCTAGCACACTGCTATTAAACATAATGTTCCCGAAAGTTCCTTTGTGTCCGTTATTTCCTACCAAAAACTTCATGATTCCCAAATACTGTTTTAATATGATACATTCAGTTTTTTCTTTCGTATTCGTTCCAGAAGTCACTGAGTAATCGGAATATCAATCAAAGCTAAGTCCAATCCATATGATATGATGTGGAAATGGAGAAATATTTTTGTTTGCTCGAGATTAGTTAAAATATCTCTGTCATACACCTTTGGACCATCCATAATCGGTTCAGTTAGTAAATGGCCCAGCTGATAAAATACGTATTTTTTGTAGAGTAATAATTAATTTTGGCTCCTGTTGAAGACTGGAGACCGTGGTGGCGGTCAACTTGGGCAACTACACGCTAAGGCGCTGATGATATAATCAAATTGATACATTTTACATCACGTTGGGTTGAAATGGGACGAACTAATAAAATCATGTTTAGCCAAAATCTAATCACCAAGAACAATAGTTTTCTAATATAATTCTCTCAAGCTCGCAAGAAAATATATGTTTTGAATCCTATTATGCTCAATAAAAACCAAATAGAGTTCAGCCTCAATAGTGTGTACCTCGGTCATTTGCGAATCCAAAAAAACCCGACAGTAACTATGAGCCTACACCCAACCGGCGGTTGTTAGATTTTCTAACAATTTTGTATAAGAATCTACCAAAACCTGTATAAGAACTGGGCATATGCGAAATTGTTAGATTCTCATACAAAAAATGTAACAAAAACTTACAAAATTATTAGATTCTTATACAATATTTGGATAAGAATCTAGCAATTTCGCATATGCCCAGTTCTTATACAGGTGTTGGTAGATTCTTATACAGAATTGTTGGAAAATCTAACAACCGCCGGTTGGGTGTAGCCATGCAGTCGTTTGTTGTTCAGATCATGACTTCTACTTTGATATCTATACGGACAAAATTGAATACTATAGAAATTCAATGAAATGTATTAAACAAGTGGATTAATGTTTTGGCTGTCTTGTGAATGGAATAGCATGATATCCCAATTATTTTCTTAACATGGAATAGAAAATTAGTCTGATAATTTGACATATATGAGTGGACTTGGGGAAGGTTAATGAAAAAGTCATTAGGCTGCTCACCGCCTCCGGTCTTCTTGCTTTGTTAAAAATATATGAATGAGAATTCTGGGCAGCCGATGACGCTGACGACGATGGAAACCTTCGAAGAAATCCAACCGGGTCAGATTGTAATGACGCTGAAAGGAGTAAATGACTTGCGGCGGAAACACCGGATCTCGTTAGTTTAATTAAAATTAATTATGCTCGTAGCACGGTACGCCATTCTGCTGACGTAGGAATAAAAATGAAAATGAAATTCGTTGAATCATGTAATTTGAATACAGGTCCCTGCAAATTACTAGTCCCATAAGTAGAAGCCCTTCTAAAACTCCCGGTTCGCTCGATATTGAAATATTGGAAGAAAGAATATGTTCGCACCCGACCACTTACGTTACTCATTTACGAGCAAATTAAATTTAAACGCTTTTGCTCCATCAGCACGATCGAAATTACGACGTCATATTTATTTATGAGGCACCTACAAGGCAAGACACGAGGCGGAAAAGTCTATGGCACTGCTGCAATCATCATTCGTCCGTTTTTCGGCATGGATTGTCGTCAGCACCAGTTCACTGCGGGGACTAATATGGTCAAAATTAAAAAGTCTCTCCATCGATTTCATGTTTGAAATCAAATATAATTAATTTGAACGAATCAATCAACGAGCTCAATCATCAACGTAGAAGAAATATTTATTACTCAATGTAGGATTGATTATAATCAAAATCAATTTTAAATAGTATTCCTTTGTTGTGATTGACCATTTTTTTGTACAAAATTTTCTCACAGTGCTGTCACTCAACGATATGTACACATATTCTCGACTCCCACTCTGCATCAACATCATCATCATCGGAATCGACATTACCGCCGAGCAGCTTCCAGGAAACGGGCCCACGTGGAACGAGCGGCTGGCTGGGAAGTTGACAACAAACCGAGAGACGTACCGAGGACCCCTTTCGGAGTAACTGAGTGTTTCTTATTGCTGCACATACACGGCCGTAAAGTGCAACCGACAGTGAAATGATCAATCTGTATGCGGTTTTTAGGGGTCCATAAATCAAGGGAGTCTATTGGGGGAATCGGAAGAAACCAAACGGTCCAGTCAACAAAACTGGCAATTCGAATGCAGAGATTGTGTTTTCCGATTCAAGCGGAGGGATGGATGGATGCTCCAGCCAAGGGATGTGAATTTCAACAGGACATGGGAGGACTTTCGATATCGAATCAATGTATTGAGCGGGAACTGGGAGGACGAGAGAAAGTGGATGCTAATAAATGTTGGAGTTTGTATTGCCAAAGTAAAACAATTTCGATTCGATTTTACGATCTAAGCTTGTTGCTGAGCTAATATTAGATGAATATCCAAAACTGTGTTGCAAAACAAATGTCAATATCGGACAATGAATTTACTGAAAAACGAACGTGAGTTTTGCAGTTGTTGTTGTTGTTTACGTAAATCTACTCGGTTGGAAGAATATTGTTTCAATCAAATCAATATTTATTGGATTGGATTTAGTTATAACGGGAATCATGGAACAAAGTGATCCCTATAACGATTTTTCCAACTGGAACTTGACCTGCTTTTCCACTTTCTATTAGCATTTCCTCAGTTATTATTTAAAAGCTTTCAATGCCCGCCATTGCATGAGAATGTATCTTGTGTGACAAGTACAATAAATACATCATATGCCCAGGGAGTCGAGAATGTTTCCAACCCGAAAACATCCTAGACCGGGCCAAGAATTAAACTCGCCATCTCCGGATTGGCAATCCAACGCCTTTGCTCGCATGGCCAACTGGAGACTTTAGTCTATATTATATATGTATTAAATTTATTTTATTTGAACAAACAGAACAGTTTCTCGGTATATAAAATGTGCAACATCATTTTTAATTAACAATTCAGTTATTTGCGTCTTAACATTATAACAGACTCATGACTCGCTGCAAAAGACTGCTAAGATCTAACTGCTGTTTTGTCCAAAAAGCTTTTGAGATATTGATTGCACCCTAGAACCATGCCATGCTCCATGAAAATAATGAAACGCGCACAAATAGGGAAAAATATTATAACTCGCTTAACTTTTCAAAAGGACCTAAGTAACATTTTTTTCATTAATTAATTTGAGTACTGCAATCAAAAGCTTTCATGTTATTCTGTTGATTGCGCTATTCAAATTAATTCATGAAAAAATGTTACTTAGATCCTTTTGAAAAGTTAAGCGAGATAACATGGTTTATTGATGAGTCATTATCTGAATGATGTTCATATGTCTAATGTTTTCTCGCATTGATAGTGTAACAGATACCAACAGATTTCCAACAGTCTTTTGCTGTAAAAAGATAAGCTAGTATTTCATTTTCAGTAAACCTATCGCCTAGGGCCGAAAATCTCGTAAATAAAGATAATTCAATTCAATTCAAGTAAACCTATCTTCTAAAAAGGGTCATCCGTAATCTAGCAAAGTGACGTATACGCCATTTTCCAAAAATTGTGCTAGCGAGTAGTATTCATCGAGCTGTTTAACAGAAAAATGGAAATGGTTGTAATCTGGCGCATACGTCACTTTTTCAGATTACGGCAGTACTGGTCTGTACTCGAGAAATATTATATTTTTGCAGTACCTTTGGCAAATCTTTAATTGGCGTACCTTCTTAACTGAACTATCCATTTTGACGTTGGACATCGCCTTACCCGAAGGTAGTCTGTATCAAATCAGAATCCGAAATTTTCAACGTTATTAGCGCACTTATATTTGGATGAAATTGGGAGATTTATATATCAATCGACTCTGCACGATAAACCATTGAAAATTGTAATTTTTGTCATACCTAGTGAATATTTCCAATCCCAAAAACCCCAACCAATCCCGTTCATGCATTCCCAACACGGGCATCAAATCAATGTAAGTTACGGACACCGTAATATTTTATTTGTGTATAAAATAAGCCGTGTGTTTTAATTTGAATTTGATATTTGAATTTGAATATGAATTTGATATTTGAGATTTGATATTTGATATTTGATATTTGATATTTGATATTTGATATTTGATATTTGATATTTGATATTTGATATTTGATATTTGATATTTGATATTTGATATTTGATATTTGATATTTGATATTTGATATTTGATATTTGATATTTGATATTTGATATTTGATATTTGATATTTGATATTTGATATTTGATATTTGATATTTGATATTTGATATTTGATATTTGATATTTGATATTTGATATTTGATATTTGATATTTGATATTTGATATTTGATATTTGATATTTGATATTTGATATTTGATATTTGATATTTGATATTTGATATTTGATATTTGATATTTGATATTTGATATTTGATATTTGATATTTGATATTTGATATTTGATATTTGATATTTGATATTTGATATTTGATATTTGATATTTGATATTTGATATTTGATATTTGATATTTGATACTTGATATTTGATATTTGATATTTGATATTTGATATTTTATATTTGATATTTGATATTTGAGGATAGTTCCTTCCCTGCATCGGAATCAGTTTTCTAGCTGTTAGTGATGGGGAGGGCGCATTGATGAAGATAAATGTGTTGTTTTCTGGATCACAATTTTATAGAAAAGTAGGTTGAGGCGAAACAATTTTTCTCTAATGTGCAAATCAGCGACAGCAGAAAGTTTCCTTCGGTAGCCGAATCACAGGCGCGCTTAGGAGAGAGACGCTGCAGAAATTAATTTGCATGGATGGCATCAATGGCAGTCAAGTGAAATTTTCGTTTTGTTGCGATGTGTGGTTTGGCAGGCCCATCACTGAAAATAAATCAATTATTTTCAAGACCATCTTTCAAAAGAAAACATACCCGAGAAGAAATTCAATGTACAAAACACAATCACTTAGGGATGAAAGAAAGATCTATCGTAACGATCGCTTTACGTTGTCCAACGTCTGTCTTGGGGTCGTGTCTGGTACACAACCTTTCGAAAATCGAAAAACGTCACGAAATATGATAGACTTTGATCGTTAACCCTTTATAAGACAGTGGCAACTATATTGCCACCAACAAATTATGTCTCTCTACTTATACTTAAACATTTCTGAAATTTTCGCAAAAAATCTTCGAATTTCTTGTGCTAATTTCATAAAAAAAATCCGCGATAGTTTCGAACAATTTCTTGTAAAAATTTCAAAGAATTTCTCCAGGAATTCCACCAATACCATCCAATTAATACAGAAATCATACCGAAAATGAAATTATAAATGGAATTTTTGGAGGAATTCCTATATTAATTACCGAAGAGATCCTGAAAGAACCGGCAGTTCCTCCAAGAATTCCTTCAGGATTTTCTCCTAGAATTATTCCGGTAGTTCTATCGGCAGTTTCTACGGGGGTTTCCCTAAATTTCTCCAGAATTTCCTCTGGGAATTAATTCAGACTTTCTTTCTGGAATTCATTTAGGCTTCTTCAGGAATTTATATAGAAATTCCTCCAGAGGCCGCTCCGAGAATTTCTCTGGTAGCTCCTCAGGGAATTCTCCGGGAGGTTCTCTGGTGATGATGATGATGATAATCCAGCTACATACCCCTACAAAGGTTTCAGCTAGACGAGATTTATCTATAAGATGAATTCTCCAAGATTTTTTTCGAGAATTCTTCTGGTAGTTCCACTGGCAGTTCCTCCGGGGGTTCCTCTGAAAATTCTCCCGGGAGTTTCTTCACAAATTCCTCCGGGAGTTCCTTCGAGAATTCCTCTGAGTTCCTCCAGAAATTCCTCCGGCAATTCAACCGGGAGTTTCTCCGAGAGTTCCGAATTTCACTGGCAGTTCATCCGGGTGTTCCTCTGCAAATTCCATCGGGAGTTCCACCTGTAGCTCTTCCAGGAAATCATCCAGGCTTTAGCTGGAAATTCCTCCCGAAGCTGGGAATTCCTCCGATAGTTTCTCTGGGAATTCCTATAGAAATTCTGCTAGGAGTTCCTCCTGAAATTCCTCCAGCAGTTATTACGGGAGTTCCTCCGGCAGTTCCTTCGGAATTCCTCTGGGAGATCCACCGGCAGTTTTTACGAAAATTCTTCCGGGAGTTTCACCGGCAGCTCCTCCGGTTGTTCTTCTGAGGAGGTACTTTCAGAGTTATTTCTGGGGGAACTCCCGGAGAAATTTCCGGGTTAATTCCCGGAACTCCCAAATGAACTTCCGTAAGAAGAACTCTTAGAGGACCTCCCGGAGGAACTCCCAGAGAAGTTCTCGGAGGAGCTTCTGGAGGAATTTGTAGATAAATTCCTAAAGAAAGCCTAAATGAATTACTGAATGAAGGCCTGAATAAATTCCCGGTGGAACTCCCGGAAGAATTTTCAGAGGAACGGCCGGTGCAATACCCGTAGTTTAATTTTTTGAGGATCTTACGAAATCCCATTTCCTGTGAAATTCCGGCCAAATAGCCTCCAGGAATTCCCTGTGAAGTTTCTGGGATTCCCGGAGGAACTTTTGGAAAAAAAAAACTGGAGGAGCTCCCGGAGGAACTCCCACAAGCACTTCCGGAGGAATTCCAACAAGAAAGTCCTGAAATAATAATTGGAGAAGTTCCTGAAGGAATTTCTGGAGAAATATCTAAAGGAATCCCAGCCAAAACTCCAGGAGGAATTAATGGAGAAATTTCCAGATGAAATCCTGAAAGTATTCCCAGATGAATTGCTGAAAAACATTTCCGGATGAATTCCTGGGTGTTTGTTCTGAAGAAATTCCTGGAAGAACTCTTGGAAGATATCCTGATGGAACTTTCAAATTAATTTCCGGATGGAATTCTGGAGTAAATTGCGAGTGAAGTCCGGAAAGAATTCCAGGAAGATTCTGCGGAAAAAAATACCGGAGAAATTCCTGAAAGAATGTCTGGAGAAGTACCTGAAGGAATTCCCGGAAAAATACCTGAAAGAATTTCCGAGGAAATACTGTTCCTAACGAAATTTCTAGAGGAATTCTTTAAGGATATTCTAATTGCGAAAAGAATTCCAGAATGAAATCCTAGATGATTTCGCTATATGTATTATTTATGGAGGTATTCCTGGAAAAAAATCCTGGAAGTAATCCCGGAGAAATTAAAGGAAGAGTTCCTGGAGGAATTCCCGGAAAAGCTGATGAAGGAATTACTAGCTAGCTAGCCTGGGTTTTGCTCGACTTAATAAATGATGAGGTAATCGACTACCAGCATGGCAAACAAGATGGTCAAGTGATGGCAAAGCGGAGGCAACCCTTGACCTCTTTCTACTTGGCTTTTTGAACGCGAGCTGTTCCTACACCCACAGCAGTGTTCGTCTGGTGAGCTAATTTGTATCACAAACAAACAGAAGCAAACTAACTAGATTTACAACGATGGTTGAATTCAAGAGCCTTCATACAATTTTCCCCGTTTGGTGATATTCCGAGAAGACTTAAGAAACTTTAATTTTCGCTTGTTGACCTTCCGTCTTTTCCACAAAAAATCAAGCTCCACAACTATCCTTCGGTTTTTGAGCAGAATAATCACATCCGTTGTCTGTGTTGCATTCATTCATTCTACGATGACGAGGGAGGCAAGCGCCAAAATTTTGGGCTTTTTCCTTCCACTAACAGCAGATTGCTCCAGAGAGCAATGGAGCACATATAACATCGTTTTGGAACAGGCACTTAACATTGTTTTCGTTGGCTTTTTGCTCGAAACGAAAGACCGGAATTTGCCGGCAGCCTTCTCACTATCAAATCTTTCACTTTTTCAACGATGCCGCTGGAACATGTTTTTTTTCTATTCCACTTCCGCTATCTGTCGGACAGCTCCGGACATGGAAGAAAATGGTACAAAATACACCCGTGTCGTGGAACATCAATTCTTTATATCTATCACCCAGCCAGCGGATGTCAGATGTTTTATGCAATTCTTTATGAAAAGATTTTAAAATCTGTATCTGTATAAATATTTGTTTTCTTATATATCCGTAGTTCTCCGACAGATAACGGAAGTGTAGTAGAAAAGCTATTGCTTTAATTTAAAAACTGTCTGGAAACCAATCCATCTCAACTATGGGTACGTTTTGTGTCATCAATCCCTTTCGCCCATTCATTTTAGTAGCCCGGTTGTCTACACATTTCCATCGCTCGACGCTACTCAAATATTTCCTCGCATCATTTATTCAGAGCAACTCAAGCTCTAGCCACTAAACTCTTCGAGTTTTCCACGAAAAAAAGGTTGCTTCGATGAAGACTTTTCCAGAGTTTTTCAGGCAAAGATAAAATTCTGATTTATCTGCCTAGCAGTATTATTGTATTTCTGGTGCCCATTGAAGGTAAAAACAAATGGTAGACTACATCTTTATTTATATCTCTTATAGCTTTTGAGCACAACAAAAATGCTGATTAACTAGTTAGACCAGTGATGTTCAGCACTATTCCGCTTGATTATTCCGTAAGTAAAAGTGACATTGTCCTCCGTATAGGTCTGTATTCAAAATTCTGCTTGGTAATATTGAACAAAGCTCAGCTGCAAGCAGCTACACTAGAAACGGTTTTCATCGCAGCAACGAACAAGATACAGTTCACTAAAAAAAATGACGAAAAATAATTTAAGATACTCGGGACCGTTACGCATTATTGCACACGAGTTATTCATTCATTTATTTAGTTTACATCTAAACTGATAACACTGAATCAACAATTTGACGCCACAATACGCGGTTCGAGGTCGCATCTCTCCATCCTCGAATGCACCCCACGCTCGCCAAGACGTTTTGCACCTGGTCTGTCCACCTTGCTCGCTGTGCTCCACGCCGTCTCGTACCTGACGGATCGGAAGCGAACACCATCTTTGCAGAGTTTCTGTCCGGCATTTTTGCAACATGTCCTGCCATCGTATCCTTCCGGCTTTAGCTACCTTCCGGATACTGGGTTCGCCGTAGAGGTGGGCGAGCTCATGGTTCATTCTTCGCCGCCACACACCGTCTTCTTGCACGCCACCAAAGATAGTCCTAAGCACCCGTCTCTCAAATACTACGAGTGCTTGCAAGTCCTCCTTGAGCATTGTCCATGTTTCATGTCCGTAGAGGACTACCGGTCTTATCAGCGTCTTGTACATGACACATTTAATGCGGTGGTGAATCTTTTTTGACCGCAGTTTCTTCTGGAGCCCGTAGTAGGCCCGACTTCCACAGATGATGCGCCTTCGTATTTCACGACTAACATTGTTATCAGTCGTTAGCAAGAATCCAAGGTAGACGAATTCCTCGACCACCTCGAAGGTATCCCCGTCTATCGTAACACTGCTTCCCAGGCGGGCCCTGTCGCGCTCGGTTCCGCCCACAAGCATGTACTTTGTCTTTAACGCATTCACCACCAGCCCAACTTTTGTTGCTTCACGTTTCAGGCGGGTGTACAGTTCTGCCACTTTTGCAAATGTTCGGCCTACAATGTCCATGTCATCCGCGAAACAAATAAATTGACTGGATAAATTTCAAATCGTCCCCCAATTGGTACACCCGGCTCTCCGCATAACACCTTCTAGTGCAATATTGGACAACAGGCACGAAAGTCCATCACCTTGTCTTAGTCCCCGGCGCGATTCGAACGAACTGGAGTGTTCGCCCGAAATCTTCTCACAGTTTTGCACACCATCCGCCGTTGCTTTGATCAGTCTGGTAAGCTTCCCAGGGAAGCTGTTCTCGTCCATAATTTTCCATAGCTCTACGCGGTCTATACTGTCGTATGCCGCCTTGAAATCAACGAACAGATGGTGCGTTGGGACCTGGTATTTACGGCATTTTTGAAGGATTTGCCGTACAGTAAAGATCTGGTCCATTGTCGAGCGGCCGTCAACGAAGCCGGCTTGATAACTTCCCACGAACTCATGGTGTCAGACGACGGAGAATGATCTGGGATGTCACTTTGTAGGCGGCATTAAGGTGGTGATCGCTCGAAAGTTCTTACACTCCAGCTTGTCGCCTTTCTTGTAGACGGGGCATATAACCCCTTCCTTCCACTCCTCCGGTAGCTGTTCAGTTTCCCAGATTCTGACTATCAGTTACCAGCTGATTTATTGGTCTTTAGCTGTTGAATGGCATCCTTAACTTCCCTCAAGGTGGGGGCTGGTTGGCTTCCATCGTCCGCTGAACTGACGTAGTCATCTCCTCAGCTGCCTTGACTTTAACTGCCTATACTTTCAGTGCCATTCAAATGTTCCTCGTAGTGCTGCTTCCACCTTTCGATCACCACACGTTCGTCCGTCAAGATGTTCCCATCCTTATCCCGACACATTTCGGCTCGCGGAACGAAGCTTTTTCCGGATGCGTTGAGCTTCTGGTAGAACTTGCGTGTTTCTTGAGAACGGCACAACTGTTCCATCTCCTCTCACTCCGTTCTTCTCCTGAAAAAGGCGAGTCTGCTGTCTCCGCTTCCGTCTATAACATTCCACGTTCTGCCGGGTACCTTGCTGCAGCGCGACCGCCCGCACTGCGTCCTTCTCCTCCAGAATCTGTATGTACTCTTCGTCGAACCGTCGACCCGACGTTGTTCTCCGCTGCGTCGTTAATGGCTGCTTTGACTGTATTCCAGCAGTCCTCAAGAGAACCCCATCGAGCACACCCTCTTCCGGTAACGCTGCCTCGAGATGCTGCGCGTATGCAGTGGTGACAGGTTGCCATGGTCCCGATGAAGTTGAGAGATTTGCAGTTCCACGAACCAAGTTTCCAATCGCTAGTCCCTTTTCGTCGCAGTGGTCTTTATCGATGGTTCCGGTCCGTACTCTCTTGTTGATTGTTCGTTGCGTTTTTTTTTTAAAGGCTGGCTTGCAGGGCCTGGCACCAAACCCCCTAAATTTCTGGAGGACCATTACTGGGTCGTGTACGGTAGAGTTAAAAAAAAGATCCAAGTCTGGTTGATTTTATTGCGCATCGCTTTGGTCAAGATAAGAACAATCTTTCACAGTTCACAGAAACCAGCAAACGAACATTGTCTTTTATTTCTTCGCAAATCAGTGAAATTTTATATCAGTACTTGGATGATGGTGAACTGATGTTGCGTTACACTACGGTGTAGAGCACCGGTTCTCAACCTTTTTCTAGAGAGGTACCCCTTCGATCTTTTGCATTCATTGAGGTACCTACTATTTTTTGCTGTAAATGTAACTCAATCTTAAAGTAACTCATCTTCTTCTTATTGACATTACGTCCCCCACTGGGACATTGTCGCCTACCAGCTTAGTTATTAAGCACACTGAATGAAGGCTTGCGAGCCTCTTGAATGAAGGCTTCCAAACTTCTTGAAAGGATGCTTCTCATCCTCTTGAAAATAGGCTTCCGAGCCTCTTCAAAACAGGATTTCGAGCCTCTTGAAATCAGGCTTTCGTGCCTCTTCAAAACAGGCTTTCGAGCCTCCTGAAAGGAGGCTTTCGAGCCTCTTGAAAGAAGGCTTCCGAACATCCTGAAAGAAGGTTTCCGAGCCTCTTGAAAGGAGGCTTCGGAGCCTCTTGAAAAGAGGCTTCCGAACCTCTTGAAAGGAGGTTTCCGAGCCTCTTGAAAGGAGGCTTCCGAGCCTCTTGAAAGGAGGCTTCCGAGCCTCTTGAAAGGAGGCTTCCGAGCCTCTTGAAAGGAGGCTTCCGAGCCTCTTGAAAGGAGGCTTCCGAGCCTCTTGAAAGGAGGCTTCCGAGCCTCTTGAAAGGAGGCTTCCGAGCCTCTTGAAAGGAGGCTTCTGAGCCTCTTGAAAGGAGGCTTCCAGGCCTCTTGAAAGGAGGCTTCCTGAGCCTCTTGAAAGGAGGCTTCTGAGCCTCTTGAAAGGAGGCTTCTGAGCCTCTTGAAAGGAGGCTTCCGAGCCTCTTGAAAGGAGGCTTCTGAGCCTCTTGAAAGGAGGCTTCTGAGCCTCTTGAAAGGAGGCTTCTGAGCCTCTTGAAAGGAGGCTTCCAGGCCTCTTGAAAGGAGGCTTCCAGGCCTCTTGAAAGGAGGCTTCCTGAGCCTCTTGAAAGGAGGCTTCCAGGCCTCTTGAAAGGAGGCTTCCGAGCCTCTTGAAGGAGGCTCTGAGCCTCTTGAAAGGAGGCTTCTGAGCCTCTTGAAAGGAGGCTTCCAGGCCTCTTGAAAGGAGGCTTCCGAGCCTCTTGAAAGGAGGCTTCCAGGCCTCTTGAAAGGAGGCCTGAGCTCTTGAAAGGAGGCTTCTGAGCCTCTTGAAAGGAGGCTTCCGAGCCTCTTGAAAGGAGGCTTCCTGAGCCTCTTGAAAGGAGGCTTCCTGAGCCTCTTGAAAGGAGGCTCTGAGCCTCTTGAAAGGAGGCTTCCGAGTCTCTTGAAAGGAGGCTTCCGGGCCTCTTGAAAGGAGGCTTCCTGAGCCTCTTGAAAGGAGGCTTGAGCCTCTTGAAAGGAGGCTTCCAGGCCTCTTGAAAGGAGGCTTGAGGCCTCTTGAAAGGAGGCTTCTGAGCCTCTTGAAAGGAGGCTTCCGAGCCTCTTGAAAGGAGGCTTCCGAGCCTCTTGAAAGGAGGCTGAGGCCTCCTGAAAGGAGGCTTTGAGCCTCTTGAAAGAAGGCTTCCAGAACCTCCTGAAAGGAGGCCTGAGCCTCTTGAAAGGAGGCTTCCGAGCCTCTTGAAAGGAGGCTTCCGAGCCTCTTGAAAGGAGGCTTGAGCCTCTTGAAAGGAGGCTTCTGAGCCTCTTGAAAGGAGGCTTCCAGGCCTCTTGAAAGGAGGCTTCCAGAGCCTCTTGAAAGGAGGCTTCCTGAACCTTTCGAAAGGAGGCTTCCTGAGCCTCTTGAAAGGAGGCTTCCAGGCCTCTTGAAAGGAGGCTTCCAGGCCTCTTGAAAGGAGGCTTGAGGCCTCTTGAAAGGAGGCTTCCAGGCCTCTTGAAAGGAGGCTTCTGAGCCTCTTGAAAGGAGGCTTCCAGGCCTCTTGAAAGGAGGCTTGAGCCTCTTGAAAGGAGGCTTCTGAGCCTCTTGAAAGGAGGCTTCTGAGCCTCTTGAAAGGAGGCTTCCAGGCCTCTTGAAAGGAGGCTTCCAGGCCTCTTGAAAGGAGGCTTCTGAGCCTCTTGAAAGGAGGCTTCCGAGCCCCTTGAATGGAGGCTTCCGAGGCCTCTTGAAAGGAGGCTTCCGAGGCCTCTTGAAAGGAGGCTTCTGAGCCTCTTGAAAGGAGGCTTCCAGGCCTCTTGAAAGGAGGCTTCCTGAGCCTCTTGAAAGGAGGCTTCTGAGCCTCTTGAAAGGAGGCTTCCAGGCCTCTTGAAAGGAGGCTTCCTGAGCCTCTTGAAAGGAGGCTTCCAGCCTCTTGAAAGGAGGCTCTGAGCCTCTTGAAAGGAGGCTTCCGAGCCTCTTGAAAGGAGGCTTCGAGCCTCTTGAAAGGAGGCTTCTGAGCCTCTTGAAAGGAGGCTTCCAGAGCCTCTTGAAAGGAGGCTTGAGCCTCTTGAAAGGAGGCTTCTGAGCCTCTTGAAAGGAGGCTTCCAGGCCTCTTGAAAGGACGCTTCTGAGCCTCTTGAAAGAAGATTTCTGAGCCTCTTGAAAGGAGACTTGAGCCTCTTGAAAGGAGGCTTCTGAGGCCTCTTGAAAGGAGGCTTCCTGAGCCTCTTGAAAGGAGGCTTCCCAGCCTCTTGAAAGGAGGCTTGAGCCTCTTGAAAGGAGGCTTCCGAGCCTCTTGAAAGGAGGCTTCCAGGCCTCTTGAAAGGAGGCTTCCGGGCCTCTTGAAAGGAGGCTCTGAGCCTCTTGAAAGGAGGCTTCCAGGCCTCTTGAAAGGAGGCTTCCGAGCCTCTTGAAAGGAGGCTCTGAGCCTCTTGAAAGGAGGCCTGGAGCCTCTTGAAAGGAGGCTTCCGAGCCTCTTGAAAGCAGGCTTCCGAGTCTCTTGAAAGGAGGCTTCTGAGCCTCTTGAAAGGACGCTTTCGAGCCTCTTGAAAGGAGGCTTCCAAACCGCTTGAAAGGAGGCTTCCGAGCCTCTTGAAAGGAGGCTTCCGAGCCTCTTGAAAGGAGGCTTCCGAGCCTCTTGAAAGGAGGCTTGAGCCTCCTGAAAGGAGGCTTCGAGCCTCTTGAAAGAAGGCTTCTGAACCTCCTGAAAGGAGGCTTCCGAGCCTCTTGAAAGGAGGCTTCTGAGCCTCTTGAAAGGAGGCTTCCTGAGCCTCTTGAAAGGAGGCTTCCAGCCTCTTGAAAGGAGGCTTCCTGAGCCTCTTGAAAGGAGGCTTCCGAGCCTCTTGAAAGGAGGCTTCTGAGCCTCTTGAAAGGAGGCTTCCAGACCTTTCGAAAGGAGGCTTCCGGGCCTCTTGAAAGGAGGCTTCCTGAGCCTCTTGAAAGGAGGCTTCTGAGCCTCTTGAAAGGAGGCTTCTGAGCCTCTTGAAAGGAGGCTTCCAGGCCTCTTGAAAGGAGGCTTCCAGGCCTCTTGAAAGGAGGCTTCCTGAGCCTCTTGAAGGAGGCTTCCAGGCCTCTTGAAAGGAGGCTTCCTGAGCCTCTTGAAAGGAGGCTTGAGCCTCTTGAAAGGAGGCTTCTGAGCCTCTTGAAAGGAGGCTTCTGAGCGTCTTGAAAGGAGGCTTCTGAGCCTCTTGAAAGGAGGCCTGAGCCTCTTGAAAGGAGGCTTCTGAGCCTCTTGAAAGGAGGCTCTGAGCCTCTTGAAGGAGGCTTCGAGCCTCTTGAAAGGAGGCTTCCAGGCCTCTTGAAAGGAGGCTTCCAGGCCTCTTGAAAGGAGGCTTCCGAGCCTCTTGAAAGGAGGCTTCCTGAGCCTCTTGAAAGGAGGCTTCTGAGCCTCTTGAAAGGAGGCTCCTGAGCCTCTTGAAAGGAGGCTTCCAGGCCTCTTGAAAGGAGGCTTCCAGACCTTTCGAAAGGAGGCTTCCTGAGCCTCTTGAAAGGAGGCTTCGAGCCTCTTGAAAGGAGGCTTCTGAGCCTCTTGAAAGGAGGCTTGAGGCCTCTTGAAAGGAGGCTTCCAGGCCTCTTGAAAGGAGGCTTCCGAGCCTCTTGAAAGGAGGCTTCCAGGCCTCTTGAAAGGAGGCTTCCGAGCCTCTTGAAAGGAGGCTTCTGAGCCTCTTGAAAGGAGGCTTCCAGGCCTCTTGAAAGGAGGCTTCTGAGCCTCTTGAAAGGAGGCTTCTGGGCCTCTTGAAAGGAGGCTTGAGCCTCTTGAAAGGTTGCTTCCAGGCGTCTTGAAAGGAGGCTTCCGGGCCTCTTGAAAGGAGGCTTCCAGAGCCTCTTGAAAGGAGGTTTCTGAGCCTCATAAAAGGAGGTTTCGAGCCTCTTGAAAGGAGACTTCCGAGCCTCTTGAAAGGAGCCTTCCAGGCCTCTTGAAAGGAGGCTTGAGCCTCTTGAAAGGAGGCTTCCGAGCCTCTTGAAGGGGGGCTTCCAGCCTCTTGAAAGGAGGCTTCTGAGCCTCTTGAAAGGAGGCTTCCTGAGCCTCTTGAAAGGAGGCTCTGAGCCTCTTGAAAGGAGGCTTCCTGAGCCTCTTGAAAGGAGGCTTCCAGCCTCTTGAAAGGAGGCTTCTGAGCCTCTTAAAGGAGGCTTCCGAGCCTCTTGAAAGGAGGCTTCCGAGCCTCTTGAAAGGAGGCTTCCGAGCCTCTTGAAAGGAGGCTTCCGAGCCTCTTGAAAGGAGGCTTCCGAGCCTCTTGAAAGGAGACTTCCAAGCCTCTTGAAAGGAGACTTCCAAGCCTCTTGAAAGGAGGCTTCCAAGCCTCTTGAAAGGAGGCTTCCAAGCCTCTTGAAAGGAGGCTTCCGAGCCTCTTGAAAGGAGGCTTCCGAGCCTCTTGAAAGGAGACTTCCGAGCCTCTTGAGAGGAGGCTTCCGAGCCTCTTGAAAGGAGGCTTCCGAGCCTCTGGAAAGGAGGCTTCCAAGCCTCTTGAAAGGAGGCTTCCGAGCCTCTTGAAAGGAGGCTTCCGAGCCTCTTGAAAGGAGGCTTCCGAGCCTCTTGAAAGGAGGCTTGAGCCTCTTGAAAGGAGGCTTCCGAGCCTCTTGAAAGGAGGCTTCTGAGCCTCTTGAAAGGAGGCTTGAGCCTCTTGAAGGAGGCTTCTGAGCCTCTTGAAAGGAGGCTTCTGAGCCTCTTGAAAGGAGGCTTCTGAGCCTCTTGAAAGGAGGCTTCTGAGCCTCTTGAAAGGAGGCTTGAGCCTCTTGAAAGGAGGCTTCTGAGCCTCTTGAAAGGAGGCTTCCTGGCCTCTTGAAAGGAGGCTTCCTGAGCCTCTTGAAAGGAGGCCCGAGCCTCTTGAAAGAAGGCTTCCGAGCCTCTTGGAAGGAGGCTTCCGAGCCTCTTGAAAGGAGACTTCCAAGCCTCTTGAAAGGAGACTTCCAAGCCTCTTGAAAGGAGGCTTCCGAGCCTCTTGAAAGGAGACTTCCGAGCCTCTTGAAAGGAGACTTCCGAGCCTCTTGAAAGGAGGCTTCCGAGCCTCTTGAAAGGAGGCTTCCGAGCCTCTTGAAAGGAGGCTTCCGAGCCTCTTGAAAGGAGGCTTCCGAACATCTTTAAAGGTGGCTTCCGAGCCTCTTGAAAGGTGGCTTCCAAGCCTCTTTAAAGGGGGCTTCCATGCCTCTTGAAAGGAGGGTTCCGAGCCTCTTGACAGGAGGCTTCGGAGCCTCTTGAAAGGAGGCTTCCGAGCCTCTTGGAAGGAGGCTTCCGAGCCTCTTGGAAGGAGGCTTCCGAGCCTCTTGAAGGGGGGCTTCCCGAGCCTCTTGAAGGGGGCTTCCGAGCCTCTTGAAAGGAGGCTTCCCGAGCCTCTTGAAAGGAGGCTTCCCGAGCCTCTTGAAAGGAGGCTTCCCGAGCCTCTTGAAAGGAGGCTCTGAGCCTCTTGAAAGGAGACTTCAAGCCTCTTGAAAGGAGGCTTCCAGAGCCTCTTGAAAGGAGGCTTTCGAGGCCTCTTGAAAGGAGGCTTCCTGAGCCTCTTGAAAGGAGGCTTCCTGAGCCTCTTGAAAGGAGGCTGGAGCCTCTTGAAAGGAGGCTTCCAGCCTCTTGAAAGGAGGCCTGAGCTGCTTGAAAGGAGGCTTCCAGCCTCTTGAAAGGAGGCTCTGAGCCTCTGGAAAGGAGGCTTCCAAGCCTCTTGAAAGGAGGCTTCCTGAGCCTCTTGAAAGGAGGCTTCCAGCCTCTTGAAGGAGACTTCCGAGCCTCTTGAAAGGAGGCTTTACGAACCTCTTGGAAGGAGGCTTCCGAGCCTCTTGAAAGTAGACTTCAAAGCCTTTTGAAAGGAGACTTCTGAGCCTCTTGACAGGAGGCTTCTGAGCCTCTTGAAAGGAGGCTTCTGAGCCTCTTGAAAGGAGGCTTCCTGAGTCTCTTGAAAGGAGGCTTCTGAGCCTCTTGAAAGGAGGCTTCCAGCCTCTTGAAAGGTGGCTTCCTGAGCCTCTTGTAAGGAGGCTTCCTGGCCTCTTGAAAGGAGGCTTCCTGAGCCTCTTGAAAGGAGACTTCCGAGCCTCTTGAAAGGAGGCTTCCTGAGCCTCTTTGAAAGGAGGCTTCCTGAGCCTCTTGAAAGGAGGCTTCCGAACCTCTTGAACGGAGGCTTTGAGCCTCTTGACAGGAGGCTTCCGAGCCTCTTGAAAGGAGGCTTCTGAGCCTCTTGAAAGGAGGCTTCCGAGCCTCTTGAAAGGAGGCTTCCGAGCCTCTTGAAAGGAGGCTTCCGAGCCTCTTGAAAGGAGGCTTCCGAGCCTCTTGAAAGGAGACTTCCGAGCCTCTTGAAAGGAGGCTTCCGAGTCTCTTGAAAGGAGGCTTCCGAGCCTCTTGAAAGGAGGCATCCATGCCTCTTGAAAATAAGTTTCCGCGCCTCTTGTAAGGAAACTTCCAAACCTTTTGAAAAAAGGCTTCCGAGCGTCTTTAAATGAGACTTCCGAGCCTCTTGAAATGAGACATTTGAGCCTCTTGAAAGAAAGCATACGAGCCTCTTGAAAAGAAGTTTCTGAGCCTCTTGATAGAAGACTTCCAAATCATTTGAAAGGAGGCTTACGACTTGCATTAAAGGAGGCTTTCGACACGCGTAGAAGGCGATTTCAAGCCTCTTGCAACGAAGCAACTGCGCTTTTCGGAAAAAAGGGAAGCCTCTCGAATGAATATTTCCGAACATTTGAATTTGAGATTTAAGTTCAGAGGTATATTCTTAGTATATTATTCGACATTTTGTTTCGAACAGATAGATTGCATTTGAAGTTTTTTTTTTCAGATCTTTCATCCAACAGCTCTTCATACAATATAACATATACATATACAATTATCAAAACATTATCGATAATTGACCTTTCCCGTCAAGAATTGTATCTCGTTTTATTTTCTCAGAGGCGTCAAAGGCGTCTTAGAGGCGTCAAAAAATATGGGTTCTCTGTGGAAGTTTACCTTAAATAAAATAAAGAATCGATAATAAATTTTTTTATCGGGAAAGGTAATTTTTTGTCAAAATTGTAATACATCCACCATTACGCATTTTTGTCCAAGGTACTCCCTGGAGTCAGCGAAGGTACCCCCAGGGGGGTACATGTAACCCAGGTTGAGAACCGCTGGTGTAGAAGAAAGCGAAGCAGAAGCCATCTGAAAAAGCATTGTGTTGTTTCTGGAAACAGACTGAAAAGGTTCCAACGATGCCTTCCCACTGTCTCATATTTCTTCCTGTGATTGTTGTAGAGATGCAGAGGTCAGCAGGAAAATTCATTTGATTCTGTTTAAATTTTACTTAATGTGCAGTGAGGAACTGCAATTTATTGTAGAATATTTTTCCTATTAGAAAGCATTTGCTGCCTGATTTTTGTCCACTTTCTCCTACATGAGTTTCTCAAATAAAATTTCTGAACAGTCTGCTGAAATCTAGCCATTAATAATCAGTACCTTGTTGCCTTCGGCACAACATCCATCTATATAAATACAAAACATAAACCAGTTCGATGCCCCCGGAATGAATACATAAGCCAACTAATCAGGACTAATCAGGATCCCATGCCGGCAGATGTAACTAACTACCATTGTCGGTCCTTTTTTTCGACCATTGAAGTGGCCAGTTGGTGGCGCTTCATCATATTGTGCGGCAAGAAAATCACTTCCCAAACGAGGGGGTGACATGTGTTTTTGATGAACAACATCTTGTTCGAGATTGACCACAGCCAACACGGGCAGACACACCCCATTGGCTACTGGAGCTGGGAGGAGCTAGAATGGGCTGTCGTGCTTCGGGATGTTGTAATAAAGCAATGATGTTATGCTTGCCTTACTTTGTCTTGCGGAATTTTGCTGTTTGTCCATGAGTGATGCAATAACTTACTGCGGGTTGTATTCCCTTTGGGGGCTTCGTTAAGAATCGATTGTATCTTTTCCCGATTAATCTTCGAGCAATATATTGTTATACGGGTATTTGTGTCCAATTAGGAAAATGGCTATCATTCTGTATTGGAATTTTTAAGATGATGTGTCGTCAAAATAGCCAATACTTCAAGGTACTTCTTCCAAGGGACAATTTTAATTACAACATTGCAGCCCCAAAATGGAAATGGAACCTATACTATAGAGTAGTTAAAATAAAATAAATGTTTGTGGATTCTAGTTTTTATATTTTTATCAGCAAATCGAACAATCCGAAGGTAAGAGAGAAAAAGGCTGGAGAGACAAAAAAGCCAATCTATATAACTCTCTAATCAAACCATTAGGTATCTAATTTTAGTGTTTAATGTTGATTCTGCTTGAATTTGACTCATTTGATTTTTATTATATTTTAGCTTATCTCTAACCATTTTTTTTTTCATTTTGCATGGCAGACAATTCGTGAATTATATTTTTTTAAATAATGTGAATAAAAAAACGTAACTTTAATTTATGGTTTTTACCTAGGAAACCCGTTCAATATACTTCAAGTCATTTAGTCCTCCTGAGCTAATGTTATTCAATGGGAAAAATAATCAAGCCTAGAAATACGTTGGCCAGATAGATTCAATTCCCATTCAGCACCTCACTCACATTCACTCTTCATTCATTATCTCCCCTCTTAAGCAATTCATTGTCCGAAGATACATGACCACCATCACTCACCGAAGATTCTGAAGCGTATCATTAACTTCCACACAAGTAATCCAATTCATTTAATCGATGCTCTTTCGGCTAAACTGATTCGTAGCCCCGCGCCCAGATAGGGGCTTGCTGTTACGCTACGCACTGAATGTTTTTGGCAGCTCGATAGCCGCCCACTTGCCATCGGTAGTCGCCACACGCAAAGTCACGTGTGGCATCAATTAATGGGCTAATCATTTTTCTTCCTGTCTGCTATCGTCTGTAGAATTTGGTATTGGTGCCGATTTACATGCAGGAGTTCTATTTTAGTCACAAACTCAGAATGATTTTTTTGACTGGAATTTCAACCAAACAATATTTTGATGAAAACGATGATAAAAGCGGGTCGAAGAATTACTATCGTAAATAATGCTTGAGAAGTTTTAATCACCTTTTCAATTAAGTAAAACTCATGTAGAAAGAAACTTTATTTTAAATTGCATTGTTGTTTGAAAGTTGGTTCATTCTTACTATTTCATTACATTTGTCTAAACATGTTTGAATATTTAAAATATCTGGGTTTCAATGCTGAATTGCCATCCGATCAATTGACCATTTTTTCTAATACAATTTTCGTCCATCCTTGGAACATTATCACCAAAGCCAGACGGTGAGGAACTAATACTCTCGGAAAGTTGGCGCAGTAGGTGGAAATGATCTTCAGGAAAATATTTTAACTTCAGGTTTGCACCGGAAAGCAGTTTCACCGTAATGTAAAAATTATTCAAGTGTAATGAGTCCTACAGGGCTTGACGGCGCTCACCTGCTTCGCCACATACAGAGCAATTGTTGAAGTTATGGAGCACCACCAACCGGGACAATCACAGGCGAAAGCACTCGTAAAAGAGGTCGTTCAATGGGACTATTTTTCCGGTCGAGAAGCGCGGGATGATGTAAATAATAATCATAACTGTCAGCGGCAGTGCTTCACAGCGACACAGCATGGGTCGTTCGTAACACATTCGCCCTTATTCCGTTGCGACTGGTGATGCTGGGCAGGAGAGCGAGACCTGGCAACGGCGTTGATGGGAATCAGTTAATTAAGAGTAACTTTTACACTTCACGGGTTGGAATAACTCTTCGAGTGGGTAACAGGAGAAATTAAAAGTGGGCCCACTTCAGAATTATATCCTGAGGTTACACCAGAAGCTTGTTGAGTTAAGTTAAACGGGGTGGGATGGGTGTTGTCTCGCACATGGAGCAGAGAGCATATTAAGCTGAATTGCTATTTCAGTATAGGTAACAACATGCTGAATGCCGAATTAATAAGAATGCATATTTAATCCTAGGTTCACGTACCGATAGTGAAATTTTGAAATTTTCGTACACAAAATGCGAGGAATGTCTGAAATAGCTTGCAATATTGAAACTTCCAACATAATCCTTATCTATCCTCGGCAATATTTGGAGCGCCATCACTTTTTCGAATGCATGGCATCTTTAAAAAATTTAGAAAGAGATATCTGCTGACTTGCGACAACTGGCGAGCATCATGCTTATGTACAATGCTCTTGAAGTTCTGTGCAAAGATATCATAAATCGTATACCAAAGAATACAGACATGACCATGCGTGGACCATATTGTTACGCTCCGTGTCATCCTGGAGCATGTCAACGAATCCAAAAATAAGGGTAAATGACCCACTAGTGGAGGAACTATGCTCGTTCCACCACTGTTTGTACGCTTGCACAGAAACTATAGTTTATTCCGCTTACCTAAATGGTGTATTCGAAAGCTCATCTTTTATATTTTGATTAAAAAGTAATCGGAAGCTCTTGTCATTATTACCTAAAATGAATCCTCCAATTATTGGTGCAATGTTCCAATAGTTGCGATATTTTCTAACTCGTGCTCCTATATTTGAGAATCCCATTGTTTTCATAAGGGACTCGCAACTATTGGTACAAAAGCAGATAATGAATTAAAGTATTTTAGTGATATTTAACCGATTTCTAAGGAAATCCAAAACAGTTTTCATCTCTTTCACGTAATGACAGGTCAACTAATTGATACACTGCGTTAGGAACACCCACGACTATCGGATCAATTACCCTATAACGGAGCTTTTACCCCATCCGGATAGTCGCTGAGGTTGTAGCATTCAGTAATTTTGTATATAGTTTGTAAATAGTTTTTGTAAATAAATTAGATTGTAAGTATACAAATCTTTCAATCGCCAATAAACTTAAATATAATGTTCCCTTGACATAGGCAAGCGAGCATTAATCAAGCAGCCAAGCTTTCCAAGGTCGAGGCCATTTGTTTCCTGGATAAGGTGGGAAAGGGATAGCAGCGCGACTATCTGGTCAAGTTATCAATCGTGCCGATAAAGCCACGATTGTACACAAAGGGGTCGGGAAATGACGTACTTCCGGTTGTGTCCGAGTCCCGCCTTCCTTAATCTGAGGATTCACAGACTCGATCATTTCGTCCGTGATTCTCCAAGGAGTTGGAAGTACGCGTTTGTTGTTAGTGTTTCGTTTGTCACAAGTAGGATAATTTAAAGTGGCGTTAAATATAGTTAATTAATAAATTACCTGTTCGTTCTTTAGTTGCTGTAGGCAAATCAAGTGTGCGTGTTATTCGTGTGCGGTTGTAGTAATTAAAGTGCAACAATCAGGTAACAATGTGCTCTAGATGTGCGAAACGGTGCTTGTGCTCATTATGTGTTGTTCTGCCAGATTGGCTTTATATTTCACCCGCAGCGAATTCCGCGCACCCAAGCGCGCGCTTCATCCCCTACGGACGAAAGATTCCTGGCAGTCGCCAACCGGCCAGAAGCGGACGATCCGTAACTATATCGGTCCGAGGAGGCCGGGGGACCTCTAAGTGGACGGAATCCACCAGCCTGTCAAGCTACCGGCAATTCAAGTGACCCCGTCGGCAAACCGCCATCGCGATTCACCAACACGCTTCATTGAGAAGCAATCGCCAAGCGTTGCCCTGGCAGAGGAGCATCGACCTCGCCCAACGGTCATCGACTGTAAGCCCCATCGATACGGTGTGTCTCCCATCTTTTTTTGTACGGAGTGCGGCGTCCAAGGAGGGCGCCGCGGAGGAATTTGTTGTCCAGTCGTAGACTGAAGGATGTGCCGCTAAAGCCATCGCGCTGTTTTCCTTTGTCGTGAGCTGCTACCCCGCCGACAAGTAATTGGGTCCGTCATCACGGACCGTGCACATGCGTGCGTGAGCTAATTTGCCACCACCTACCAGTTAAGGTTCAAATGTCATACATCAAATCGACTTCTTTTTCTTGCTGTTCGCTTCTTTTTTTTTGCGGAGAGCCTACTCATTCGCTCAGATCTGATTTTGTACAAAGTACACAAACATTTCAAAAGGTATCAAACTCTATATATTTCCACAAAATATTAACGTCCTTTTCAATACCTGTATAGCGCACAGATTATAGTCATACGCATAAACAATCTCAAACATGCATCTGAGATTGATTTGTTGTGCATCTTTCTTCTAATTACACAATTTCCTACATGCATTTTACATGAATGTAAAATTATGATGCAGTTGACTACCTTCTCAAATGTTCGTCCAGATTCAATGGATTGTTTACATGACCATATGATCGGTCTTCTCTCTGTGTACATGAAAAGTGATGCCGTTTTAGCATTACATTATTATTTTACCATTACATTACATTATCAACACTTGAATTATGAAAAAATAAATAACCTGCGTTGCTTATGAATGCTTGCGTTTTTACAGTTCTAGCTCACATCAAATATTTAGTGTCAATATATAGCATGAAAAGCATCATTTTTATAGGTTATTGCTTGATGTTTACGTACATATCGAGAAAACAACCATAACATATAGAACAAATCAACACGCAACACTGAACGATGATTTTCGAGTATCTGCAAAGTATAAGAGAGCGTGAGAGTAAATCGACGGTTTACCCTCCTGGAATATATTTTTCTACTTTGCAATATTTTCTGCAAAAGGCAGTTTTTTCAAATAATATTACGAAATTCATCCAAATGAAGCATCCCACGGATGTATTGAAGTCACCACTATATGTTGATGTAGTTTTAAAACAAGAGTGCTTCCCCGATTCAGCTGAGGAATGCATTTTCTCCTCAGTGGGCGGATTTTTTCCTGGGGGTGGTACAAGCACGTGGCTGTTTTCTTGTCATTGACTGGATTACGGTAATTTGGGCCTTAACAGGAGCGCAGAATGTGAAGGAGATGCGCGAAACTTAGTTGTGGCGTCGCGTAGTAGCGCAGAACGCACAGAGCACACACGAATAGAGTAGAAGCTAGGGAAGAGTAAACCGCACACAGCTAGGGAATAGTATGAACGAACACCAACACAAATAGAAGCATATGCGACTGTCCCCCAATAAATATGTGTCCCTATTAGAAGTAAGGAAATAAATGTTCATTAATGTTTTCCATGTCGCTTAATAAACAGTCTTTCCCTAGCAAATTTGTTAATTAATTGTATTTTTCGTCACAACGCGTCATTATAGTTGCGAGTCCCGTCCTCCGTGTTTCTTTGCGAGTTTGACTGGGTATGTTGTATGCTTCCAATTCGTTGTAGAAGAGCAGGCGAGCGGAGAGAGTCTGCCGATGATGATAGGCACACTCACGCTTAGAGTGTATTAGGTGTGGTGGGCTCTCACCGTCTCTCTGAGTGGCTTCGTGGCTGTAAGGCATGCTGCGATAATTAGGGTGATACCGTTTGGCAAGAATTAGCTCGTAGCCAGTTGGAACGATCCGTAAATCCTATCTGGGAAATAAATGGACTCGCCCTTTGGGAGTCTCATCCGGGCAAATTAACTTGGGCCGTGGTCTCCTTAATGGAGTGGCGCTTAAGCCACGTGCTTTTAAGGACGGATCGCTCCTTGCCGGCTACAAGGTATTAGGCAAGGATGTACTCTATCTACGTTACTGTTTCTCATCGCAATTGGCTTGCTCAGGTGGGTGCACTTGGTCGTGAAACAAACTATGGTTTATTGTAACCATGAAGCATCTTAACGACTTCGACTGGACCGATGATGTTGTCCTACTGGCATATGCAGAATAGGCCATCCAGCTTATTCTGAAGCTGAACACTACTCTCCAGCAGCTGTCACCATCACATTGTCAACAAGACCAAATCATTGGATGTCTCCGGTAGCTGGGAACGTAGTTTTATCCACTGCTTTTCCTATCGAAAGTTTCAAATATCTTTGCAGACATTTACTCTCGGACGGTGCAATGAAGAAGGGTTGGACTGCTTTTCCTGCCGAAAATGATACCAGTAGTCCTCTACGGACACGAGATCTGGACGATGCTCGTGGAGGACCAACGCGCACTTGGAGTTTTCGAAAGTGCTGCGTACCATCTATGGTGGGGTGCAGATGGTGTACGGTACGTGGTACGTAGCCAGAATGTCGGACAGTAACCCGGTGAAAATGGTTCTCGACAACGATCCGACGGGGACAAGAAAGCGAGGTGCGCAGCGGGCAAGGTGGATCGATCAGGTGGAAGATGACTTGCGGACCCTCCGTAGACTGCGTGATTGGCGACGTGTAGCCATGAACCGAGCCGAATGGAGATGACTCTTATATACCGCACAAGCCACTTCGGCCTTAGTCTGAATAAATAATAAATAATGGAAAGATTAGTAATCGCTCTCAAATTCAAATATTCAACATCAACGTGAAATTTGTGTAGCTAAAAAGTATACCATTTATAATCCGGAGGTTTTAGAGGTTTTTATTTAGAATTTTCACTAGAATCAAGGGGAATAGTTATACTTTCAAGTACATGCAAACTCTCCCCATCGCAACCTCCCCCCCTTTTATGGTTCTGAAAACTAGGTGGCCCAAAAGTGCAATTTTAGGCAATTATATAATTGGTCAATTATATAACAACTCCTACCGACTTGGATGATGCCGTTGATACTACAACGTTGCATATCGTGGAAGCTTTTGAAGAAGCTTGCCCCTTGCGTTCTGTGAAAACCTCAAGAGGAACCCGTGGTGGAATTCTGATTTGGCTAAGCTCAGGAAGCAGTGTAGAAGGAGTTGGAACAGATGCCATTCAGCAGCAGCAGCATACCATTCAGCATTCTTTCAAGTTGGCTCGCAAAGCTTACAAAAAGGCTCTACGATCTGCTGAACGACTCGGCTGGAAAAGCCTTTGTGCAAATGTTTCTAATTTGAGTGAAGCCAGTCGATTGAATAAAATTCTTGCGAGATCCAAGGATTTCCAAGTTGGCGAAATTCGCAAGTCAAATGGCGACTACACTTCTGATGAAGAATCGTTAGTGCACTTTGACTACGCACTTCCCTGGATGTGTCGATATAACATCTGAGCGATTCCAAGCAACAGCATCAAAATTTAAGAAAATTTTTAATTACTGATTTTCTATTGAGTTGAAACTTTGCACAGTTTTTCAATTTCATCTAAATCGTCATTTTTCGATATCAAATCTTCATATTGAGTCACGACTAACTTTTCAAAAGGGTGTATGTGAAAATGGTTCAAAAATATTTAAAAAGCTGCACAGCAAAAACGGAATGTTCGATTGTTATGATTTTTTCAGCAAAGTTAAACAACACAAAGGAGATTCTTAAGAAAATGTGCACACAAACAAAAAAAATTTTTTGCCTTTAAAAATATCATTTTTGTCACAAAAACTCAAATATCTCAAAACCCTATCTTTTTTCGAACGTAATTTTTTTAGGGAAAACGGTCCATTATATTAGCTATCTACCATAAAAATTTGGTGATGGTAAACTAATAAACAAAAAAGTTATGACATTTCAAACATTTCACAATTTTCACATATAGCAAACAAAAAAAAATTTCCGTGTATTTTTTTTTTCAAGAATCGCAGTTTGATGCTGATTTTATTGTTAAGGGCCTTGCGTGAGTTAAACAAGTTGTTTGTATGATATTCCATATTTATGTATTCATCGATATTATGTATATTATATGTATAAATATTATATGTATAAATAAAAATGAATTAATATTATCCTAAGTATTAAATTAAATGTGGCAGTTACACAATGTTGTTATAGAAACTCTAAGAGTTTTGGGTTTGAATTTTGGTATGGGTTATGATATCATGAGAACAGTTTATTAATACTTATTTTTATTTATTTTTATTCAAATTTTTAAAATATCGAACACTTTTGAATTATTATCAGCACAGTTTGAGTATAGTTTTGCTTTAATTTTATTTTCCGACAATGGAATGAAACAGTGAAATTTTTGGGTTCCTTGGATCGTTTTCGCGTTATTAAATTGCTCGCTGAGCTCTGAAGCCTTTATTTCGTACTCTTCAGTAGTAGTAAAACAAAATGATAATTTGGTTAAATCTTTTTCTTTTCTACGATTTGCCCAATCAAAAAGTTCTTTCGCAGTTTTAATTGGATGCTCACGTTCTTTGGCTAAACTTGCTCTTGTGGCCATGCGCTTTATTGTTCCTCCAATAGCATCACAAGGACCTTTGCCATGTGATGTAGCAAAAAAATGTCATTCTGCATCAATTCCGTACATTGATTTAAATTGACATAGGCTCGAAAAATTCTTACGATTTTTGTACTGCGACGCTGCTCCATCAGACATGAAATATATCTTTTTGACTTCTTTATGCTTATCAACGCGTAAAAAGTTAATCATTTTTTCAATGAACAAGTTTACGGATACTGAATCGTGTCTTAAATCTTCGGAAATTATAATAAAACTTAAGTGTTCAATTTGCGTACTTGCGTACCATAAAAAAAATAACGAATGGATGAATTGTAGCTTGTTGTACGTTCCAGTGATGGGACTGCACTTCATCTTGCAATACAAAGCTGTAATTTTCAGAAAAATCACAAATGACTAAAAATTCACCATTTTGTAATGTATTTTTCGTATTTTTTAAAAAGCTGGATTGTTCTGTTTTAATGAAAACGTGAGGGATTAAACTTTCTAATTTCAAGCAAAAATATGACACAAACTCATCTACAGGTTTTACAATAGTTTCTATGTCACACCTATCCGTGGTCACCCATTGCTCAAATGATAACTGATCAATATATTTTTCTTCAAACTCAGCGAATAAAGTATTTTCCAATGATGAAGAATCTGGACAATCCGAACAAGATCGTAGATAGCAATTTGATGTTGTATTTTCACACAAAAGACTACCAGTTAACATTTTAATATCCTTTGTTAAATTGATTCTTTTCAAACTATGTAAAATAAGATTAATATTCTCATGGGTTGTGCACACACACATTATGTGTTCCTGAATTGGAAAGAAGCTTACATTGCCTTGGCCGAAGGCTTGCAAATGAGGAAAACCTATTTTAATATTATCGTGAATTTCCTTGAAGCGTGTGTACGCTTCTTTCAAAGTCGTCATCATTAATCGTTTTTGGATTGCTTAACGCTTTCCATCTTTTTTTACTGATACATAATCTTTTTGACCAGCCATAGCTCGACTTACTTCATCATCTTCAAAATATTGAACTACTATTTCTTTTGTCTCATCTGTTAATGCAGTACTAGACCTAGTATTTTTGGTTGAAAGACAGTTATTCTTCAATTGTTTTGCCTCTTTTACTGTACACTGGATTTTGTTTTTACGCGATTTACATTTTCTCAATTTTTCACTCATCCTAAATGTTTAACGTATATTAATTATCATGTGATTTTTCTTTGATTTATTCTGGATTTTTTGAAACATGTTGCGAAGAGTTTGGTGGTAAATTGAAGTCACACGATCAAAAATACGAGCGAAAAAAAATCGTGTAAAAACAAAATCCTGTGTATTTCTATTGGTTTTGAACTCATCAATGGCATCCTGAATAGACCACGAACTTGGCAGCATCGACAGAATCAATAATTTTTCTTTCCTTGTCGTGGCTGCATTCTAGAACCTTTCCTTCATATTTATAATTACCTCATCGTAGTCTGTATTTTCCACATCATCAGGTCCTAATTTGAAGAGGTTTCTTCGTACAGCTTCGTTTATTTCACGGTATTTTTTCTCCGAGTAATAAACGTAGTCCATCTTACTCCATTTAATCGGAGTCACTTTTATCCCAGCTATGCCCTCGTTAAAGCGTTCGATGTTGACCTTTTGGATACACTCATCTTCCGATTGATTTGTTGAAACAGATTTCGCTGATGGTACGGTGGCAAGGCTCTCAGCACTTAATACTTCTGGCAATTCCTCAGTTGCTGTCGTTTTCGAACTTCCTGCGCTCTGCTCAACCGATGATATACAGATTGCTCTTTTGTCAACGTTTAGACGGCAGGACGTGCAAATGCGTAAATTTGTATTCAATGTGGACATTGGAGCATAACCAGTCGCTTTCAGTTTATCTATGGTGCTTTCGGTGAGATTTCGTAACCTCTTTTTCCATCAAACGGCCTACAACAGTTGAGAAAGCGGCTACTCATGTTGTTCGTAATATTTCAATAAACAAAATCACTTTTAAGTTTTTACTGACTAGTTTGGTGTCATTTGTTGACTGAAGAAAAAATTACTAAGATCTTTAACAACCTTAGTAGTAGTAATTTTTTGCTTTTTCGTGAGCATTGTCATGGTATGTACCTATCATGCATTTGTTGTTGTTGAAGATACCCGTTTCCTCCCGATCATAAAGTCTATTCTCTAAGAGGTATATTTTTTGCAGGTAAACTATAGACGTACACGTGTATATAAATCTTTGATTTTTTACTGTGCACATTTTCTTAAGAATCACCATTTAGTTGTCTAACTTTGCTGAAAAAATCATAACAATCGAACATTCCGTTTTTGCTGTGCAGCTTTTTAAATATTTTTGAACCATTTTCACATACACCCTTTTGAAAAGTTAGTCGTTACTCAATATGAAGATTTGATATCGAAAAATGACGATTTAGATGAAATTGAAAAACTGTGCAGAGTTTCAAATATTTTCGAAATGGTCGCTCAGGATCGACTGACATGCCCCCGTGGAATGCCTCATCTTCGGATGATCCTGATGTCTTTTCATGTAGCTATGGGTTTTGGGCTCAAGCACGTAGAATCATAACTACTGATTCGATTCAATGGGCACTTAACAGTTTTGCTCCCTACAAATCTCCAGGGGAGGATGGGATTTATCCCGTTCTACTTCAGAGAGGTTTTGAGCATATCAAACATGTTTTAAAAAGCTTTTAGTATGCAGTTTTGCTACTGGGTATATTCCCATATCCTGGCGGGATGTCATTGTAAAGTTTATCCCAAAAGGAGGACGTGCTTCGTATGAAGAAGCGAAGAGTTTTAGACCCATCAGTCTGACCTCATTTCTACTGAAATGCTTAGAACGTATTATCGATCATCACATTCGTGATGACTGTTTGGCAAACATGCCTCTTCATGTTAATCGACATGCTTACCAATCTGGAAAGTCCACCGTGGCTCTTCTACACAAGGTTGTCTACGTCATCGAGAAAGCATTTGCTCAAAAGCAATCATGCTTGGGTGCGTTCTTAGATATTGAGAGTGCTTTTGACAACGTGTCTTTCGATGCAATTTTGGGAGCCTCACGTTGTCATGGACTACCTAATATAATAATCAAATGGATTTACCAGATGCTTAAAAACCGACATCTCTACTCGACACTACGTCAAGCAGCGATTAGGAAATTGAGTGTCTGTGGCTGCCCCCAAAGGGGAGTATTATCTCCACTTTTGTGGAACCTCGTTGCAGATACGCTATTGAGATTACTCAATAATGGCGGTTTTCCTACCTATGGATTTGCCGACGACTACACACTAACTTTTGCTTTCTCGAGCCCGGCAAAATTGGGCACCGCTGTAGCTCAGTAAATTTCAAAACTGAATTTCGGCAGAAAATTTCGTTTATTACTGTTTCTCAGCAAAATATTTGCTGTATCTCAGCAACTGAAACGTCACTTTTACTGAGATCTCAGCAAAAATCATGATTGCTGAAATTCGGCGGTGCCCACCTCAGGAAAATGAACAAAAATGCTGAGATCTCGGCGAAAAAATTAAGTGTGTATTTAATATTGACAGTCGGTTTGTGTATTACTACTCTATTCGACCTGATGCAAAACGCTCTTCAAACAGTTGAAAGTTGGTGTCGCCAATATGGCCTTTCGGTTAATCCGAATAAAACATCTATTATACTTTTCACGGAAAAACGTAACCGTAATGGTATTCACCCGTTACATGTGAAATCAATGTAACGGACCAGGTAAAGTATGTGGGACTAATTCTTGATTCCAAGCTCTCCTGGACACCTAAAATTGAGTTTAGAGTCAAAAAGGCGTGTATGGCTTTCAACCAATGCTGACGAACTTTTGGTAAAACTTTGGGTCTTAAACCCAAATATCTTTTTCTTATTGGCATTACATCCCCACACTGGGACAGAGCCGCCTCGCAGCTTAATGTTCATTAAGCACCTCCACAGTTATTACCTGCAAGGTTTCTAAGCTAAGCTACCAATTTTGCATTCGTATATCATGAGGCTAACACGATGATGCTTTATGCCCAGGGAAGTCGAGGGAATTTCCAACCCGAAAATCGTCTAGACCGGCACCGCGAATCGAACCCAGCCACCCTCAGCATGGTCTTGCTTTGTAGCCGCGCGTCTTACCGCACGACTAAGGAGGGCCCCAACCCAAATATATCAAATGGATTTACACAACAGTTGTACGACCAATTTTGGCTTATGGATGTCTTGTGTGGTGGCAAAAGGGGGAAGTGAGGACAATTCAGTCTAAATTAGACCATCTTCAAAGGATGTGCCTAATGGCAATGACTGGTGCGTTCTCTTCGACTCCCACGACTGCTCTCGAAGTTCTCTTCGACGTGGTCCCACTACACATACATCTCAAACAAGAAGCACTTTCTTGTACTTACCGATTTCGATGGGTTCTCGGTTTCATGGAAGAGAATCCTGTAAACCGCAGTTCTACACACACTTCGTTGTTACAACTCATGGTTGATTGGGACAGAACTGTCCTCGCTCCAAGTGATCTCACATTCGCTGGTAGTTTTCCTTATAGGACATTTTCAACACATTTCCCCTCGCGGGATGAGTGGATATCTGGCTATTTGGAGAAAAGTATGTCGGACAGCATTGTTTGTTACACTGACGACTCCCTCTTTTAAGGTAGAGCCGGTGCAGGTGTCTACTCGCGTGAGCTAAGATTGGAACAGTCCCACTCACTGGGTAGACACTGCACTGTTAGTAATATACTTCTGTTCAGATAGCCAAGCAGCTATACTGTTTAGCTAATCTGTCTAAACAGAATATCAGTGTTTTAGTCAAGGCCTTGACAGGTCACTGCCGACTAAACTATCACATGGCAAATATTCAACGTGTTGAATCTTTTGTCTGTGATGGTTGTGAATCCGATTATGGAACTTCTTATAATCTGATATGTAACTGCCCAGTTTATGCGCAACTGCGTTTCCAAATATTTTGTAAACACTTACTAAGTGAAATTGACTATAGAAACCTGAACCTTCAAAGTATTCTGTTGTTCATAACCCGTTGTGGTAAGGAGCTATGAGCTTTTGTACGTGTTGTATACGTTGTATGCCCTCTTCAAGGGTCCCTTTCCCAAACTTCCCATTTTTCTCCCATCCATATTCCTTTCCTTTTTGTTCACTTCCTTTTCCGTCAGGTGCGTGATGAGAAAGGCTGTGAAGGCGATGGCACAAATCTCCCAAATTGAGGTGAACGTGCCCCTGGAGCCGACGTTCTGATACTTGATATACTTTCATGTACATGCAAACTCTCCCCATCGCACCCTCCCCCATTCTATGGTTCTGAAAACTAGGTGGCCCAAAAGTGCAATTTTAGGCAATTATAGAACTGGTCATATTTCATGATTTAATGATTCGTTTATCAGACGGAACAACAGGGCTCTTCAATAAAATTCGCTTGTATGAGATTTGTGCAAATAATGTAACAAGAACTACCATAAGGCCTCCAATACCTCTGGAAGATTGTGGTAAAGTTGCTCTAAATAAATGAAATTTTATTTGAACCTACATTAATCCAACATGTCCATATAAGTCCCTAGAGCCTTTGCGAATGCTTCAGCAGTCAAATAAGTCCAACGCAGATGTTCTAGGATTTCCAAATTGTATGAAAGTTGAGTACATCAATCCGATAGCAACCCACCGTGTCCATATAAGTCCTTAGAGCCCTTGTGAATGCTTCATTATTCAAAAAAGTCCTGATAAGGCAGATCACAATACTGGAGCCGTAATCGGTCGCTGGTTCAAGTTCAAATAGATTGTGTTTTTTACTCCCAGAGAGGGTGGTAGGCCCGTAGAGAGATATACTGACGGTAGAAGGACGCTCCATGATGGAGTTGTGTTGCTTGATAGTGCAGCACAAAGTGGGAAGTAAACTCCTTCTAAAGCTAAATATCACCACGAAACCGATAGCGAACAAGTACCGAGAGGGAAAGTTGAAAAGCACAAAGGATAGAGAGTCAAAAAGTACGTGAAAGTGGCTAGGACTCAAGCCCGTTGAACTCGATTATCCGAGCGGAGACATTTACCTGCAGGGCCGGCCTTCCGCAGGCCGGTGCCACAGGGCACTTGTCTCTCCCGTGCACGAGGACACTGTGATCCATTATGAAACAGCTTTTGCGTTTCCGTCCCCGGAGACGCGCAGGTCTACAGTAGCGACGCTCAGTTCCGAAGGCCTGTGCCGCAAGGTGGGCACTGCACTTGGTGTGCAGTCGGCGCGGGATGGATTCCCACGAGTACGATACGTTGCCGTTACCTCCCCTGTGACGCCGCGGATCGTCGATCGGCAGTGAAAGAATAGAGGTACCTCCAGGACCCGTCTTGAAACACGGACCAAGAAGTCTATCTTGCGGGCGAGCCAATGGTCGTGTCTCCTTGCCCGAGCAGCACAAGCCAGACAAAAATGGTTACCACAACTTGATGGTGACTTAATCTGGTCACATATGAGTTGCAGTAACCAATGTAGAACATGTGTGCTGCTAGGGTGAGCACCAAAGACGCAAAAAACACAACTTGCCAGTACTCTGGTTCTGCGGGATGACGAGCGCGGCTCTCCGCTTGTCCCTCCATCCCCGGGTGATGTACCCGACATGTGGCGCCGGTTGGTTGCGTTCGCGTACACCGCCGGCACCGTGCCACAACATACCGCGACTTAAGGCCTTAAGGCTCTATAAACTGTAATCAATCCGATAATGACAATGATTTTATTCAAATCCATTACCAATGCAGAGGGTTCCTCGGTTTCTTGTAGCAATGAGTGTTGGACTAATTTTTCTCCCCTAATCCTAAATTGACTATGAGGACGTGGCCGGCATCGTTATTGGTCTTGAATAATTGAAACTGCAAATCATGTACAGTGAGAATGGTTTTCTAATCCCAGGAAAGCTATTCATTTGGTGAGCTGTGCAAATTTGTTGTTTCTCGGCCACTCACAACTAGCAACTACAATGTGTACGCAGCACTTTCCTTTCAAAAACTCCAAGGTTCGTTGGTCCTCTACGATCATCGTTCAGGTATCGTGTCCGTAGAGGACTGTTGTGCAATTGCACACATCGAGTTTCAGACATAGCTAGTAATTAATTTCCACCTAGGGTGGCTAATATCTGAAATACAGGTAATAAACTTTGATTGGAAGATCTGTAGTTAAGGACTGTTTAGCTTGTCGTTGATATTTTGTTAATACTATAAAGTGTCCATTATGGTGTTATGATGTCCCTTGAAGCTTACCCAACGTAAAACAATGCTTCTTCAGACCATCGAGGTCACAACACAAATATAGTTTGGATATAGTTGGTCTAAGCCATCGTTCTAGCCATAATAATATTTGGAAAAAGGACAGCACAGTAAATTTTGAACAACTATGCTGAAGAATGCTTCAGTTTATTTCTGGTTCATATACGACCCTTCCCTTCCTTCCGTATGGTTTGGGAAATCCCGAGGCGTGTCTAGAAGACCGCTGGAAAACGGATTGTGGATTGGAAAATCGCTAAGCGTGTCTAGAAGACCGCTGGAAAATCAATAGTGGTTCGGAAAATCGTCAAGCGTGTCTGGAAAACGGTTGGAAAATGGTTTGTGGTTTGGAATACCACAAGGCGTGTCTGAGAGTTGAAAAAAGTTGACCATCTAAAATTAGTTTCAAATTTATAGAACTGGGTGGTTTTAGTGTTGAACTAGTTCCAAAGAAATCTGAAAAATATGAAGAACTATAGTATGTAATTAAGTAGTTTGGAAGGCAAAATATATTATGTTGAAGTGGCGGTTGTCAAGAAGTTTAACATCAATATGTTGAAGGCTAGTTCGATGGTGTTACTAATTACGAGGCTGGATGGAATAAGATAGTTAAATTATTCCCTAGTAGCACAACTCACGCTGATTTAGTTGCAGCAACTAAAAGTTTGATTGCATTTTAGTTACTGTAACTGCTCTAGAGCAGGCCTGGCCAACCTTTTCAAGCCACGGGCCAATTTTCAAATTGGCCACTTGCTGGCGGGCCAGGAAATATTCGGTACATATTTTTTACATTTTCAAAATAATCAAAGTAAAATACATTTTATTCAGAATGGGATTTAGTTTTACAGAATGGCTCATTTTTTTTAAGGAAAAACTAAATACAATATAATTGCGTTTAAACAATCTTTTTTGTGATTGCTTATTTTCTTTTTCTTTTAAAGTACCGTGACCTGCCCTAATTCCGCGCATCGCCTAATACCGTGGTTTTCATAAAAAAATAGAACCTGGCTATCATGGACATCACATTATTTGGTGAAATATTCAAACATAATAAGTTTGAACATTTCACCAAATAATATGATGTCTATGATAGCCAGGTTCTGATTTTTAATGAAAACCACGGTATTAGGCGATGCGCGGAATTAGGGCAGGTCACGGTAACAGTAAGTAACACAATCGGTGATCGAATTTCGCAAGCAGATTATGAAGATCAGCAATTACTTTTTACTGCTTTCATTCTTGATAAAAGCTGTTCACACAGATATGTACTTCCGGAGAGAGAAAATATCTTTATGAAATTTAAATTTGAGCTCGTTGTTGCATTCGAGGTCAATTATCTCCATTTGAAACATTCCAGGTGCATTTTCATCAGGAAAAGGTATTGAGGAACGGTGTTCTCAAACATTAGCGAAGAGGCTTGTAAGTAATGTCGAAAGGCTTCGAGTTTACCAGCATGTTCAACAAATTTGCAGAAATTGTTATCTATCGGATAAGGGAAGATTAGTATAAGTTTTCAACAATAAATTGTGCCAAATTGTTTCAATTTTATTTCTTGCTTAATGCATTACTTGCAGCTTAATGTTCAAGTCATTGAGATGTTTAGTGACATGTACTATAAAGGCCAAGCCATTCAGGATCATGCAGCTTGGGCATTGGTTTAACTTTGTCTTGTAAAAATAATGTGATTTTCTTCGCTCTTAAGCAAGGTATCATGGTTTAATCAACGAACTAACACAACGAATCTCCGTATTCTGCTTTCATTTCCGTCCACATAATTCTGAATTAGTGGTGGTTAAGTTTCTACGCGTGGGTAAAGTTGATTTTCTTAATAACGAGCGACGCTACATCACGAATATTTATTGTTTTTGTACTAGATCCTTTTTGATGAAAAATGCAAAAATGATTAACTATTGATAAAAAAAAACAAATTGCTTTAATTTCCAAGTGTCACAACGCCAGTGTTCTTTCCTATCATTGCCGGAGCTCCATCAGTTGTTAGGCCTTCAGTTTTCAAAAATGAATTCAAGGTCGTTCATACAGGTCTTAACAGCTTTCCCCAGGTCGATACCGGTAGTTGTTTCCTTCATTGGGATCAAGACTTCTAATTCCTTTGTGATAAATATGAAGATGATCATAAACTCCCCTTATTAAGACAGCTATATGTATGTACCTTGTTTTTAACATTAAGTATTTTCATCGATTGCGAGCAGGTACAATCAGAAGCAGGTGGCTTTTTCACGCAACGTAGTTTTCTAATCTTCTGTAAGAACTGTAACTCTTCATCGTGCTTTACGACAAACTAATGCTACTGAAGCCGTCAGCCGATTTCCTAACAAGCTCTCCGTCCTGGAAAGGTTTCATCCGTAATGCCAAAATTGTATTAACAGCAAAACTAGCCTGTGCTGCATTGTTCGACTCCGTTCTTGCACAGATTTTATCTTTTAATCAGTAATAACTTACAGTATTTATTAATAAATAATGAGAAGGAGCTTCTCATGACAGATAGAAAAGTTTTCGGGTCGGTTATGAAGCGTTTTTTCTCACACGCCGCGGGCCACAAAAAATGAAGCCACGGGCCGCATCCGGCCCGCGGGCCGTACGTTGGGCAGCCCTGCTCTAGAGCATGTGTGTTTCTCTGGTTGCTGCAATCTATAATGTTTCTTGACAGATCAATATCTAGGTACCAATTTAGTTTAACATTTAATCTATACAATCTTTTGACTTTCACGATGTTGAGACAGGTTTATTTTGGAGTTCAGTTGCGTCGTATGCCTGAGGATATTTTTGCCCTTTTTATGAGAGAGAAGGGAATGTGGGGTTTGAGTAAGTTACCATCAGCGAGTGATTATACATTAACGCCTCACCCGAGCAAAGATGAATAACTTATTGATAACAAACTTTATTATCCAGTTATATTGATAACTAGAATTGTTATCATTTTGGTTAAATTACCAGTCATCATAACAAACATGTTAACCAAATTTATTTCAAAATAGCAAACCGGCGATCAAATAGGACGAATACAGTTCCTCGTCCTTTTATTGAATACTTTCAGTTGTTAGCAAAAAAATAAATATATAAATACAAGGCAATCGTTCCCGACCTTGCTCAGGTAAGTTTTTCTCACTAACTGTGAATCATTAGGTTGCTAGCAACAACTTTGTAATTTCGCAGTGAAACGTTCCATGTTTTCATATACATATTTAAACAATGCTGGTCCCTGGAAGAATTAATCCATGAAAAAAGGTTGCTATTTGGAGAATATCCTTTTGCTAGTTAAATCGAGACAACAGAAACCTCAACTCATTATCACTTATGTACAGTCGAACCTCCAGGAGTCGATGTTCTATGACTCGATATCGACTCATGGAAGCATTTTTTTCCATATCAAAAATTGTTTTACGGGTTACTGTGATGAAATGATTTTCTTTTCCATATCTCGATATTTCCATGAGTCGACCGTCTCTTAACTATGAACTCATGACTCATGATTGTAGATAACGATCTTGGGTTTGTATTTTGCGTTTAAACCTAGGTTCTAACTGTTAATAGTTAAGAATTTTGCGGCGCCGCACTCTAGATCGACTTCATTGGCAGTCTAATGTTGCATGAAGAAGAAGAAACAGAAAAGATGATATTGTAAAAAATTGCATGGGGAAGCATACGAAGAAAATTTTGAAACTCTTTTTAAAAATTCTAGAAGCAATTTAAATAAAAACGGTTAGCAGTACGGGGTCGTAAATTTTTTATATAATAGATTCAGGTTAATAACCACTTCATTTCGATTTAAAATTTTATTTAGTGATATTGCACTTTATACACAGTATAAGAAATTTTCGACCACTCACTGTTAACCGTTTTTAATTAAATTGCTTTTAGAGTTTTTAAAAAGAGTTTCAAAATTTTCTTCGTGTGCTTCCCCGTACATTTTTTTTTCGAATATCATCTTTATGCTTCTTCTTCTTCATGCAACGTTTGTTCGCCAATTGCGAGCATGATTGTTTTATCCAAATCTCACCAGATCGTTGCAATTTCTTGATTCTCCGGCATTCCCAGTAAAATTTTCCGCTTCCTCATAGGGGTAACGGATCAAACCTTGGCCCATTATGCTACGGTTGAGCACATTTATCGTTATAAATCTTCATATATTGCATTTCCAACCAGAGTTATTCCACCAGCCGGCTTGCTTACATTTGGTTATGACGCCAAATAGCGAAAAACGACGATGAATGTCCGCAATATCTCATTAAAACCAGCGAAAGTCTCGAGAGAAATGGACAAAACGTCGGCATCTTGTCCCTATCAGGTGGATAATTTTTCAGCCCACTTGGGACGAGTGATTGTCGATTTCGAATATAAGAAAGATAAAGATGGGTTGCTTTTCATAGTACCAGTCATTTTGCTTGTGTTGAATAAAGGCAGCATGCAAACAAATAGAGAAAATCTAATCATCTTATTGAGCGTGAATTCTAATTGGTTGCATGTAAAATACTACCACACTGATTGTGAGAGTGCGTTTTCGATTCCCCAATAGCACGATTACCAAGGACATACTAACGAAAATACTATTATATGAATCATTTATTTCCCAAATATTAACCATATTTGCAAGTGAAGAAGTTTAGAAAAATGAAAACTGTATTAAAAACTGCAATTGCAAAAAGGCTACATGTTCTAGCCCTCATGTTGTGCCTTCAAACAAATTGCATACGTTAATTATTGGCTGCCGCATAATTTTGAGATTTACTGCTAGTTGAAACCATGGCAGTTGGGTTGCTTTCGCTCTCACGATACTCTCAAAGAAACTTTTTTCCAAAACGTAAACAATGCTTTACGTGGGGATGATGCATAACGCACTACTGAAGAAAGCTAATTGTAAAACTTATTCTAGGCAATTAATTGCTTTGTACTGTGCATAAACAGTTATAAGTGTGCAAACTACCTGATATTATTACGACTAAAATAAATACTCCCCCTAAACAATTAGAAAATTCCCATAAGAAAATAGAAAATTGCCAATAAAGAAATCAGGGTATGAGCAATAAATAAATATAAAATTTCCACAAATAAAACAAAATTTCCATAAACAATTAAAAATTTTCCACAAAACAAAAATAAATAAGCACTTTTAAAAGCAAAAATTGCAATTATAAAAGAAGAATTTTCCATAAAAAAAATGTTCCACGGAAATAATTACAAAATTTCCATAAATAAATCAATATTAGCAATAAAAAATAACAAAATTTTCCACAAAATAAATATATTTTTTCCATAACAAAATAAAAATTTTCCACGAAATGATCAATAAAAAGCAATAAAAAAAATAAGAAAATTTCCATAAAGAAATATAAAAAAGCAATCAAACTGTGCTTTTTTTTCCATAGATGACCCCTTCTTTAAAAGCGTTTAAAATTCATGTAAAATTTCATCAGCTTTATTGCTTTCTTGTATTTTTTAATGGAAATTTTCTTATTTTTTTATTGCTCTTTATTGATTATTTTGTGGAAAATTTTTATTTTTTTATGGAAAAATATATTTATTTTGTGGAAAATTTTGTAATTGTTTATTGCTAATATTGAATCATTCGTATTTTTTTCGTGGAACATTTTCATTTCTTTATGGAAAATTCTTCTTTTATAATTGCTTTTTTTTGCTTTTAAAAGTGTTTATTTATTTTCGTTTTGTGGAAAATTTTTAATTGTTTATGAAAATTTTGGTTTATTTGTGGAAGTTTTATATTTATTTATTGCTCATACCCTGATTTCTTTATTGGCAATTTCCTAATTGTTTGTGGAAAATTTCTAATTTTTAATGGAAATTTTATTTAGCTGCCATATTATTACACAATTCTCGGGTACTTATTCAAAAGGACGTATGTGATTTTGTAAACAAAGATCCAAACATCGATTTGCCCAATCTGATAGCACTCCCATGCAAGCCATCACCACAGACAGGAAGGGGAAGCCTTCGGCTACCTGTTGGTGGTGTTGGTTTGCGTGGGAGTGCCATCAGATTGGACAAATCGACGTTTGAATCTTTGTTTACAAAATCACATACGTCCTTTTGAATAAGTACCCGAGAATTATTCATAAATACAATTATTGGATGCTTGTTTTTAACTCTGCCTGCATTGAAGTTTCATGATTGGTACGTGCGTTTGATTCCACTCCTCTCTATATCGATCAGCTGTTGTGAATCCTCTCAAAACTCTCACGTGTTTCAACTTCCCGAGTTGAGAGAATACTTTTTCGGTATCATTTTACAGATCAAAATACTTTTTGCAAGCAATAATAAATCTAAATTATGATGAAGGTATTTGTCAAGTAATTTGACTTGAAATTATTCCCATGAAATGACGTTGAAATTTTATCTAATGAAACATACGATCCATTGTATCTTTCCATTATTAAATGAGAAATGGATGATAAAAGATGATAAAACTAAATATTCTTACACTAATTGGCGAAATTATGAAGAAAATGGTGTATCGAACCACGAAAGGTTGATGCTTGAACCGTTTTTGCTTGAATCGTGTTTGAAAGCCGTAAGGTAGGCAATTATTTTTGGTATGTTCTGCGAATGAAAGCGATTATATCGTGATTCCAGAAAAGCATCATGAGGGCCCATTTACAAACTACAAGACGTTTTAGGTTGTGGGAAGGTACTTGTCTGAGCGTTAAGGACTTTATAAATTTCAGAAACCTACCATACATGAAGCATTACTAGAGGCTTGGTGTGGGTTGAGTTTAGCGTTATGTTATTTGCGAATAAAACTTAACCGCTGAGTGGATTAACTTGTTTTTACAAAAAATCTTAGCAAACTAATCGCAACCATCGGATATTCCATCTGCAGCTTTCAGTTATTTTCTCCAGTACGGGTTATTGGTGAGAATGTTTTGATTTTAGAGTTTCACCTATACTAACGTAGTGCTACAAATCGAAAGCGCATGCCACCATTTGGCTACGGGTGCCCCCAGTATTGTCCAAAAATGTTTTGATTAATTATGTCGCTATACTAATGGAAATTGTGAAATAAGAATGATAGCTGACATAGTGTGGTTGTTATCCATTCATCTGATGTGCGAAAGCAGGTATGTTCATTCATAAAACTCTTTAATTGGGCAAAAGAAAAACTCTAGCACAGCCAGCCTGCATAAGTCAACGAAACATGGCTCCTAAAAACCGAGTCAAAGTGATTTTTCACGCAAGATAATTGGTTTTAATAGTTTAAGAAGTGTATAAATCTAGAGTTATGAGGCAGATATATGTTTGATACACTTTAATAATTAATATCTCCCTACAAATTGACGTATTATCGCTGAAATATTGATTAATTTGCGCGATGAGCCAATGTTACATCCAGGGCCAACATTACCGCCCGTTACCCTAAATATGAACAATGCGGATCCCAAGATAAATTATATTGCCGTCCGTGAATTATATTGTCGGAAAGCAAGTGCAAACTCTTTTTTATATATAGACGTTGTTATGCAAAGTAGGCGGTTAGTAAAGAGTGTTCACCATTCCTGAATGAGCACATTCTCTTGTTCCTAGTCTTGGATCATATGTTCCGGGAGTTGCAAGGCCATGTTAAGTACTAATTTGTAGTTGAATTGGTTCTCAGATACATACATAGGGGAAGTGCACCGGTTTTGGCGAAATTAGTGCCTAATTTGGCCAACCCTAAAAAATACATATTTTTCCAAAATATTCGATCAGTTGAAAGCAGCGTTGAAGCGTGAAGGATATATCTCTTGCTGGAACTAATAAAACCATTGCGAATTGCTTTATTTTTGGAGTTATTCGAAAAATTGGCCAAATTAGGAACATGGCCAAAACCGGTACAGTTCCTCTATTTCATTATTCAACGACACCTGAAATAAAAGTTAAGTTAATAAGCATAGTATAAAACAAATAAGAAAACTTGAACTCTTGCGTAAATTGCTTTGTTGACAGAGAAATAAATATAATTAATGGATATCGTTGGTAACGGTGAAAATAATCGTTTGCTTAAACGAAAATTTTAGTTCAGTGTTTGGAAACAGTTCTTGTTACACTTTTTAAAACATCCACCATTATGGTTGGAATGGAAAGCTGGATTAATATTAATCCTATTATGTAGGGTAAATCTGTTTAAAGAAAGAATTGCAGTTTTTTTTTGTTAAAGTTTTACCTCGTGTTGAATATATTGGGATGACCATTCACCATAAAATATGTCCCTAGGGAAGATGTTTCCATAAGTTAGTTTGTTTACAAGAATAGAATGCTTAGCACGATACCTGAACGACGCGATATTTTGAAGAAAATGGAAAATTTGTATTGATAATAAAATTTGTTATTATTCAGTTATCAGTTAATCACATGATTGATAACTAAATATCAAAATGATAATAAGGATAACTTAGCGTGTTATCAGTTTAATATCATTTCAGTTATCTGCCTTTGCTCGGGCAGCATGTCAATCGGTGAACATCAAACCTCGGCCTCTTCTTGTCAGATCTCCGTGGCTGCCGTCATCGTATTTTACTCCAGCCATTTGGGGCCAGACAGCACCATGAATGGACAGGTGCATTTGGAAGAGTGTCTCCGAAAACGACTTATCCTGCTCCTGAAGGCCAACGATCTTCTGGCCGAATTTGTCATCATGCCACTACACGAAGGACGTGCTAGAGCGGCATAAGACGAATGATGTTGATTCCGTGCCGAAAGATCTGAACTCCAAACAATCTGGAACTGCGCCCAATAGAATAAATACAGGGACATTATGAAAGATCACCGTCTCAAACTTAGGTTTGTGGTGCAGAATGTAGAAAAAATGAAGAAAGCATGGGGTACCTAATATGCAATAAAAATGTCAATCTTGAGGTCGTGCAGAACCTCATGGGTGTACTTAAGCCCAAGGTTCGCGCATTTGAATATAAAGGCGAAATAAATTGTATAAAAAATGCCAAAACTCACGTAAATTTTTCCTTTTACTCTATGAAAATTTGAATTTTGATAATGATTTTTTTTGTGGGGATTTTAAACAGTACACCCTTTTGATATTTGTGACAAAATGTAAAATGTAATACTGGAGCGCATACCCTAACATACTTAACTACAATTTGATTAAATGGAATAGTACTAAACTCGCCTTATGAGATGTGAAGACTTTCCACTAAAAGGACTTAAATAATTTTCTTTTCTTACAATTTGAGTAAATACACACTCACGCTCATCTACTGGCGAAGTGAGTAAACTATCAACACATCCGCTCGGCATACTACGATCCGTTCAATATCTTCACATATGGAGGATGTAGATAACCTATGATAACAAGATAAAATAACAAGAGCAAAATAAATGAATTTTTGTTTGTTTTATTTTCAAGCTGGTCAAAATATATTTTAAATTGTGATAAACTGTTGAAAAGTTTCTAATAAAAAACAACGCAATTGGTGTTCATAAAAATTGCTCACTTTATTCAAAAAGTCTATCACTAAATAATAACCGTTTCAATATCATCAAACACTTTAAGCAGTTTCCGTCTTTTCAGTCGACACGACGGTAGTGGTACCGGAGGCGACCGACTGCGAATCGTCAGCAGGATCCGTACAAGACAGCGATGGAAATTTCTGGTACAGGGCGGCTCGGTACTTCGGATGGCTGATTCCGTACACGATAGGGTTGTACACGGCGTTGGCTTTGGCGAACAACGATCCCCAGATTGTGGCCAGGGGAGTAATTGGCGAAGCCTTGAAGATTCCAGTGTAGTTGATTACAAGGTATGGGGTCCACGCCAAGAACCACAGCGAAATTGTGACCAGGGCGACCTTGGCCAGTTTCATTTCGGTGCTGGTGTTCTGGGCTTCGGATGATCGTAGGGAGGCAACGTTCATCTTCTTGGCTTGTTCTCGCATGTTTTTCTCGTGGGCAGACACGGCCTTGATGATGAAGGTATAAGAGTAGATGATCAGGAACAATGGCGCGAAATATACAAACACCGAGTACACCATGATGTACGAACGGCTGCTGAAAGTGTCGGTAAGATAGTCAGTTCCACAAGCGCTCATGTTTCCTTCCGGAACATATCGGTTCCAGCCGAAGAGAGGAGCCATAGTCCAGGCCAAGGTAGAAACCCAGACTCCAAGGATACGAGCCAAGGCACCGTTGTTGGTCAGTGGCTTGCCTGACAAGCCATTTACGATGACATTGTAACGGTCAAACGCAATCATAGTCATGGTCCAGATTGAGACGCAGCCGAAGAGTGATCCAAACATGCCGTAGACCTCGCATGCGAAGGGGCCGAAGACCCAGGTCTCGTAGTAGCAGTTGATCACCATTGGCGGTCCCATGGTAAACATCATCAGGAAGTCCGAGAAGGCTAGATTGACCACTAGCAGGTTGGATGGGGTTCGGAGCGTTTTGGTGTTGGTGAAGATGTACATGACCATTCCGTTGCCGACCAGCGAGACGAAGCAAAGGACGGCGATGGCGAAGCCCAGGAGTGAGTGCCACAGCGGATTCATCGGTGGGAACTGGTACCAGTGGGCGTCCACCATGTGCAGCATGTCGGCCGGAACTCTGTCCACCACGGTCAGATTGGTGACCATTCCGCTGCCCGCTGATTGGGAAGCTACCCACGCTCCGTACGAGGCCATGTTAGAATTTTGCTTCCAATCACAAAAGTACGCAAGGAATGTGATCAAACTCACAACACCACAGTTGTTAGCTTTTCAAGTGGAGCTGAAGAAAATCGCAACAAAGGCGAACTACTTCAGAACCAAATAACGACTCGATTTGGCTGTGATATTTTCCCAGTTTATATAGTTATTATTTCGCAGATGTAATTCAATTAGAAGTGAGACACAAAGCGTACATTCATTTTCATACATATATGATTTGTCTTGCATTCCTGATTCTAATATAATTTTCGGTTCGTTGGAAAAGTCGCGAGCATCTTCACATATCGAGAATCATTATCCTACAGCAATAAAAACTCCCAAATTTTGGCGACAATTAGACGCAATTCTCCGCAGGAAAGCGCACATCAATGCATGAACTACCCACGAATTCTGTTTTTCTCTACCAGCTTTCCCGCACTTGATTGCTGAGAGAGCAGAAAAACTTGATGCAACCGCAAGCAATCTCGCCTAATTGACGAAAATGAACCGCACTCTTCTCGTGGATGATGCCCTCCGAACAGAAGGATCTGTGATTTCGTTCAACTGAAGTGCTTCGCAACATCCGTTCCGGGAAAACGCTTTGATGATGCTTCTGTCGTCTCTGATTTGTGTGATTATGGCATTTTCGATATTCTTGCATTGAAGGAATGAGCGAATTCGCTAAAAATTTAATGGGATGGTAATTTCTTTATTTTTGCAGCAGTAATTCCTTCAACACTTCCTGTCTTATTGTACATTTTTATTGATAATGGTTACCTCAACTTGTGGTTGTTATGATGAATCAACCGCGCCATAGGTGAATGAATCCATGTTTAACCCATCCGTTGATATTTCGACAATCCACAATCTAAACTTCGTCTGCGTTCACAGCGGGATGCAAATGTGTCGAGCACGATGCCGCAGCACAATCCGTCATCGTCCTCCCTGGAGTGCATGTGACAGAGACAACCGCTGTGCATGGCAAGATGTGGAGTGCATTAAATCGCATACGGATCTCCTTTTTTTCTGCTGCTCACACAGGACATGACCGTACCAAAACCGCAAGGTCCCTTTGAACTCCATATACGGCGCGTGTTTCCTCTTTCCGAATCGGCGATGGCACCTCAAATGTGCCATTTTTCCGAATGACACTACCTCGAACGAAACTGACCCATACTGGGTTGTCACTTCAAAATCTTTTATGTTAAAGATGAACGCCTGCATTATCTTTGAAGGAAGGTTTTAAGCTCAAGCTAGAATTTGACTCGGGTATAGAATCTTCGGCATCATTTCCACAGTAATGGATGAAATACTTTTTCTTAGCTCCTATTGCATGATTTGAAGAAATAAAAATTATTGTAGAACATTTACACACAAACTAATAACTCATAAAAATCTATAAGCATAAAAATGAATTTCTGTCTGTCTGAACCTTATAGACTTCGCAACTACTGAACCGATCGGCGTGAAAATTTGTATGAAGAGGTTTTTGGGGCTGGGGAAGGTTCTTATGATGGTTCTAGACCCCTCCCCCCTTTGGAAAGGGGGCTCCCATACAAATGAAATAAAAATTTCTGCATAACTCGAAAGCTAATCAGGGAATAAATCAATTTTAGGCGAAACGTACGTCGGGTCTGCAAGTATTAAATAAAATTAAAATCAAAATCAGACTAGAGAATATTTCATAGTGGTGCATTTCGGGATAATAACGCTCGGCGTAGCTGCGTATACAGATTTTTCGTATGTCCCATTCCAATGGCGATGATGCTGCTGGTGGTCGAAAAAATTGGGTCAGCAGATAATTAGGTTATCTCGCTCGGGTTTAGTTTTAAGCTTCTCGTTTGCCTCCTGAGCAGTAATCTAACGCAATTCCATGCGATTAGAAATTCACATTTTAAAGTATTTTTGAATGCTCAATACAGTTGATGATAATGGAGGCATAAAGATACGAAAGTTCGTTATTCTATCTTGCTTCTATCTTGTTGGTATTTAATTTAAAACCAACGATTTGAGCCTACGAACCCATAAAGAATCCGATTGACAGTCAACATCCGATCAATACATGCCACGTTGAAAAATATAAAGCGACGCACTTGTAATCGCACCAATCCCGGCCCAGGAGAACAGAATTATTGCCATTCCCATATTATACAACGGGAGGAAATTTTCCCATCTTTTGTCACGCTGACAATCACATTCACACAATCGCATATCCTGCTGCGTTGCACCTCCGGCTCCTATCGTGGTGACATCAGTTGCCGCATGTTCATATGGTGTTTGGCCCTTGAAGCAGTCGACCGGCTGCCTGTCTGAAACCAATCAAGACACGCCTGATACCGATCCGGGGTATAGCACAGATAGGGGTGGTGGTGGAAAATGGCAGAATCTAACAACATCTTTCAAGCGGGTTGGCCAGACGGTGGAAAGCGTGGCATGGCGCGCCAGGGGGGGAAGCCCCATTCTCTTGCTTCTTTAACCCTCAACAAAGTCAATATGCTGGAAAATGAAAGGGAAAAAAAGATTCAAGTGATTTTTCCCCCTTGGAGCTTGAGACGAGCTGCCCGGATAGATTTCGCCGAGCGCGAGCTGAATGCTGTCAAGGATGTCTTTTGCAGATACGGGTTACGATTGAAAAGAAATGTGGCAAATGAATGGAATTGAGAGACGTGTAGTGCTATTGGGATGATGAATTAATTTTCTTACCATGTGAATAGTGAGTTTTTATCCGGATGCTAATGTTGACAATAGAGAGTGCTTCATGGAGCTGTTACTTTTGTTTTTAAGGATGTGATATAAAAACTTTACATTCACATTAAATTCAAGTGAAAAAGTGTAACCAATTTTATTGCATTTATTTAACATAATTACGTTTCTTTTTTATTTCAAGTGTATCATCTCATTGTTGACATTCTGTACATGACGGCAACTACCAACAAGTGGTACATTTTAAATTGTATGAAACTATTAATCAAAAATTCAACTAGTACATCTTATTCTTAAATTTGATTCGTAACAACACGCAAGTACAGTAAAGTTTAATAGTAGCTCTTTTAGGCAGACATCATGTACGCGTACAAAAATGGATGAGATTGAGCAACGACTGCTACGCGCACATAACATTTAGGGCACGCGAGTCTCACGAAGCTTGTGTACCTCACATTAACATTGGTGAGTCGCATTGAGACATATCAATGTGATCAGCTCATGCGCTGTTTGCCATGGCAAACCTTTGCAAACAACAGCGGAGGTGCGTAAAACAGCTTGGGCGGGAAATTTTCATTCAATAATATCGTCACCTAAGTAACGCCAGCTATGATTTGCTAGCGCATGCGATGAGTCTCATCAGACGTACATTGAGACACGCTCACTCAGTTATTTTATGCGCGCGCTAGCTTCTCTCGTCGCACTGAATCGGTGCTACGTGAGCTTTTGTAGCTCATGGCACACTGTCTCATCCATGTATACACGAGAATCAAGAGACTCTGCTTTTAGGTACCGGTTGAAGAAAAAACAGTATGAAAAAACTGAAGCGCAAGAAATAATGGAGCAGAACGATTTGCGGAGGTTTTACAGACTGTCAAAGGCCTGTGTAGGAAGACTGTTACGTTTAGTATTGTTTGTAAGCTTTGAAGAATATTATTATGTGATTGAAAATCATTAATACTTGCAATCGACAATAAAACAAAACGCAAGCACCATCCCGCACACCTGCATAACGCACCAACAGTCGGTTTTAATGCGAATCGAAAATCCAACCCTGCATCAAATATGCGGCGCAAAGCGGCGCGCCACTGCAGTAGTTTGACAGCAGAAAAGATATTTTAGTTACTAGATAAAGATTGTCGCTGTCGTCGCTGTCCGGAACATCTTTTGCTGGCGAGGATAGGGGAGCTAAATGTCAAAGAAGGAAAATCCATACGATTTGACAGGTATGTACCACACATGTTTCGGACAGCAGAACAAAGGGAACAGTAGCGACAATCTTTATCTAGTAACTAAAATATCTTTTGACAGGAGCCACTGGCACACGCACACCACGAACGGCAACACCGCAAGCCAGATCGAAGAGGAAATGAGTCTTCACTTTTTTCGGTACCTCCGTGCGAGAAGATCGTCGCCGCCACAACGAGGCGAAAAGTTATAAAATCCCTTCGCGGGAATCACAGTGCGCGGTTTGTGAGTGATTTTCACCGGTGGTTTAATTCGGGAACCGAAATTCACCCGAAATCGTTCACCGTGAGGTAAATCCGGTTTCGAGACGCCGGCAACAAACGCACCAAAGGTGGGAGTTGTTCGATCGCACGCCACGATGCAGGCATGACCTCACTACCATCGCAGGTCAAGCAAAAGTTCCGGAATCACGCAGGAAGGTAGATGGCTCAAGAAAGCACGACTTCGAACGCAAGTTGACTTCAGTCAACGGGCCGCCAATCGAAGGGCAAAAGGTAATCCTATTTTTATCGTTGCGCGACATAAGCATAACCCCATGCGATTTATAAGAGAGCAGATGCGTGTTTTGGTCGAAAGATCATTCAAGATTACCTTTGTTTGGGTCCCATCTCACTGCTCAATCTACGGCAATGAGAAGGCAGACTCGCTGGCAAAGGTGGGCGCACAGGAAGGTGAAGTTTATGATAGACAATACTCGAGCAACGAGTTTTTCCCATTAGTCCGTCAGAGTACTCTTCAAAGTTGGCAAAGAAATTGGACACACAACGAACTTGGACGGTGGCTATTTTCCATAGTTCCAAAAGTTTCTGGGAGAGCGTGGTTCAGAGGTGAGGACTTAAGTCGAGGCTTCATTCGCGTGATGTCGAGACTTATGTCTAATCACTATTCACTAAACGCACATCTGTACAGAATAAACCTTGTCGATAGCAACTTATGTAGGTGCGGAGCCAGTTATGATGACATCAATCACGTAGTTCGGTCCTGCTCGGAAAATGACGCCTCCAGAGAGCAATTATTGGATACCCTTGTGGCCCGAGGTAAACAACCCTTCAGGGAAGTTCGCGGTGTTTTGGGAGATCGTGATGTTGTCTATATGCAGGCCATTTATAGTTTTCTTTGTGCTTCTGACATCAAAATCTAACATTTTGTTTTTTTTTTCTTTAAAGTTTTTTTTTTGTTCTGTCTAGTCCTTTTTGTTCCGTAGAGCTCCATAGCTCTTGCCATCCGGGAGATGCTCCCAGTCGAACCATTACTCGAGCACGACGACACGCCACATCGTCACTGACGCCAAATGCTCGGATGAGAAGCTGAAATTCCCTGATCCCAAATCCTAAGCCCCGTCCATCCTTAAACATTGTAAACTAACCTCGAGTCACCACGAGTACGCTGGCTTCTACCCCCCTCTTACTAACCGTATAATAAAATGATATTGATTGTATATATCACAAAGAACAAGCTCCGTAAAGTGTTATACACGCCTGAGCCTACCAAAAAAACGAAATAGGAAAAAAAAACCCCATGCGATTTGCAGATCACCCGAAGGTCAGAACAAAACCACAGGGAAGTGAACCAAACACCCATCCGTCGGAGATCGGTTACAATTCCGTTAGAGCCAAAACAGCCCATTCGCTGGGTAAGTTGTACTGAAAAAAACTGAATGAGCAAACAATTCATATAAGTTGCTTTGGTAGGGTGTTTCTATGGGAGCTGAGCTGCGCATGCTGAAGGACGATTTGTGCTTGTGTTGATCCGGTGACTGTCGCGTGGAATTGGTGAAAGGCGTGCGGCCTCGTCAGCATCTACTGCCTCGGAGGGATCCCATCCAGTACACGGTCGACTGGACGGCCATAGGGATCTCCAGCAGAGGAGTTGCGCAGAAAAGGAAGTTTGCCAGCACGAAGAGATCATCGGAGGCGCAGTTGTCCCAGTAATCCCGTCGTCGCCATCAAGGAGGGAATTGGCCGGTATTTCCACCGCTAGTGCCGCCAGGAAAGCCGTCCGTTATAACCGCAAACGGAGGTCTGGAGACGAGACATCAAGCAGGAGCGATTGATGGCAAATCGTCGCAGATTATGGAGTTGTGCGAGGAGATGGGTGAGGCGAGACTAGGGGGACGTTAAAGAGCTGAAAAGCAAGGAGCCATCCGTTGCGGATAATGTTCACATAAAATGGTCTGCAGCTTGTACTTCCGCTGAACTTTAAACCTTCGAGGTCACTTGAATATTCATTATTTGCCAACGCTGCTTACAGTAGCAAGCGTTTGCCGATAAAAAAGTAGAAGAATCATGGATAAACAAGACCAGAGCCTTAAATAATCGGGATACGTTTTAGGAATAAAAATCTCTCGGGAGCATCGCTCCACGAGAGTAGGTGTTTTGATTTTCTGCTTTCGTTTGCATTCTGCCTTTGTTATACGTTAGTAAAATTGCAACCAACCTAACAGCAACTCATCTTTATCTTTCGTATGTTGGAAATCAACAGCCGCTTGTCCCAAGTGGGCTGAAAACAGCATCCACCTATAGAGCTTTAACTACTTGGTGCAATAACCAAAAGTAGGCAAATCGCCTGATGGCATAATATTGGTTAGAGCTCCAAGATATATAGATACTTACATAGAATTTAGTAAATTAGAATTTGTTGAACAGAAAGATTGATGTTATATCAATGCATAACATAATTGCATTATTTTTCAAGTGAGATATCGAGCTTTCCACTTTATATATATAATAATATTGTCAGTAACTGCTTCCGGGCACTGAACTGGAATTTGACTCTTAGCAAACCATGATTCTGTGTATCTATAGCGACTTGTTTATTATTTATAAACAAGAAAATTTCTGCAACTTGGCTTCAAATAATATTACATATCTTATGTCTCAATGATTAAAAACAATTCATTTCTTAAAAAAAAAATTCGCTAGAAAAAACTAGCTTCTCACGAAATTTAACGGAATTCCGCGGAATTTCGAAACAAATTTAAACTTAAACCATACTTTATATTATCAAAAATTTTGGCTACGCCGCTGAACTAAATCATAAAACTATTTTCAAAACTTTGTTATACAAATTTTTCTATTTACGCTTACTTTTTCAATGTTTCTATATTCCAACTGGAACTTGATCTGCTTTTCAATTTAGTATTATATCAGCACTTCCTCAGTTATTAATTGAAAACTTTTCTATGTCCGTCATTGCATGAGTATGTATCTTGTGTGGCAAGACAATGGATACAGTATGCCCAGGGTGTCGAGAAAGTTTCCAATCCGAAAACATCCTTGACCAGACCGAGAATGGAACTCGCTATCTCCGGATTGGCAATCCTACGCATTTGCTCGCATGGCTGTTTTAAATGCTTACTACATAACCCCGTTCTGAGTCGACAAAATCGTATTTAGTTTTCTTCTATAAAACGTCTTCAGTATTTTGTTAGAATTATCTATCAGAAAACGAAATGTATCTGTAACCATTCTATCCTATTTGTGTAAATGCAACCAGATATGTATATCAGATCAGTATAACTTTGTCAAAGATGCAAAGTCGTGTCGTGGATTCCAAGGGCCCCTTTGAAGCCTTTTTTCAGCGCCTTTTATTAATAACCGATTTCTTCACCTCCACTTATTCCTCAAACCAGTTTTACATTCATGGGTAAGGACATGGGTAAGCACCGCTTAAGAGTTAAAAAGGTCCTAAGGCATAAATTGACTGTAAGTCCTGTTTTTACACGGTTGGTTTTTACACGATTACGACCTCTAGCGTCAATGAAACTATGAGTTTCATAACCCTATGAAAAAAATCACAAAAAATCAAAGAAAACTTAGGAGGTATATAAATAGCTGGAAAGTTCAGGTTAACCGAGGAATTAAAGTATTGCAACCGTGTAAAAACAATATTGAGTGTAAACAATTGGTGAGCAGTGCATAGGTATTTGTTGTTTCTCGATCAATAATGAATAGCAACTACGATTTGTACAATTAATCAAGCTTAGCTCTCCTTTGACTATTTGCACAATATGTAAGGAACATTGCAAAGTCGTGGGAATTTCTAGATCTTTGCATGAAATTAGCAAAAAACAAAAATCCAGAACGGGTTGGATGATCATTAAAATTGCTGAGTTCTTTACTCGTGATTGCTTTCAGCTCATACTGACCATAACAGCTGTTTCTTGCACTTAATTGAAGTCGGTTGATGATGACAATTTGGCACCAATCTTTGCATTCCGGATATACACTATAAAAAGTTTGAATTTGGAAGGAATGATAGCCTTTTGATACAACTTTTTGTAAGAGAAAGGAAAAATTATTTCATATCTGGCAAACTGCTGCCGTAAAAACTTTGCGGTCACATTCGTGAAATAAATCTGAAAAACATATTTTTGTGCATTTTATAAAGGTTGTCAGGATTCTTCTAGTGACAAATGTATGATATTACCAAATCACTATCTGTGTATACGCACGGCGTAGAATACCAAGGGATATCAAATAAAATCTATGTATTCATTTTCAAATTTCGAGTTGGCTCAATACCATAAAACCACGCTGATAAGTCAATATCAAGTATGCGTCAGCATAATCACAGTGAAATAAGGTTTTTAACGAAATTTGAAACGAAAAATCCCACAATTTCTATATTTTTATATACTTATTAATATAAAACTGAACTGATTGATCAGATTCAGGAGCACACGCTCAACGATCCATTCCTTTGAAAGCAGCAAAAATGCTGGGGTATTACCTTGTTTCTACAGTGATGAACTTTTAAGTAATTTACTGAAAATCACTCTAATAAAGATAAAAAAAATATTGCCTTATCGCCAATGGTATATAAACGGGAACGAGGCGATTTATCGCAGACTACTTCTTCTCTTAATATAACTCTATTGGTCGCAAAACAGTTAATTGACTTTGAAAAGTGAAATCAAAACTCCGTACAAAATGTAAAACCAATTTAATAAAAATTCCGCGGAAAAAAAATTTAAATTTCGTTTCGTTTTTCGAATTTCGAATTAAATGGACCCTGATTTCGTATCGTTTCGAAGTCTCGAAAGTAAATCTATATTTCGATTCGATTCGTTTCGAATCAACATAGACATTTTAAATTTCGTTTCGTTTCGTTAGGAAGAAGTGTGTTATCGCATACCCTTAGATGAAGATCATAAGTCTCAACTATTTGACAACTGATTTTGTACATCAAGATAGCATAAAACTACAACGTTAGCATAGCATAGCATATGTGATTGTACAAATCGTGGGTGGCTATACAATGCTCAATCCCCGCTTAACTCTTCAAAAGGACCCAAGCAACATTTCTTTCATGAATCAATTTGAATAGCGCAATCATCACAACAATATGAAAGCTATTGATTGCAGTATTAAAATTAATTCATCAAAAAATGCTACACTTAGGTCCTTTTGAAAAGCTAAGCGAGAATTAAACAATCTACTGTATATTGTCGCAAATTGGTACTTGGGATCAGTACCTTTCCCTATACAGTAGCAGTTGTATACCTGGCCACGTCCTTACAATCACGGAAGGAAGGAAGGAATGTTAGTTCAACATCTACTAGTGAAGATGCAGGGAACCCATACTACCTTCATAGATGTCTCGGGAAGGAAAATTTGTGTTAGTGGGTAAGGTGAATAATAAGGAGCTCTATTCGACAATATAGAGCGTTTGTCAATAACAGTATATGCTGAAAAAATAATAAAATATATTCATCAATTTACTTACGAACCGTCCAAAGGAGGACAAAGTAACCTGGATTTTACAAATGTTTCGCATTATATACAAAACACGCACACTTATTCACCGAACATTATAATCAGAACCAAAAACTCGGATTTTACGAATGCTCTAATTCCTACCTGAAACACGTCCGATCACGCACCAAATGTTTACTCACTCGGCCGCGCGAACTATCTGCAAAACATAAAATTTCAGCAAATCGCACGATCGTACTGTCGTCCGAAACAAGAGCCAACACGCACTGAACTAATTAACTTTATTACCGGCCGCGCAATGCAAAACACAAAATTTCGGCAAACCGCGCGATCGTACTGCCGTTCGAACTCAGATGGCATAAAACTACAACGTTCTACACAAATGCGATGGTCCAATGCACCGAGTTCATCATTGACGTTTGAGACGGGCGCTGTTTACTAAGAATGAATACTTTTTCATTCATCGAGTTCATGCAAGTGTTCATTTTTAGTAAACAGCGCCCGTCTCAAACGTCATTGTGTTCATTCGGTGCATTGGACCATATGTATTCGTTAACACCTTTTTTTCTTACTGCGTGGAGGGGGGAAGAGTCGTTTGGTCGAAACACATTCGGCCGAAAGTTATTTGGCCGAATGCCACTAGGCCGAACAAACCATTAGGCCGAAACCCATCTGGCCGAAAGAGTCATTTGCACTATAAGATTTCAGGCAGTCATTAATCAAAAATGTCATGTCTCCCAAATCAATTTTAATTATTTTTGTATAGATTATCAATATTCTGATTAGGAAAAATCCAAAATTTTAAGTCTCTACGTGCTTTAGTTCCAGAGATACAAGGTGCCAAAGTAAAAAATTGGTGAAAAATTAGACAAATTTTTAGAAAAAATGTTTGTTTTTCGACTGCTTCTTTGAATGCTTGTTTAATGCTCCTCGGGTTTAATTATGATACACATAAAGGGTAAAGCTTCGACTACAATATCCTGAAGATTTTTTTTGCTGTTATTTGCAATTAGCAGAGATAATTCAATTTGATTTTTTTAAATTAAATTATTTTACCGTGTCATATTGATTAAAAAATTACACTAATTATTATTCCCCAATTTTTTAAAAGGTGAATGAAAATGCGGTTTTAGGCATGATTAAAAAGCAAAAAATAGTCAATTTTCAGAGTAAACCAATTTGAAATAATTAGAAATGAAATAAAAGAAATAATTCTTAAAACCAAACATGCAATAGAGAAAGAGATTTGTGAATTAACTCCAGTTAAAATTGATCTTTCAAATGACAAATACATTCTCATTGATTTTGAATTTGTGTATGAGTATGATAGATGGGAAAGTGCTAACATATATTGGGTACATCATCGATGATGTATTGTCCTATCTGCTCTGCCACACCTAATGATATGTCCAGTTTAGTTTAGTTATTTAATGAAGGTTCTACTTCAAATATAAAAGCATTAAATTATGGAATTTCTCCTCTGCAGAAAACCCGAGTACAAAACTTCATAATCGTATGGTTTTTATGGTGAGTCAACATGCAGTCCCTTCGAAGTGTTGAATGGTGCTGTGGTAGAGTGAAGGACTATCAATCACAAGATCCATAAATCGAATCCAGTTTTATATTTTCATTTTATTTTTTTCCGCTGTAGTATTTTGCAACATTATTGCAATTTTACTGCAATCGAAGGATGTTTCCGTAGGCTCCACCTCTTGCGCTTTTTAGATTGCAAGAGAGTTATATTTGATGGCACATACGCAAAGATTGTTTCTTTCCGAATAGTTGCAACACAGTGAAATGTTCAGTAGTGAAACAAGTTGTGCTGCTTGGGCGATAATTGATAAATGAGGAGTGAGAAGTGACGCGTCTTACTTCTCTCTCCTAATTTCTCACTCTTCAAATGACCTATTCATTTACCACTTAATTATCGCTGTAAAAAATGTGGAGCGCGAAGTGAGTAGTGAGACGTCTCACTTCACGCTTCTCACTTTTTACAGTGAGAAGTGAGAAATGAGGAATGATAATTGAGACGTCTCTCTTCTCACTTTTCAAATGACCTATTGGGTCAAATGTCCTATTCGGTCAAATGATCCTTTCGGCCTAATGACCCTTTCTGCCCAATGACCCTTTTGGCCTAACGACCCGTTCTGCCAAATGACGCTTTCGGCCAAATGACCTTTTCGGCCAAACGACCCTTCCGGCATTTTGACCCTTTCGGCCAAATGACCCTTTCTGCCAAACGACCCTTTCAACCAAATGACCCTTTCGGACAGATGACCCTTTCGCCAAAAGATCTTTCGGCCAAATGATCTTTTTGGCCAAATGACCCATTCGGCCAAACGACCCTTTCGACCAAATGACCCTTTCGGCCAAATGATTTTCAGCCTAATGGGCTTTTCGGCCAAATGGTATATTCGGCCTAGTGGCATTCGGCCAAATGGCATTCGGCCAAACTGTAATAACAACATCTGTTCTAATATTCGTTCAATCGTTTCGTGAATGAACGGCATTCAAGACATGATGATTGAATATTCCTGGATGAGATGTTCCATGTTCAAACAATCTAAGAGTAGGGTTTATATAAGCAATCGAGCAGTTGCGAGCAGTTCATTTAACCTCAACTAAAATCTTGGTATCTGATCTGAATTGGTAGAATGAAAGAAAACCCAGACATACTTCAGAGGACTATTATGATGACTACGAATCTTCATAGGGTTTATATAAGCAATCGAGCAGTTGCGGCCCAAAATATCCTTAAAATGTTTTTAGCCCCCATATCTTCATAAACTTCGCTTAAGATATTGCCTGTAAGAAAATAAGGGTTTTAATCAATTGAAAATAAGATTTGGAATAAGTTTTGATTCTTTTGCACGCATGAAGTCAATCGACGCTTTTCATGCTTATAAATAATAAATAAATGTCTAGATAAATATAACCATGGATTGCTGGGAGCTAAATTTCAGTTCATGTCGGGAAGCATTTACTGTCAAAATTATTTTTTGCCTTATTATTATGGTGCCATTTGGTGAGCGTGGAAAGCTGGATAACATTCCAGTTTCAATAAAAATTTTTAGAGACAGATAAAAGCATAACTAAGTTTGTATTGCTTTAGCTTGAGTTTGAGCTTGATGACCTCACCTCACATGACCTCAGAAATATCAAAATTGCACAAGATATTAATAGCTGGGCCTTGGGATTAGCTATCCAACATCAATGTGCACAGATTGAGAGTTCAAGACATTATAGGATCAATAACGGCGCCAGCCACGTCCTTACGGTTATCTGAGAAAGGAGGAATTATTTGTGTGACAACTGTTGCTACTAGAGACCGAGAGCACCTCTTCATCTCCACAGTTGTCACAGGAGGGATTCTCACGAGTGGGACAGGGTAAATATTTGCATGGCTCTGGATTCACTCTGGTACGTGATGCGATCCATGCAACCTTGACGAAATAAAACAGATATGTAGACATTTCAAGCGTATACAAATACACGGCGTGGGGGGGTCGCGTAGCGTAGTTGACTATGCGTTCGCCTTATAAGCGAATGATCCTGGGTTCAATTCCCAGCCCCTCCACCAAACCCTCGTCAGTCGCCGGATCCTCAGCCCATACGGTGGCGTTTGGGGTACGCGCCTTACCGTCACTGCTGCCTGATGACGACTGACAACTTGTTCTTCTCGGAGGCATTTCTCCAACGTTACCCGGATAAAATGGCAACCGAACAATGCAACGATCATTGGATACACGACATGGACAATCGGACACAATGGACTCACGAGAAAATGAACTAGCAACGACAACAATAACGAAAAATGGATATCAAAAAAATAGATTCTGTGTGGATTCTGCACAGCATAATAGCACAGTAGATCACGGCACAGTGGCGGTTAAGAGCACAGAGTGCCTACCAAATAAATATACGAAGAAAAAAATAAAAATAATACACGCCGTCACCATAAATGACGAACTCAATGGTTTTCAAATGCGGAATATGTCATAAATGAGTAGATTTTGATTCATTGTTAGTATTAGTATCCTTACTGGAGGTTCTGATACTTGTTTTAATATGTTTTTGATGATTTATTTTTTAGAAAGTGTACATCAATACTAATTGTGGCGAACTGTTAATTAAATTCTCAGGGAAATTGCCAAAATTCTGAAGATTGTTAGGCGCTAATTCTTAAGAATGTTCCTTGTAAATTTAAAAAAGTTACCCGAGAAATCGTCGTAAATTTTTTCGAGGCATTTTTCAACGAAAATACAAAGAATTTGCCTTTTTTGGGATTTTGGGATTCGGAATAATTTTGCGGTGAAACTTTGACGAGTTTACCTTGAAAGTTCTATTTTTTTCAGGTGGAAACTTAAGCAATTTTTCGTGAATATATCATAGGAGTTTCCTTTGTAAGTTCATTGAAAGTTCCCGTTAAAAATGCGAAGAATTTCCTGTAAAAAGTCGAAAGTAAAAATCTTTCTGGATTTGGGCAATGGTGGCCGTGTTCCCTTCTATAAAAGTAGACATTTTCCTGGATTAAGACAATGGTGAATGTGATCCCTTCTTTAAAGTAGGCGTCTATCCGAATTTAGACAATGGATGGAATCCCTTCTTTAAAGTTCGTCTAGAATTCTCAAAAGTAGCGTCATATTTGAATCGTCCCTATTAGTTTAGCATCAGGCAACAATAGTTCTTTTTTTTAAAAGCTGGCGTTTGTTCAGAACAAGTCAGTAATGGATGTGATCCCTTCCTCGAGAGTAGATCTGCTATTTTGTTTGTCCGTCTTTTCGAAAAATGTCTACAATTCTCGCTTAACTTTTCAAAAGGACCTAAGTAACATTTTTTTCATGAATTAATTTGAGTACTGCAATCGAAAGATTTCATGTTTTTTTGTTGATTGCGCTATTCAAATTAATCCATGAAAAAAATGTTACTTGCGTCCTTTTGAAAAGTTATGCGAGAATTAGTCTAAATTTGTATATTCTGATAAATATTAGATCTTCTTCAGCTAGCTTAGCTCAGCATCGTTGGATCTTGATTCGTTATGATAAGCGAAGCGAGCACATTTTAGAATTTCTTTACCTATGTGAAAAAATACGTTGCCAAATGTCCGTTATGCCAAATGACCTACTCTTGTGTAGCAGTTCAAAATTACGCCAAATGTTCGAGATGCCAAATGAACCACTCTTGAGTTTAATATTATGCCAAATGACTGTTATACCAAATGATCGTTATGCTAAATGACCGTTATGCCAAATGGATTTTATGCCAAATGATCAAATTTCCACCCTACCTCACACAAGACAGGGCAAACGAATTGTGGTGACATATGGGTCCTATGCTAAGGGCTGATGTGACAACAAAACGGAGCATAGTTAACTCCTTGAAAAAGGCACAATACCCCGTTTTTGATCCCAAAAGACTGAAAGTCAATACCTCAAACGTCGCCATCTTAGTCGAATCAATTAACAAACTTCAGGGTTAAAAAAAAAAACAAAAACACCGCATACAAATCGATAATGAGGACATAGCGAAATTCCTGGTTGATTTGGTAGAGACTTTGGTCGAACTTAAGGTTGGTTGGGGAACCTTGAACATATCAAGTACATCTCACCAATTGATTACTGTTGAAACATACAGGCTTAGTAAATTTGGTTGAATATTGAGATATGGTGAGCAATGTGATATGATTATCAATCGCATCTGAGAGCATGTACTCTCCAAGGATTTGATCAGACCTGGGATAGCCATTTTAGCCAAACATATTTTTAAAACGCCTAATGTATTCATGCAGTCAAACATCGAGCTAACCTGACATGAAAATCATGTGTTCTATTTAATTCTTACCTACCCCAACAGAGAATATAAAGCCAGCCACTTTTAATCTAAAGGATTCCCTTGAATGTATTCCCGAAATTAATTCGTTTGTTTGTTTGCATGAACAAACAGAAACCATTTTCAGTTTCCTTTTCTCCATTCGTTTTTTTTTTTCATCACAAATCCATTTTTGTCACGGCCTCCGCAACCTTCTCACCTGAGTCTATATCGCACTGTGTATAGAGACCAGAGCGTCACCATCGCCACCACGCTGTCACAACCAGCACCAACGTGACTGAGTTCCGCTCGCCAAAATGAAGCCATTTCAACATTATCAAATTGTGGCTCCGCACGTTCTACAAACGACGGAAACTGCTAGATCTGCTGACATTTGGGCATAGGTAAGTTGGCACTTCACTCTTCTTGTGCTTCTTTTTCTCCGAGCATATTTCGACCACCCACCCCCCTCGCACACGTATTGGGGAATGGGTGCGCGCCGCCGAATTAGAAAGCTGGGAGGCAAACTTTCATAATTTCTATGCTAATTAAGGGGCTTGAGGGTTTCTTTTTTTTTCTCCGACATACGATTGGAGGAAAGCTACCGGAAAAGGTGCAAAGCACGTGGAAATGGCTTTTCGCTTTTCCGCCGAGAGTGCGGCCTCCCACTAGGTGCGCTCCGGAGTACTATTGCTTGGCAACTGTGTCGAGTTGAGACTGGCTCGTCACAGAAAGACGTCAGAGTCGGAAAAAGAATTCTGCAATGATAACTCGTAATGAGTTTTCCTTGTTTCCGGGGGTGCTCGGATGGCCGGTCATTTGGGGTGGGAAGGGGAGAACTGTGAGTTCTTTCTCGATTCAAGAGTTGAGATTGGCGGGCGCTCTATTTGGATGATGGATACTTTTCGAAAAAAAAAATATAATGGCGAATTCGCTTAAGTGTTGAGGAAATGGAAGGGATTGCTGTGGAAAGTAAATAAGTTTGGCTCTTATATTTGAGTGATGGGGATCTTAATGGGATCGTTTGAAAGATTACTTGAGACAACTACTTTATCAGATTTGTTGTCGAATAATTTGTTTTTCTTTAATCGGGTTTGGAACAGGACTACGTTTTCTATGTTTCAAAAAAGCACAGCAAATTAATTCCACCACTTGATTGTACACACAGCCGAATATGGATGGGCTTCACCAAAAACAATTGAAAGCTCTGGCAGTGACAAACAAGGTCCATTATACGAGATCATCAATATACGATAGCCGTCGATTGGTGAGCATTGAGGATTATTTTTTGTACATATGCAATTAAACTGCCAAAAACTAACGACTAGAGTGAATTACTTTCATAATTGACTTGCAATAATTATTGCTTTCCTAGAATAACAAAATCGTGCTATTGAACCTATTCTGTTGTTTGATAACGACAACACCTAAAATTAATTATGGACGCTGTCTAATATTACCTTTTTAATGCAGCTTGGTAATTTAGAGCAATTAATGGAGATAAAAAAATAAATAAACATTTTGTGATAGCGAGCTGGATCAACTTGGTTTAAGCTGTTGGCAAGATTTGGATAATCGATTTTCAAATTGTATTCGGATTTGAAAGTTAGTGACTGATTTATAAGCTCGAATTAACATTGAGTTGAAGCTGTGATTGGATTAAAATTTAAAAAATTATAGATTGCAATTCATTATTATATTCGGAATTACGGTTCGAACTTTGAGGACATTGCAATGGAAATTTCAGGTGCGATGAACTGCTGAAATTAGAATGTTGTCCGGATTTTGAATTTGAAGCGTTAGGAACCTCTGCCGGTAGATCACGCCACGTTGCGCGCCAAGCTTCATACAGGTGTGTAAAATAGCTTGGTAAGCAATATAAAATTATAAGAGTCAGCGCCAACCACCGTCATCATCATCATCATCATCATCATCATCATCATCATCATAATCATAATCATCATCATCATCATCATCATCATCATCATCATCATCATCATCATCATCATCATCATCATCATCATCATCATCATCATCATCATATGTGGTCAAACCTTTGTAGGGGTATGTGGCGGGACCATCATCATTATATCATCATTAAAACCAATCCAAATCCAATCCAAATCCAATCCAAACCCAATCCAAATCCAATCCAAATCCAATCCAAATCCAATCAAATCCAATCCAAACCAATCCAAACCAATCCAAACCAATCCAAACCAATCCAAACCAATCCAAACCAATCCAAACCAATCCAAACCAATCCAAACCAATCCAAACCAATCCAAACCAATCCAAACCAATCCAAACCAATCCAAACCAATCCAAACCAATCCAAACCAATCCAAACCAATCCAAACCAATCCAAACCAATCCAAACCAATCCAAACCAATCCAAACCAATCCAAACCAATCCAAACCAATCCAAACCAATCCAAACCAATCCAAACCAATCCAAACCAATCAAACCAATCCAAACCAATCCAAATCAAATCCAAACCAATCAAACCAATCCAAACCAATCCAAACCAATCCAAACCAATCCAAACCAATCCAAACCAATCCAAACCAATCCAAACCAATCCAAACCAATCCAAACCAATCCAAACCAATCCAAACCAATCCAAACCAATCCAAACCAATCCAAACCAATCCAAACCAATCCAAACCAACCAAACCAATCCAAACCAACCAAACCAATCCAAACCAATCCAAACCAATCCAAACCAACCAAACCAATCCAAACCAACCAAACCAATCCAAACCAATCCAAACCAACCAAACCAATCCAAACCAATCCAAACCAATCCAAACCAACCAAACCAATCCAAACCAATCCAAACCAATCCAAACCAATCCAAACCAATCCAAACCAATCCAAACCAATCCAAACCAATCCAAACCAATCCAAACCAATCCAAACCAACCAAACCAATCCAAACCAACCAAACCAATCCAAACCAATCCAAACCAATCCAAACCAATCCAAACCAACCAAACCAATCCAAACCAATCCAAACCAATCCAAACCAATCCAAACCAATCCAAACCAATCCAAACCAATCCAAACCAATCCAAACCAATCCAAACCAATCCAAACCAATCCAAACCAATCCAAACCAATCCAAACCAACCAAACCAACCAAACCAATCCAAACCAATCCAAACCAATCCAAACCAATCCAAACCAATCCAAACCAACCAAACCAACCAAACCAATCCAAACCAACCAAACCAATCCAAACCAATCCAAACCAATCCAAACCAACCAAACCAATCCAAACCAATCCAAACCAATCCAAACCAATCCAAACCAATCCAAACCAATCCAAACCAATCCAAACCAACCAAACCAATCCAAACCAATCCAAACCAACCAAACCAATCCAATCCAAACCAATCCAAACCAATCCAAACCAACCATCCAACCAAACCAATCCAAACCAATCCAAACCAATCCAAACCAACCAAACCAATCCAAACCAATCAAACCAATCCAAACCAATCCAAACCAATCCAAACCAATCCAAATCCAACCAAACCAATCCAAACCAATCCAAACCAATCCAAACCAATCCAAACCAATCCAAACCAACCAAACCAATCCAAACCAACCAAACCAATCCAAACCAATCCAAACCAATCCAAACCAATCCAAACCAATCCAAACCAATCCAAACCAATCCAAACCAATCCAAACCAACCAAACCAATCCAAACCAATCCAAACCAATCCAAACCAATCCAAACCAACCAAACCAATCCAAACCAATCCAAACCAATCCAAACCAATCCAAACCAATCCAAACCAATCCAAACCAATCCAAACCAATCCAAACCAATCCAAACCAATCCAAACCAATCCAAACCAATCCAAACCAACCAAACCAATCCAAACCAATCCAAACCAATCCAAACCAATCCAAACCAATCCAAACCAATCCAAACCAATCCAAACCAATCCAAACCAACCAAACCAATCCAAACCAATCCAAACCAATCCAAACCAATCCAAACCAATCCAAACCAATCCAAACCAATCCAAACCAATCCAAACCAATCCAAACCAATCCAACCAACCAAATCCAATCCAAACCAATCCAAACCAATCCAAACCAATCCAATCAAACCAATCCAAACCAATCCAAACCAATCCAAACCAATCCAAACCAATCCAAACCAATCCAAACCAATCCAAACCAATCCAAACCAATCCAAATCCAATCCAAACCAATCCAAACCAATCCAAACCAATCCAAACCAATCCAAACCAATCCAAACCAATCCAAACCAATCCAAACCAATCCAAACCAATCCAATCCAACCAATCCAAACCAATCCAAACCAATCCAAACCAATCCAAACCAATCCAAACCAATCCAAACCAATCCAAACCAATCCAAACCAACCAAACCAATCCAAACCAATCCAAACCAATCCAAACCAATCCAAACCAATCCAAACCAATCCAAACCAATCCAAACCAATCCAAACCAATCCAAACCAATCCAAACCAATCCAAACCAATCCAAACCAATCCAAACCAATCCAAACCAATCCAAACCAATCCAAACCAATCCAAACCAACCAAACCAATCCAAACCAATCCAAACCAATCCAAATCCAATCCGAATCCAATCCAAATCCAATCCAAATCCAATCCAAATTCAATCCAAATCCAATCCAAATCCAATCAAAATCCAATCCCAAACCAATCAAAATCCAATCCAAATCAAATCAAAATCCAATCCAAATCCAATCAAAATCCAATCCAAATCCAATCCAAATCCAATCCAAATCCAATCCAAATCCAATCCAAATCAATTTTCTGAGCACATACAGAAGGTTAAGACAACAACTGAGATGAGAAATAAAGATTTTTATCAGATTTATAAGTTGTAACTAGACATCGTATTCGCATTATGGTTTTGGAGATTGTATTAACCTTTTGTCTGTGCTCTGGGGTCAATATGACCCCAGGCCATTTTGAGTGGCTGCCATTCTTTTAGTTTTTATCCGATTCTCCTAATTTTTGGTAGTTTGATAAAACTCGCCGAGATCTGTCTCCTAGGTGCAAATTCGTTCGAAAAATCTTGAAAATATGCGCTACAGTGTACTTTTTTCAAAAAACTTACGTTGTCTGTGCTCTGGGGTCAAATTGACCCCAAATTGAAATTGCTATAACTTTCTTAATGTTTGGCCAATTTTGAATTTTTGGAGCTGTTTCGAAAAATAATTTAATCACCTTTCAGGTCGTTACCAAAGATTGACTATAGGTGGGCGGGTACATCGCGGGAGGGTTTTGTAAAAGGGTACAAAACAGTGGTTTTTCATGCATATTTTACTTTTATCTGATAACCACTACTTATTTTGAAGTGCACCTTTTCAAAAAGGTTATGCAGGAAGCGTGTGCTTTGGCATGAGGCATGATTAGTTTAGAACTTGATCGCTAGGTGGTGGTATATTTGAATTCATTGTTTTAGACTACTCAAGATATTCCGATATATAGAATTTTCCCCATTGTAAATATTCTTATCGCACAAAATTGAAATGTTTAAAGATGACGTCTTTAACAAAGTTCGTCTGGTAGGAATGGACTATCTTGGGACGGAATAAATAATTAGGAAATTTACAAATAGGCGGCGTTAGTGTACTTGCAATATTCTTGCATGTTTGAAATATTGCTTTAGCTTGAGATCCCTCATACCTACACCCAAGTTGTATTCGGCAACATTGTTCAGGATGTCCAGGACTACAAAGCGGTGCTCAATATAATGAGCACTTCTTCCAAGATGCGGCGCTAGTGAGTTGTTATATTTGAGTATATTGTTCCATGTGAGATCTGATGTATTTTGGTTTGTAGCATTTTTGACAAACATGAATGTTGTGGTAGAGTTCATCAAAAGTTTTCTTTGTATTCAACTCAACCTGCTCCAGCGATGCTGCAAATAATAGAATGTGTTCACAGAATATGGTTTAGGTCATCCGAGAAAACCCTGCAATTAAGGCCTTTGGGTCTACACGCGTAACCAAAGATCAGCCAATTTTCCGCCTATTAGTAAAATTCCCAATTATAACTTCCGTCACAAGACAGTCTATTCCCACAAGACGACCTTTGATCAAGACGCCATTTTAACAAATTTTAAATTTGTGCAATAAAAATATTTACACAATTCTATATATCGGAATTACTTGAGTAGTCTAAAATAATGAATTCAAATATACCACCACCTGGCGGCCAGGTTCTAAACTTATCAATGCCTCATGCCAACGCACACGCCTTCCTGTATAACCTTTTTTAAAAAGGTGCAGTTCAAAATGGGTAGGATTTTCGGATATAACTAAAACAGTCGTGAAAATCACTGTTTTTGTACCCTTGTTCACTAAAACCCCTCCCCGCGATGTACCCGCCCACCAATAGTCAATATTTGGTAACGACCTGAAAGATGATTAAATTATCTTTCGAAACAGCCCCACAAATCCAAAATCGGCCAAGCATTAAAAAAGTTATAGCAATTTCAATTTGGGGTCAATTTGACCCCAAAGCACAGACAACGTAAGTTTTTTTGAGCACAGACAGAAGGTTAAAAGTGAATCATGTCAAAATCAAGTAAATAGTAAATGATTTCTAGTTTAATTTTTAGCCTATTGATTGACAATTTCCCCCTCAAAGCCGCGAGGTATGAGCCAGAACTAGGCTTGGCCAGGTAATTCCCATTTCTAATTGTTTATAGAATTCAGTATTTGGAGACGAACACAATGGAATCCAAAAAAATGGCCTGATTTAGATACCTAGCGGCTTTGAGGCTTTCTTAACCAATAGATTTACAATTCAACTAGAAATCTTTCACTGTTTACTGAAAAAATGACTGATTCAAGCTTCAAAGCTGCAGTTAGACACTCCAATTTTTAAAATTTGGAACTATATTTGTTCTTCGGATTTATAAGTTTGGTTTGAATAATTGTGTTTAGGAAAAGGATTTGCAAATTGGAATTTTATTTTAAAGATTCCATTTGAAGATTTGTTGAGTATTTTCATTTTATGATCCATTCGATATAAAGAACAAACAAGAACTGCAAAAACCTTTCATTACATTCTTTTAGCCATCGAAATATTGAGACTAACACCCCTCACTTATCCGACCTCATCCATATCGGTTTTGTTCTGTGCAAAAAAAAATCTCCATGGATGCATGAAACACGACATGGATTGACTGGTTCCATGAAAACCTTTACATTGTCTATCAATACCCCGGTTCTATGATTGTTAGTTCACCACAAAGCCATAACTTTTCAAGCACGGCAAACCTCAGGCCAGCAGATTGCTTACCGTGCAATCCAAAACCTATGCCGATTCAGATCAACAATGGACAGGCAGCCCATGTATCGACCACAGTATCGGTGGTACATGTAATAGGTGGTTACTTCCTGCACTAGAAGTCCGATAACGATGTAAATTTAAGCTGCACTCGACATGAAATTTCACCCCTCAACAGATCGAACCCTTGTTGCGTATAAGGAGAATAGGGAGGCGGATTTCCCGTTGATTAACGAAATGCAAATTAATTCATTTGCCCCAACTTATCGGCTTCTCTGGTACGGAACGCACACACGTGATGCCTCCAACGGGCGATAACATCTCGTCAATGCTACCAATCGACGACGGCGCGGTGTGCGATGTTCCTCCTCCGCTTGTTGGCCATTGAACCTCAACCTGCCGACTGTAATTGAAAAATGAAAATGGACTCCAGGTCCCGGACAATGGGAACCGATGCCAGGTCGGCCGTCGATTGCCAGAGCGTGTCAGATCGCGATGGGCATGTACTTTGTTATCAAGTTATACACTGTTTAACTACATGGGCGAAACCTGATTTCACAATAATGGGATTATGCAAATGTCGGTGCACGGGGATAATCCTTGCGGCGAAAGCCATCAACCGAATGGAAACAGTGCCAATCGACCGAACCGGAGCATGCTTCAATTATGAGTGGAATGGAAATTCTACGCTGGACGAAGTAATAATGGGGGGAAATGGAAAACTGAGGAAGAGGAGGTGACATTGACTGGTGAGAATTTGGCTGGGATTAACTTATGAAATTATGAATGCACGTTTGGGCTGCCATTCTAATTGGATTATTTCAGGTAAAATGATAACTATTTAAGCTGAGCAAATATCCCAGTCGAATCGAGTCGTTGTTTGGTTCTGAAGTAGTTCGCCTTTGCTGCGATTTTCTTCAGCTCCTCTTGGAAAGATAACAACTGTGGTGAAGTCAGTGTGATCAAATTCCTTAAGTACTTTTGTGATTAGAAGTAAATCGGCAAAGTTCTAACATGGCCTCGTACGGAGCGTGGGTGGCTGCCCAATCAGCAGGCAGTGGAATGGTCAACAATCTAACCGTGGTGGACAGAGTTCCGGCCGACATGCTGCACATGGTGGACGCCCACTGGTACCAGTTCCCACCGATGAATCCGCTGTGGCACTCACTGCTGGGCTTCGCCATCGCCGTCCTTTGCTTCGTCTCGCTGGTCGGCAACGGAATGGTCATGTACATCTTCACCAACACCAAAACGCTCCGAACCCCATCCAACCTGCTAGTGGTCAATCTAGCCTTCTCGGACTTCCTGATGATGTTTACCATGGGACCGCCAATGGTGATCAACTGCTACTACGAGACCTGGGTCTTCGGTCCCTTCGCATGCGAGGTCTACGGCATGTTTGGATCACTCTTCGGCTGCGTCTCGATCTGGACCATGACTATGATTGCGTTTGACCGTTACAATGTCATCGTAAACGGCTTGTCAGGCAAGCCTCTGACCAACAACGGTGCCTTGGCTCGTATCCTCGGAGTTTGGGTTTCTTCCTTGTCATGGACTTTGGCTCCTCTCTTCGGCTGGAACCGATATGTTCCGGAAGGAAACATGAGCGCTTGTGGAACTGACTATCTTACCGATACCTTCAGCAGCCGTTCGTACATCCTGGTGTACTCGATTTTCGTATATTTCGCGCCATTGTTCCTGATCATCTACTCTTATACCTTCATCATCAAGGCCGTGTCTGCCCACGAGAAAAACATGCGAGAACAAGCCAAGAAGATGAACGTTGCCTCCCTACGTTCGTCCGAAGCCCAGAACACCAGCACCGAAATGAAGCTGGCCAAGGTCGCCCTGGTCACAATTTCGCTGTGGTTCTTGGCATGGACACCGTACCTAATAATCAACTACACTGGAATCTTCAAGACCTCGCCAATCACTCCCCTGGCCACAATCTGGGGATCGCTGTTCGCCAAAGCCAACGCCGTGTACAACCCGATCGTGTACGGAATCAGCCATCCGAAGTACCGTGCTGCCCTGTACCAGAAGTTCCCATCGCTGTCTTGTACGGATCCGGCTGACGATTCGCAGTCGGTTGCTTCCGCTACAACTGCCGTTGTGACTGAAAAATCGGAATCTGCCTAGAGTGTTTGATGATGTTAAAACGGTTAATTTTTAGTGATAGACTTGTTAAATAAAGTGAGCAATTTATATTTACTTCAGTTTGTCTCTGTGTCCATTTCTGAGAAAGCAACCTGCACGTTTGTAGACGGTTTAGCTGATAAAAATATACCTAATTGTTCTACCATATGGACAATTCACAGCAGATCCGTATTATAGAGATGTAGTAAACCCACAAACCATCTGCCGGAATTTAGTTATTTAACAGAATGCACCAACAAAAGTCGTCGTCACTCGCACGTGTCTTATTTGCATAACACGCAAACCCGGCAGCGTCGACCGAGCTTCATCAGTTCGAAACTTTGTGTCGTTCCCATGTATAGCCATTCGACGTCATTGTTGCCGATTGGAAAGTTTAGGTCCCACGTGTTTCAACCACAACGAGAGTCGGTCGCCAACCAGTGAAACCTTTCTCTTGATTCGATGTAAAAAAAACATTTTCGAATGCGAAGAAGTGAGGTTTTTGTACACAGCTGTTTTTTTTCTGTGAATGTCGCAACAGTCGAAGAAGAACTTTTTGTTCGTCTAAAAGCTGGGTTGCCGAAGCCTTTTGTTGGCATGGCCCGGCTGCCTTAAAAACCGATATGAGCCGTTGTTCGTTCAATGTTGCCTCATATGTTATTCAATTTGGTTGTGGAACAGTTTTGTACATCCGACAGTAAACATGCACATTCTACTGATTACCTATCACACACCATGGTGAAAGGAATGTAGGCAAGGCCTGGCTTTTTCGGCTTAGTAAATATGCATAATTGGAACATGGGGATCGAATTTTCTCAACCTCTCGTGGATGTTAGAGCTCGGTATATGGATTCTTATTGAATGAAATGGGTCGAAGGGTTTTTCAGAATTTTATGGTATTTTGACCGTTGGAATCAATGGATATCTGAAGGGAAGTTAAATTTCAATACATTCTTTTTTCATTTTGCACATAACCCACTATTTTCTTCAGTTTGCAGAGCAGATAGCCCAGGTGATAGAGGCCGGTTGTGCTTAGCTGGAGCTAATGAATTAAATTTGGTTCCAATTCCCGAGACCGTTCTGGTTGGATTATTTTTAAATTTTGCTTCATTTAGAACTCACCGTACAAAATGAGTAATTTTCTTTTTCAAAAAACACCGGAGCCTTTATTATTTTCAATTTATTGATTCCTATTTGTGGCGTGTGCGTATTTCGAAACATTTCGTTTTCGCGGAATTCCACGAAATTTAAGCGTGGCGAAATCAGATTTTATGATTTCGTTTCGTTAAATTCCATAAATTTCGCCGGAAAAAAAATCTAACGAAATCAAACGGAATTCCGCGGAATTTCGTAACAAACTTTAATCAATACAAAACTTTATCTAATAAAATGTTTTGGCTGCGCCGCTAAATAAAACCATAAAGGCTGTATTCAAGATTATGGTAATTCTTCTATTTACTTCTACTACACATTCCAGTTCTGAATCGATAAATACGTTTTTAGATTTTTACTGTTAAACTTCTTCAGCTTTTTATTAGAAATGTTGAAACGGAAATACGCATTTGTTAGTGTAAAGCAATATTTGCTGAGTCTGTCAATATATAACAGTTCTGGGTGAATTGAAAGCATCTCGGTTAAACTTTGTTGGAAAGACAAAAGCTAAAATACTTTACTTCAAATATTTTACGGATATTAGCATTCAACTGAGTTTTTGCATCTGCAAAAACTCTTCAATTTATCCACTGCTTTTCGATCAGATTTGATTAATAATGTGCAAAAGCTAATACACTTTTGCAAACATTTGTCTCCGCTAGAATTTACGTAATGCTATTTTCAAATGATGATTTATTGATGTTCATTTTTGGATGCGATATCATAGTGATAAAAAGTTTTTTTTAAAGACTGCCTAACAACGAAAGTTGGTGCTTGTTGGCTGGTCTTAGAGTGTAACTGTTCGTAAAATGAATCAGAAAAATATAACTTTGTCTTACAGGCTCTGCTTTAAAACCGGCGTGAGAGCCCAAGTGTCATGCAAAGACATCATGCCAAATGACATATGACGTACCTATTGGAGTGGTTTCGATTAATTGCCTCATATTTTATATTCAAGGCAATGTACTGTTAGAGAAAAATAAAGGACGGAAAATCATAAAACGAAAGCAAGGTCACAACTGCACCGATACAGCACATAGACGCCTGATTTGGTAAGATGTCGAAATTTGGGTAATGGCTGCCCTTTTATACAAAATTCACTCTATAATCTCCCTCGTTCTCATTGCATACTACATGGTTTCTTTTATGGCCTGCTACGTTTGATGTTCGATACCCTATTCATAATATCAGCCGTACACAACTGTGGAATTCTGCTGTGTTTACACATGAAACGTTAAGGGTTTGGTTAAGGGATCTCTTCGGATTTTTAACGGAAGATTCTGCAGAATTTCGTCGGAAAGTTCTTCTGCATGTTCTCGAGAAATTTCGTTGAAAAATACTTTGGAACTTCATCGAAAAACTCTTTGTATTTTTTCGCAATTTCTTTAAGAATTTCTTCCGATTGTATTTTGTGAGATTTTCCGGGATTGACCTAAGAAAGTCTCCGGCGTTTCGGATACTCGATCGTAACTGGATCGGGAAATGTCAAACTTCAGACACCAGCAAGCCACATGTTGGACGGAATTCAAGACCCCACATGTTTCGAAAATAATCTGGAATAGACTAGTTGGTGCGAAGAGAGGACATGATCTGTTGATCCCTATGGCTGGGCACATCGTTCCAGCAGAGTGCTGTTGATCCCTTAAGCTTCGTAGCTGCGTGGAATTGGTAGCCAACCGCTGATTCTCCCAACCCGGACTGCCGGTTCTCCTAATCCGGGTTTCGGCGTCTCCCAGTGGAACTGAAGTGGTGAAACGTCGGTCTTAGTGACCGATCCCAGCCAAATTGTTCCCTGTGAGATCTTTTGGCATTCCAAAATGTCCCGGGACCTTTTTGGCTGAATAGGGTATTTGGTCGAGTAGGACATTTGGCAGAATACGCTATTACAAGTCTTTCTGTTATTATTTGAAAAGTTGCTAAAAGGCGTCCAGGAAGCTTGTGATTTGTGAATGGCTCCAAAAGCATAATAGAAAATAATAGGTTAAAAACGAAATTATCATATACATTATCAAAGAGACGTCAAGCTGAAAATGATTGAACTGAATAAAAAAGGACTCTGAAGTCGATTTGTACGCGAGGGATACGTTCCGTGTGAATCAAAACCACGTAAATCCCAACAACCGCGATTATTATAAAATTCGCGTGATATAAGAACCGTGTTAAAACGGCTTCATCAAATGGTTTTGTACGGTTTTTCGGGGTTTTCGAACTTTAAAAAAAATAGCATTGAGAAAATTCAGTCAGCTGGGAGACGAATTAACGAAGAATGATGATGTATAAGAACTGAAGGTGAAATCACTGAGATGTTTGATAGTTTAGTAACTCATTCAATATTTTTTCAAACCTAAACATTCACTCAATCACATTATCACACATTCTCATATTCGCTGACTTTTTTCTCACCTACTCAGTCACTTATATAACCTCTAACTCTTCCACTTTTACACGCAATCAAATTCTCACTCAGTCACTAACTTATACACATCCGAAGTAACATTTTAAGATTTATCATGCTCTATAAGAGGTTTTCATGACCAGTTGCTAATAAAACTTATAACTCCACCAAAACCTCTTCATAACATCATTAAGATAGCCTTCCGGCCTAATGGACCAATCGAGAAGAAGTTATTAAAACCGTATTAAGAGTAATAATAAAACTGCAATAAAACATTGTTTTGAATTTGTTGATACTCTACAAGAGGTTGTCGTGACCATCATAAGAGTAACAATAAAACTGTTTCATTTTCATATTATGGATTTTATTTATTGTCATTCCATTGCCTTTGTTTTTATTTTCACTAGATAACAATGTCCCCTATGTAAAGCTGATGTGTGGAAAATAATGTTTCTGATTTGATGTTGAAAATGGAGAATTATTTAAGTAGTTTATACAACAGAGTGACATGCGCAACCAAATTTATCGTGAATATTGAGTTTGTAGAAGCTTAAAATCAACGCGCCTCGAAATTATCGAATAATCACAAGAAAACTGGAAATAAAATAATTTTACAAACTGCTCAAAATATTTCAATTTCAAATAGTTTGTGATAAAGTAATCCTGCTTCTATCAAAAAACCTCAGAAATAATTGAATTCCACTTTTGAATAGTTCTTTTGATCGTAATTGATGCATTTTTTCAATCACGGCTATGACGTTGATCATTATTTCAACATGGCGACATTCCTTTTTATGAAAACAAAAATCTGGCGATAAATAGCTCAATGGCTTTTGTGATAACCTCAATAATTCTCCTTGGTTACTTCATGACCGTTTTAAACTTGCTATAAAACTTTGTCATGATTACACTTCCCTACAATAGATGGCCTTCGGTTCGATAACATGCAGCCTAGTGGATGAGGCGGGAAGCACTTTCTCATCCTACGGGCAACGATGCCAAATCTGTGGAAATAAAAGCTCTCGGTGGATTTGCGAATCTGTATAAGAAATCCACGAATGCTAATAATTTCCTGAAATTAGTGAATCTACGAATATATGAAATATTACCCATTCGTATTTTTGGTGTAATTTGTAGGAATCAAATATGTGTATGTTACAATGGCAAATTATTTAACCAGGTGGACATGTGCTTAAGGAAAAATGCAAAAAATATTTCCTCCTTCACTTTTTTGGAAACCGGAAACTTGAAATCATCGTGAATTAAAATGATTCTTTATGAATTAAAATGATTGCGGCTTTTCATGACAGCATTTCATATTTATGTGTCTCATTTCTCAAATTAATATCAAAACATAAGAGTTACAGTTGAATAATTTTCAAATAACCCTGCTCATAGAACATACTCAATATTGACAGAAATCGAATTGTTTTTGACAAACCTTTATTGGTATTATTGGATAACACCGGAGATTCTTAAGACCAGGGGATTTTTTACCTGTCCCTTTTTAGTATTTTTTTTTAATTTGGGAAATGAGAAGCAACTTAAGAAACACATGTCACTCACACTATGTCGGTAAAAATATGCTAACCTCATTTTGCGTCTTATTGCATTATTCACGTATAAGTTATACAGCAACACTGCTTTCCAAATTCAACATGGCGAATAGATCGAGTTACGTTGAGTTGTTTTATAGCAGTGACCAATATTGGTTTTATGACGCATTTGAAAGCAATAATAAAACTATTATTAAAACTTCATAGCTAGCAAAAAGTTTAGTTTTAAAACATGGTTTATAAGAGTTTTATTGATATCTCAAGAGTTATATAAAACCTTTGTTCGTTAGCATTGTTTATGACCACCATAAAACAATAGGCTTTGATTATTCCCACAATAAAACCTTTTTGAAATTCATATAAAACCCAACGGTCACAGAATTGTTACTTGGGATATTTGCTCGTTATCTGACTAGCTAACTTCCTTACCCACTAACATTCTCTTACCTTTGCTTACTCACTCACTGAATTACTCATTCACCTATCTACCCACTATCTCGCATACTCACTTAGTAAATTACTTACTTTCTCATGTATTGATTAATTCGACCGTTATATCTTTTATTCTTAGTCTGCCATACATTCATTTGTTTTCTCGTGGATTCACTTTTCACTCATTCATTCACGTACTCACTTATTCATTTGCTCATTCACCCACTGCTTCACATGGGTACTTCCTCACTGATTGATAAACTAGTAATTTTTCCAACTCACTCAATTACTCGTTCCCCTCGTTCATTCCTTTTTTCTCACTCTAAAGCTTTGCTCATCGTCTGATTAACTCATCAATCACTCACTCATTCACTGACTTGATTACTCACTCACTCACCCACTTGCTCACTCACTCACTTGGGTCATTTGACCGAAACCCATTCGGCAGAATGCGACTAGACCGAGCAAACCGTTAGGCCGAAAGTCATCCGGCCGAATAGGACATTTGACCGCAGAGGTCGTTTAGAAAGTGAGAAATGAGGTGTGAAAAGTTAGACGTTTCACTTATCACTCTGCATCCCTCACTTCTCACTGTAAAAAGCGAGAAGCACAAAGTAAGCAGTGAGACGTCTCACTTCTAACTTTTTTCAGTGAGCAGTGAGAAATGGATAGCGAGACGTCTCACTTCGCACTACTCACTTTTCATAGTGAGAAGTGGGAAATAAGTAGAGAGAAGTCAGACGTCTCACTTTTCACACCTCATTCCTCAATTTTCACTGCTCGGCCAAATGGTCTGTTTTGCGAAATAACATATTCGGCCAAATGACATGTTCGGTTCAGAGTCTATTATATGTAGAGTTGCGCAAGGAGTGAAGCCAAATCTACCTATTGAACTGTCAAACCGTCTACCTATCGAGCAAAGTCAACAAATGCTTGTTGGAGAGGCGGAAGTATTGTTATCGCCTAATGATTATTATGGCGAACTTAAATGCCTGAATTGAAATGTATTAGATTTGATCTAGAAACAGCTTCACACATCAATACATTCCCCAATAAAGTAGCAACAAGAAACTCACGTGTTTGCACTCTGTGGGTGACTAGGTTATTGAATTAAAAAGCTTTAGAAGTGAACGCTCCCGTGAAGTCACTTGAAGGGTTGAACAAAAGTGAAAGTTGGCAACAGAATAACAAGAGCATTATTCAGAATAAGTGTAAGAAGATCCTCTTTGCGTAACTCTATATAGGATATCTGTTCCCATATTAATAACAGCCCGTAAGGTACCCCGGGGCAAGTGAAAATACGGGGTAAGTGGGTACTATGGCTGACGATTAATCGGTGAACGTTTTTAATGGTAACAATCAAGATGAATACACCACTAGGTGTTCCAATCTGTCAAATTCACGATTCAGCCATCTTGGATTTTAGTATGGGAGAGCCAGCCGGTTTGTTTTCGTTTTGCACTGAAAATGAATTTTTCACCCCCGCCTTCTTCTCTTCCACAAACTAAGCACATTGCAACACCTAGCTGTGTATTCATCTTGGTAAAAATGTTCTAGAAAGATAAAGCAGAACTATCAACTAATTCACCTGACACAAAAATATTTGGAATCAAAACCATTTGCGGAACCATACTAATGGTATTGTTTAATCATGACTTTAAACTACTGGCAAAAGCTATTACTTTTATTTGAATTCAATGGATTTCCAACAAAATAGTAGTTTCTGAATTCATCATTGATGTGGAAAGTTAATATTTTGAGCAAATTAATAATTGTGTGACATTGAAAACGATTTAAAAGTTTTGATTAAAGCCAAAATCTGCAATTTTCACTTGCCCTTGAGATTTAACATATATGGGGCAAGTGGGACATACTTGAACAACATTTTCGATAGTCATTTTACCTGTTTTTAGATTGTTGTGTAGTGAAAAATAACTTCGACACTCATATATCATATGAAGCTGAATCAAATGCAGTTGATATCTTTAGTTTCGTTGTTTAGAAGTAGTGTACAGTTGATTTACCAAATGTGTATTTTACTTTCTGAAAATTATCTCCCTCATGGAAAAGAGCAATGATTATAACTATGCGGAATTTTCCGTTACAGTGCAAATATTCTATTTTACAATAGATCAACAGGTTTTGTTATTTTTAAACTTCGCATCAGACTTAAAGATTTTCAGATAAATAAAGTGCTTAAGGCCATTTCGTTCTATTACAAGTTTACAACACTGTGCATCGCCTGAATAAAAACGTTCCTTTTAAAGTTCTAATTTATGTAATAATTTGTGTTCTAAGTAGAGAAACATTCATTTGAAAGGTGAATAAAGATTTGCTTATCCTTTCGATCTAATACATTTGGTAAGAAAGTAAGCTAATAGCAAATGGAAAGCCAGTCAACGGCCAATTAAACAGTAAACCTGCTGTTGTCTTGTTTTTATGTCCGCTAACATTGTAATCCCTTTCTTTTTGCAAAAACAAAAGTCTGACAAGCAATAAACCTCCATCCATGATCTGAAATACGACGACTCAGAAATTACATGAACATTATATCTACATTCTTCGAATTAGTTTCGTTCGCCAGTATAAAGCAGAATAGGTCCCACTTGCCCCGTTTGAAGGGGTAAGTGGGTCCCACAGGTAAATTTATTTCTGTCATTACCAATATTTTTTGTAACTAAATAAATGGCTTACAACACGTCTACACTTCAACAACGGAAGCATATTATGATGTATCCGTGGTTAATGTCCTGAAATACCCTGTTTTCTAAGTATGCGTTAACAATTTTGTTAAACTAGCGTTTTTTTAGGTCCCACTTGCCCCGGGGTACCTTATATTAATCCTAACCGTCAATAAACCAAATAAAAAAATCAATTTAATTACAATTTCACACATCGTATGTACACAATAATGGATGGAACACATTCTCGTATGTTTGGAATATTATTCAAGATTTTCTTTGAGTAATGTTTTAATGCACAAGAATCAAATTATTAAAAGATAAAATTATAAAGCACTTACCTCTGAACTGTTGGTTTGATGCACTGCTCGATTGCTACTAACAGATTCATCAGTTTTCACGCCGTTGTTTTCCACTCAATTTCAAGCTAACACAAATCTATCTTTCAAAATTTACTTCACAACATATAAAGCACATCACATTTTAACTATAAATATAATTATATTTGAAAAACTAATGCGATTTCCTATAGTTTGATATAGGTTTATTTCGAAAAACGTCTAAATTATCCTTGTCCGTATTTCAAACTGTTTACATGGCTAGCAGTACTCTCAAGGGTTGCCGACCTAGATTTTTATTTCAAAAATGCTTGAATGAACTTTCATTGTGAAGTTCAACTCTTATGTTTGTTAAATAAGGTAGATTGAAAAGATAATATATGACGAACATAAAATTAAACAAAACATTGAATAATTCGGCATCACTGCCATCACATCGTTACGTATACACACAAGTAATAATGTGCGTATTTTGTGTTGGAAACAGTATTATTGATATAGGTACAACCATAGGATTTACTGTTTTTGAATGTTATTGAAATAGGTACATGGCGGTGATGATGTTTTTTAGCTAAATACTTCTATAATGTGATAATAATTTCATTTTTAAAGTTAGCAAATTGTTTTCAAATAAAAATTACATGAGCCGAGCATAATTATTCTCATGTTTCTTGATTATTGGGTGAGAAATCAATGCATTTCATATGCCCAATGCCTTATTGTTATTGATATAGGAACAGATACCCTAATAGACTTTGGTTCGGTTAAATGATCTGTTCGACCAAATGTCCTATTCAGCTAAATCTCGCTAAACTTTTCAAAAGGACCTAAGCTACGTTTTTTCATGAATTAATTTGAATACTGCAATCAATAGCATTCATGTTGTTCTGTTGAATGAGCTATTCAAATTAATTTATATAAAATGTTACTTAGATCCTTTTGAAAAGTTAGTTGGCCAAATGTCATGCTCCGCCAAATGGTCTCTTCTGCAAAATAACATATTCGGCCAAATGACATGTTCGGTTAAATTATCTGTTCGACCAAATGTCCTATTCGGCCAAATGTCTTATTTAGCCAAATGTCCTATTCGGCCAAATGTCCTATTCGACTAACTGTCTTATTTGGCCAAATGTCTCATTCGGTCAAATGTCCTATTCAGCCAAATGACTCATTTGGCCGGATGACCCGTTCGGCCAAATGACTTTCGGCCAGATGGGTTTCGGCCTAATGGTTTGTTCAGCTAAATGGCTTTCAATCGAATGGGTAGCTTTGTTGGTCAAAGGCACCAGTCTATCGTACTGAGGGTCGTGGGTTCGAGTCTCATCGAAGGAAAGAGGTTACCTCCAATACATTTTTCAAATCAAAATCTTCTATATAATATAGATATTCACAATAGAGTTTTTAGAACATTTTAAATTATTGTACAAGTTGGGTGGTGCAATACACGGAAAATAGGCAATTAACTTTGATTGATGATGATGATGATGATGATGATGATGATACTACCATCTATTGTAGCAAGGCATCTGCCGATAGCACTGGCCATATCTGACAAACGATTTGATCATGATTATACTATTGTTTGTATTTCATCAAACTCCTGTATGAAGGGCCAAAGATGGGTGGGTGGTTCCATAAGCAGAGACACTTATACGAATCCACGGGATGAATAGAGAATCTCCTTCCAGAAGAAAGTTCGTACATAAAATAATATAATCTAGCCCTCGTTTCCCAGATTGACCCAATAGATGGGGAGAAGAGCCCGCCCTTTATCCACGAGATGTTAACAATAGGAAGTTGGCGATTCCACTCTTCCTATCCAAATCGCTTCAATCGAGTGCCCTGATGGTAATTTTTTATGGTATATAATCATATAGTTTCAATGCAATTGGGTAAATATATGTATAAAATGGAATTTTCTCACCAAGTTTCAATTCGCATGTCCTGGATGAGAGGGGACCTTTCTTCAACACTAGCTAGTTTTAGATTTATGCTGTCTTCAGAGATGCCAATAGTTCGTCAAGAAATGTCCTGTTTTAAATCGGAGAATATTCATCGTTCTGGTTCACAAATTGACAAATAAACTTCTAGATTTCTGAAAAGATGAAATAAAAACACGGGTGGCAGTATCATACATAAACATACGTTTGATTAAAATGAATATGTATCCTGGTTTTTTCTTGTAATATTCAGAAATTAAAAGAGTTGGCTATAAGATTGGTGAAAAACCTGAGTGAATCGGTTGAAAAACAACTGAGATATAGCCATTTTCAGAACGGATGAATCCTAGTGTTTCAGATCATATAAATTGATCTGTATGATGTCATTCTTGTCTTTATGGTCAGAAGGTAAGGGGTATGTGTTGGTTAAATCATTTTGTTTGCCTAAGTTATTGGTTCTTTATTGTTTTGCCTTTCTCGTTCAACAAAGTTGTACCGAAAGGCTATAATTTCCCTCCAAAAACGATCTTTTTATAGAATCCAGGCTTGAGCCAGGATCAAAAACTGTTCCATGATTGAAAAATAGAATTTTGAATTCTTAAAAAAAAAAAAAAAATAGACTAAGTATCAAACAATATAAGACGAATGTTTTTATTTAAAACCCAATGTACTTCAATTTCATCAATTTCAATAAGATAACACATTTCTTCTTCGTATAAATACGTATTTTGTTCCTTATTACTTAAATATGTTTTCCGTGATCCATTAGTTAAGAAAAATAAAGAAGATGTTTTTGATTTTGTTAAAATCATAAAACTGTATTTTTGGAACGATGTTGTGGCAATTTTTTTGTTAAATGATTTAAATTTATTCAAAGTGAACAATAAAAACCCAGAAAAAATCACCTAGCGGTTATATTGCCTTTCTCGTGTATTATAAAACAAGAAAACACATAAGAGAGGTCAAAATTGCACTTTAGGGAGATAGACTCAGTTATTTTCATCAATTCAGATTTTATTGCATTCATCTAAATGCATTGCAGCAGTTTTGAAAAAAAAACAAAATTTGAATTTTCTGCTGATCATTATTGTCTCCAACAGCTTTTAGAAAACCAAAAATGCTTGAGCGAGTAAACAAAAGGAAACTTGTTGATCGTTGCAAAAGGATCAGCATTATAGATTAATTTTTAAGATGAATAATATTACTATCCAGTTTTACTCAATTTAATGTTCCCTAATAATCTGCCAAAAAGACAGCAGATGGTTATTTTTGAGTAATTTCGTTTTATAATTTTTTTCAAAATAACATTTTTCTGCAACAAGTAAAATCATATGAATGTTTATTATAATCAGTTAAAGCGATTGCTATTCATCAATTTTGAATACTGAAGTCAACATTTTTATTACACATAAAACGTGACAGCATAATGGCAGTGTTAATAAAGAATTCCGTTCAAATCGCACAAATCACTAGAAGAATAAATTTAGTTTGTTATATCGATTTAGATTTTTCATGTTGTTGACTCCGTTTTTTTTTAAGAAAAACTATTCAATGTGTGCAGTAAATCTTAATCATTACTCATCAGTATGGAATAGCCCTATCTTTTCATAAATATTGGAAGTTAAAGTTTTGTTTTAACTAACCATGAATCGTATAAAAAAGCAAGATATCAAAGCTTTAAGATTATTGAACTTTTCAAGGTTTCATACGAAAGTTCATTTAAAAACGTTCCAATTATTGGAAATAAATTCAGTTATTAGTGAATATGAGTACGTACGTATTAGATTACGAAAAAAAAAACAAAAAAAAATGTATTGAATATTTCCGGAATTCCAACAACCAAAATCAATAAATTAAATTTTATCTGCTCATTTAAACGCCGCTTTCATCAAAAGTCCTATTAAACAATCGGTATGCAAGTTAAGATTGAAGTCAATGGAACAAGAGACCATGATGAATAGATGTGATTTGCAGAACCTCTGAACCAATAACAGCTAGTCACCGAGACTAGTGATAAAGTGCTAATTTGATTCTAATGGATACAGAGTATTTGCCGGCAGGAGTTCAATTTCGAGCAAACCCCTCAAAATGAAGTTAGAGCAATATTAGTATACTCTTCGATGAAAATTAGCTACACTGAATAACGTTCCGTAAAAGTAAATTAGAGCTTAAATTTAGTATGGCCAGATATTTGAAAGATGCTTTCTAAGGAAAGAGAGCAAAATAAATAAAATTATACTTAATAATTCTCGATCCAAATGTCCAAATTTTTAAACTTCGTACGAATGCTTGAGTGTACTGATTGAAGACGGAGCTATCCTGATGAATTATTTTGAGTACTTCCACAGGTTCGGCTATTGTTGCGGACTGAACAACTGGAGGGCTGTAACAACATGCAAGGCCGCAGTTGACGACAATGCATCCATAGCTTATGTCCTTTACGTGATATTTTTTAGAACTGGAGCGTTTCGGATATCGATGCATGGATTTGAATTTCGATTTAGTATTTTCTTCTGCCTTCATCAAATCTTGAAAATCCGAAAGTCTCCTACAAATTTAGCTGGCCAACATGCGAATGATTATAAGTTAAGGTTTTAGCATCGGGTATTTCATAATCACAGACGCAAACAGAAGTCCTTCGAAATAGATTTTTCGAAAAATTTGAATCCTGAAAAGAAAACAAAAACATGACAGAGCAAATAAAAAATACGTCTTGCCTGGCCGACGCCTACTTGATTCCATATATAGGCAATTAACTTTGATTGAGCTGAAAAATCATAAAATTCCAGACGGGGAATCGAACATTGGCTTGCAGCATGAGCGCCAGTCACCTTATCACTCCAACCATCTCCTCTTCATGAAGGAAGAGAGAGCAAAGTAAAACAGATTCTACATTCTACCGTGAATGCTCTGCTCAACTGCTCTGCTGGTATTTTGCCAATTTAGCCAGAATTATTTATTTTATTTGTTGAAACCACTCTAATTACTTCGTTTTTTTGTTATTGTGCTTTGCTTAGCTTAGTTTAGACTGACTGTAAATATCAATGGTTGCTACTCCGTGATTGATCGGAACTGGTGCAAACTGCGATCCAAGTGAATAGTGGTTGGGATTTACCAAATATTCTCGAAGTGCTCGCGTCAGCAGCTCGCAAATGTTGGAAAGTGATGTGACCTACGCAACTTCTAAACTACAGCATTAGCATTCCCTTAATTTGTTCAACTGTTCATCCTTCGCGAGAATAAACAATCAATCGCTCAAAGTAGGCGATTGTTCATTTGAATTTCAGATTAGGCGCCCGCGTCATCATTTCTTTAACGTAAGAAAAGTAAAGAAATAAAATTGAAAATAAAGTAATATTCACGGCTGTTCAACCACATGGATCGGAAAGCTAATGCCAATCAGCAACCCTTATTTTTTCTCTATTTTGAGGTTAAATAAGAATGTTAAGCTAGACATATTTTGTTAATTTCCGTTTGTTTTGCATTTCTTCCACGCGCGTGTGTGTTTTGCTTGCCGTGACCAGTATATCGTGATGAGAATCTGATTGGTATTAATCCTGATGTGACGGTTGGAAAAAAGATGTGTAGTACTACTAGGGGAAGAAAGGGCACTATTCTCAGAAAAGTGAATATAGGTGCCTTTCGCTAAGAAGCAAAAGCGATAGCTATGTACATATTGGGTATGGTTGATAAATTATCCTGTAATAAAGGATATGGATGTATGACATCTGAAGAATGGAAGAATTGGTTTGATCTCACCGAATTTGATCCGTGATGTAGTTCGTCGTCGGTATCATCAGCCATGGAACCGCTCCTACAACGACGAAGAAGAAATCTGCTTAGGGTCCGTTTCTCGATCTGTGTTTCGCCATCGTTCCTCAAAACATCCCAGATGGGTGGAAAAACACTTTCGAAATCTTGAGTTCACCATTCGAAACAGAAATTATCGCCCAGTTTCTGGTGGACCGTGGAGTGTGCAGTGTTTTTGGTGGAGCTTGCAGTTTTAATTTATGGCTTTCACTTAACTTGTAACACTGTTCTTTGTTTTTTTTTGTTATTGTGATACAAAAACAGTTTTAAGGATAACTTGAGCGTTATATACACCGAGCTTGCTTGGGCGTAACAGCCAAAATTTATTCCTTATGATTCTTTCTTAGACGAGAAGTCAGAAGGAATAAATTTTTTTCAAATGTTGGTCTAGAAATAATTTCGTGGTATGAAATAGCATGCAGCAAAGTAAACGACAGTATTATATATAACTAATAGAGACAATTTTGTCATTGCAGATCTACTATGCTTTTTTATTTAACCAGACTAAGGCAGAGTGGCCTCTACAGTACATTAAAATCTTCTCCATTCAGCACGGCTCTTGGCTGTACCTTGCCAACCACGCAGTCTACGGAGGGGCGGTAAATCGTCTTTGATCTGATTGATCCACCTTGCTCACTGCGCACCTCACCTTCTTGTGCCCGCTGGATCGTTGTCGAGGACCATTTTCATTGGATTACTATTCTGGGCTACGTGCCCGGCCTTTAATCATCAGATTTTTCGTGGTGTGAACGTGAACGATGGATGGTTCTACCAGCAGCTGATACTACTCCTAGTTTATTCGTCTCCTCCACGTACCGTCTGCCATTTGCATCCCACCATAGATGGTAAGCAGCACTCGTAGAGAGAACTACCGGTCTTATGAACGTTTTGTGGATAGTCAATTCGACACGGCGGCGAACTTGATTCGGAGTCGCTTTTACTCAAATCCCGAACATGACTCAAACACTGACGTTTGCGCCCTAAAACTAGAAGTGTCATTGGTTTTCCGTACCTACTGATGTTCAAGATAACAAACAAAATTGAGTATTTGAACAAATGGATGTACCATTTCACCGAACTTGAAGTCTTCGATTGGATGTTATTGAAGAAAGCCCCAATCAGTTTAAGCTGAGCTATCTGTCAAAATTATCCAAGGAAAAGAAGTTGAGACCGATGGATCACCTCCTTGCAACCAGTTGATCAACCTTAGCAAGTTCTTTGATGAAACAGCATTTGTACTCATTTATGTACTGAGATGTTTGAGCTATTTTCATCTGAAATCGATTGCTGCTAACACTGCTAACAAAATCCGTATGGTAGAACAACACATTCGTCTAATATAGTGGCATGTTATCTTTTCAAAATTAAACAGAGAGATTGTTTTGCTAATTCTGTAACTTCAAAGAACACATGTTCACATGGTACAAATACTGCATATTTTCGAACTGCGCCTATGCACAACAAATTTGCATCTTGCACATCCTCAAAGGATAATCTAGATCCGAATTTCGGTTTCGACCAAAACTTGCGTTGCCCTTACCGGCAATAAATCTATCACTCAATATCTGCCTGCATGTGTGCCATCGTCATCGTTTCCAGAAAATTTGATTGTGAATCGAGCCCAGGCAGGACCCTCAGTGCGACTAACATGCCCCTTGGGGCCGGATCACTATGCCAAGGTGCTCGGCAGGGCAGTTTGATTTACGGCGAGGCACACGGATTTATGGATGTGCTGTTGACTGCAGTGGAAAAGCTCTCGGTGAACGTGTGTGGCGTTCGCCGACCGTCCTATTCTTCTTCCTATTTGTTGTGTCGTCATTGGTCACAAAACTTCGGGAGTGGATTGTGTCATAGTTTGCAGAGAAGCCCACTTTTGGCGGAAGATTCTTTATCATCGTCGTCGCCCGTTAGGCTTGCCATGGCTGGTACCCAACGAGTGGCTTCATTGTCAGGCTTGGGCTTTATTTGTGGGTGAGATTTGCTCGAATTGGTGAACGTTTCCAGAGTACTATTTTCTCTTGCCGCAATAAGATGAGTGCGGAGTACAGTACGACAGATGGAAAGGATCTATTGGAGCCGGCAGCCAGTCAGCGTTATTGTTTATTATGACAGCTAAACGAATAATACGGATAAACGAGATAAGTGATTGTTGTTTGCCTTCGGTTCGCCGTCATTAATCATCCGAGGGCCGGCTGTTGGTTGGTTATGATACAGTCGAAGGCAAGCCAGCTCCTCCAAAACGTAATGGAGCATCGGATGTTGTCTGTCTTCGGATCTCTTCTTTCCTAAAGAGGCGGTCATATTTTGCTGGGTATCAAAACAGTGAGCTAAACTGTTGTCATGAATATTGGAACGAGGGACCTTACGGTAGGCCCATCACGCAGACTGCTGCTTGGGGCCTCGACGTGGTCGTTCGTTTTCTCTTTCAAACCATTTGAATTACTTTCACTCGTCCTAACGGTCAAATGATGCGCATAAAATTTAATAAATTATTCCTTCTTGCCCAGCGCTCAACCCACCGGGTCGAGAAGAGCTTCGGAGGGAAGCACCTTTTGATTTCACATGATCCGAAAATTTCAATTTACTCACATGTGATATCATTATGGCAGATGCTTCTATAACAGGGATGCTCAATTTATATCCGTGGATAATTTTATAGTGAATTTATTGTTGTTCCATGAAACTGTATTTTTATGTAAGCTGCAGAATGAGTGTTTTTTAACATCAAACTGATTTTATTCTGGATTTTGTCTTCATCGAGAATGGTCGAGCAAAAATCTTGAAGACACAATTGTTGTTGGTAACAATCACAATACATTAATCCCCATGTTCCATTATTTACATTTGAGAACGACTGCTCTACACTGTCTTTTCCTCATGTTTCCGATATTGCTGACATACGGACCAGTAGGTCCTTTTTCACAACATGCACACTTTGAGTGAACGCATTGGAACTAAGTCAACACAAAGAACCGGCTGTCGTTCGTTCTTTATAGCTCGTCTGCACGTATCTTTCGACAAGTAGGAGTGCGATCTGGTATACAGTACCGCAATACCGATACATAGCAGAAATGAGCCTTAACACGGAGTTCGTATTGAGTGCCACAATGTACCTTCACAGGTAACAGCGTGATTTATATGACTATCATCATATTGAAAAAAAAGTTCAAGGATATTTAGTATTAAATTGCATCTTCTTAGCCTTGAGAAATGATGAAGAAATGTTGGAGAACTACATTTTTTATAGCGTTCGAAATGTGTTTTTATAACAGATCTGATATGCCGCGTACAATATGAGCCAAATAGAAAAGACAATATTTGAATGAGCCGTTTTTGAAAATTTGATTAATTTCACTACCGTCATCGGAGGTTGTAATGCATCATCAGAGGTGAAATAATGTCACAGGCTGGAAAACGGTTTCAGTTAGGGGAATTGGTTCGGTTCTGGGCAGTCAGTCGTATTTTTTTTACAGAAACACAAAAGTTATTTTTGACTTTTTGCAAAGTATCGTAAAGGGAAGTGTTTCAATTGAAATGATAAGTATGTAGTAAATTTGATTTATATTGAGATTGATTGATGGCTGTCACCAAAACGTCAGCCAAAAAGAATCGTCTACATATTCCAAATTAAATTCTAAATTCAACTGTGGTTGGTCATTCTTATTGGTTCAGATGAGGGTTTCCAGCTTTTTCACAAATCTCCCAATTTTGCCGCAGGTCAACATAATTTTATCATACATATTTCTACCAGTTTTTTCGTATCATTTGTACATAATTAATTAAATAGAGATTTTTGTTCTTTTTTTCCGTTTTTTTTTCTGACGTGTCTAGCCATATGAGATACACTTTTTTAAAATTAGCGTTGACCGATTTGCTCGCAATACATTTTATGCGACAGCGGAATCGATTCCATTGCTTTAAATACAAATCCACACAAACCCACAAACCCATACGCCTTCGGATTTCTTCCAAAAGATCGATTTCAGAGTGTGTCCACAGCCCTAGCGTGTTAAATACTCACGATAGACAAAAATATAAAAATCAACTGTGATTTAGGAACAATTGATCTATTAGAAAAATTTCCAAAACTTGAAGAATATTACGGAGAAAAAGAAAAATTTGGATGGCTCCGCGGAAATAACGCGCAGAGGGCAATCCCCGCATAGAACAAATCATACATAGTGTGCGTTGAATTGAACATGATATCAAATCAACTGTCATAAAGCCCAATAAGTTGAATAGCGTGTGTACACGTGTACCTACTTATACAAATATGGAAGGACTCATCATCAGCTCAGCACTCCTTTCATGTCAATAAACATGAAATGTAGGACTGGTTCCTAATATGTAGTAACTCAGTACTAAAGCCAGTTAATCGAAGAAATATCTATCAAATTAAAAAGAATGTCATGCAGTTTCACGTCCTAAAACACTCATTTTGTTGATAATGATTGGTGTTATCGGTGGCTTATTGAGTCTGGGTATACTTATTGTCTCGCCTTGAGGCCGTCGTGACGGGTCTGTTAAGACTCCACCATGATTTGGGTAAGTGTGCTTCGAGCGGCAAACGATCGCTCTGGTAGGTCCTGCTGCTGATACATGCAGCTTTTACCAGAACCCTCTGTCAAGACCCCACCACATCCTAGGCAAGTTCCACATCTCACAGTGGCTAAGGGAGGGGTTGTTGAAACTCTTGGGCATAGTCCTTCCCAAGCAGCACAACTTGTTTCACTACTGAACATTTCACTGTGTTGCAACTATTCGGAAAGAAACAATCTTTGCATATGCGCCATCAAATATAACTCTCTTGCAATCTAAAAAGCGCAAGAGGTGGAGCCTACGGAAACATCCTTCGATTGCAGTAAAATTGCAATAATGTTGCAAAATACTACAGCGGAAAAAAATAAAATAAAAATATAAAACTGGATTCGATTTATGGATCTTGCGATTGATAGTCCTTCACTCTACCGCAGCACCATTCAACACTTCGAAGGGACTCTCTCTGGGACGATAAAAAACATACGATTATGAAGTTTTGTACTAGGGTTTTCTGTTACTTGATTGCACCATCACCGGAAAAAAATGTGAGTTGTCAAAACGTTGAACGATGATAAATAAAACATGAAGACACACTCAACTTTTCTGAAACTTAATTTAAACAAACAAAAAAATTTTGAAAGACGCATTGGAGTTACATGGTACAAACTATGCAACTTGATGATTTTGTTTCGTGTTTGCAACTTAAAGTGCAGTATTCTTTGATTGTTTGTTTCCAAATGTCAAACACGTACTGCATTGCAATATTAATGAAACATTGATCACAACTCGAATGTTTTTGACATCTTGATGCAACTTTTTCGTGCTTCGATGTTTTACCATAGCCTTTAATGAAACTTAATAGAAACAAGCTGCTTTTTGTTAGATGTTGCGTGTGCTACTTGGGTTGTTCTTATTTTTCTTCAGATGGAATTTAATGATGAAATGTCAAAAATGTAAATATAAATAAAACGTCGAAAATTTTGCATTAGCTGTCTTTGATCATTAGCCCGGAAAATATTCATTGGAGGCGCTTTGAATTTTCCAGGATTACAAATTTTTCTTGCAATGTGTAATAATAGTTGAAAATGAAAAATTGTCAAACATATGCAAAAAATTCGAACACTTTGATCAAATTTATAGATAAAAGGGTACAGTGTGCATGCGTTCCACCCTCATGCAAAAAAGGCTGATGAGTTTCCGTTTCAGGAGTGCTCCGAGAAGCCGACGTGAGGAGCCGGATGGGACATCAAGGCAATATGCCTCCTCCAAGCGCAAGTGTGGGAAAATTTCATAAAATATATTGTGTGCGTACTTTTCCATCACGTTATTCTGCATCGGAAACCAACTTGGGGGAGTAGGGTTTCTTTTCTTCACAGAGATACCATGATTCACACATGCTTTTGAAATTGAAATCGAAGAAGGCAGATGGATTGATAAAGTTTCCTATGAAGGATGCAACGAGTCGCTTTCATGATGCACAATAATATGTTTGAATTCTTTATTCAGTATAAATCCTGACTACTATGATCAAGTCGTACTTAAGTACATAATTTGGTCTGGATTCAGCGAAATCACACCAAACAGACGCCTTTTTGACAAACTTGCGTTACTTTGCCTGTAGAATATAAACGGAAATTAATTCTTCTTAATGACGAACTTTCCGGAATCCTATGTTGTTCCACATCGCGTTTTCAAGGGCACCACTTGTATTGAACTGGTTCTACGCTGCCGTAATCTGGCAAAGTGATGGTCCTTGGAAAAAAAATCAAAATAAATTTTTTTTTAAGTATCGTGGAAATGCATAGCAATTAATACAAAAACATGCAACATGATAGAAAAAATGCGATCTATTCCCTTAAAGTGCTTTTTTGACCTTTCTTCTGTAATTTTTCAATACATTTTGCGATGCACGAGAAAAGCATCATCGCCACTAGGGGGATTAATCTGGGGTCTTTCAATACATTTTACGTTGCACAAGAAAAGCATCATCGCCGCTAGGTGGATTAAGCTGGGTTTTTTGTTATGCTCGATAATCGCAATTAACAAAGAAAAAAAGATCAAATAATTAAAAAAAACGTTTTTTGGACTTGTGCCAAAATGACGCTCATCCGCAGCTGGATTTTCGTTCCGCAGATATTATAGACCCCAAACTAAACTGTGGTGGTGGTCTCTTAAGGCTGCTCGGCCCGGGAGCGGGCCATTTGACATAAAGTCATTTGGCATAACGCCATTTGGCATAAGGTCATTTGGCATAAAGGCCATTTGACATAACATTCATACGTTTGCTAAATGATGACTAAGTGGCGCGGAAAACACCCCGGCACTATAGGATTTCGGGCGGTCATTAATCGAAAATGTCATGTCTTCCGAATTATTTTAAAATATTTTCTCTCCATTGTCAATACTCTAATTAAGAGAAATTCTGAATTTGAAGTCTCTAGGTGCACTAGTTCCAAAGATATAAGGTGGCAAAGTCAGAAATGGGTAAAAAAGTTAGCAAATTTTCTGAAAAAAATATTTTATTTTCAACTATTTATTGAAATATTTTTTAATGTTTTTCTTCAATGTTAATACATCATTACAAAGGTTATTGTATAAGCTTTTAAATGGTGTGCAAAACTAATGGTTACACTGTGAAAAAAATTGAAAAAATGCGGAAGCAATATTTTTTCCAAAACGACGCTATTTTCAACTTTGATAGTGAAGAACTTTTTTCCTCAGGAATCCCCAGGTTCTTTTATGATACACATCAAGGACAAAGCTTCGACTAAAATGTCCCTGAAAGAATTTCTTGCCAGTATTTGCAATTAACAGAGTTAAGTCACTCTGATTTTTTTCATTTGTTTTTTACCGTGTTTTGCCTCTCTCGTACTCCAAGGTTAATGCTCATTCCAAAACGAATGTTTGATAGAAGGCCCGGAGACCCCTAGTGGTATATATCAACTAACTCAGCGCGAAGAATTGAGGTGATGTCTGTATGTGTGTGCATGCGCGTCTGTATGTATGTGCGCAAAAGAACGCATATAATCGCCATTTAGACACTTATTTGTGTCCGATTTTCTCGCAACAAGTTTCATTCGACGGGAAATCTAGTCCCATCGTTTCCTATTGAAAATGGGTCAGACTGAACTATGCGCTCAAAGGGTATGGTCAAAATACATTTATTGGTAATAACTTCGACTTTATTTATAACCATTTGAGCTCATTTAATTAACTTTTCAAAGGAGTAAATGAATAAAACCCCCAATGCAATGCAGCACAACGGTAACGGAAGGATTTAACAGTTCGCTCATATATTTCCTGTCAAATTTTACCGTTTCCGTCGCCATTCCGCTGAAATGCGTTTGGGGCTTGAGTGGTTTGAGTCATTCTCTAAACCTAATTTTCTGAGCTATTCATTAGCTACTGATGGAGAACTAAATATGAGATTTCATAATATGTAAATATTTATAAATCTCCTGGAATCAATAATTCCCGACATGTTTATTGCAAAAGTAAAGACGAACAATATCTTAGTTAGAACGGAGCGTATGAAATTCCTGCTAGTGTTCATGAATGTCTGGCTAATGGTAGGGAAATATTTATTCACTCATCTACACTTTGAGGTTCACTGGCTGAACAACCAGCGGAAAGTCAATATAAACAGTTGAAGAAATTTAGAACTCATAATGCAAGAAAATGATCAAGAGAGGCAAATGTTGACATTTTCCTTCGTGCCTTACATGAATCAGATCCATTTTAAGCTCGATTTGGATAACGAGGAGACGTTGGAAAAAATTTTTCACTTAGTTATTCTTATGCCATGCGTAATTTTGTAATATTTGAAGATTTTCAAAAGTTCTTTATCTTCTAATACTTTAGATGAATTTATCTCATCTTCCATCGTTGATGGAATTGAAGAAAATATCATTGAAGACTTAAACCTTGACACAGAAAAAGAATGATGCTGTATATAACTTGTAGAAATCATGAAAACAAATCAAAAGTAATTCAAATAGTGTTGTTATTTAAATTAAAAGAATTTTGCTTTTCGGAAGAATGGAGCATTCTTACATTCCACAATGAATGTCCACATTTTTTGAGAATATATTAATCTCATTTTTGAATAACTTGTACACGTAAAAATGTCATGGGATTGCGATTTCTAATTTGCTAATACCCTTTTCAAAAGTTATTTTCAATTCTGATTATTTGATTAACATTTAATGCTTTATGATCCTTCAGATCCTAGTACTTTGTCAAACAAATTGTTCTAAATACAAATTGTGAGGCATGAGAGTGAGAACAAAAAATATCACGGAATGTCATGAAATTAATGTCATTTAACATGATCGCCGCCATAATGTCCATAAATTGCTGAACTTAGTTTTTGTACAGCCCCTTCCTTCTCCTTAAGAAAACGCACGAAATTTCAACTTCCCAAATAGGTTTGCTTTGTCACGTTAATCGAACCTATGAAAAAATAATTACGTAATTCATAGACGATCCCCAAAGGGGTTGAAATTGTATATTCATGCTATTTCGACCATACACAGCTAAAACTAAGTGGAAAATCACTTTAAAAGTCCAATTTTATTTTTGACCGCTCGCTTGTATGGGGATCCCCCATAGTGGCCCGGGATAGTAAATACCGTAACCCGTCGATAAAAATATTAAAAAGACATTATCCTCTCGTGGAAAGAATGCATTTGCAATGCAATGCAAAAGTAGGCGCATGCCTAGATTAGAGCAGTGGTTTATGTAATCCCCTTTTTAAAAGTAGGCGTATGGCTGGATTATGGCAATGAAGGATATGATAACTTCTTTAAAAGTAGGCGTGTGGCCGTATTAGGACAATGAAGGATGTGATCCCTTTATTAAAAGCAGGTGCTTGCCCGGATTATGGCAATGGAGGGTATGATCTCTTATTTAAAAGTAGGCGCTTGCCCAGATTAAGGTCATGGTGGATTGGATCCCTTTAAAAGTGGGCGCTTGCATGGATTATGGCATTGGATGATGTGATCCCTTCTTTAAAAGTAGGCGCTTGTCCGGATTATTATAATGGTGGATGTGATTCCTTCTTTAAAGTAGATGGTTCCCGGATTATGGCAATGGAGGATATGATCACTTATTTAAAAGTAGGCGCTTGCCCGGATTAAGGTCATGGTGGATGCGATCCCTTCTTCAAAGATAGGCGCTTGCACGGATTATGGCAATGGATGATGTGATCCCTTCTTTAAAAGTAGGCGCTTGTCCGGATTATGGTAATGGTGGATGTGATTCCTTTTTTAAAAGAAGGCGCTTGCCCGGATTGAGGAAATGGTGAAAGTGATCCCTTTTTTTTAAAGTAGGCGCATGCCCGGATTAAGGCCATGGTGGATGCGATCCCTTCTTTAAAAGTAGGCGCTTGCATGGATTATGGCAATGGAGGATCCCGACCAGTTAGTCATAACAAAATTTTATCACAATTATATCAATATGTGTTACAAATAACAAAACTTGCAATAATTTTGTTATAAATTCTCTGCCAAAGATGGAGGAAAGAAAATTTCATGATCGTCTGTGTTATGTTTATTTCTACTGAAAAAAAAAATTGTCTACATTTTTGGTAGATAGCAATTGGAAAAAAACGAAGGTACCACCTACAGTATAACTTGAACTTATATTCAAAGTAGAAACAGCTGGTCAAATTTAATTGCCTACATTATGGATAATCATTATCTTTTTAAAAACATAATTTGTTATAGTATAAGCTATTTTCACCCCTTTTTATGTAACAGAACGAGTTATAATTTTGTTCAAAAAATAACATATTCAGTAATATTTTTGTTAAAACTAGAAGAGATTTTGTTACAATTTTTGTTATTTTAACTACTAATGGTACATGTTTTATAACAACCGCTGTTATAAAAAACTGCTGTAACAGAATAACACGGACTGATATAAATCTGTTACTATCTACTGGTCGGGATGTGATCCCTTCTTTAAAAGTAGGCGCTTGCCCGGATTATGACAATGGTGGATGTGATTTCTTCTTTAAAAGAAGGCGATTTCCCGGATTGAGGCAATGGTGGATGTGATCCCTTCTTTAAAAATAGGCGCTTGCACGGATTATGGCAATGGAGGATTTGATTTGTTCTTTAAAAGTAGGCGCTTGTACGGATTGAAGCAATGGTGGATTTAATCCCTTCTTTAAAAGTAGGTGTGTGGCCTGAATTGTGGCAATGCAATGGTGGATAGGGGCCCTCCTTAGCCGTGCGGTAAGACGCGTGGCTACAAAGCAAGACCATTCTGAGGGTGGCTGGGTTCGATTCCCGGTGCTGGTCTAGGCGATTTTTGGATTGGAAATTGTCTCGACTTCCCTGGGCATGAAAGTATCATCGTGCTAGCCTCATGATATACGAATGCAAAAATGGTAACCTGGCTTAGAAACCTCGCAGTTAATAACTGTGGAAGTGCTTAATGAACACTAAGCTGCGAGGCGGCTCTGTCCCAGTGTGGGGAAGTAATGCCAATAAGAATAAGAAGAATGGTGGATGTGATCCCTTCTTTAAAAGTAGACCCTGTCTGGATTATGGCAATGGTAGATGTGACTCCTTCTTTATAAGTAGGCGCTTGTCGGGAATAAATCAATGGTAGATGTGATCTCTTTCCCGAAAATCACAATTCAGATTGATTTGGTTGCAATAACTCATATGTGACTTGATTGGTTTTAGTAACTCGTCTACGACAAGGGTGTTGCTTGAGATTTTAAAGTTAGGCGCTTGCCCGGATTAAGGCAGTGGTGGATTTGATCCGGTCTTAAGGCACATGCCTGGATTGAAGCAATGATGGATGTTATCCCTACTTTTAAAGTAGGCATGTGGCCGGAATAAGTCAATGATAAATGTGATCGCTCTTTCGGAAGTAATTCTGACGTTTTGTTATTTCGTTCTTCCGGAAAATGTCTACCATCAGTCTAAATTTATCAGAAAACAGCCTCGACCTACTTTATCTACGCTAAACATTACATGAAATATCCCTCTCGCTTTCACAGTACGAAATTATGCCAAATGTCCGCTATGCCAGATGACCTACTCTTTTCTTGCACTTCAAAATTATGCCAAATGTCCGTTATGCCAAATGACCATTATGCCAAATGGCCTTTATGCCAAATGGACTTATGCCAAATGGCGTTATGCCAAATGACCCAGACCCGCTCGGCCCTGCTTGTTAGATATAGTCCAACTTAGGCAAAAATACACACTTTCCCAATAATTATCTAATTTTTGCCAATTTTTATTATCCGTTTACCCTCAACAACATACCCATTTCATAGCTTTTATCATTTATCTTTCCAACGGTGTATCAAATTCAAAAGTTGTTATTCGCTGAGAAAATTGCATTTGTTTGAAATGCATTTTTTCTACAATTTTCACAGTTTTCCTAAGTCGGATGTCTGTGGCGCAATGATTTTTCATCACAGAGGGCTGAGGGTTTGAACTATCCGTCTATTAAATGGCATACAAGACACGTCATTCAAAGCAGGTCAATTTTTTAATTGTTGACCACCACTTTCCCCATAGTGGGCCGGTAATAAAGCTAATCAGTTTAGTGCGTGATTTCCCGTGTTTCAGATTCTCCAGTAAGCAGAGCGATCGGCCGGTCGTCGAAATTTAGTTTTGCTTTGTGCGGAAAGCAAAACGATCGGCCGGTCACCGAAATTGTTCTGCTTTGTGCGGGTAAGTAAGTTAAGCGTTTTTCGATTGTTTTTGTTTTGAATCAAACTACACGCTATACACGGCATATCGTTTACCAAAACGAACCCTGCCACACTCCCTACCCAATATATCCAACATCCCAATGATTTCTCGTGCAAGTGCAGATGACTCGTCGGCGTCTATCAAAGCGAGTATGACGTCAACAATTTCCTATTCCTTAATTGACCTGCATTCAGACACGGCCGGCGCTGGTATTCCTTATTTTTGGGTTACCAGTTCTTACACATTGAAGATGATGTTAGTCCCAAACTTTATCTATTGGTTCTCTGTGTAATTACAGCTGGCCTGGCAATAACGGAGTAGCAACCATGGGCGGTCAATCATGCTCATGCTGCTCATGCTCATACTCTCATTATACTTCACATTTCTTCACTTATCGTCATCTGGCCGAACAAGTCATTTGGCCGAATATGTCATTTGGCCAAATAGGTCATAAAACGTCTCACTTCTCACTGTGAAAAGTGAGGCATGAGAAGTTAGAAATGAGAAGATAGAAATGATAAGTGAGAAGAGAGGCGTCGCTCTCCTTACTTTGCTCTGCCCACTTTTTACAGTGAGAAGTGAGAAATTAAGAGTGAGCAGTGAGAGGTAACGTGTCTCACTTCTTGCTACTAATTCCTCAGTTCTCACTCTTACTGTGAAAAGTGATTGGTACAAAATGAGAAGGAAGACGACTCACTACTCACTTAGCACGATCTCACTTTCCACAGTGAAAAGTGAAGACTGATAATTTAGGGAGAAGGAGTGAGACGCTTCTTTTCTCACTTCGCAATACTCGTTTCTCATTTTACACTGTGAAAAGTGAGCAAAGCGAAGCGAGTATTGAGACGTCTCCCTTCTCACTGCGCACTACTTACTTTTCATACCGAGATGTAGGAAAGGAGTAGTGTGAAACGAGGAGTGATACGTCTCACATCTCACTACTTATTTATCACTTCTCATTGTAAAACGTGAGAAGAGCGGAGTAGTGAGACGTCTCACTTCTTACTTCGCATTACACATTTTTTACAGTGGAAAGTGAGAAGTGAAAAAATGTTAGTAAGAAGTGAGAAGTGATACGTCTCACTTCTCACTTCTTACCGTGAAAAGTGAAAAGTGCGAAGTGAGTAAAGAAACGTTTCTCTTCGAATTACTCACTTTTCACAGTGAGATGTGAAAAGTGAGACATGAGACGACTCACTTCTCACTCTTTATTTCTCACTTAGCACTTCTAACTGTGAAAATTGGGGAGATCGAAGTAAGAAGGGAGGCACCTCTTCTCACTCATCATTTCTTACTTCTCTTTTCTCACTTATGGCAGTGAGAAGTGAAACGTCAAATGACTTATTTGGCCAAATGCCATATACGGCCGAACGACCATTTCGGCCAAAGGACACATTCGGCCGGACGACCATTTCTGCCAAATGACACGTTCGGCCAAATGACTTGTTCGGCCGAATGACTTGTTCGGCCAAATGACTTGTTCGACTATTCGGCCAAATGTCCTGTTCGGCCAAATTACCTTTTCGGCCAGATTACTTATTTGGCGAAATAGCCTATTTGGCCAAATGACCTATAAGTCCAAATGACCTATTCGGCGAAATGACTTATTTGGCCAAATAACTTATTAACTTAATAACTCGCCAATTTGACTAATTATGGAGGCGCATTATATGTGTTTGGAAAGCGACTTTTCAGCTCACTTTCTAATACTATCTAATCGATGTCGGTTTCAAATAAGTCTAATAAGGAAACACTTGGCAATTATTTGTTATTATGACAAACAGTGGACTATGAGCTTAATAATTTGTCAATTTCTCCCTTACGTTCGAATTCATTTCAAAAATTTAATTCTAATATGTTTTACACAGGTATGCCTAGAAATAAAAATTCGTATTATTGTTGACTCTAAACCATCAGTAACATAAACATCCCTGCCGAAAATTCGCTTCTTCTGACAGTAACCTTCTCCAACGTTCAATCCGCTCCATTTCCCACATTTTCGGAAGTTAACTGTCGGATCTCGTTATAAAGTTTTACGTTCAACTGTCTTTTTCGAAAAGAAAAAAAAATCGGAAGTAAAGAAGAGAAATCAAAAACAACCATTAGGCACTTTGTGCACCGGGGCTGGATTGCTGTCACTCTCCGATCACCACATGCTCGTACCCATCCACAAGCAAAAAAAAATAAAGAAGGAACACTCAAACATTCGTTCAATCCCATATCATCGAATTCCATCAAAAAGGGATCCAATTGTGAAACTTCAAAACGAGATACAATTTCCTCATTTCCCACAGAACTTCTCTAACGTGATGGAGATTGAGTTTTCTTTCTCCGTTTTTCAAAGGTCTGCTGGTGACGGTGGCAGCCGGTTGAAACTTTCCGAGGGGATGAAAAACTTTCAATTCCAAAAATATATTCCTGCCCGGCGATCGAAACGGTTTCCACATTGTGGGACATTTTTATTCATAGCGATACAACCCACCCATTTCCGGCTAAGCGTTCCGTTGAAGAGGCCCAATTCCGATAAGATACCAAACAATACCAGCTAAGAGCGCAGCTGGAGCACTGCGCTGCAATCAATATTTTATTGATTCGGCACCACCCACACTGAAAGCGTCAGACTCGCTGCTGCTGTCATGATTGTTGGCCTTGACAGAGTATCTCACACGCCAACGCAACGCCAACGGTATTCGCGGTAAGTGCCTACGCATTATCCGAGACTTTTACACAAACCGACTGGGAATGTCGTGTAATGTGCAAAGAAAAGATAATTCTTTGAGGTGCAAAGAAGGATAAATAAAAAACAGTTTCTACCGTTCCAACGCTCTAACCACCAGCTTTCCCAACATCACCAATATTAGTTGTTCAGTAGCAGAGATTGGTTTCCTTTATGCTTTTCTTCAAATTCGAGTGCACCAGCTTTGAGCTTTTGACAATCTAATCCATAGATTTTCCATTTATCAGTTTCCCAGAAACCGTATAGAACGGGGATGTTTATATTTATCATCCACCTTCTCATAGAATGTATTTTTTAAAACGATTATTGATGATTTATCGAATTGATATGCTTTTTACCGTGATCGGGATAAACTGATTCAAATCGGATATGCTATGAAAAAGCATAACAAGGACACGATTCCAGTGCTCTTTCCATATCGGTGGATTGGATGCTGTAAACGAACGGTTTACTCTCTCGCTGCTTATCATTTCGATTTCCCACTAACCTCATCCCAAGGACCTCTTCTTTATGCGAACATATTTATAAAATGCGAGCTCACATAGTCACGCATGGAATGAGTAGAAAATTTCTTATGAACTGAGCGCAGGAAATATGATATCGTATTTAATATTGGATTTTCTCATGGAAACGAATCCTGTAGCATGTAGGGAAAACAAGCAAGGTGATGTTTGGCGAATGAGTAAAACCAACGAGTAAACGGTCCCCCGTGGCGGCATGTGACGGTTCCAAATGGATCGGCTTCAGCCAGTCGATGTTTGCCTGCAGAGAAACGATTCCGAGTCGGCGCGGCACTTGGATGTCAGACCGGAGGAAGCTGACAATCACACATATCATTGTTCTTTTTTCTGCTCGTAGCTCGTTATTATATATTATGCCCGATTATGGCTGGCACATCGTGAGAGTGCACAGTTTGGAGCAATATGTTAGCGATCATAATGGCAATGTGATTATCAATCGTATTGACATACAATGTCGGCTTTAGGAATTTGAAGAGAGATATGTGTTTCGTGACACCAACGTTTGTGGATCAAATCATAAATTTTAATAACTTCGAAGAAAACGACTGATGTTCTTGCTATAAATTAGTTACATTCCACGGATTTCTCCAATATAAAAAATCAGTATTGTGTAGAAGACACGACAACCCGATGACGTAAAATATGTAAAACAGTTTGGTAAAATGAGAAATGTAGTGCCATCATGCATGAATATTAAAAAATTACTCCTTTGATTTCTGATTTTGAGCAATATTCAAAATATGAAATTTGTTGGAAACGACAATTTGAAACTTACATTTGGTCGGGGTTCTGCCAAACCGCACTAAGCGGCTTGAAAAATTTTGTTCGTAGAAGGAAAACGGAAATCATTTCATATCAATTCATACGTGCATTTGTTATCCTTATCCTTAGTTCTGGGGTTGAGGGATATCCAGTACTATTTGTGATCAATTGAATCTGTTAATCGTAAGATTTGGTTGTTTATCAAATTTATCATCTAAATGTGCTTAACTAAATTTGGATATTTCCATTGCAAATTTAAATTAGACAGGTGTAATTGCACTTTGTTTTTAATGTATTTAACCAATAAAATTTCGAAAATCAAGGATAATTACCGTCAAATCGCTGAAAATGACTTTGGTGAACAATTTTTTTGCAGCCACCACAGCAAGAGAGTTATAATTGATGGCACATACGCAAAGATTGTTTCTTTCCGAATAGTTGCAACACAGTGAAATGTTCAGTAGTGAAACAAATTGTGCTGCTTGGGAAGGTTTTGTAGATAGTCAGTTTTGTACGGCGGCGAACTTCGATCGGAGTGTTTTGCGGAGTCCAAAGTACGTACGATTTCCTGCCATGATGCGTATCCGAATTTCTCTGCTGGTATCGTTATCGGAGGTCACCAATGAGCCCAAGTACACGAATTCTTCAACCACTTCGATATCGTCACCACCAATACAAACTCGTGGTGGGTGGCTTACATTGTCATCTCTTGAGCCTCTTCCTATCATGTACTTCGTCTTCGACGTGTTGATGACTAGTCCAATCCGTTTAGCTTCGCTTTCTAGTCTGATAAAGGCTTCCTCCATCTTCTCAAAGTTACGTGCCAAAATATCTATTTCGTCGGCGAAACCAAATAACTGGACGGACTTTGTGACATGTTGTTTAGTACGAAAATGTCAACAGACTGCGCTAGTGTGAAAAAAGTGGAGCCAGCGGGCCGATGACAATAGTAGCGGTCGCCGAAGGGGTAGGGCCTCAGTTTCCAATGTAATCAGATACTGGGACGATGGCTGCTACGGGAATCGACATCAAGGCTCAGGAAAACATAGTCAATAGCAACAAGCAAACAAAGCGGAACCCGCAGAGGAAAGATAGCTATATGTCATCTATAGCGTCCCTTCGAAGGCGATGATGAAGCTCATCAGCTTCGTAAACGATATTTTCGAGCGTATCGAGACTAAGGCCTCCCGTCTTGCCCACAACAACAAACGCTCAACACTCAAACAGGATAGATTTGCATTTCGTAAACCATTTGTCTCGGCTCAAGCTTCTATCGTGTAGAAATAATTCTGAAAAGAATTGATTTGCTTTCAATAGTGCGCCTTCTCAGTCACAAATAGCAAAAATCACACTCTAGAGAAAATTTCACTTGACTGCTACTGATGCTAACGTCAACCACTCGATTATTTGAGACGTCATCCATGCGAATGAATTTTCTCAGCGTTCCCTCCGATAAGCGCTTTCACTGCTACCAATTTCAACTTTCTGCCGACGCCAAGCGGCTATGATTTGCACTTTGAGGAATATTTTTCGGTTCACTTCTCTTTTGCAAAATGGTGGACCTGAAAGGAATCGTCGATTCTCACTCCACAGTGTGCCTTTCTTTCCACTTAAAGCAACCAAACGTTAGTGCGAACCTTGCCTTAAAAATTTCACTTGACTGCTACTGCTGCCCGACAGTCACTCGATACTTTTTCGCTAAGTAGCCACCATTTAGAATTCATTTTTAGTGGCGGTTTCCAGGGACCGCAACCGACGCCATTTTTGCAATCGACCCTTTCTTCTCATAAAATGTTAGTTCAGAAAAGAACCGATTTTGCTTTCACTGTTGGCGAATGTTTACTGCTGCTTTTGGGGTCGGCCTTAGATGATCCGCTTTCTGCGAGGACTGCTGCTACCGGGGCGCCATCGTTGCAAAAGTACTGTGCGGCCCTCGTATCCGCTGTCCGTGAAATTTTAATTTAACTGAAGAGTAGAGCCCAGCCCGTAACGATTTTAATGTCTGTGCTTGCGATCCGTATACACGACTAGTTAGTGGTCCGGTGTTTAACAGCGCCTGGTAAAATTAAATTTTTCAATAGTTTAGCGTTTTTGCCTTTTTCAAAAAGTTCGTCGATCGATTGATACTTTGATACGATCTACAAAATCAGTTTGAAGACGGCTAAGATTTTTTTTTGCAAGTTCGTTTATTTGGTAGGCTCAGGCGTGTATAACACTTTACGGAGCCATGGTTCTTTGTGATATATACAATCAATATCATTTTATTATACAGTTAATAAGAGAGGGGAAGGAGCCAGCGTACTCGTGGTGACTCGAGGTTAGTTTACAATGTTTAAGGATGGACGGGGCTTAGGATTTGGGATAAGGAAATTTCAGCTTCTCATCCGGGCATTTGGCGTCAGTGACGATGTGGCGTGTCGTCATGCTCGAGGAATGGTTTGACTGGGAGCATCTTCCGGATGGCAAGAGCTATGGAGCTCTACGGAACAAAAATGGAGAGACTAAACAAAAAAACTTTGAAGAAAGAAGAAAAAAAAACAAAATATTAAATTTTGATGTCAGAAACACAAAGAAAACTATAAATTGCCAGCATATAGACAACATCACGATCTCCCAAAACACCGCGAACTTCCCTGAAGGGTTGTTTACCTCGGGCCACAAGGGTATCCAATAATTGCTCTCTGGAGGCGTCATTTTCCGAGCAGGACCAAACTACGTGATCGATGTCATCATAACCGGCTCCGCACCTACATAAGTTGCTATCGACAAGGTCTATTCTGTACAGATGTGCGTTTAGTGAATAGTGATTGGACATAAGTCTCGACATCACGCGAATGAAGCCTCGACTTAAGTCCTCACCTGTGAACCACGGCTCGCCCAGAAACTTTTGGAAATATGGAAATTAGCCACCGTCCAAGTTCATTGTGTGTCCAATTCCTTTGCCAACTTTGAAGAGTACTCTGACGGACTAATGGGAAAAATTCGTTGCTCGAGAATTGTCTATCATAAACCTCACCTTCCTGTGCGCCCACCTTTGCCAGCGAGTCTGCCTTCTCATTGCCGTAGATTGAGCAGTGAGAAGGGACCCAAGTAAAGGTAATCTTGAATGATCTTTCGACCTTATTCGACTCTTATGTTTGTAAGAAAGTAAGATGCGTGCTTAATAGGTTTCATCGACCGGAGTGCGTCGATAGAACTAAGACTATCCGAGAAGATGAAATAATGGTCTACGGGCTGATCGGAAATTATCCCCAAAGCGAAGTTAATTGCTGCCAGCTCAGCAACATAAACCGAACACGGTTCCTGAAGTTTTTGGAAGGTGGTTGAAGTTACATTGAAAACACCGAAGCCAGTGAATCCGTTGATGCGAGAGCCATCAGTGAAATATCTGTTGTTGCAATTGACAAGTTCATATTTTCCAGAAAAAAGTGAGGGAATAGATATTTGTCGAAGATGCTCTGGTATTCCTTGAATAACATGTTTCATGGACAGATCGTATACAATTGAGGTACTGTCGTTGGTGAAGTGAACTCGAGGGGGATTATAACACGGAAGACAAAGATCTGACGATATGTAGTTGAGATAAACTCTCAGGAATCTTGAACGACAAGTTAGTTCAAGCATATTATCGAAGTTATCTAGAACAAGTGTGTTACTTGTTCCACATTTGATGAGTATTCTAAGTGAGAGCTCCCAGTAACGGTGCTTTAAAGGAGTGACTCCAGCAAGCACCTCCAGGCTCATGTTATACGTTGAATGCATGCAGCCAAGGGCAATACGCAAACAACGATACTGAATTCGTTCCAATTTGATCAGGTGGAAATCAGCTGCTGAGAGGAAGCAGAAGGAGCCATACTCTAAAACAGAGAGAATAGTCGTTCTATAGAGTTTGATGAGGTCTTCCGGGTGAGCACCCCACCATGTTCCGGAGATAGAACGTAGAAAATGGATCCTTTTACGGCATTTTTGTATCAAATACTCAATGTGGAGTTTCCAGGTGCATTTGGAATCAAACCCGACCCCAAGGTATTTAGAAGATAAAGATTGGTTGATGTCATCATTCAACAGCTTGAGTTTCAGTTGAGCAGGATACCGCTTCTTAGTAAACACAACCAACTGAGTTTTTTTGCGGTGAAAACTCGATCTCTAAATGTCTGGCCCAAACAGTCAGATTATCCAGGGTACTTTGCAATGGTCTTTGCAAGACAGCTGCACATGGACCTCTTAGAGAGACCACGGCATCATCTGCAAGTTGTCTGAGCGTGTATTGTACTTCCAATCAATTGTCAATATATTTAACATAGAAATTATAAAGCAAGGGACTTAAACACGAACCTTGGGGAAGGCCCATGTAGCTATTTCTGGAAGTTGTCAGAGTGCCGAGTGTGAAGTTCATTTGTTTTTCTGATAACAAATTGTACAAGAAATTATTCAAAATAACGGGTAATCCACTACTGTGCAGATTGTCTGACAGTACTTCTATGGAAACAGAATCAAAAGCGCCCTTAATATCCAAGAATACTGAAGCCAATTGCTCCTTGTGCGCAAAGGCCAACTGAATATCTGAAGAGAGCAACGCTAGACAATCGTTTGTTCCTTTACCTTTTCGAAAACCAAACTGAGTATTTGAGAGTAATGCATTTTGTTCGACCCAATGGTCGACTCTTGAAAGGATCATTTTCTCTAATAACTTTCTCATGCATGATAGCATGGTAATCGGTCGGTAAGAATTGTGATGAGACGCTGGTTTCCCAGGCTTTTGAATAGCTATTAATTTGACCTGTCGCCATTCAGGTGGCACAATGTTGTACTCCATGAAACAGTTGTACAGGTCAAGTAATCGTCTTTTTGCGATATCTGGGAGGTTTTTAAGAAGATTGAATTTGATGTTATCGCATCCCGGAGCAGAGTTATTCGATGCAAGAAGAGACATAGAAAGTTCCAGCATTGTGAATGGTCCACTCAAAGAACCGGGATCAGTGACTGATTCTCGAAATAGCGGTTCTGCTGGTACGGAATTTGGGCAGACCTTTTTTGCGAAGTTGAATATCCATCGATTATTCGGAGTATTCTTCACTCTCGTTGGTGGAAATGCGGTTCCGCATGTTGCGAGCCGTTTTCCAAGGTGTTGTCATTGAGGTTTCTCGTGATAGTCCCTCGACAAAACGTCGCCAGTAGCTACGTTTTTTACCTTGAGAAGATTTTTGAGCTTTCTTTCGAGCCTCAAAACTCTTCAAAAAGCTCGGACCTTCCGTGTTTACGGAAAGCCTTGAAGGCATCAGATTTCTCGGAATACAACTTAGTACATTCATCATCCCATCCAGGAGTGGCTGGTCTTCTGATGACAGATGTACTTGGAACGCGTCGTTTCTGAGCTTCTAGTGCGCTTTTTTGAATCAACTCAGTAAGGAATCGATATTCATCCAAAGGGGGAAGAGTATCAGTTGATTCATTACCAATTTTTACCGCCGATGCAAATTTTTGCTAGTCAATGTTCTTCGTGAGATCGAAAGGATCAGATTGTTGATAGCCACTCTTAATTGTGGTGACTATCGGCATATGGTCACTACCATGGGGATCTTGAATTACCTTCCACGTGCAATCTAATGATAGTGAATTTGAACATAAAGACAGATCAATACGGCTTTGTTGACCATTTGGTCCTATTCGAGTTACTTCAGCAGTGTTCAAAATATTCAAATTGAAATCGTCACACAAATCATAGAAAATAGGCGCTCTATAATCGTCATACGTTTCGCCCCATCCAATACCATGTGCGTTCATATCACCCAATATCAATACTGGAGATGATAGGAGGGAGACTGCGCTCCAAAAATGTCGACGATTAATAGAGGCATTTGGAGGAATGTACACTGAAGCTATGCAAAGATCTTTATTCTTCACATTTACTTGGCATGCGACGATTTCTAAGCCGGGAACAGTCGGAATAGGAATTATGAAGAAGGAATAGCATTTTTCGATCCCCAAAAGAACGCCACCATAATGATCATCCCGATCTTGGCGAATAATGTTAAAATCGTGGAAGTTGATTCCATCTTCAGAAGAAAGCCATGTTTCACAGAGTGCAAATATATCGCAATCGGAATTGCGAATCAAAAACTTGAACACGTCTAATTTATTTTTCAGACTATGACAGTTCCACTGCAGCACAGTGATTGTATCTTGGGTATTGGCCGTATTATCCATCGAAAGATACAATTTCTGCAAGAAGGGGCCATGAAACAGTCAATTGCTTCAGATAACTTTCAACTGTTGGAATAAAGAGGTCAATTATTGGCCCCAATGAATTCGGAATATTGAACAAGTTCAAAAAACGGTCCACAAGGTCCTTAAAGGAGATCAATCCTCGCTTGGACGGAATACTTTTTCTAGAAGTGCGAATTTGTTTTTTTCTTTCGTTGATTCTACTAGCCGGATGTTTCTTCGAAACATCGGATTTAGGCAATGGCGGGAATGTCTTACTGCCACTAGGATCAAAAGAAGCAGTAGGGACAGATTGCTTCGGGATTTTAAATAAACCCCCATTACCATCAGATTTTGGCAAGCTTTTGTGGATGACTTTTGTTCTCTTACGGCGCGATCCCGGGGAAGACGGTTGCTTCCTCTTTTCGGGCACGTGTACCTCCGCAGAATCATCCATGTCGGCTGCGTCAGAGTCCAATTCGTCAATTCATATGGAATCATAATAATCACTTACACGAACGGTGGCTGAAATAGCAGTCGATGCAATGGCTGTGGCGGATGTGTCTTGTGACCTAACCATTTCCGCATACGACTGCTTGGAGCGCTGTACCAACAAGCGCTTCACTTTTTGGGTGCGCTTTTTGTACACCGGGCATTCTTGCAAACCATGGGGAGGGTTCAAACCACAATAAGCACATTTTGTTGCTTGTTGCTGGCAGAACTCCTCCCGATATCTTTCTGAGCATTTGCCACAACGTGATTTGTTGTCACAAAACTCGGCAGTGTGGCCAAGTTGTTTGCAGTTGGTACAATTAAATACCCTTGGCACACAAAGACGCGCCGGAAACAACATTTTTTTTTATATCAACATATTTTGGAAGCATCGAACCGGCGAATGTCACCCGAAGCGAGCCTGACTTGGAATAAACTTTTTTGCCATCTACCGTGGCTGCTGAATGCAATACCTTGCAGTCCATAATATCCACGGTAGATTGCAGAGCATTCTTTAGGCGACCTTTCCCTGCAAGCACATCCATGCAAGTCAAGCTTGCTGCGTTGATTACGCCTTCTATCTCGACCTCCCGCGAGGGCACATAAACTAAATATTCAACATTGTACGCCCTGTCGCCAGCAATTTCATTCGCCACCTGGTATGTAGGTGCGCTGATGCGTAGTTTGTTCCTGTTGATTTGGCTGAATTCAAGCTTCGTAAAACGACGCGTCAAATCTCGTTTTATGCCCAGAAAATCTAGGCTCTTCACTTTCTGCCGAAAGTAAACAACCCAAGGCCCAGGCGAAGCCGCATGGTACAATCGTGTGCGCCCTGCATCTATTGGAGGCCCATTGCCTTCCACAGTCTCTGTCTCCATTCTCACCCCGCAAGGTGGAAGGATGATTTTGCTTATGTTAACTTAAGACTAATAGCTAATCAGAAAAAAAACTAGTTTTATTTATTCTGTCAGTCCCACTCAGGGTTGTAAATTTTCGGCAGCACTGGATGAAGGTGATGTTTTTTTATATCATGTTTTTATTTTCTTCCTGCTTTGAAATCAACCTCACATTCCCGGAGAGGCAGAAAAGTAAACAACAGAACTCACATCACCCACTGCGCCGCGAAGATGAAATCTACCACAGCAAAATGTACACATTCACCCAGCAAATTGAAAAAATTCACCACGCGTTTAAATGGGCCACTCACAGTCATATGGTAAGGAGCGAACTGAGCAGCATGTCAGAGTGACTTGTGAGTGGCTGAATGCGAAATTGAAAGGTCGGTGTTGGAAATGATTTTTCGGTTGCACCCAGTCGCACTCACCACGGCGGCGAAGAAGGCGACTGCAGATTATACTGAGATCCATGTTTTTCATTGCATTGACTGTGAAATATTTCTACCCTGGTCCCACTCCGAATCAAGCAGATGGGTGAACAATAAAAACGTTTCTACTTATCTGCCCCTGCTGCTGTAGGTAGCAGCAGTAACAATAGCCTACTTCACTGGCGTCGCCAGAAGCAGCTACTTCACTCGCCGACAGCGATCGCCTTGGATCCGTAGGTAGGAATAGCACCACACAATACAACTCGCACTACCGAACACAATCCGCGATGAGACACAGCACACACGTCTGGCTCGTTCGAACTATCGGCACGGAATGACGGCTAAGATATTAGCCCATGCTTCCTGAGCACGTTTTGTTGTGTTTTCAAAATTGAATCTGCAGAATGATCATCTATCTTCCCGGAGGACGTAATCCTACGTCAAAAAAGGTTGGAACGAGAAAGGCAGAAAAGTATGGATTGTAAGATAAAGGGAAAAGAAAAACGAAGGAAACAGAAAAATTTACCTTTAACTCATCTTTTTTCGCTTGGCCATTCGTTCTAATGACCATTTGGCCTAATGGTCCGATACCCATTCAGCACTACGCAGTTAAGAAAATTCAAAGGGTGCCTCAAAGCCAATGAGCGACCGACACAACCTAAAAGTGCAGCATCCCTCCTCGCACAACTTGGAGCGGTAGTGCTTTCTGAACTGTGTGCGATTTTTGCGAGGTTCTCAACTCTTGTATATTAATATATAGGTCTGCCCAGTTACAGTTGGTGTATGTTAACAAACACACCCAGTTTTAAACCATTTTTTTCAAAAATTTACAAATAGCAAGCATGCAAAGCACCCTATCCACCACTGATCGAACGTGGTTTACAATAATTTACGATAGACGATAGACTATACGACCCTTGAAAAAGGCCACATCCCATCGGCCGAAACGTCGGGCAAGTAAATAAACCATCGTTTTGATACTTCAGACTGAGAAAGCCATCCTCCGAACAGTAAATCTCATCCAGTCGAAAAACACCCTTCCAATAAAAAGTAATAGAATGTAGAGTAAACGTTGGTTTTTCAGCTAGGGGAAAACGCGCCATCCAGCTATTCTAGCTTCTGGGAGGCAAAAACTTTATTTTCAGAAGGTAGTGGGAGCGGGACCATTTAGGCAGCACCCCCTATTCCCGTTCGCAACGTTAATAACTCGACCGCGTTCCAACCATGCTTGATTTTTTGTATTCACTAGATGTCGACAGAAACTAACCATGTACTAATAAACAAGTAACTCGGTTGTAATGCGATCGAGTAATGAACGTTGTGGACGGGAATAGGGGTACTGCCCAAATGGTTCTCTACCCTACGTCTCAAAAAAAAATATTTTGATTTTTTTCATATATTCGTTTGTGCGCATATGCCCAGTTTTTATACAGGTTTTGGCAGGTTCTTATACAGATCTGTTAGAAAATCTAACAGTCACTGGTTGGGTGTGGGCTTAAGCAAAACAGTTGAAGGGGCCAGCCTCCAACAATACTAAACTTTCAGAGGGATCGTCAGAGTCAATCGAATACCAAGGAAGAAGGGTGTGAACGGGTGCTTACTAACCCCATCACGCATAGTGTTTATGCACCCTTCAATACGTTCCTGCTTTATGTGCATCGTAGTAGGCATCGCTTTCAGCGACAAAGAATCGTCCTCTTTCGTGTTTGAACTGCCAAGCAAGCAGGTTGTGTGTGCTGCGGACAGGCCTGGGATTTGTCACCTTCATACAGAAAAACCATGCGACAAAACCAAAGAGAAAACAGTCACCTCAAACTGGACAACACAACCTAACCAACGTAGCTCGATACAGCGTACTACTGGTCTCTCGCTCCAACAAGACATTTTGAATCTTGTCACATACTTATTTTGTTACGATATATTTGTCGTGTGACGTTTTCCATCGCGACTAAGGTTTTGCACAACCAGTCGGATTAGAATAGTTGTCATGGTTATTGACAAAAAAGTTCGTCATGTCACCTTTGAATTTTGTCGCGACAAAAATTGTTGTCGTTGTCAGCAAAATGTTGTCATTATGAATTGATGACAAAATGTGGGAAAACCACTGAAATGCTGTGGTTTCTGGGTTTTACAACAGTTGAAGTCGAGCTCATTATAAAAACGGCTAATATGTACGGCATAATAATAATGTGTCGAATTTTGGTGATTTTAGTCCAGCTCCTCCTGTTTAACCAAAATGCATCATTTAATTACATATCTAAAATGTATGTTTAAAAATCACGAATGGTTTGAAATTATCTATATCCGGAAATCTTTTAAGCGGGCCATTAAAACTCGAGCACACAAGCTGTTGTATTTTGAACATCATAAACAAAAAAGCATATCAGGCTGTACAAGCCCGCATGAGCGTTTCATGACCGTACACTTATTACGTAAGCACTTATGGAAACAGTACTAACATTTTCTCGCTCTCCAAACAAATAAAAAATAATGTGTAAGAAAAAAAATTTACATTGGAGGGGGTTTCGAAAAACACAGAAAAATGCACCGTAATAAGTGTACGGCCCCACAACAGCGTGTGGCTAGCGATTCAAATTTCATACTCCGCCCAAGTTAACGTGCAGTAATTCCAATCAATCAAAAATGTATCGAATGTTCCTTAATTGTCCCTAATGTAGGATATACGCTTAAATAAAATTTCGTATTTATCTTATACATAAAATATTGCAGTCAAATAACCGTCTATCAGGCAATTGCTACAAACGGTGTACCGGTTAAAATCCACTGAAGTCGATATTTACGCGGACGATTGATTGTACTGCGTAAGTCAAAAACCGGGTAAATTACAAAAACCGCGTAAAAATTACTTTATCAAAAATCGCTGTTTCGTATGCTCCGATTTTTTTTTCAAATCCACGTGAACAAAATCGGTTAAAAAAACAGCATCAATACAAAACCCGCTTGAAAAGTACGAAAACTCCATAAACCGCGTGAAAAGCGAGCAAACTTGCGTTGCGTTAAAAGGTTCAGTTATTCTACACTGGGGGATCTTTCTCTGTGCAAAAGACACTTGTTTTTTTGTTTATGCATTATTATGTACGTAACAACGCAAAAATTGAATAAAATGTTTTATTTCTAAACAGAAAATCTGTCAAGAGAACAAAGAAATAATTAATTATAAAGTGCTCTTTTCAGTATGATATTTCAAATTTGTCCGCTGCTATTGCTCCTCCACGCAGATGGACAACCAGAAGATGCGACATAACTTACTTTCGGGACCAATGTTGTGTCGTGCACAGAGCCGAAAGTGTATGCGTTGTCACACTTTTGTCGCAGATGTGTGCTCTAACAAGACATACAACAAAAGCAAATTGTCGCGGTTGGAAAAAGTTGTCATCTGGTCGTGGGGATCCAGTCGTGCGACGGAAAACTGGAAGTTGACAAGTTTTTTTTGACTGACCATGTTATTATGTATCTTGTCAGGTGTCACTGACAAACGCGACAATTCCCAAGCCTGGCTGCGGATTTCTCAAAGGGTATTCATTTTTACTAGCGTTTCCTGTCATTCAGTCTATGTCCACCCATTTGAACAAGATTTTGAATCGTTTTAGATTTCTATTTATTCCTAAGCACCTTGCATTGTTTGATCATATTATTCTCTTATATATCAGTGCTCTGCTGTTGGGTTTAAAAATGTTTTGTAGTGACTCTTCGTTGAGTCCTAGGATCTACCAGCCTGCTTATCTTTTCTACAGTACCTTTATACTGCCGCTAACCGCAAGTCGAGCACATCTGAACTTTTGGCAATTTTGAGTAATTATCATATTTCACTTTATTTTCACATATACTATGCGTTAGGCTATTCTATTCGAGAAGTTTGTTCTAGAAAGGTGAAAAAAAAATACCAAGCCAAATTGTCCCATATGGAAAAGTAATCGCAAGTTTGTCACATCGAGTCACTTCGTAGAATGGCATACAAATTGATCATATTTGTTCAATACATGTGCTCAGAACACCTCTCAAATACAAAAACAAATCATTTCGAAAGAAAAATACGGAAGAAAATTGTGTAAACATTTGTAATTTTAGTTTATGTTGTGGTTGGAAGTTAGGTTGAATTTAAGATTGATACATAAAGGAATATACTTTGCATCAGTAAATTCCAATATAACGTTTAACACGTTGCACTTGCACAATCGTGGGTCACACACACAAATATGAGTCATTTCCATTTAATCAACATGCAAATTTGATTGACTAATTATTGTTACAAAGTGACCCATATATGTTGGGTCAGTGTAGCAAAAGTTTTTTGGAATATGTCTTATAGTTTATGATAATAGATCGCAGCAAGCCATGCGCGCGGATGGTTGCTTTCAAATTTGCTGTCACGTTTTTGTTCGTTTCCGCAAGAAATAGATTCGGCTGATGTATATTTTTGCATATGTAATAGAAGAAACAAGTTTAAGTTATCTGAAGTTTGAGATTTACGAGTTTGGTGACAAGTGTATTCTTATTAGAGTGCGCGACATCGTTTGTGTAGTTTGTATACGCGTATATGCTTGGTGAAAATATGTTTGAATGTATAATAATACCAGGAAAATATGGATCATTAACGAATTGCTCGGATTAGCGCTGGAAGAGTAGTGATTTTCGTGGACACTAGTTGTGGTCCTTTCTTCCTCAGTTCATTTATACGGCATTTAATCAATTTGGTGAGATTGTTTCAATTAGTTTTTATATGATTCCAAAACTAAATACGCGCTGGATTTAAAAATCCGGAAGTTTGTTTATGGATCCATTATCCAATTGATAATGGTAGCATAAACAGGCGGGGCTTATTGCAAGTGAAAGTGACCTCGGACTGGACGTGAGTTACCAGGCAGTCTGAAATGGGTTACTGGAGCTGCAGTAGAGCTAACACCTTCTAACTCCCGGGCTAAAGCTGACTTTATTAAAAACAGCTTTCTTCCATAATACCACTGCCAGACAGTGGGGGTTAGATTGAAGATACACACACACATGTCTTATAGTTTATGATAATAAAGATTTTTTAAAATGACTTCCCATTTTACTTAATAAACAACGAACTTACTATTGAGAAATAATGAGAATAAGGCGTAATCAACCTATTTCCGAATGTTATTCATATGAGTCGCGATGCTATCCTTCAAAATTACAAGCGGGGTTGCTCGGTGAGCGCATTTTTCAAATCTGAGAATGATTTTATCAACATATTCATCAGCTAATAGAATCATTTACAATAAAATTGCCACTATTTGTATATTGTAGCAGGGTTCCCAATGAGTGCAAAAACCAATGATAGTCATGCTTACAGACCCGTCCACGTGCCAAAACATGGGTGGGGATAGGAACAAAATGACGAGTAGCAGAAATGACGTAGCGGGATTCTTAAGAAGCATGAGATACATCATGCAAGCTATGAACCAGAGAAATTCAAAGCCACTAATTCTCGGGTACTTATTCAAAAGGACGTATGTGATGTTGTAAACAAAGATTCAAACATCGATTTCTCCTATCTGATAGCACTCCCACGCTGACCATCACCACAGACAAGTAGGGGAAGCCTTTGGCTACCTGTTGGTGTTGTTGGTTTGAATCTTTGTTTACTAAATCACATACGTCCTTTTGAATAAGTACCCGAGAATTATGCCTGTAACGGACTACCATCACGATATCACGAAAATCTGCGATGTGGGCTTTCAAAGCATCCAAGAGTTCCAAAATGTTCAGATTGCATGCTTCACCATGTTTGTTGTTAGAGCATTACCGCCGTCGGGGGTGACAATGGGTCTGGGGGGTGAGAATGGATCATCGTTCTCACTGACAGCCTAGAGGTCGGATAACAAAATCTTTCAAAAAGGTCTCTTATATTTTAGTTTCCTTGCCCTCAGATACATTCAATCTATACTACATGCATTCTAAGTATTTGAAACAGTGACCCAATCTCACCCCCATTTGACCCATTGTCACCCCCGGCGGCGGTATTTTAGTTTTTTTTTTTTCAAATTTGAGTTTTGCTTGACGGATGTGACTGACTTGCGGTAACTTTTCTCATTGAGATGAAAAGTAATCGCAAGTAAGCACATTGCAATTTCCAACACGGCAAGTGAGTTTTCCACTTTGTAGCCACTATGATCCATTAAATATTCAAACAATCTTTGGTGTGTGACGTTTAGAGATGATCAAAATTACTTATAAAAAATTTTTGACGAGAAAAATTACAAAAACTTTGCAAGCAGTTTTCTTATTTCCACGTTTTTCCAGATGTGCTCGACTTGCGGTTAGTGGCAGTATAGCTCCTAGCCATATGTTAAGGACAAGCATCCCGGAATAATTAAAAACGAAATTCACTCGCGTTTTCAAGGGCACCCCATTTAAAACGAAAGCCACGCACAATTGTCATTTTTATTATTCCTCGCATGCTGCGGGGTGCAAACGCAAGTGCATTCAGTTGTGGATGAGAAAAACAGACTAAGCGTAAAAAAATCACGAGAATTATATTTACGAAAAAAGCAAACTAAGTAGGGGAAGAGGCACCGTTGGTGCGTTGTTTCCTAACTGCTGTCGACTTAGAGGCGTTTTGCCGAAATATCACCAATTTTTTTAAATGGAGATTTTTTCAATATGACTGAGATTTTTTTCTAGTTTCAATATGGTATCAGCTAGCTATATTGTTTAACTGTTGCATGAGGCAAAAACAGCCATGAAAATCGTTATAGCTAAGGCATAAAAGCAATCTATGCTTAACTAGGGCATATTGCCCTTCCTTCCCCTACTAACACTACCGCCAATGTCTTCTGGACCTTTGTAAAGTTCTTGATTCATGTGTTTGCGCCATAAACCATTTTCTAACTTCCCACAGAATTAATAAAAATTTATAAAATTTGAATTTATAAAAATTAGTCTTATACTTTTCTTAGCTTCCACGTTTTATCTGCAAGAATTAAGTTTTAAGGTTGCCCCAAACACAAGTGACGTGACTGCCGTCGTTATTGATATGAAAGCGTAGATGGAACATTGCATCCCGGGCAGAAGCCATGAACAGAATAACAAAACATGATATGGACTTGATTGACATAAGAGATAAAAGAACAGGCAACAATATCAAAAATTTGCACCGAAATATCATTTAAATATCAAGATATGCTATGGATAAGAACAAACTAATGGCACTTGATATCGATCACTTATTACAAATAACATATCTTGATATCCTTATGATATTTTAGTGCAAAATATTGATATTGTCGTCTGATCTTTTATCTCTTATATCAATCATGTCCATATCTCATTTTGCTATCTTATCAACATTTGATATTATTGAGCTATTTTCGTCTACTCGGGATGCAGCCACCCAGCGATAGAGTCTAGTAGTGAAAACGCTTAAGTTGTAACCGTTCGGTTCCAATTTGAACTTGTTAGCTCCACCACAAGTGATTTTCCGTCATTCTCCCTCCCGATACGACCATTCCAAAAGTTACTCCTCGGAACTGTCACACTCATTGGTCAATGATCATCTCACGAGTGAGTGCGTTCCACTTTCACTTTCATACCAAGTGTGACCAGATGCGATAGACCTTCGAGTAGTTTGAGTTTGGGCAAAATACACACAGCCCTGTTCCATTTGAGCTTGCCCATGAGGGGTGCTAAATGCAACAGGATGGTCAAACATAAAAACATGAATCATAATTTATGTTCAAAAGGGCTATATAAGAAGCGAAAAAAAAGGGTTCTCTATTTTTAAGCCAGTGATTCTTGGAAGAAGTTTTAGTGCGCGCATGTTTAATTTGTAAAAGGATCTGTTAAATGTTTGTCGTTGAAATCAGTCATGTTAAATGTAAAATAGTACGGTTGGTGTTAATTAACGTTAAAATACCACTCAAACCACAAGAACAAGAACAAAGAACGACAGTGACAAACAAATTAAAAACCAAATCAGAAAAAAGTCCACGCCAAAGGGACCTTTTTCTTTTGTACCTTTTTTTCCAAAGTCTCGAGAGAGCAGTGCCAACGAGGTGATTTCCGGAAAGATTTGGCGAGTGCCCGTTGGCTTCGATAAAGCAGCGTCATCGCTGGCCGAAGTGTAGCCACCATCTTCCAACATCGATACGGAAAAGCCACGTCATCAATCTCGCAGTGCCACACTCGTCCCGTCCGGGGAATGATTTCCGGACTGAATCGGCTCAGCAAACAATACCAAGCCGGCCAGATCAAGCCTGATCGCCCACATCTCCACCAGAAAACATCGAATCCTACAAAGCGCAAGTACCTCCAAATGTGACGTCACAAATAAATTGTTAAAATTGTAAACCTCAGGTGTAGCCATTCAGTAGAAATAGCAGCCCTAAATTTTAAGGTCTTTCACCATTTTTTTGTGTCGTCCAAAGTGAATACAAACAGGTGTAGCAGTATGCCAATTTCACGATTCAGCCATCTTGGATTTTTACAAAAGGACCACCAAGTCTCGTCATTCTTGGATAACTGCATGTTTAGATACACCCCCCCCTTTCTACATCAATTTTGCAGCTTTGCCCATCCTACCGCATCAGACATCTTTTATGAACAGCTCTGTTCTCTCTGGAAAGAACCGAATAATCCGCACCTAGAGGGGTGATTAAAGTAGCGTTACAACCTGGTAGAATACCTCCCGTGAGCTAGCGAGTTTCAAAGTTTGGGGTAGTCTTTAATACAGAGCGAATTTCGTTTCTATCAGCATGTTGCAGAACCAAAGCTGGGGCCTCATTGCGCATCTCCTTTCGTTTCGTATAACTGTTTGCATAGTTTGTTCGTTTCGAGTCGAGGTGCGCAATGCCACCCCTGGTTACGTAAGCGATTGAAGACAGGACAGCGCAGCAGTATGTCTTTTCTCTTCACAGAAAACGTTATTGTCACATGTCACAAACGTTGCAAAGCAAACAAATACTTCAGCAATTTTAAATACATTCCCATCAAACCCAAACTCAGAACTAACATCACTACCTTTACCTCTACCCGCAACCATGTACATTGTCTTGGTAGAGTTAATGTTTAAATCTATCGTCATAGTCTTTCTCTTTAGTGGCGTTCAAGCCTCTCCCAGTTCAACCCTGCGATCGATTCCAATCAAAAATCATAAATTGATAAAGTCATTGAAATGGTTGAATTTCATGTAACGAAATTTTGTCGTTTGTTAAGTAAAGCTGCCATGTGATTGTGGTTGGTTAAATTTATTAGCAAAAAATTAAAAAATATGTCTGAAGTGAAACTGATATTACATAGCGATATTTGTGTAATTTTTTCCGCAGTATCCCTCCCATCTGATTATGTAAGCTATAGGCATTCACACTAATAATTAGCCACTTACTGCTTCGTACCAAGAACGAAACGAGCTCCGCAACGTGTGTCGGCCAGGCCAGGGCACTGGTTGTAGATGAAAACGCACACGTTCCGAACGGCATCAGTTTCACCTTTCGCCAGAAGGTACAAAGTTTATCAATAAATAACCAAAGTGTCGCTATCAATTTCGTTCATATGAATTCGGCGAATGGTGCCGCATATTGATGTGATGGCCCGCTTGCCGTGTGCTGCTTCACACACACCGGAACCGGAATACGTACTCCGGAAACGCAACGGAAAAGTTATGATCGAATGGATTTTCTTTTGTTCGATTAGATTTGTTTTGCGCGTTCGAGATGATTGAGTTTGAGTTGCCAACAGGAAGCCAAGTCGAATAATTCAAGCATTTTCGACGCGAGCCCCTCCCTTCAGTAGCGTTTTGACACATTTCTAATTCGAATGGATGAATAAGTGGCATCATTAGTCAAAGGGTAAAGTTGTGGAAAATGAGAATGGAATGATTTAATCAGATTTTACACCTGAGGCATCTCAACGGAAGACAAATCGTTTGCCAGTCATTATGATGGGAGCAGTTTTTCACGAAAAGAGAATAATTATTATTATTGCGAATGTTACTCGAGAGTGTCTCATTTAATGGTAATGTCACACCATCTTACACGTTTGGATAATTTAGGGGAGAATTTGGATGCTGAATAAAATTTGGGGTTTATACTTTGCGAGAAATGGATTTGCCTGTGATCTATGTGTGGTCACTGCAGTATTTTCTATTATTGATCTGTTGTATTTTCCCTAGATCAAGAAATGCCGATAACCTAAACATAATATGACACCCATGTAAGGTAATTTAAAGTTTCAAATTTTCTTACAGCAATATAAACCTGTGTACCGGTGCCGCAGCGAGTCATCAAACGGTTGGGTGTCGCTCCATATTCAATTACGCAATTTATTCTGCGATAAAACACCGTCATCAAACGAACGTTTTTAAGACACGCACTCACTTCTCATAATGTTCTGATGGTTCTATATCGCACCTTGCCACCAGATTTTGGGCGTACGCACGTAGGAGTTGTTCTACAGTTACGCATCTTATGAGCCATTTTCGTTCCTTAACGAGTAATTACCGCACCATCAGCGTCCCAAAGCCGCTGCATGATTCAGCTTACTGTTTATCACTCTTTTCGTTGGCATCGCTTACCCAAAGTGGGATGTTGTCGTTTCGTGCTTTCTAACCCCATTTGGCATTCTCACGGTTTCTAACAGCGATGCTTCAAAGCCGAGCTACTATTGTTGCCTTGGTGTAGATTGTGCATAGCACAACGTATTTCTTGCTTAGGAATATTTTGTAGGTCGGACGAGAATTAAACCTACTGTTCCTTTTACAAAACACAGTTCAAAGAATAACCGAAAACTGATTATTAATTCAGCACTTTGCTTCATTTTACTCTGGTCACCCCCGAAACGCTCTGCACTTTTAATAAGATGAATAATGGAAAAATGGTCTGTGGAACTACGACTTACCGTACAAATGCCCTCGATCGGTCCCATCTTGACCGTTGCTGCTGCTGCTACTGCTACTACCACTTGTCGCACTACTGCTCCCTGTCCCATGTTCTGCGGTGCCTCTACGCTGCGGCACCGGTTCGGCCACCGCCCACACTAGCCGACCGTTGCACATCAGGACCAGGGAAACCACCATCGTCAGTGTCCGCCACCACCACCAGCACCAAGGGGATGTCCTTTGTGATTTGAGCCGGGCCGTGATTACGAATGAGTTCATTTTTTTTCTAGTTTCACAGCTCGCTTCCCGTTATAGGTGGTGTTTGAAGATTCGAATTCGCCGTATGTTTTAATTTGATTCTGCTGCTTCTGTTTTATGCACGAGCGGCCGTCCTTCGCGTGATTGGGGTTATTCTCTAAGGATATACGATAGAAGATTTTATGGGCTGTAACTGGGGCGAGTAGTCGCAAATTGTCGGAGGATGACGCGTCGCAAAGAATATCAACTCTTTAGAAAGTATAACACGCCCCTGTTTGAATTGCAGAGTACTAAAATTTACTGATTCAAAATCAACTGGCTTCCTTAAATATGAATAGAATATGGCCATACAGGAAAGTATTACGAGGGAACCTTCAAAAACAGCTCATATGAAACAAGAAAACCGACAGTATGATCAAACTGAAATTAATCAAAAGTTTGACAAATTAGGTGCAAACGCCGAGTGAAACTCGCACGGGAAGTCCGGAACCTGGCAGGACAGGGAAAAAGAGAAGCAGGCAGATCAGCATAATTCGGCTTCGGCCGAAAGTGCCAGCACCTAGCGATCTCAAGGTAGGCAGGCCTCTCTATCACCACGATACAGATCTAACCTCAAATGTTTCGCAGATCAGACAAAAGCCAGAGGTGAATCGCGTAGAAGAGCACCACGATTTCGGTCGGCAGAAACCGTCTACGGTTTGAGCAGTCAGTCAGGATACAGACAGGACGAAAGCACCCCATGGGGGGGGGGGAGTGGTGTGGACGCCCCATGTAGCCGCTTCCGAATGCGAACAAGGGCACCGTGAGTACGGAGAAGAAATCGTGAGTAAGAAAGCTGAGGTGTTTTGTAAAGTAGGAAGATAGAGAAAGAGGAATGAAAGGGAAAGAAGATAAGATGACTAGGAGGTAGGAAGTAACAGAGGAAAATGGGTGCATTACCCTAAATACATGTATTAAATTGAGATTTGTGGTTCTTTGATTTGTGTTGGTACTTTGGTCTAATTGCTTCTTTTGTCCGCTTTGGTAGTTCTGCTCTACCCGCTACCGGAAGTACGCAATAAATTATGCATGCAATTGTTATTAAACTACAAACTATCATATATTTCATGAATTCTAATGAAAAGAGCATACTTATACTTTTTGAAAGAGACGTGTTATACCATTCATCCTCTAGTTTGAGTGATGAGATACGTTGATCAAATACGACTTGTCAGATCACAACATCGGAACTACTAACGCTTAACTGAAACGAAAAATGGAACACGGGAATTTGACGTTTAAATTAATGGACAAAAGCTTTTATGAGGACTAGTTGGCTAGAAAAAATAAAAAATGATTCCGAAGTCATGTACGGACAACTAAACAAACAGACGGTGCAAGTAGACTAAACATACAGCGACAAACAACAAAAATATTCCCCATAGGAAATTTGGCCAAATAGGTTGTTTAGCTGAATACGACATTTGGCAGAATAGGCCATTTGACCGATTAGGACATTTGGCTGAAAACGACATTTAGACATTTGGCCGAATAGAACATTTGGCCGAAAAGGACATTTAGCCGAATAGAACATTTGATCGAATAGGTCATTTGGCCGAATAGGACATTAAACCGAACAGAACATTTGGCTGAATAGGTCATTTGGCAGAATAGAACATTTGGCCGAATAGAACATTTGGCTGAATAGGACATTTAGTCGAATAGGACATTTGGCTGAATAGAACATTTGGTCGAATAGAACATTTGGCCGAATAGGAAATTTGGCCAAATAGGTAGTTTAGCTGAATACGACATTTGACCGAATAGATCATTAGGCCTCACAAGACATTTGGCTTAATAGGCCACTTGGCCGAATAGAACATTCAGCTGAATAGGAAATTTTAGTCCAATAGGACATTAAACCGAACAGAACATTTGGCTGAATTGGCCATTTGGCAGAATAGAACATTTGGCCGGATAGAACATTGGGCTGAATAGGACATTTTGCTGAATAGGACATTTGACCGAATAGAACATTTGGCTGAATAGGCCATTTGGCAGAATAGAACATTTGGCCGAATAGAACATTTGGCTGAATAGGACATTTAGTCGAATAGGACATTTGGCTGAATAGAACATTTGACCGAATAGGACATTTGGCCGAAAAGGACATTAAACCGAACAGAACATTTGGCTGAATAGGCCATTTGGCAGAATAGAACATTTGGCTGAATAGAACATTTGGTCGAATAGAACATTTGGCCGAATAGGAAATTTGGCCAAATAGGTAGTTTAGCTGAATACGATATTTGACCGAATAGATCATTAGGCCTTACAAGACATTTGGCTAAATTGGCCATTTGGCCGAATAGAACATTCAGCTGAATAGGAAATTTAAGCCGAATAGGACATTAAACCGAACAGAACATTTGGCTGAATAGGCCATTTGGCAGAATAGAACATTTGGCCGAATAGAACATTTGGCTGAATAGGCCATTTAGTCGAATAGCACATTTGGCTGAATAGAACATTTGGTCGAATAGAACATTTGGCCGAATAGGAAATTTGGCCAAATAGGTAGTTCAGCTGAATACGACATTTGACCAAGTAGATCATTAGGCCTTACAAAACATTTGGCTAAATAGACCATTTGGCCGAATAGAACATTCAGCTGAATAGGAAATTTTAGTCGAATAGGACATTAAACCGAACAGAACTTTTGGCTGAATAGGCCATTTGGCAGAATAGAACATTTGACCGGATAGAACATTGGGCTGAATAGGACATTTTGCTGAATAGGACATTTGACCGAATAGGACATTTGGCCGAAAAGGACATTAAACCGAAAAGAACATTTGGCTGAATAGGCGATTTGGCAGAATAGAACATTTGGCCGAATAGAACATTTGGCTGAATAGGACATTTAGTCGAATAGGACATTTGGCTGAATAGAACATTTGGTCGAATAGGCCATTTGGCCGAATAGGAAATTTGGCCAAATAGGTAGTTTAGCTGATCACGACATTTAGCCGAATAGATCATTAGGCCTAACAGGACATTTGGATGAATAGGCCATTTGGCCGAATAGGACATTTGGCCGAAAAGTATATTTAGCCAAATAGGTCAATAAACCGAATAGAAAATTCGGCTGAATAGAACATTTAGTCGAATAGAACATTTGGCCGAATAGAACATTTGGCCGAATAGAACATTTAGCCGAAAAGGACGTTTGACCTAATAGGACATTTGGCCAAATAGGACATTTGTCCGAATAGGACATTTTACCGGATATTAAATTTGATCGAACATGTCGTTTGGCTGAATAGTTTGGCTGGATAGGACATTTGGCCGAAAGGAGCATTCAACTGAATAGGACATTTGGTCGAATAAGTTATTTAGCTGAATAGATCATTTGGTCATTTGAAAAGTGAAACGCCTCACTTCTCACTACTTATTTCCCACTTCTCACTGTGAAAAGTTAGTAGTGCGAAGTTGGTAATGAGACGTATCACTACTCACATCTCACTTCTTTTTCACAGTGAGAAATGAGGAGTGAGAAGTGAGATGTCTCACATCTCACTCCTCATTTCTCACTTTAAAAAGTGAGAACTTTGAAGTGAGTAGTGAGGCGTCTCACTACCCACTTCACACTTCTCACTTTACACAGTGAGAAGTGAGAAATAAGTAATGAGAAGTGAGACGTTTTACTTCTCACTCCTCATTTCTTACTTTTCACTGTAACACTAAACACTTTCACACTAAAGTGAGTAGTACAAAGTGAGAAGTGACACTTCTTACTACTCATTTCTCACTTCTCTCATTTCTTCTTTTCTCATTTCTCACTGCGTAAAATGAGAAGAGCAATGTGAAAAAAGAGACGCTTCACTACTCACACTTCTCACCACTTCTAACATCTTATTTTTTACTTTCCACAGTGAGATGTGAGACGCCAAATGACACATTCGGAAAATGACTTATTTGGCCAAATGACATTTTCGGCTATATGACCTTTTCAGCCAAATGACCTATTCCGCCAAATGACCTTTTCGGCCAAATGGCTATTCAGCTAAATGGCTATTCGGCAAAATGGTCTATTCGGCAAAATGGTCTATTCGGCCAAATGGCCTATTTGGCCAAATGACTTCCCGGCCAAATGTCCTTATCGGCCAACTGGCCTATTAGGCTAAATGACCTATTCGGCTATATGACGTATTCGGCCGAAAGAGTTATTCGGCCAAACAACCTTCCCTGTGGCAGAAAACGATGGCGGTATGATGACGAACCAGGAAACACGCGCGGAGGACATACGTTTTCCAAATCCGAATCTCCAGTAAATCCAAGAGGAGTTTGGCAGAAATTACCCACAAGCGACTTCAAAGCCGCATTTGATACAATCGAATAAAACCAGCTAATGCTCGAATATGGATTCCGGATAAACTGATACTTGATTAAGGCGACGATGGATCGGGTGATGTGTGTAATTCAAATATCAGGGGCATTCTCGAGTCCTTTTGAAACTCTCACAGGGTTACGGCAAGATTTTTTGTCTTTATTTGAGAGGTTCTCAGCCCTAGACTGGCTCACCTCTAAAGCTGATAATCTTTCATGCCTGCTATTCAACATCGCTTTGGAGGAAGTAATACGAAGGGCATGGGTTGACACGAGTGGTACGATTTTCAAGAAGTCCATTCAGCTTTTCGATTTCGCCGACGACATTGATATCGCGGCGTGTGACTTTGAGAAGGTGAAAGGGAAGCAAAGCGGATCGGACTAATCATCAATACGTCGAAGACGAAGTACATGATAAGCAGAGGCTCCAGAGAGATCAATGTAAGCCATCCACCGCGAGTTTGTATCGGTGGTGACGAAATTGAGATGGTTGAAGAGTTCGTGTACTTTGGCTCACTGGTGACTGCCGATCACGATACCAGCAGAGAAATTCGGAGAAGCATCGTGGCTAGAAATCTTACGTACTTTGGACTCCGTAAGACGCTCCAATCGAATAGAGTTTGTGCCGTGCCAAACTAACTATTTACAAAACGCTTATTAGACCGGTAGCAAATATTATACTTTAAAATCTTTGCCGGTAGAAGGCCAAAGTGCACTTGGAGTTTTCCAAAGGAATGGTGGGGTGCAGATAGCAGACGATACACGGATGAAGCAAATGACCTACGAGTTGCATCAGCTGTTGGGAGAACCATCCATCGTTATCACCGCGAAAAACGGACGGCTGCGGTGAGTCGGCCACGTATCTAGAATGTCGGATAGTAATTCGTTGAAAATGGTTTTCGACAACGATCCGACGGGCACAAGAAGGCGAGGTGCGCAGCGGGCAAGATGGAGCAATAAAGTGAAACACGATTTACGGACCCTCGGCAGACTACGTGGTTGGCGACGTGCAGCCATAGACCGAGCTGAATTGAGAAGACTGCACAGGTTAGTCCGGCCTTGGTCTGAGTAAATAAATAATAATCCAGGCAAAGGTTGTCGACTGTTGTTCAAAAGTGAGAATGTCCTAGATCCATTAATGTTTCGAGTCGTCACTTTTCAGTGCAGCGTAGGAACTGGCGGAATCAGTCAGGACTAGGACCAGTTTGTTTGAGAAAGTTGTAGCGGCAATGAACAGAGCTGCAATAAATAAACATCCGCGTTGTCCCTCCTTTTAAAACACCTCGCAATGGAGCAGTTTATGTGGAATGAGGTGAAGTGCTAAGCTCCTGACACCGTGCCAGTGTACCCTACATACTGGGGAGAGACTAATGCCAGCCACCATGTGCAGGATCCGATCTCCTTGAACAAGGAGATGGATCGAGTAGTTCGTGATAGGGCGGAAGCATTTGCGGTGGCTTTTGGGCAAATAGCCGTCTGCGAACGATGGAAAAATGGGAGGAAACTTGGTTCGACGCAGGCAGCCTTAGTGACAAGAAGCCTGGAAGCTATGCGGAGGTACTGGTACCGAACGTACTGGTTGAAGACTGGGGAGAGTATGTTGGCAAGCTCCCGACATGCTACACAAGCCAACTTCAGTCCATACAGCAGTCTGATGTCAATTAAACGCTTGGCTGATGCCATACCGAGTGGCCCTGTTATTTGTCCTATGCGATCTTTTTAAGGTTTTACAACGGTTAATCCTCGATCTGCAGCCGGCTTTGCCGCTTGGAAATGAGGGACGAAGGATTGCAGTCCTCGGTCGATGGAGACTCCGAGGACCTTGATGAGTTTCCGGTTTGAAAATCGGCTATCTAGGGCCGTATAGACATTACACACATGCTCGCCGACACTTTTCCCTGCCGACTAACGAGGCTCGCCGATAAACTGCACTGATCGCTATTCGGGTTGGGATACCCAGAAGTGTATCCAATGACAACGAGCAGGATGCCGACCGCGTATATGAAGAAAGAGATGCTTTTTGGATGCCGTTGAAGCCCTCTTTCATGGCAATCAAAAACAGGGTCTCCTTTGGGTTGGTCCTGAAGACGAAATAGCCGGAAACGTGGAAGGACCAGCGCGCTGCAGCGGGAGAGGAAGTTGTGAGCAAAAGTTAGTATGTTACCAGTGAAACGCCAGTCCTAAGAAGCTGCTTGCTTAGTGATGTCCAAGTGTGGTTAAATGCCTTCGAAATATTCAGAGAAACGAGATCGACGTGTTTCCATTGGTCGAAGGCGCTTTGGAGTATGTCTTCAAATCCGACGAAGTTCGTACTGGCTCCATAACCCGGGCGAAAGGCGTGTTGGCAAAAACCAAATCTTTCGTCAGCCTCAAGTTTTTCACGCAGCCTTCGGTTGATCAACCTCTCTACGATTTTTGAGGTCGGCGAGATGGGCCTATAAGCAGCGGTGTCTTGGGAGAAGATACTGTTTTCAGGGGCCGAAATGATTTACCAGATCAAGGATTTTTTTTAAGCAGGGGACGATTTTTCAGCATTGCATACCATATTCCATTCGGACCAGAAAACTTCCGCCAAACTACCTGTTCGGTCGAATGATTTCCATTGCCAAATTTTTTTTAGGTCATATGACTCATTCGAAAAACAATATTTGCAGTCATCTGACCTGTTCGGCAAAAATACATTTCCGACCAAATGACTAGTTCGACAGAACGACATTTTCGGCCATATGTTCCTTTCGACCATATGGGTTTCGGTGTAATGGGTTTTATTTGGTTATTTTTATTTTCATCGTCATCCTAAATCAGTTATTTTTAAAGGCATATGTTATTTGACGAAACCTACTAAACATCAAAACCGAAACTGTTTGAAACATTAAATGCACATTTTAAAATACTTTTACTCCTAGATGAGTATTAAGTTGCAGGGAGAAATTGTTTGTGGATCTAACGATTGTACTCAAAAAAAGAAAGATAAAGAAGTGTTCCATATTCCGTTTCGTCAGCCGGCAGAAACTGCACCACAACTAATATCGCATACCCTTAGCTTTGCTTCTACTCCGAAGGTCGCGATTGCCGTGATAGATGCGACCTCGTTTAGGATGATGCCGGGGTTTATTCGGGCGCTTGTTTTGCCACGGTGACACGCATTCCGTGTTCTTTTCCGCGTCGATTTATTACCCTCATTAGGGAAACTTTCTTGCGCGAGCGAGTCTCACCTCGGCCAGGACATTTAACCCAAAATGTGAAAACACAGCGATAAAAAATTAGGCGAAATAAGAAGTGGCATTAATAATGATATACACTTTCTTCCCGCTTTACACTCTGTCGCCGTGTCGGAGTAGATGGCGATTGTCGTCGGCTTTCTCGTAGCGGCCAGTTCTTTTTTTCTCCTGCCCTTTTTAAAACTCATTTGTCGAGCAAAACCCGTAGCAGGTCACTACGCCGGAAGATAAAAAATGAGAACAAGAAAACTGTACAGAACTCGGCTCGAAAAATATGGACACAAATAATATAAATCACAATTTCCCCGCAGCTAGACGATGATGTTGGAGGTCACTTGCTTTCTTTGGCCTCGATCCTCGTCGAGTGGTTGGGACTGCCTCAGTGTCTCTTCCGTGGCAACCTAACCGACACTTGATTTTCACTTCCAATCTACACTCCCTGATTGACCCCCCTCCAAGCGCACTTTTCCCTGATTGTGACTAATGGGTGGCAATTCTTTTTCGTTTTTCAAGCCAAGGCTATTTAAGGAGCCTTTTGGGGCTGGATCTTTCCGAGCAAAAGCAGGAAGCTTTTTACGACGCTTAGAGCCGGTTTCACACGTGCACGGCTCGCAGGAAGGGTTCACTGGCACTATTTTTCTTCCGGCGCTCTATCTTCGCCCGAGGACAGTTGGGCTGGGAGACGGTTTAAAATTCACTTAGTGTATTCTCCCCCCCCCACAAACACTTTCGTACTCGCACACACATTTATACACAGATTCCGAGTAGGGATGGCTGGAGTGGATCAGCAGAAAGGTTGACCTGGAACAAGAAGAGATGGAGAGTGGTCAAATAAATTAGCATTAATATATGAGATCGGACCGGATCAGGGTCGGTGAGTGTTTTCTTTGTCTATAGTACCGATCATGAAGCTTTCCGGAAACGATACCTAGTTTGAGAAAATAATTTGCTTTTTTTTTGTTTGGCGGTGAAGGTAAAGGATTTTTAGATAAAAAGGTGAGACCAATTTATTTCATGAGGATTGCTGTAAAATACAAAAACAGTAAAACGATTATTGTTTGTATTCAGGAGTGATTTATTACACTCATTTTGAAGAGAAAAGATGATATTTTTCAATACTTTTCAGTGCGGTATATTTATGAGTTTCGTGGAATGTATAATTATCGGCCATTGAGGAGCATGATAACAGAATGTTGATTATAACGAAGGGGAGCATAAAGCAGACCTGGAAACATTTATCGGTATGCTGAACATACATAAATATATGGTGCTTGAGATGGTTCCAAATGGAAACGACTTTAGTCCTCAGAAGGATGTTGTGAAGATAGCTGGCAAATTTGCCTCGAAACGGCCCTTTAATGAAACTTTCATTGTTTCTTGACAGTCCAGTGTATAATTATGTGAATATTGTCAATTAGAGCAAACAAAATACACAACATGAGCAAGCAGATCTTATTGCAGTGTAATCGTTGGGGACATATTATTCAATCAAATGTTCAAGTGGTCGTAGGGTATCGGAACTAATGACCAATGAAACAATGAATGAATTCAAAGATATAAATTTCCTAAACAAAAATGAAGTTCTAAGTTGACATATGGCGATTCGAATTTTACTTTCCATGAAATTCTACGAATCGCTTAATGATAACCATGTTTAACCCTGTTGAATCAATCAATAACGTCATTGCTTCGTTAGCGAAGGAAAACCTCATTTCTATGAAGGATGCTCCCCTAACCGAACTAGTTGCTTTCAACTTCCAAACCAGCTTTATGTCCGCGAGCACGTAAAACGGTAGAGCTCTTTAAGCTCACTTCTACGAAAGTGGTAAATAATCCCAATTGCTCCAACTTTGCACAATCTATCCATTCTGAATCTTCCAACACGCATTGTGTATCACTTCATAGATTTGTCGGTATCTTTCCAATCTTTGTAGCTCATAACAATCATGAAATTGGAGCTTCCCTTTCCAGAATCCAATTATCCGAACACTACGAGTACCCAATTGAAGCAATTCCCATAGATTCCCCTCCATTTCACCACGTCAGTAGAACAAAGTTTGAACATTATAGTTTGAGCACTGTGATGCAACTCTCGGCTGCGTTGTTGAGCCCTTCCTTCCCGTCTGTCCCACTAACCAGAAACGGAAAAGTCATTGAAAGCACACTTTCATCCAGTGCCGGCTCTTGGTCTTCCGTTTCCAGTTATATTTTTCCTCCTTCCACTGCACCATCGCGAAGGAAAAGTGCACCGGGATGGGGCCCCACCTCCAACGACTGTTACATTAGATCCTTGGGCAGTGTTTTTTAGTTGAAAACAAAGAAAGATGCAGCAGCTCACTTCCGTTGCGCACAGTACACACGTTCGAACATATTTCACTATTAATTGCAGAAAATGCCAATTAAGTTTATCGATTGTTCAATACAATCGAATTAAATCTATCGAATCAGTTTAAAAATGCTCCGATTGTAGCTGTACCGATAAAATTTCAAAATTGATTCCAGAAACTTGATAAGTAGTTGATAGTTTAGTGGGATTCCGCGTTGTTTGGCAATGTATAAATCTGATTTTGTTATTATGTTTCAAAAAAAATATTTAAAAAAAATTGCCAGATAAAATGTTATTTAAAGAAATGGAATAAAGTTCCGCGGAATTTCGAAATAAATTTTTAATTTAATTTTAAATGCGTTGACCCATATTCAACGTGACGTATAACACAGGAACTAGAGAGCTGTTACTCTTTATAAATCGTTAGTTCAAGTAATCAGTTGACAAAATAAATGTGGGGAATTTACGTTGCTCATGAATATTCACTTTATAGAATATGTCCATGTCGAAAAACAGTAATAAAAAAAGTTTTCTTGAAAAAACTGGTTTTAGATACGATTTTTTGAAATTTCATCATAACTCGCTACCGTTAAAAGATAGAGAGTTGGTATATTCTACGAAGTTGTTTGTATTTTCAAGTACTCTTGTAGCGGCTCAATTTTTTTGAACGAAAATGAAAAGTTTTTTGGTAAAATTTTCTTCCGAAGACACCATCTATGTACCGTTTGCACGCAAATAAAAATCGCACGTTTTTGGCTTGCTGCATCCACTGTGGATTCCCAGAACTTCCTATAAATCGATATCATCTGCGAGGGCATAGGGATCCAACTAACCTTCTGTCACAAATAGTTAGATGATCTGGAATACATGAGGGCTAGGAACAAGTTCACTCCAAATTAAAATTTAACTTGGACGCAACCTTGGTAGTAAGTATTAACGTTGATGTAATCTAAAAATTTCTAAATATAAATAAGTATGCTTTTGAGTATGAGGCAATATAACTAACGAACGCATTATTTTCCGCGCTGATGTCTCGTGAATCCCTTTTACATACAAAAAAAAGTTTGAAAAAAATTAGTGGATAAAATTGTCAAAAATCTAAAAAAAAGAAAAGAAATTGATTCAAATTACATTACTTTGTTAAAGGTATTCCTACTTTCGAAATCTCCATGTATATCCAATAGAGTGGGGCACAGTTGTATGGAAAAACGCAAACTTCGTCCGATCAAGTGAGATCAAGGTTTTTCTGAATCGTTTTGGGACCCCAATCAACTGTGCAAAATATGGGCTCGATTGGTAGCTTTCCATTATCATTTTTCACACTCACAGATATTGATGCATCCAAAACGACAATCTTTGCAAAGAAAAAAAAAGAGAGTTAGAGTTACTTGAAAAAACGCATTGAAGATTTAACCAACTATTTAACCATGTTTAACAATGTTGAGTTTTTTTTTTTTTAACTAATTTTATTTGCTAATTATTTAATACATGCATTCATCTCTTAGACTAGGTGTTCCGTGTTTTCTTAACACTATCATCCTTATTTGCTATGTTATATTTTTAGTTATTATTAATACATTTCAATTGCCTCTGGCAGTTAGAATTTTTCCTCTGGTTGAATTGAACCATGTAGGAATTACAATGTTTTCAACTTAAACTAATCGTAACCTATTTTATACTAAGGGTACAAGGAGTTAATCGTTGCAATAAAAGATTGCAACGATTTTTGTCTAAAATTGGAAATTATTTTGTTGGACATTTGTTGCAATGTCTCAATATTAGAAATTCTATGAAGTTCATTGGTACTATACCACGGAGGCAACTTCAGAATCATTTTCAGAATTTTATTTTGAATCCTCTGAAGTGCTTTCTTTCTGGTATTGCAGCAACTAGTCCATATTGGCACAGCATACAACATGGCAGGTCTAAAAATTTGTTTGTAAATCAAAAGTTTGTTCTTAAGACAAAGTTTTGATTTTCTGTTTATAAGTGGATATAGACACTTAATATATTTGTTACATTTGGCTTGAAGGCCTTCAATGTGATTTTTAAAAGTTAATTTTTGATCTAGCAGAAGTCCGAAATATTTAGCTTCGCTAGACCAATTAATTGGAACCCCATTCATAGTAATTGTAATTGTAATTGTAATCAGTAATCAGTGACAATATGTCTGCTAGAAGGTTTCAAATAAGAAGCTCTCGGCTTATGTGGGAAAATTATAAGCTGAGTTTTGGAAGCATTCGGGGAAATTTTCCATTTTTGCAAGTAAGTGGAGAAAACATCCAAACTTTTTTGCAATCTACTACAAATGACACGAAGGCTTCGCCCTTTGGCTGAAAGGCCCGTGTCATCTGCAAACAAAGATTTTTGACACCCTGGTGGTAAATCAGGTAAGTCAGAAGTAAAAATGTTATACAAAATGGGCCCCAGTATGCTGCCTTAGGGAACACCAGCTCTTACAAGTGATCTATCAGATTTAGAATTCTGATAGTTTACCTGCAGTGAGCGATCTGATAAATAATTTTGGATCAGTTTAATAATGTACAGAGGAAAATTAAAATTCATCAATTTTACAATCAAACCTTCATGCCAAACACTGTCAAATATATCAAGAAGAGCAACTCCAGTCGAATATCCTTCAGATTTGTTGAGCCGAATTAAGTTCGTAACTCTTAATAACTGATGAGTGGTTGAATGCCCATGGCGAAAACCAAATTGCTCATCAGCAAAAATAGAATTGTCATTAATATGAACCACATTTTATTTAAAATAATCTTTTCAAACAGTTTGCTTATTGAAGAAAGCAAACTGATTGGGCGATAACTAGAAGCCTCAGCTGGATTTTTGTCCGGCTTCAAAATTGGAACGACTTTGACGTTTTTCCATTTATCTGGAAAGTATGCCAAATGAAAACATTTATTGAATAAATTAACCAAAAAGGATAAAGAGCTCTCAGGAAGTTTTTTGATAAGTATGTAGAAAATACCATCATCACCCATCATATTTTTTAATTTTCTAGTGAAAGGTCTCACTTCATCCAAATTAGTTCCCAACGAAGGGTCAAAAACATTATCTTGGTTGAGAATGTCTTCGAAGCTCCGTGTAACCTGATCCTCGATTGGACTAGTGAGACCTAGACTAAAATTATGGGCACTCTCGAACTGCTGAGCAAGTTTGGAGCATTTTCGCCATTTGTTAATAAAATTTTATTTCCCTATTTAAGCGCTGGAATTGGCTTTTGAGGTTTTTAAGAATTTTGTTAATTTCCAAAAGGGTTTCGAACTGGGATCCAGCCTCGAGACATTATTCTCAAAGTTGGTATTTCTCAGAATAGCGAAACGTTTTTAATTTCATTTTGCAAATCTCGCCAAATAACTTTCAACGCGGGATCGCGAGTTCTTTGGTATTGCCTTCTTCTCACATTTTTAAGACGGATCAGTAGCTGAAGATCGTCGTCAATAATAATGGAGTTGAATTTAACTTCACATTTCGGAATTGCAATGCCTCTGGCTTCGACAATTAAATTTGTCAAAGATACGAGAGCATTATCAATATCACTTTTGGTATCGAGAGGAATATCAACATCAAAATTCCTATCGATATACGTTTTCTCATCCCAATCAGCTCTATGATAATTAAAAGTAGAGCTGATTGGATTATAAATGGCTTCTTGTGAGATTTCAAATGTCACAGGAAGGTGATCAGAGTCAAAGTCAGCATGAGTTACCAATTGGCCACACAGCTGACTTGAATCCGTTAAAACTAAATCAATTGTAGAAGGATTTCGACTGGAAGAAAAACAAATTGGTCCATTGGGATATTGAATAGTATAATATCCCGCAGAACAATCTTCAAATAAAATTTTACCATTGGAATTGCTTTGAGCATTATTCCATGAACGGTGTTTGGCATTGAAGTCACCAATTACGAAGAATTTTGATTTGTTGCGAGTCAGAATTTGAAGATCAGCTTTCAACAAATTCTTTTGCTGCCCATTGCATTGAAAAGGCAAGTAGGCTGCAATGAAGGAAAATTGTCCAAAATTTGTTTCAACAGAAACTCCCAAGGTTTCAAAACTTTGGTTTCAAACGAAGAAAATAATTTATGTTTGATACGTCTATTAATGACAATGGCGACCCCACCACAGGCGCTGTCAAGACGATCATTTCTGTAGATAAAATAGTTTGGATCTCTTTTAATGGAGAGTCCTGGTTTTAAATACGTTTCAGTTATAATGGCAATATGCACATTATGAACTGAAAGGAAGTTGAATAATTCATCTTCCTTACCCTTTAGAGAGCGGGCATTCCAATTTAGAACTTTCACACAATTATTTGGATCCATTGAAACGGAGTCCGATAACAATTTTTGTGTGTACTTTATACCAACCTGAACAGCTTCAGGAATGGTATTTGCTTTGAACATTGCATCAATCATGTGATGTAATTGTTCAGTTAAAAATCAAAATCGGAAGCAGTCATGCTACCTGAATCGCCAACATGACCGTTATTTTCCGTTGGGACATGGGTATAAACCTCATTTTGAGAAGAGAAATTTGGTCTACCAGCAGCGATGTTTGCATACGTAGGTACATTGGAAAAATTGGAATTTACTGAAGTGCTTGCTACCCGTTGACGAGCAGCAAAATTTGTTTGTGAATTGTGGTGGGTATGAATTGCTCGACCGGTAACCGGTTTCGAAATTTGAGCGTTTGAAAATTTCTACCCATCGAATCTGGGATCCGATTGGAATTTCCCGTCATCAATTTTGCACGGGAATTCAAAACTTTTGCGTGAAGGGCATTCCCAGAAATTGGATTTATGATTGCCCCCACAGTTTGCGCACTTAAATTTATTGGAATTTTCTCTCACAGGACATGCGTCCTTGGCGTGAGAGGTTCCACCACAAATCATGCATTTAGCATCCATGTGACAATGTTTGGTTCCATGACCCCACTTTTGGCACTTACGGCACTGGGTAGGGTTTTGGAAATTTCCCCCAGGCCTGCGGAAATGTTCCCATGTAACACGGACATGAGACATAATACAGGCCTTTTCCAAACTTTTCATATTATTTAGTTCACTTTTGTTAAAATGAACTAAATAAAATTCTTGAGAAATGCCCCTCTGGGAAGTACCAGAATGGGATTTCTTTTCATCTTAATTACTTGGACTGGTGAAAATCCAAGTAATTGAGAAATTTCAATTTTAATCTCATCCAGTGATTTGTCATCACTGGGGAGACCTTTCAAGACGACTTTGAACAATCGCTCACTTTTGTCGTCGTATGTAAAGAATATATGGCGCTTCTCAGTTAAATAGTGAAGAAGACGTTTGCGATCGTCAAAGGATCCCGGTAAAACGCGGCAGTCACCCTTCCTGGCAATCTGAAATGAAGGTTACTCAAAATCTCATTCCGAAAGAAGGAAAACTCGGCAACAGATACCACAATTGGCGGAATCCTTTGCTTTTCGCATGAATCGAATCACCTGGACTAGAGGTATATTCGATTTGCTCAATTTCATCATTAATCAAATCGAACTGATTGCTCAGTTCGATTGGAGAAGAATTATTTCCGATATTAGAGTTAGAAGGAATATCTGAATTCTCCAGCTTCCTTCTATTTTTTCCGCGCTTGGGCAGGACGGTCTTGAAACCTTGTTTCTTTGAAGGAAGTGGAGAATTCAGAGACTCCCCCTTCCTCTTGTTTTTGTTAATACTCATTGCTGAGCGTGGAGACGTGACCTTCTAAGAGGTTTTTTCCCAGAACGGTGTCCCTTGTTTTGCAAATCTGATTAAATTGTTGAAAAATTAAATTCAATTAATTATCTTAAAGATAAATCGTCTAGCTCAAACCTTTGTAGGGGTATGTGGCGGGACCATCATCATCATCATCATCATCCCTGCAGGATTACCACCGCTTGTCGGAATTTTACTTCCGCAAACGGGTCCAACGTAAAACGAAGGCACGGGTCCTTGCAAAGATCGTAACGGGATCAGTGGGTACAAATAGCGCTAAGAAGCACCGTTGAAATTAAAATAGCTTCGGGTAGTATTAAAAACTTCCTTCCGCAAAGAGAGAAAGAACCGCACAGCACGAAAGCACGATACGGTCTGCCCAATGTTGAGTTTTCATCTAATTAATTCAAATTATCATTCCTCCCCATTATTACCAGGAAAACTACTATTCTACGAAATATAGTAAGGGGGTGATAATGTCTCTTTCAATAGGTCGAGTTTGCAGAGGAGATAATGCAAATCAACGCGTTTGCCCGGTATAAGGCGAACAGATGAGATGATGTCTTCTTCAGATGAACGCGTTTGCTTGGCACCAGTCACTTTATGCGCTTGCCCGGTATAAGGCGATCAGAGGAGATAATACCTTCTTCAAATTAATCCTTTTTCCCTGTACAGGATATACAGAGGTGAGAGGTTATAATGACTTTTTAAATGAACACGTTTGCCAGGTACACAGAGGAGATAATGCCTTCTTTATGCGTTTGCGTTTTCGTTTGCGTTTTCCCATGGCAAAATTGTCAAAACGCACGCAAACGTATCCATTCTGCTCAGCTCTTTTTTCTACATCCCTCCATCACTCATTTACTCTTAATCGGTACTGCAAAAGATCGTGATTGTCATAAGACAGAGAGCAAAGCGTTTTTTTCTATATCTGGCGAGCAAATGAAAGAATCGTGGGTTCTTTGATCAATTTTGCATGAAAAGCAGTCATGAAAGGATGTTGTGACTTGTTTTAAAATTAAAATGTTTAAATAATTTTAATAGATATATGCAGCGAACAATAACTGGACGATAAATTACTCACTCTTTTATATTCACTCATTCACTCTTACTCATTCACTCTTGCTCACTTTCTCGTCGTTCTTACTCACTCGCTCATTCTTACCACTTACTTACTCTTACTCGCTCACTCACTCACTTTTACTCATGCACTCATTCTTACTCACTTATTCACTCACTTCCACTTACTCACTTACTCACTCACTTACTTTTTTTCTTCTTCCTAAACAATGGAGGGGGAATCTGCTCAACAGACATCCTGGGTTGTCTAAGAAGTGCGGGGTTAGGGACCACCTCCAACACTAAACGAGGGAGGCAGGACTACATCCCCGACCCGTCAAACCGTCGAACATCGTGACTCGCTTTTTTAGAAGAACACCATGGTATCGTGCCAGCGCATTGCCGACTTTCCAGGTGGCCTTACCACGCCCTATGTCCTCGGAAGGTGGGAAGGGTCGACTTCGCGCCTGCTTCCCTCTGCACGACTGGTATCAAGAATGATGATGCCGCGTGCACCCCAAATTGACCTCTCTGCGATAGGGTCTGTTCACAAACACACAGAGGGACTTACCGACGCGGTGCCTACGCCTACCACAGACTTGACGAGGACCACTTGTTCGATAAAAGGATCGAGTTCGACCACAGGGCATGACCACCGTTATGACCCATGAAGCCGACTCCGAACCCTTGGACCACCTCTTGTTTGCGCCTGAACTAGCCATCCTTGAGTCCACGCGCCACCTTCCGTGTAGCTTAGAGACGATTTGGACGATGGCCGATAAAACGGCGTTCCAGCCAACTTCATCTTTACACATCCTGCGAACTAGGTTGTCCGGGGTAGTGTCCAGACCACATGTGGCAAGCATGTGGTCACGCATTGCGCGAAAACGTGGGCACACGAACAACACGTGTTCCGCAGTTTCCTCTAAACCTGCGCACACCAAACACTCGGGCGAGGCCGAGCAAGCCAGCTGCGTTACCTGCACTGTGATTTTGCAGCATGCTTAAACGCCGGGCACATCGAACCCCCCATAGGGTGCTTGCTGTTCACAGCTTTGCTGGAACAAATCAAACAATTGGAAGGGTTTGTGCAGCATTGTGCCTTATGTCCCAATCCGCAGCGTCGACAGACCTTGACAGACAGTCCCATTGCTTGTGCCCCGGTTCCAGGCTTTTGAAGCAAACTTCGGGTTGCTCGTATATGCCCACAGGGCATACCGACCATCCCACCTTGACGCTCCCTAACTTGACTGCCTGGAGGCGTCCGCTGCAGATAGCCGAACCAATGCTACCTGTGTCCCTGCCGGACCTTTCCGTAGCCGAACGCCGTCTCCCCTAGGACTTCCTCCGCCAACTTCTTGTAGGCGGCGCCCTTTTGAGAGACGCCCCGCTTCAGCTCGAGGATCATCTCGCCCATTCGGGTACGTCTTACTCGACGCGCGTCGGGGCCGAGTTCACCAAGCTTGACGTCACTCCTCATCGCCTTCAAGACGTCCGAGTACTTAGCCTCGTCCGTCTTGATGACTAGGGGATCGCCCTTGGAGCGATTGGAGCCTAACCTAGACTTCTTGCTACCCTCATTCGCCTGGGCCTTCTTTTCGGTCCTTGACGTTTTCGGTTTCCTCTTGTTCTTGACCAGGGTCCAGGAGGCGTCATCCCCCTCTATTTCCCTGGTCTGGTGCGGCTGAGAGTTCTCAGCCTGCCGTAACCCCTTACCACCGTCTTTTCTGGGTGGACGGACCTTTCCAGGTCCTTCCTCCCCCGGTTTGGGAGGTACCTGGCCGGCGTTCAGCTTTCCTTGTTCGGGGTAGTAACCCTCTGCGTTTTGGAGCGGCCCCCAGAGAGCTCATCCCCTGCAGACTGTCTCCCCCGTTTTGTGTCTGCTCCGTTGGAGCCCCCGACGTGCCCGCGAATACTTGAGCCTCAGTCTGGGTAGACTTTGGCGCCACCGTCTTCGCTGGCACCCCCCGGTCGATTCGACCTTGCCCGAGTCCGCGAATCCTTGGGACTCAGTCTGGGTAGACCTCGCCTCCACGGATTTCACGGGTTTACACTTGGCCGTCCCGACCGCCCTCTCCAGCTTGGCGTCCAAGATCGACTTTCGAAGTTTCAGCAAGCTCCTCTTGAGGTCCTTACTGATATTATGCTTCGATGACGCAAAGTCGATGATGGCGTACAGCTGTTCCGTCGCCACCTCGAAGGCCGAAAGCCCATCGCGTTTGCGGCTCATCGTCTTCACAAGCCATGGGCCGTCTATAACCTCTACCGGCGTAGCCTGGGAGATGGTTAAGTGACCCACGCTGGCGCTGTGCACCGAGCTGCCGACTATTGCTTCTGGCCTCCTAGGCGGAGATCTGAACAACCCACCTCTAGCGAAGGGGTTGTCGCCTACACTACTACCACTAATTGAAGAATTGACTTGGTTTTCCATTTCGATCCCACGAGTTGCTCGGGAAAGGAGGTCCACCACGCCAGAGCCCAGCATGACGCGGTAAGGGATAATTATTGCGGAGGGTGCCCAGGTACCCCACAGGCTCTGTTAAAGGCCTAGCTCATTATTTCACCCCCCTGGCCAGTTCTTCCCTCATTAGTCATCCATACAAAAATTTGGCGAAAAAATTCAAGAAAATAAAAATTGTTCTCAAACGGCTATTTTTTTGTATAGATTTGACAGATGTAATGGAGGGTTGGCTCTAAAAAAATATTTATTGAGTAGATATCATAGAAAGGAGATCAAGTCTCCCCAATTTTGAAGGTTGCATGCGCTGTCGAATGCCATAGCAAAAAATCGTTCACGAAGCACATCGGAAAATATGCGTATTTTGGAAGAAAAATATTGAAAAGTTCAGAGAGCATTGTCCTGCATTATGAACAGGAGGTCGAGCGTTCAATCCCAGGCTGGTTGTACCTGAATCTTCATAATTTTTGTTTCGTTTTCTACCAAAACACAGGTCTATATTATTCGCTCACTTCCAGTGCTTGAGTTTGAGCTTAATTTACTGCCCGTAGTTTCTACTCTATTATGACCAGATCAGCTGTTCTTGTACAGAGCAGTGTTGGTACATCTCAAAAAATCTCAAAACTCATGGATGATTCAAATCAAGCATGAGTTGAGACGCACCCAACTCAGCATCTAAAAACTCATGGATGAGTTGAATCATCCATTTGAATCATCCTAGGTTTTCTTTTGTTCTCCTTCGTTAAAAATAGTGAATTGACGTTTGTCGCATAAAATATTAGACACTCTTTTATGTATAAGCAATAAATTGCCCCCAAATTATTGTTTTCAAACCAAAATGATTTTTTGGCAAATGAGTGAAATGATGCGTTTTAGCATGAAAAATTCAAGCGTGATGCATTCCTTTAAAATCGCAGACGATTTCGTTCGCACGGGAGTACTCGTTGATTGAGATTTATGAGTGATTTTACCAACACTGGTACAGAGACTCATTTGTAAAGGTCATGCCGGCGCCTGCCACGCCAGAATGCAAGTCAATGTAGGGTCAGCACTTCCAGTGGCGTAAAACTTTTGTTTGCTCGCAAGACTACTCATAGTTTTGAGTAGTCCTGCTTTTGACTGATATTGAGTAAAATTTCCGTGAGATTAAAAGAGAGGGCAGTACAATTTTACTTAGTCACTGAGTATATAAAAGTTAGCGTGTACGATTTTTGTTTCTCTTTTGAGTTCGTTCTATGAGAAAAGAGTTATGAGTGAAAGATGTTTTCCACCACAAATTACTAAAAAAAGATTCTCCTTCGACCCAAAAACGCTTGATTTCGTCTTATCGAACTTGCAACTGAAACTGAAAGTCACTATTTGGTCACTTTTTCTGCAACTGAAAGTCACTATTTGGTCCCTTTTTTCGTCAGCTTTGGTCACTAAAGTCACTATTTTGAGCGGCATCGCTCGCTACCAGCCCTGGTATATTTTTAGGAGGAACAAAACACAGTAATTAATGGAGTAAATAAGGTTGTCAATAAAAAAAATCATTTGTCTAGAGGATCTATTATAAAAATGTGTAATACTACTTTAGTTCTCGGTAAAACAGGGGAGTATCAAGTCTTCCAATGAAGAGAGACTCCCCACCTTCCCCTACTGTATAAAGCTTGAGTTTAAAAAAACGAAATCGGCAGGTTTTCTGCTTGCATGACTATATACCAATTTATTAATTGTAACGTAAAACATCTCTACATCAATAAGCTACATGTAAAATGCCAATAAGAGCAGCGAGTTGAATGGCTGGCGAAGTTTCAGAACGATCACTTTTAGAAAGATCCGTAATTTCATTTCCGCCATAAACAAGGCATGTTCCGACGCATACATAAAGCTTTATTAAAAAACAATCTGAGGTAATAGTTGCAAAATAGATGAAAATAGTGACTTTGTGTGAGAAAAAGTGACTTTAGTGACTTTAGGTCGAAAAAAGAAAAATTTTAGTGACTTGCCCGAAAAAAGTGACCAAGTCACTAAAAAGTGACCCGCTACCAGGCCTGCTATAAAGATGGTGAGCTCGTTCTTTCTTTTTTTATTTTAATAAATTTGTAATAAATTTGACTCGACGCCCTGAAAAAACAATCTATTTTAAGGGTATGCGATAAAACACATTTTCCAAACGAAACGAAACGAAACGAAATTTAAAATATCTATGTTGATTCGAAACGAAACGAATCGAAATATAGATTTACTTTCAAGACTTCGAAACGATACGAAATCAAAGTCCGTTTAATTCGAAATTTTTCGAAACGAAACGAAATTTAATTTTCTTTTTCCGCGGAATTTTGATTAAATTGGTTTTATATTTTGAACGCAATTCTGATTTATTTTTTCCAAAATCAAATCACTGCTTTGCGATCAATACAGTAATAGTAACAGAGGAAGCAGCCTGTGAAAAATCGGCGCGTTCTCGTTTATATACCATTGGCGATAAGGCAATCACCCAGCATTTGTGTCGCTTCATCGTGGAGTGTGTACTCCCGAATCTGTTCAATTTTATATCAGTTTACCAGGTATGAAGATATATTACTTTCCTATCTCATACAAAAAAATGTACCAAAAGGCTATCATTTCCTTCCAAATTCAACCTTTTTATAGGAGGTTCGGAGACCCATATAGTCTTATATACAATCAGCTCGACGAACTGAGCTATTGTCTGTTAGTCCTTGTATATGTGTTTGTACATATGAGGCATGAGAAAATTGTTGTCAAGCTTTTATCTTCTTCAATTGAGTGCAAGAAACAGCTGCTATGGACAGTATGAGGCGATCACGTCCTTACAGTCAATTCATGATTAGGAGAGGAAAATTAGTTTGACACTCATTGTTATAAGAGACCAAGGAATGCTCTGCATCTCCGTGAGTGCCACGGGAAAGGAATCGTTGACGTTGGTTAGTTGAAAAGGTAAATCATGTGAGTAATATTTATTGTAAACTAAATTATTTAGAAAACTCAAAGACGAAAACCTTGTTTCAAATCAATCCAACGCAAAATCAATATGCTTTGTTTAATAAGCTATTACAGCACGATCGATTCTCGATACAACACGATGGATTCTGCAATTTTATGCTCTTTGATGTAGACATTATTTTTTTACTTCGTGTTCTCTCGCACTAGCTGGCGTGACCAGCATCAACACGATCAATCGCACACTGATTAAAACAATTTCTTCTCCGCGAGGCAGATTTTTTTTAGTTACCGTTTCCCCAGACTAGCTACATGCGCGTGATCAGCAGCAACACGATCGATTCCGCACTAAATAATGTGCTCTTCGATGCAGACATAAGCTCCAGCACTTCGCGTGCTTCCACTCTTGCTGTATATTTCGATGATTCGCCGAATATTGTGGAGAATCTTCAATCCTCTAAAATTTTTATTCGTACTTTTAGCTTGAAATCGAATTGTTGTTTGAACGAGAAAAGATTGCATTTTCTTTTCCACGGGCCTTCTTAGGTCTTAAGCGGTGCTTACCCATTCGCTTAAACCTGGTTTGTGACCTAAGCGCAGGAGAAGCAATCGGCATTTTATTAGAAAGAATCGGAATCCACGCCACAGCTTTGCCTCTTTGACAAAGTTATACTGATCAGATTAATATCTGATTACATTTACACTCAGCGCCTGACGTTTTAAATATTGAGTCGGATCAGTTGGGATAGAATAGTTAAAGATACTTTTCGTTTTCTGTTAGACATTTCTAACAAAACACTAAAGACGTTTTATAGAAGAAAACTAAATAAGAACTGATTGACTCAGGAAGGGATTATGCAGTAAGCGTTAATATAACAATTTGTATAACATAAAGTTTTTAAAACAGCTTTATGATTTTGTTCAGCGGCGCAGCCAAAATTTTTGATAATAAACGATCTTACAAAACAGTGTGGTTGAGTTTAAATTTGTTTCGAAATTTCGCGGAATTCCGTTAAATTTCGTTAAAAGCTAGTTTTTCCTAGCGAAATTTTTGAAATTTTACGAAACGAAACGAAATCAAGAAATCAGATTTCGCCATGCTCAAATTCCGCGAAATTCCGCGGAATTTCGTTTCGAACCACCTGAAACGAAATTTTTCGAAATACCGCATATGCTTAATCTATTTAATATTAAATACAGGAAATTTTAGGTTGAGTAATTTTTTTCGCATGTCCTCCTTTTTCAACCAAATGTCCTCCTTTTTGGCACGATTTGAAGAAATTGTCCTCCTTTGGAAAAATTTCATATGGTCAGCACTCTAGCCAGTGCTTCACCATCGTGTTTCAGTAACAGCCTGGTAGTTGAAAATCAGCATGATTCACATCAAACGCGATTGTAAACCAACAGACCTTAAAGTTCAGAGATTCAAAGGATTCAAAGAAATTCCGAACGCAATTCTTCAACTTGAAATCTTGGAATTTATGTATTTCTAAAATGATTAAACATAGAACGAGGCATCCGAAATTTTTTAAAAGTACAGCCATGTGTTTAATATTCAGGCTTTCTGATTGGCTATGGTTTTAGTAGTTTATGTGTGTGTTATTTGGCAAGCAAAGTGCGATTGCAAGCCTTTGGCACAGCAGAGTGCGATTGAATTCGCATTCTATACCGTCCCGCCCAGCCCGTTACTATGGGGGAATGGAGTGCGATCCTCTCGTTTAATAAACAATGTGCACTCGCTTGACTGTGGATATACAACAGTAAAGCACATGTGGAGATTGGGCAAATCAAGCATCCGATTCAATTTGCAAAAAAGAGCTAACCGCGGTGGAGGTTGGTACTCGGATTCTGATGGCTTTTCCGCAAACGTGGTCTTGTTGTGTAGGGGTTATCACGCCTATCTAGAGAGTAGGAGGTTGAGGGTTCGAGTCCCTCCAAGACACGTGTATTCTTTTTCGCAAATTTCATATCAATTTGTCCATTTCGAAACATATGCTGTGCATATGCACAGCCAAGATATTTAACAAAAAAATGGTTTTCGTACGGCCGAGTTGCCGAATAATATGCAATTAATTGTTAATTATCAATAAAATCTTATTTTACAATCACTTTCATGTGATGAACATAACGCTTTTATAACACTCTTCGATTCAGTTCTTCAAGTATGAAATGAAACTTCAATAAATACGTCGATGTTCATAGGGACTATTCACGTTATAAAATTAATTTGGCGTGATCAATATTCCTTATGGCTTAACATACATTATGGATTACAACAAATTTCTCAAAGAATAGAAAAGTCTGTCAGAAGTGCCTGCTGCAAACCGATGTAACCAGAAACGAACAATACGGACCAGGATACGCTTGCATGGCATGTGAGATTCAACCACAAAGAAAAAAAGCTGGCGGCAAAGATAGGAAAATGTTCCTGCAAAAACATTGTTTTTAGATTATTTTGCACCACCCCCTCAACATTCAGTGGAGCATCGAATCACCATTCAGGGCTTTCGGTAAAAACAGAAAAAAAAATAACGATTCAGTGCAAATAGGTTCCCACAAGAAGGATACCCACCGACAGGGTTTCCATTGCTATCGGCACTCGTGTTGTAACGTGGCAATGGAGGAAATGTTCATCTGGTTTGGTTCTGATGCGGTACGAACCGTATCAGGAGGGAAGCTGCCAACGATCCGGACCAGATTCCGGTACGTGTGGTCTGGTCTGGTAGGTCCGTATACTATACGTCGAGTACTGAACAATTCAGCAGGTAGTGCGAGGTGTTGATCCGGGAGCATGATTTAGATGCGAAGTCAATGTTAAATTTCGATTATTTGTTCGAAATCCGAAAAGCAGCGTGTATGTGGGAGTTGTATGTGTGCTGCTATTGCTGAGGGTTTGTGTGTAAAGATTGATAGTTATTATCAGGAGGGGAAAGTTTTGTCTGCGTTCGGTGAGATCGATTGATTAAGGTTTGGTGTTGACAGAGAAGACGGATGCTGGAAAAACTTTGGCATTTCATCTTAGGTTATGTACTGCCAGTTCGGTTTGATTAGGTAAACAACCGTTTTTGTTGGTGGTGATAGATTAATCTCTCTGTTTTCGTGTACCTTTCGGTAGTTCTTTTGATAAATCAACTCGTAGGAGAGAATAATGGGATGAAGTAGCCCAACATAAAAAATACAGTAAAAATGTTTGTTATTTGGGAACGAATAGTTAGATAACAATTCTTTTCCATGCCATTTAGTTGTGTCGTTTTGTATCAGCCAGGTCATTATTTTGAACTTTATTTAAATGCATTTAAATAGCATACACAAGATATGTAAGCTATTTGTTTTGAGTTACAGATAAATATGACATGACATGTTCCATCTGGAATTTTGTACCGGTCCAAAAATCGTCGTCAGTGTCTTGATTTTAATCGGACCAAAGTTCTATGTCACTCTGACAATATATTTGGCTGGCAGCGTGGCGTCCGTCTCTAAAAAAAATGAATTTCCAAGGGAGCTGCTTCTGTTTTTTTTTATTATGCGCGAGAAAGGCACTACCTCCACTAGGTGGAGCAATCTGGATTTTTTTCATCTTTTTTTGCTTAATAGTTTTCTTAAATCGTGCGTTGCTGCATTGGACGTGATTTTCAAAATGACCCATCTTAGGACCATGTTGATTATAAGTCATTATTCAACCAATTTCATAGACTACTGATGTTCCCACATTTTAAATAATTTGCAGAAAAGAAGTCTTCACCACTAAGTGAATTGATCTGTATTTTCTAATAAATATCAGTCTGCTGTGAGCGCAGTGTCTGGGCAAAACAATTGTTTGTAATACTGGATCTTAACTTCCTTGCTACAGATCCCTGAATTGACGTATTTTGAAACAACTCCCCTTCCTTTGGTCCCCCCAACACTCTCTCCATAATTGACACAGTTGACATTGCTAAGTGGAAAAATCAACAGTGAAGTGGTTGACTCTCTGCCGAGTAACTTCTGCTGTGCCAGTCGTCTTGTTCGTCAGCACCGAGATAAGATGCTCCATCGTTCAGTACCAAACGCAGAAAGCTAAACAAAATAATGAATATTTATTCAGCAAACTTGCATTTCTTACAGCACAAATTTGCTCTCGTTAGGAGACATTCACCCTGTCTGGTGGACCGACCGTTCGTCCTTGCGTCGCATGTCGCTTGGACCTCGCTCCATCTGTGCTGTGAACGCAAGATGATCTGGAAAAGCATCATCCCCCGTCGTCGGCAAGTCAGCAACATCTTTAGTGTCGCAAAGTTATGTTCTCTCTGGTTTCGAAAGCTTTCGGTTACTCTCCAATCCTTTCCTCACTCAGCCAAGCAGTCAGTGGTTCAATCTGCTGCGCTGAAAATGTAAAAGTTTTGATTGACTTCAAGTGGGACCACTCGATAGGAGAGTGGCAAGACATGTCAAAGTGGCCCCTTCGAGAACTAAACATAGAAGACTAGCAGCATTATTAGCGAGGCCTGACCGGGCTGTCAATATGCTACATTTTTAATAAACTCACGGGGTACCATTTGCCAGGTTTCACTTCATAATAAGGAAATTATGTTTTCGCCGCTGATTTATCACACTTACTGGCCTGGGAGGACTTTGACGATGACACGGCGGTGTAATATGCGCCAGTGATTACACAACGATGGATGGTGGGCGATGTTTCTTATCTGCTTTAGCTAAAGGTATGCGATATTTCGAATGCTTGAATACAATATTTGTTATCTTTGTCTTATTATTTTAAAGTTTAGCAATTTTATCAAAAGTTGTTGTTTTTTATAATCATGAAGCCATTCGAAAAATATTTGGATTTCTCTTGATTAATTTTATAATTTGATTTTAACAGCGAGAACGCTGTTTTTGGCAATATAAGTTGAAGTAGCTGGAAGGGTTTAAAAAACACAAAATTTCGGCAAATCGCGCGATCGTTCTGCCGTCCGAAACAAGAGCCAACACGCACTCATATCTAAATACATTCCACTAAAAAGAGCTTAAAATATTTTTTCTCAAAAGTTGTTGTTTTAAATCATGAAGCCATTCTACTTTTCCGAAAAAATTTGGATTTCTCTTGATTAATTTAATGATTTGATTTTAACAGCGAGAACGCGGTTTTTGGCAATATAAGTTGAAGTACAATACGATTTTCGAACTGGTTTAACTAGTTTTTAGAATTGAAAATGGTCATGGTCATTCCTTGTCTCTATAAGTCATGTTTACCCTTATGCTGGAAGTCTTCCGCATCCGTAGAAAGCAAACTCAGGCTAACGCCAACAAGATCAATGCCACCGTCCGTAAAATGCCAAGCAAAAGACTACGGCGGAAAAAGAAAGCTAATCCTAAACTCACATCGAAACAGCTTCATTTTGTGCGAGTATGGCGCTTCTCATCGTCGAGATGATGTAGCTGTTTTTTTCCTCTCACAGGAGGTGCAGGGTCAGGGGAAAAATGCGGTGGAATTGGCACTGAGGAAGACACAGGACCCCCACCTAATCTTGCCGTCTGTGTGTTACTAAAGTTGATTTTCTGATTCGCTGTTCGTTAGGATGGACAAGATTGGAAAGCTGCCTTTTAGAGACGGACACGTGTCGTCGGGTGTTGGGAAGCGGGCGGAGAGCAAATCATCAACAGGATGGTTTGCTTACATAAAAACTAAACGCCCGACAGCAGAACGGAAGGCTTTTCTTAGGAATGGTTGCTGACAAAAGCGGTTGTGAGCCGGTTTGCGATGTCGATTCGAAGAAATCTTTCACATTAATTAGAGGGATGGTTTAAAGCGGCTTCGAGGTTAGCTTTGATGCTTTTGTTCATTGGTAGCACTGTTGTCAGTCTGAAACCACCAGCCCCTTAAGCCAAAAATTGGCCAATTGTTCCTAGAAAAACAGCTTTAGTTGAGACAAAAGATGAAATCAACTCGGTGTTGCTTTTAGTAGGCACCAAATGGTGCTGAAACGCGATTGAAATTAACGTGTAATCGTTTGATGTGATTATTCGGCATTCGATGAATAAAGATGAAATGGAACTCAAAGCAACGTTTTTCTGAATTTTATTTTAAGGCATAGCTTAGTAATGAAGGGAATGGTTTAATCAATAATGTTTAGGTAATTCGATGCGTATATGCAAAACATGTGAAAGTTTAATTTCGGAAAACGTGCACAAAATCGCAAAGTAGCCGTAGGGCAGCATGCTTTCAAGGTGACACCAATGAGAGTTAAGCTGGGGTACGATGGGGCACGTGACCCACCAAATCGAGCCAGCGGTTTCGGTCAGGCTAAAAACAAACGTAGCCCGAAAATAACTCGAATATATTGGGTACTATAACTTTGTTATTACGATGGATAATGACAGCAGGCACTAATGTTGTTAAACGCGTTTATAACTTAGCTGGTCGCGAAGGTACTAGAAAAGTAGTTCCAAAACAAATATTACAAAAACAAAATCGTTGAATCGAGGTAATATTTTTTTCACTTCATATCAAAATTTATCATGGATTTTCATTTGGTGAGCCCTACTTCGCTTACCAAATATTATTTTTATGTTTGCTTACCTGCAGTATGCCCAATTCTGAAGTTTTGAGCCCCATCGGAGAATAATTTCCAAATATTTTTACCTCGATAATCTCGAGGAGAAGCAAAAAAAAACAATTTTCCGTGCAAAATCAACAATTGACCTTTACCGTCGAAAATTGTCTCTCTTTTTATTTGTCTCAGTCGATTCTTTAGCTTACTTAAGGTTAACTTTCCCAAAGAACCCATATTTTTTTAAACCTCCAACTATTTTCAAAATCAAAAACAAAAATCGAAAAAGTGATGCACGTGTGAATCGGTCGTTCAAAGTCAGGAAAATGTTAAGTCAATCTTGAAAATCAGCACTTTTTCGATTTTTTAGAGGCGTCTGGATTCTTTGTGAAAGTTGACCTTGAATAAAATATAGAATCAATTGAGCGAATAAAATTTTGACAAGTAAGGTCAATTAAAATGTAATTTTGAAATGTGTTCTGGAAAGTTTAAAACACATTTAAAAACAAAATCGAAGTAGAGTTGTCTACAGAATCTATGACAAAAGGTCGAAAGACGCATAAGGTCGAAAGGACAAAAGGTCGACTAAAGAAAGACAAAAGGTCAAGAAAGACGAAAGGTCGAAAGGACAAAGGTCGAAAAAGACAAAAACGTCAGAAAGAGACAGAAGGTCGAGAAAGGACAAAAGGTCGAAAAGCACAAAAGGTCGATAAGACAAAAGGTCGAAAAGGACAAAACGTCGAAAGGGACAAAATTTCGATCAAGAACAAGTTGATAACAAGTTGGGTGTTTGTGCTATGCATTTAACTTCAAGCAGAAATAATAACACACTCATCTCATTAATCAAAGTTGAAGAATGAGCCATTTTCAAAGAAGGAGAAATTGCTATGAAACAATATTATGAATGTCTAGATCTAGATAGTTTTGTTAGAAATTGGCTGATTGTTGATTTTGGAAATGAATAAAACATGTATTGCGCGAGACAGAGTTGTCGTATACAGTTGGCAAAAAAATGCCCTTTTATTATTCACTATTTTTAACAATTAAATAAAATGCATTCAATGAGTGCAAATAATAGATGGATATCAAGGTTTTCTAAATGTAACTTCGATCTGCCAAAATAGGGCACGCCGCAGGCGCGCATATTGATGTATTTAATGTGCGGCGTGCGCCATTTTTACAGATCGATGTGATATTAACCCAAACATCCATCTATTAGTTGTACTCACTGAATAATTTAATTAATTAGTAAAAATTAATGTAATTTTTATCTTATTGATCTTTTGTTTCTTTCGACCTTTTCCCTTTCGACGTCCACTTTTGTCGCTTTCGACCTTTTTTGTCCAAACCCTTTGCAATGTCTCTTTCGACTCTTTTGTCACTTTACAAATCATTTGTCCTTCGACCTTGTCTTCGTCGTTTATCTTTCGAACTTGTCCTTTCGACCTTATATCTCGACCTTTTGTCCCTAACCCGTCTACCATCTTTAAGTCACGATTATGCATGGCTTGCCTGCAGCATGCCCTTTTTCCGAATTTGAAGCACCATCGATCCCAAATTGCCTGAGCTTCTACTCAACTCAATTTTTAAAACTAGTTTGACTGTGTTACCTGGGAGGAATCCCTTTGGAAAATCCTTTGGGAAGGCTTTTGTTAATTCATCCTAAGAGAAAAAATGCAATAAGAAAGCTTGAAGGAATTTCTGGAAGAGTTTCTAACGGAAATATCAAAGAAGTTTATCAAAGGAGAGGCACGGCAAATGCTGGGTAAAGCGTACCATTGGTACTTCGCGTACCTGAAGGAATAAAATAGACCCCATCTCGCGGTCCTTAGCCTCTTACCCAACAACTCCTATCCCTACCTCCCGCGGTGCTGGCCAGGATACGAGCAACACCTAAGGGAAGATCGGGTAACCAACCCCAGGTGGGAACTATATGGTCGTGCGTATGCTGACAGGAAGGGGGTTATCCTCTCCGGAGGTGCAAATCTTATTGAGCGTCTGTTCTCCATGTCAGGATCGGCTCACAACAGCGTCTGTTCTCCATGTTAGGGGCGGCTGATCATCGTCCGAGTGCCAGCGAGGACTCTAAAGTGAAACTGTGCACCATGGTCCACCGGGAAATAAGGAGTGGAATGGTCCTCCGGAAATTTAGGGGTTTGGTGTCAGGCCTGCAAAGCCAGCCTTTAAAAAATCATAAGCAACGAACAATCAACAAGAGTACGGACCGGAACCATCGGCGAAGACCACTGCGACGAAAAGGGACTAGCGATTGGAAACTCGGTTCGTGGAACTGCAAATCTCTCAACTTCATCAGGGCAGGCATACTCGCCGATGTGCTCAAGGACCGTGGATTCGGCATCGTAGCGCTGCAGGAGGTTTGTTGGAAGGGATCAATGGTTCGAACGTTTAGAGGTAATCATGCCATCTACCAGAGCTGCGGCAACCTTTGCCATGAGCTGGGAACAGCTTTCGCATAGTGATGGGCGATATGCAAAGGCGCGCGTGATCGGGTGGTGGCCGATCAATGAAAGAATGTGCAGGTTGAGGATCAAAGGCCGGTTCTTCAACTTGGCATAATCAACGTCCATGGCCCACACTCCAGGAAGCACTGATGATGATGAGGACGCATTCTACGCGCAGCTGGAACGTGAAATGCAGACAGCTGCCCAAGCCGACGACGTCAAAATCATCATAGGGATTTGAACGCGCTCAGGTTGGCCAAGAGGAGGAGTTTAGACCGACTATTGGAAAGTTCAGCGCTCACCGGCTGACGAACGAAAACGGCCTACGACTAATTGATTTCGCCGCCTCCAAGAATATGGCCATTCGTAGCACCTACTTCAACACAGCCTCCCGTATCGGGTACACCTGGAATCACCACTGCAGACAGAATCACAAATCGACCACGTTTTGATTTATGGACGGCACTTCTCCGACATTATCGACGGCAGGACATATCATTGGCGCTAACATCGACTTCCGACCACTATCTGGTGATGGTTAAACTGCGCCCAAAACTATCCGTCATCAACAATGTTCGGTACCGACGACCGCCATGCGGTACGACCTAGAGCGACTGAAGCAAACTGATGTCGCCACTGCATACGCGCAACATCTCGACGCAGCGTTGCCTGAAGAGGGTGAGCTCGATAGGGGCCCTCTGCCGAGGACTGCTGGAGTACAGATCAAAGCAGCCATTAACGACGCAGCAGAGAACAACGTCGGGTATGGGTCGAAGTCGACAGACGATTGGTTCGACGAAGAGTGCAGACAGATTCTGGAGAAGGACGCGCGGGCGGTCGCGCTGCAGCAAGGTACCCAGCAGAACGTGGAACGTTATAGACGGAAGCGGAGACAACAGACCCGCCTTTTCAGGGAGAAGAAACGCCGCCTGGAAGAAGCGGAGTGCGAGAAATGGAACAGCTGTGCCGTTCTCCAGGGATACGCAAGTTCTATCAGAAGCTCAACGCATCCCACCAAAGGCTTTCGTGCCGCGAGCCGAAATGTGCCGGGATAAGGATGGGGCATCTTGACGGACGAACGTGTGGTGATTGAAAAGGTGGAAGCAGCACTACGAGGAACATTTAAATGGCACTGAGGGCACAGGCAGTGAAAGTCAAGGCAGCGGAGGAGATGACTACGTCAGTTCAGCGGATGATGGAAGCCAACCAGCCCCCACCTTGAGGGAAATTAAGGATGCCATCCAACAGCTAAAGACCAATAAAGCAGCTGGTAAGGATGGTATCGGAGCTGAGCTCATCAAGATGGGCTCAGAAAAGCTGGCCACTTGCCTGCACAAACTGATAATCAGAATCTAGGAAACTAAACAGCTACCAGAGGAGTGGAAGGAAGGGGTTATGTGCCACATTTAAAAGAAAGGCGACAAGCTGGAGTGTAAGAACTTTCGAGCGATCACCATCCTTTAATGCCGCCTCTACAAAGTGATATCCCAGATCATCTTCCGTCGTCTGTCACCATTAGTGAATGAGTTCATTGGGAAGTTATCAAGCCGGCGGCTTCGTTGACGGCCGCTCGACAACGGACCATATCTTTATTGTATGGCAAATACTTCAAAAAATGCCGTGAATACCAGGTCCCAACGCACTATCTGTTCGTAGATTTCAAGGCGGCATACGACAGTATAGACCGCGTAGAGCTATGCGGAAAATTATGGACGAGAACAGCTTCCCTGGGAAGCTTACCAGACTGATCAAAGTAACGGTGGATGGTGTGCAAAACTGTGTGAAGAATTCCGGCGAACACTCTAGTTCGTTCGAATCGCGCCGAGGACTAAGACAAAAGGGGATGGACTTTCGTGCCTGTTGTTCAACATTGCGCTTGAAGATGGTATGCGGAGAGCCAGATATAACAGTCAGGGTACGATTTTTAACATATCCAGTCAATTTATTTGATTAGCGGATGACATGGACATTGTTGGCCGAACATTTGCAAAAGGTGGCGTGCAAACTGTACACCCGCCTGAAACGTGGAGCAACAAAGTTGGACTGGTGGTGAATGCGTCAAAGACAAAGTACATGCTTGTGGGCGGAACCGGGCGCGACAGGGCCCGCCTGGGAAGCAGTGTTACGATAGACAGGGGATACCTTCGAGGGTGGTCGAGGAATTCGTCTACCTCGGATCCTTTATAACAGCTGACAACAACGTTAGTCGTGATGAAATACGAAGGCGCATCATCTGTGGAAGTCAGGGAAGAAGAATGAACCATGAGCTCGCCCCTCTGCAGCGGGCCAGTATCCAGAAGGTAGCTAAAGCCGGAAGGGTACGATGGGCGGGACATGTTGCAAGAATGCCGGACAGCAACCCTGCAAAGATGGTGTTCGCTTCCGATCCGGCAGGTACGAGACGGCGTGGAGCGCAGCGAGCGAGATGGGCAGACCAGGTGCAGAACGACTTGGCGAGCGTGGGGCGTATCCGAGGATGGAGAGATGCGGCCTCGAACCGTGCATTGTGGCGTCAAATTTTTGATTCAGTGTTATCTGTTTAGATGTTAACTAAATAAATGGATGAATAATCAAAGGAGTTTCCAGATGAAATATCCGAAGAGATTCCCGAAGAGTTTCTAAAGGAATATTCGAAGGTCTTAAGGAATTTCTGAAGCTATTCCCAAAATGAATTTATAAAGAAATTCATAAAAAAAATCTTCTAAGGGAATTTTGGAAGTTTTTCCTGACACAATTTCAATTGGTTTTTGTGAAACTGGGATTATTGCCGGGAAGAACCGCTCCACTGCCATACAACCTTGCTTCGCAAAATCCCGTACGTAAATGACCAAGAGACGCCAAATGCTGTTCGCTTGTAGCGGGTTGAGTGTTACTTGCAGTGCTCCCAGTAGCATTAACAGAACACTCCCTTAGCACCAATAACCCAGCCTTTAGTTGAAGATTATATTTACCGTCAGGGACACTTTCGGTTTCTTCTCACAGTATTCTTGAAGACTTTTCAAAAAAGCTCCTTTAAAACAATCTGAGAATCTTATTTCCGTAAGTATTCCTGAAGATTTTTCCGAAGGGTTTCATAAAGGAATTTCCCAAAAAATCATACAAAATTCCCTGAAAAGAATTCGCATAGGAATTTCCGAACGGAACCTTGAAACCTAATACTAACTAATTTCTGACATTGTTAAATTTCTGCAAGAACTTCTTCAGACATTCCTCCATGAATTCTTTCGGAATTTCCTCCAGGGATTTCTGCAGAAAATCCTCCGGAAATTACTTCGAAGATAAAACCAGAAATTCCTTTGAAATATTTCAAGACATTCCTTCGAAAACTTAAAGAAGGAATTATAAAACAATTTCTGAAATTCATTCGGAAATTCATCTATTCCTTTAGGAATTTCTTCGGGAATTCCATTCTTCTTTCAAGAAAACCCTAAGAAGAATTCCTTGGATTCTTCAGAACTTCCTCCAGCAGTTCTTTTGAAAATTCTTTTAGGAATTGCTTCGGTCATTCCTCCGGAAGTTTTTTAAGCAACTCTTACTGATTCCCTCTGAATTTTCTTTTAAGCATTCTTTTGGGAATCTCATCAGTATTTTCAAGATTCCTTTGGAAGTTTAACTGGGGAATTCTTTCGAGATTTTTTTTTAATTGCATTTGATTTCTACAGGAATTCCTTCGGAAATTGCTTCAGGAACTCCTGCAAGAATTAACTTCACCTGAAGGAGTTCCTTCGGGAATGTTCCACGAATTTCTCGAGGAATAATTTCGAAAATTAACAGTAGTAAAACAACCCTTTATTGAATCTTGAATTGAGAGGTCATGCTTCTTCTTCTTATTGGTCTGGGATATTGCCGCATCGCTGTTTAGTGTTCATTCAGCACTTCCACAGTTATTAACCGCGAGGTTTCTAAGCCAAGTTACCATTTTTGAATTCGTATATCGTGAGGCTAACACGATGGTACTTTTATGCCCAGGAAAGTCGAGACAAATTCCAAACCGAAAATTGCGTAGACCAGCACCAGGAATCGAACCCTCAGCATGGTCTTGCTTTATAGCCACGCAGCTTACCGCTAGGCTAAGGATGGCCCGTCATGCACTGCTCCGGCGGCGGCGTCACGGAGGCGTGCCGTTCACTTTTATCGGCGGCGGTTGGTGAGGACGAAAAAAATTAATTTTAATCACCCTATAAAAATCGACTTCAGAGGATTTAAATTGCAATATTCTACATTTGCCGATCATCAAACACCATATTTAAAATAGTCAATTGCTGGCGACACTAATCAAGACCTGATTCCAAAATGTTTTTTAAATTAACATTATTTTGTTATTCTCTGATTTTGAAGAATCAAGAATCAAGTTTTAAAAACAAATCTTGCTTCACTTTCCGTGACCCCTGAGCAGTGTTGAGAATGAGATTTCGGCGTCATAGAACTAATTTGTTATTAACTTTTTTTTAAACATATTCCCAATTCAGGATTTTGATACACTCCAGTCGTTTTACTTCTCAATATAACTAAATTTCAGAAAAACTCGAACATCTATTTTTTGAGTTACATATACAACTGGGCAATGTTTGAGTGGCTGCATTTTTTTAAGAGAATTTGCAGTGCTACTTTGTTTACCTGCTGTGACTCCTGGATTCTGAATACAGGATGGAATCCACTAATGACAGCCACAATAGACATTTTATTCCTCACTTCACGTTCTTGTATGCACAATTCTCAATCGGTGATCAACATAACTGAAAATGAATAGCAGAGTAAGATAATTTTCCTGAAATTTTGTTAAATATGCCAAAAAAGTTCTTTGTCATGAAGGAATTTCTGGAGGAAACTAGTTTTCTTTGGAAATTCTTACAGGCATTTCTTTGGAAATTTCATTAGGAATTTTTACGTAAAATCCTATGAGAATTTCTGCCAAAATTCATATATGTATTCTTTCGAAAATCCATTCAGGTTCTCTTTGGAAAATTCTTTTGGCAAAACCAGACAATATTCCTGCAGGAATTCTTTCGGAAATTTATTGAAAAATAAACAAAGTTTTCTCTTTATTAGCGAGACTTTCAGCCCTGGGCTGGTTCGTCTCATAGATGGGATTATTAAAAGAATTTTCTAAATGACTTTCCGAGGGAATGCCTGGAGTAATGTCGGAAAGAGTTTATGAACGCACTTCCGGCAAAATTCTTGGAAGAGATTTGAATGAATTTCAAAAGAATTTAAAAAAAAATGAGAAGGAATTCCTGAGAGAAATGCTTCAAAATTTCTTCCAAAAGTTACCTATACCTATGATGGCTATACACTTCATGTTGTCCGGAACAAAACCGAATGTAATTTCCTATTCCAAGTATCTCGTTCTTCGGCCCCCACACCCAACCGGGCGGTTGTTAGATTTTCCAACAATTATGTATAAGTATTTACCAAAACCTGTATAAAAACCTGTACGAAATTGTTAGAATCTTATACAAAAAATGTAAGAAAAGCTTACAAAATTGTTAGACTCTTATACAATATTTGTATAAGAATCTAGCAATTTCGCATATGCCCAGTTCTTATACAGGTTTTGGTAGATTCTTATACATAATTGTTGGAAAATCCAACAACCGCCGGTTGGTTGCAGTCGCCAGTCTCTCTACACACCGGCTACACGCGCATCTTCTACACAGCCAGCAAGTGTCCCCTGTGCCAACGTCCTCCTTCAGGTGTTTTGTAGGTTATTTTTCTGGTCTCTTTTCCAGTATGCGCACTATTTTCCGCGAAAACACTTCGAGAATTCGATAATCTGCATCTTTTAACGTCCATGATTCATGGCCGTACAGGGCGACTGGACCAATCAATCAACGTTGTGTACAGCGCTAGTTTTGTCAGTGCATGTAGGTAGCTTCCTAAAGTTACCAGTGAAAAGTGAAAAGTTAATAAAATGTATTCTTAAACCATTTCCTCACAGACCATTTCTTTTTTAGATTTACTTACGAACCCTCAGAGGCAGAATAAATTAACCATGATCTTGAAAATGCTCCGCGTCCTATATAAAACACGTTCAATCACGCACTCTAATCACTAACCGCACAAAGCACAACCACAAACATGGATTTCGCGAATGTTCTGCATCCTACCTGAAACACATTCGATCGCGCACCAATTAATTTGTTCACCCAAACCCGCGCGAACTTTTTGCTTACAGAGCAGAAACACAATAAAACAGGCACTGATTGATTTTCATTTCGACCGCTCAGAATAACAAAATTGGACCGAGTCAGACCGGATGGAAATCTACATCCAGACACCTGAGGAAGTTAACTCAGGTAGTGTGGGGATGGGTATGTCATGTAACTCTTACCCGACCCACTAAAACCAAAACCCTTTCGCCAGTCCGTACCCCTGGCCCGCAATTAAGCAATACATCAGGGGGGGGGGGGACTATTGAGAACGCTCACGCCTATGCTAACGCACTTGACGTTAATACACACAACATCGACTTCAAGGGTGGCTAGCTCCCACCCGTCGATCGCAAGCTATGATAGTAACCTAGCGGTCCGTATCATAATCTCACGTTGGAGACGAGCACTCCGACAACAACCACCGCGCATGAACCGCAATGACCTCTATATCTACATACTGAGGTCCCCGCAGCCCACCCACGACATGTTGGTTGTCGGGGTGAGTAACGTTTTCACTGCATCACAGGTGCCCTTACTGCATTCGTTGGTTTTGTTCAAGACGCCACCACCGCTGCAGTTTCGACATAATCTGTTGAGATGCTATGTTCACCGCATTCCATATAGCTTCCTCCCGGCACATCCTCTCGACGAGGTTGTCCGGGGTTGTAACCATACCACTAACAAGCAGCATGGTATTGCGTTCTACCTCGAATCGCGGACATGCGAACATCACATGCCTCACCTACACATTCTGAACACTCCGCAGAATCAGCGAAGCCAAACCTGTGTAGGAATTCAAAAAAAAAATAAAGCAACCATGTTCAGACAACACCTATGTTAGGTGGAAGTTGACCTGACCATGTTTTCTATCGACCCAGTTGGACACATCCGGAATCAGTCTGTAGGTCCAACGACCTTTGACTGCGGTGTCCCATGCTCGAGGCAACGAGGCTGCTCTCTTGACACGTCACACTTGCACCGAGTCCCTTTCGTTGTAGCACTCTACATCTTACTCTAGGAGTATGTCTATCGGCATCATCCCAGCTATAACGCACACCGCCTCATATGATATGGTGCGATATGCGCTCGTGACACGTAGGCACATCAGCCGGTGTATTCTGATCAGTTTCTTTACATTGTACTCGGCCTTTAGTGCTACGGCCCATGCCGGTACGCCATAGCGGATGATAGACAATGCTACGCCCGCTATCAACCTACGCACTTGACTATGCACCGCCGATCTGTTGGACATCATTCGTGATAAAGATTTTATCGCAAATGAAGCCCGCTGACATGCATAATAGACGTGGCTTGTAAAATTAAGCTTATCGTCGATCATCACGCCCAGATGCTCAAGAGACCGCACGGAGTTAACTGTGCAGGTCCTACTCTTAATAATAACTTTTCTGTATCCTGCACAGGTAATTCGGAACTCTCAATCGGTGCAGGGAGTCAGCTATAGCTGCCCAGCTGGCATTGTTAAACGCATTTTTACATCAAGTGTAATCAATGCGCAGTACTTAATACCTCGCCTATTCAAACCTCTCGCTATCTTGGCCAAGATGAATACACAGCTAGGTGTTGCAGTCTGCCCAATTTATGGACGAGAAGAAGGCGGGGTGAAAAATTCATTTTCGGTGCAAAACATAAACAAACCGGCTGGCTCTCCCATACTAAAATCCAAGATGGCTGAGTCGTGAATTTAGCAGATTGGAACACCTAGTGGTGTATTCATCTTGATCTTGGCCGTATCCGTTACCGATCGAATTGCTTCGACGGTGGAACGACCTTCACGGAAGCCATACTGGTTGTTTGATAGCCCACCAGTACGCGCGGTATCTGTTCAGAATAACCCTCTCAAGCAGCTTACCAGCTCCATCGAGGAGGCAAATCGATGTGTATGCCGAAGGTTCTCCCGGGGATTTCCCAGGCTTGGGCAATAGCACCAATTTCTGTCATTTCCATCGATCTGGGAAGTTTCCTTCATCCAAACAAGGCAGCTCCTGAACATATCTGGAGCGCCAAGAATCGCGTGTTGAAGGGCCAGGTTCGAAATACCAGCTGGACCCGGCGCCTTATTGAGCTTAAAACCTCTTGGGGTTTCGATAAGCTCTTCGATAGTCACTAACGGGACCACGTCAGCCGACCTATACTTTGTATCAGGCCAGTCTGGTGAATCATGCTTCGGGAACAGTCCTTCAACGATCCTAGCTAACATCAAGGCAATATCTACGAAGTTCAGCTATCTCGTCAGTCCACCAGTACGCTGGTTTGCGGTTCCCATATGGCTTACACTTCCTTGGCATAGCCATGTCGCAAGCTCGTGGCACCTATAGTAGGACTGAGATGGCTGGATTATGCTCAACGAACATACTGATCAGCCCACCTTCAGCTTAGCCTTATCTAGTACCTTCTTGGCATCAGCCAGAGGCACTTAGAATTGGCAACCTGCATCCCAGCAAAGTGGTGGAATTAAATGGGATTGTACAAACTCGTCTTATGAAAAGTGATCCCAGCAAAGCTATTACGTAACCGAATCTCGGATTCCTGGAGTTGGACGTTGCACTGACCTCTCAGCGCGTCCACCAGGTCCGCAGCTTCGGTTATTTCATCCAGGCCGCGGCACTGGATGACCGATACTGAGCATAGGGCTCTCACTTGAACCCCATCACCCAGTACCTCCACTGTCAACTTTTTATACTCAGCACTCTTCCGAGCAGCATCCCGCTTTACGACGCCTTTCCGCGTTCGACGGATACAGTTGACGTCGCCTCCTAGGCCAGTAAGCTTATCGTCGCTTCTCATGGCCTTCAAGACATCGGCATAGCTTTTATCGTCAGACTTGACAATGATCGCTTCGCCTCTGTCTTTCCGCTTACCGTTGCCATTGGAAGGCGCTCCCTTTGCAACACGGGCTCTACCCTTCATAGCAGATGTAAGCTGCGTTCCACATGCCTCCTTGCCTGCGGCTTCTTTCGCTTGTCGCTTCGTCTTTTTGGGATTTACAACCACAGTCCAGGGTTGTTCATCGTCCCGGCGAACTACAGTCCCTCTCCTAGGTGGAGGCACTGACTTCCTCTGTTACTTACTTACTTGATACTTGATGGGCTACAGCTCTTCGATGAACCTACGCCGAATGGAGTATCCTTCTCCACTGGACTCGATCCTGGGCCAATCGCTTCCACTCGCCCTGAACATTGAGCACCCTCAGGTCCTCTTCAACCGCAAAAAGCCATCGTGTACGCGGCCTTCCACGAAGCCTGCGGCCTCTTCCGGGTTCTCTACTAAATATTATCTTCGCTTGACGTTCTTCCGGCATACGAACAACGTGACCAGCCCACCGTAGTCTGCCGTGTTGTATAAGCTTAATAATATCCAGCCCTTTATACACCTGGTACAATTCGTGATTCATGCGACGCCGCCAGATACCGTTCTCCTGTTTACCGCCGAGTATTGTCCGCAGCACCTTACGCTCAAACACTCCGAGAGCTCTCCGATCAGCCTCCTTTAACGTCCATGTCTCATGGCCGTATAAAGCCACCGGAAGAATCAGAGTAGTATACAGCGCGAGTTTTGTTTTCGTTTGCAGACTACGGGACTTAAGCTGGTTGCGAAGTCCGTAATAAGCCCTATTTGCAGCTGTAATACGCCTTTTCACCTCGCGGGTAACATCATTATCGCACGTCACTAATGTTCCAAGATACACAAATTCTTCTATCACTTCAAATTTTTCTCCATCCAGCACTATTTCGCTACCACCACCACTAATGAACCCACGTTGATTGCCAGCGACCATGTACTTCGTTTTGCTGGTATTGATCGTGAGTCCAATCCTCGCTGTCTCCCTCTTAAAAGGCGCAAAAGCCTCTTCCACGGCACGGCGATCAATTCTGATAATATCGATATCGTCCGCAAATCCCAGGAGCATATGCGATTTTGTGATAATGGTACCGCTTCTTTGCACACCAGCTCTCCTAATCGCTCCCTCGAGCGCTATATTGAACAGTAAGTTCGAGAGTGCATCACCCTGCTTTAATCCATCTAAGGTAACAAATGACGTCGATATTTCATCCGCAACCCTTACACTTGATTTCGATCCGTCCAACGTTATACGAATCAGCCGTATCAGTTTCGCCGGAAAACCATGTTCAAGCTTAATTTGCCATAATTCATTCCGTTTCACTGAATCGTACGCCGCCTTGAAATCAATAAACAGATGATGTGTCTGCAAGTTGTACTCCCGGAATTTATCAAGGATTTGTCTCAGGGTAAACATTTGATCCGTCGTTGATCGGCCCTCACGAAAACCTGCTTGGTATTCGCCGACGAAGGACTCTTCAAGCGGTCTCAATCTGTTGAACAGAATACGGGACATAATTTTGTACGCCGAATTAAGGAGGGTTATTCCTCGGTAATTGGCGCACTCCAGTCTGTGCCCTTTCTTAAAGAGAGGGCAAATGAGGCCGTCCAACCAGCTAGCAGGCATTTCCTCGTCTTCCCATATTTTCGACATAATATGGTGCAGAACTTCATAAAGCTGCTCACTGCCATGTTTGACTGCCACTGCAAGACGCTCCGATCGAATAGAGTTCGCCGCCGTACCAAACTGACTATCTACAAAACGCTTATTAGACCGGTAGTTCTCTACGGACACGAGACCTGGACGATGCTCGTGGAGGACCAACGCGCACTGGGAGTTTTCGAAAGGTAAGTGTTGCGTACGTACGAGGTACGTGGAGGAGGCGCATGAACCACGAGTTGCATCAGCTGTTGTGAGAACCATCCATCGTTCACACCGCAAAAATCGGAAGACTGCGGTGGGCCGGGCACGTAGCCAGAATGTCGGACAATAATCCGGTGAAAATGGTTCTCGACAACGATCCGACGGGAACAAGAAGGCGAGGTGCACAGCGGGCAAGGTGGATCGATCAGGTGGAGGACGACTTACGGACCCTCCGCAGACTGCGTGGTTGGCGAAGTGCAGCCATGAACCGAGCTGAATGGAGAAGTCTTTTATGTGCAGCACAGGCCACTCCGGCCTTAGTCTGATGATAAATAAAATGCCATGTTTGAGAAGTTCAGCCGGGAGCTGGTCCTTCCCCGCAACCTTATTGTTTTTCAGCTCTTTGACAGCTTTTTTAACCTCATCTAGTGTAGGTGACTCCACAGCTTGTCCATCGTCGCTAATATTTATTCTGTTCACCGATGCACCGTCACTTCCTCCATTCAACAAAGTCTCGAAGTGTTGCTTCCACCTGGCAGCCACTTCAGTTTTATCTTAGCAAATTTCCTTGTTGGTCGTTGCACATGACGGGAGATGGCGCTGTCTTTCTCCGCACGCCATTGACAGACTCATAAAACCTCCGCATATCGTTCTGCTCCATTTTTTCCTGCGTCTCACTAATCACTTGTTCTTCGTACTCTTTTTTCTTCCTGCGGTGAGTTCGTTTTTCGGCTGCTCTTGCTTCCTTGTACCGATCTCTATTCGATCGGGTACCTGACACCACCATCCGGCTTCTGGCAACGTTCTTCTCGTCTGTCACTCTCTGACACTCCACACTGAACCAACCCGTCCTGGGTCGCCTCTGTGCAGTGCCTACCACTTCTCGTGCTGTTGTGCTCACCGCTCCATGGATCGACTCCCATAGATCGTTGATGTTGTCGCTAACGTTGATTGCACTTATCCGTTCGTCAAGCTTCTGGCGGTACTCAGCCGATACTCCTTCCGCCGACAATCGCTGGATATTGTAACGCATCGTTCGCTGTGATCTTTCGTTCGATACAGTTGACAACCGTGATCGAATTTTACTGACAACGAGATAGTGATCAGAGTCAATGTTCGGACCTCTGAATGTCCGCACATCGATAATATTCGAGAAATGGCGCCCATCCACCAGAACATGGTCTATCTGGTTGCAAGTTTCACCATTTGGGTGTCTCCAGGTGTGCTTTCGGATGTTCTTTAGTGCAAAGTAGGTGCTACTGATGGCCATCCCTCTGGCAGCAGCAAAATTTACTAGCCGTAGGCCGTTGTCATTGGTGGCGGAGTGAAGGCTCTCCCTACCGATTATGGGACGGAAAAAGTCCTCTCTACCGACCTGAGCGTTAGCGTCTCCGAAAACAATGTTCACGTCATGCTTTGGGCACTCTCCATAGGCTTTATCAAGGCATTCATAAAACGTGTCCTTCACGTCGTCGGATTTATCGTTTGTCGGTGCGTAAACGTTGATTAGGCTGTAATTGAAGAATTTGCCCCGTATCCTCAACACACAGATTCGTTCGCTAATGGGTTTCCACCGCATCACTCGCTTCATCTGCTTGCCCATCACTACGAAACCAACTCCATGCTCTGCTTTTTCACCGCCGCTGTGATAGATGTTATACTTGAATGCAGTATTGGTCGTGGGGTCCACGGCTCGGAATTCACGTTCTCCGGATCTAGGCCATCGGACTTCTTGAACAGCAGCCACGTTCACTCCAACCTTCTGCAGTTCACAAGCCAGAAGGCTCACTCGTCCAGGTTCATTTAGGGTCCTGACATTCCAGGTACCGAGTTTCCAATCATAGTCCTTATTTCGTTGCCGGGTCGGTTGCCAAAAATAACATTCTCTTTTTCTTCTATCTCCATTTTTCGTGGTAAGCTTATTTCATAGTCCTTATTTCGTTGCCGGGTCGGTTGCCATAAATAACATTCTCTTTTTCTTCTATCTCCATTTTTTGTGGTAAGCTACCTTACCGGGGTCGCGTTACCTGTAGGTCGCGATGATGGGGCTGCCACCTTAGGTATAGCTGACGCGATACAGCATTTCGTTAATTAGCCGCTGGGTACCAGGCAGACGCTGTTTGAGCTGCACCTCCTGGTGAACAGACGCTCGAGGCGTACCTTCTCACTCTAGCTGATGTCAGAAGGACAACAGTGCCCAGGCTGCACTACCAGCTAAGTACACAACCCTTAGCTGGTGGTCTTTTGTCATCGGACGACCCGTGGAAGCGTGAGATAGGGACTTGTGGGGACCAGAGCTCTGTTGGGCGCTCCTTCCTTGATGTCAACCCACCATTTTGCAGCCCTCTGTTACTTAGGAACGGCAATTTGCACGACCCTCTCCCGGCGTGATACAGTTTCCTTCCTTGGTGGAGGAACTAGTTTCAATTTAGCTTCATTCAAGTCGGCCTGCATGACCTTACTTAGCTTCGGAGTTGCTCCGCTAACGGCCATGCGTTTTTGAAGCTCTGCGGTATGGCTCCCGGCCGACCGCTTCTCATCAGTGAGGCGACGAATCTTAGTAAGAAGGCGAATCTTCCGTTCTGCCTCCTTACTGGGTTAGTACGGCCTGTTTTAAGTCCCTACTATATCTGCAACGGTTGTCCAGAAAAGACATAATCACGTCTGTAATGTCCGTGATAACCTCCATTTTCTGCCCGCCGCCTTCCTCGTGGCTGGTCATCAACGACTTGATGACTCGGGTTAGAGTAGGGCCGTCCATTTTTACATCAACCGGCACATCCTCAGACCCACCACGAGCCTCCCCGTCGCCTTCCCCCGGCGATCTTTGGGGTGACCTATTAAGGCCACTTCGTCTGGTGAAAGGATTCTCCTTTTCGCCAGACCCGCCATCAACATCCTCAACGGTATTTTTTGTAAGAATTGAAAAAAAAAATCATTGCTATTGGGTCTCCCTTATCCTGCTGGAGTAGTCGCCTATTGTGGTCCCATGGTTATCTATACATACCTTGCGGCATGCAGGAAGGCCATGCGAGGGTTAACACTTGCGTGTTCAGAGCCAGATCAGCGCAAGTCAGGAATGTGCATCTAAGCCTACTCCCACGCAGTTGGTCAGTCTGGTGGCAGAATTGCACCGCGTAATATACGGCCCGCCACAGTTTTACGGGACGGAAGACAGCCTGGCCATTAGCCCACTCGCCGTTTCAGGTCAGTGTCATCCGGCCTTACTAAGAGAATAGAATGACCCGACTATCAGCCCTCGCTTCACAGTATTACAATATCCAAAGACAAAGCCAGTAGACATGCAGCCAGTATGCCATAATCAGGATATCATTGGCGTTACTCCTGATGTGCCCATTGGCACTCCCTGGGCTATTGCGTGCTTTGAGCGGCACACGGTCGCTTTGATAGGGCCTGCTTATGGACTCATGCAGCTTTTTATAGAGATTTGGCAAAGCCAACTGCCAAACCCCACCACTACCTGACAGGCCCCCTGACTCACAGATACCTAGGGGAGGGGTCGTCAGGCCCTTGGACATAGTCCCTGTTGCCCGAACTGTAAATGTAATGTAAACAATCTTTCATGGATCAAAATCGTGACAAACAAAACTCGAACTCTTTTATTAATTATTCACAATATGGATGATATTTTATTATATATTCTTCATATCAAGATGAAGAAACCAAAGACAGTAACGTTTCCAATCCGTGTGAGACAATCCACATTCTACAAGTTGCTGCTTGTGGTCGGTACCATTTGTCAGCCAGCAAGACGTCTTCAAACGTGTCGGGTCGGTAACCAAGCTAACAAAAAGTTTCTTGTTTGCCATTACAATCTCTCACACAAACCGAAACCCATTTGACAACTCCCGTTTGCCTTCCGAGCAAGGCAATGGGTGGGGTTGACAGCGACAGATAAAATTCTCAGATTACTCGCCTCGTCGGGTAGTATCCCGAACTGACTGCTTGTTTGAGTTGTGAGCTTAGGGGTAGCACACGCCCGAAACTTTCGCTGATTATAATCATGTGCAAATTTATTAACGGTTTCTATGCTATAGCGTATGTGACGACGATGACGGTGTTCTACACAAATGAGGGTTGAAACAAGAAAAGTGTCGACCGACCATATTTGGTTGAAATTAAAGTTTGACTAAAGTGATTGTGCGGTTTCCTAATGGCAGCTCGTTATTGTGAGCAATAAAGAAGGTGAAATTAGCTGTCAGGAACATCTTTACTTTAGCACTACATATTTATTAATATATTGGTTTTTAAGCAATAAGGGCCAGTAAAAAAATGGCTCCTGGTTATTTTGATTGCTTAAAAGCTAATTTAATTTTAGGTCGCGTTTATATTTTCCCGCTTGTTAATGATGCTGCTGCAAAGTTCCGTAGAAGCTTTAACCGAATTCTTCCTCACGAAAACTCAGTTCGATGAGATTTCCCCGGAAACCATAGAAAGTCGTTGATAAGAATTTCAATTTCATGCAAAATACGGTTTGGTGGTAATTTTGGTTGATTATCATGTATGCTCACTTTTTCGAAATTTGCATTCGACGTATCGCTTGGGAGTTAGTCACGAAATTGCGATGAATATTTCATGAACACATACTGATTGCCACTAAGACACTGTCGTAATTGAATCCTGCATTTTAGAGCAGCACTTCTGCCATTCCGATTGAACCGTTCCCGTGCTACATTATGCGAGGGAGGTAACGACGATCCAATTAAAACATTAAGTACAAATTCCAGTTGATGCCCCCGGAATGGATTCGAAATCCCTACGTGCAATCAATCGCATAAGTATCGCAACAAATTTCCTATTGCCGGCGGAGATCATTCGCTACATCAATCTTCCGGGCGAAAGCAACGTAAAGTGGGGCTCTTCCAGAAGAGTGAAACATCACTACTCTCGTCTTCCGGGTGCTCAGCACAAGCACAAGCACGCTAATCTTCCGGGTGATTTAATTCCACATTGAGTCGCATCGTTCGTTCGCTCGGAATAATTTCCCTCGCTGTTATTGATTTCCGTCTGTAGCTACCATTCATTGCAGGTCGACCAGGAAGGTATCAATTTCTCCGGTCGGTGGAGAGGCAGTGTGAAGGGGCGACGCGGCAGGACCGGTGCTAGAAATCCGATCCAAACAGAGTTCGACTTCATCAAACCTCTTGGCTTCGAGCGGGTGCCTCCGGGACCAGCGCCGGGCCAGGTATCGGAAGTGGGAAACCAGTTGCCGACCTGGCTGGGCTGGCTGGGAACCGGAATGTAACGAGCGAGCTGGGATGGAGAACTCAACGTGATTACATGCGTTGGAAGTACGATGATCGGATCCGTGATCCAGCACGTGTGATTGAACGCTGAGAAGTGGTTGGATGAGTGTGGCACTGCAAATAACAAACTGCTTCAAATTAAGGCAACATCGACGAATGGATTGATTCTCGCTGCGAAACTACACGCTGGCATTGTGTGGAAGGAGTGCTTTCACGATGAATTGCTTCTTGTGAAGATATACACAAACTCAAATGGATGTGAGAGTGGGCTTCCCCATATTGGGAACTAATGAACGATATTCAATCGAATTAGATCGGAAGAATTTGGTGATTTCAAGACGATGATGATACTTACCGATTTCGAGATGGATGGATTGGAAGGACGACTAGAGAGTCATTAAGAAAGTACTTTTTAGTCAACCACTTTGTTGAATCAAACTTTTTATGACCGTATTTAAAAGTTATTGTGCAAAAATGGCTCATTAGACTGTGCGATGAATTATTCTTCTTCTTATTAGCATTAAATTTATTTCTTCTTATTGGCATATGGCACTCCCACAGTTATGACTCACGAGGTTTCTAAGCCAAGTTACCATTTTTTTGCATTCGTATATCATGAGGCTAACACGATTATACTTGTATGCCCCTGGGAAGTCGAGACAATTTCCAAACCGAAAATTGCCTAGATCGGCACCGAGAATCGAACCCAGCCACCCGCAGCATGGTCTAGCTTCAAGGACAAGCATCACAGAATCCAAAACTAAATTCACTACGTCGCAGCATGCGTGGAATAATGAAAATGACAGTTGTGCGATGCTTTCATATTGATTGGTGTGCCCCTGAAAAAGCGAGTGAATTTTATTTTGGATTCCAAGATGCTTGTCCTTAAAGCCGCGCATCTCACCGCTAGACTAATGGGCCAAATAAAATGGATACGTTTGCGTGCGTTTTGCCAGTTTTCCCATGGGAAATCTGTCAAAACGCACGCAAACGTATCAATTGTGTTTGGCCCATAAGGAGGGCCCTTGCGATGGGCCCGACGCAAACCATCACCACAGACAGGTAGAGGGAGGCTCAACTACCTGTTGGTAGTGTTGGTTTGCCTGGGAGTGCCATCAGATTGCCCAAATCGGCATATGAATCTTTGTTTACAAAATCACATACGTCCTTTTGAATAAGTACCCGAGACATAATATCGAGTCTGTGACAAGCGTGGTGTCTCATCATCAATAGACATACCCGCTGTCATAATTGAAAAGTAATATGAAAAAAAATAGTGCTCGGGACATTCATAATGTCTCACTTCTTACTGTTATAACTGATTAGTGAAAAGTGAGAAGTGAGACGCACTTATAACTTATAAGTGCGTCTCACTTTTCACTAATCATTTCTCACTTCTCACTGTGTAAATTAAGTACTGCGAAGTGAGAAATGAGACGTCTTTCAACTTTTTACGTCTTATTTTTCACTTCTTACTTATCATCTATCACTTCACACGTGAAAAGTGGGAGGAGCAATGTACGCCTCTCATCTCACTCATCATTTCTAACTTCTTATTGCTCACTTTTACAGTGAGAAGCGAGAAATGATAATGGAGAAGTTAAAAGTGAAACGTCAAATGACCTATTAGGCCAAATAACATAGGGGAACGGTTCGGCATTTCGGCAATAGGAGCTATGGCTATTTCCATCCCATCAAAAACAAAGCAATGAAAAGGAATTTAATTTGTTTCTTAGGTTTGTGATTTTTTCACCAGTGAGCACGCGTGTTAGCAAAAAGAAGCGACGAGATTGGTGCTGTATTTCTTTGTTTTGCGATGGGATGAATATATGTTCAGTGAGATGGAATACGGAACAGTTCCCCTATTTTCTGAATGACTTGTTCAGCCAAATAACCTGTGACCGGCCTAATGGTTTGTTTGACCTAGCAGCGTTCGCCAAATGGTTTACGGCCGAATGGGTTTCAACCAAACGCGCTCTCCAAAGAAGTTTTTTTCGAAATTTTGAATAGGGGGAAAGACGGCTTTGGCAGGTTTTGTTCTATTATTGGCAAGGGGGTTTTTGTCGACCAAATTTTATGAAATGTGGCCACAATATTCTTTGATATGCAAAGAATGTTTAGGCCAAATTTGAGCCTAGTCAGTCATAAAAACCCCCCTGCCAATAATAGAACAAAACCTGCCAAATCCGTCATTCCTCATATTTAAAAAAATTGATAAGACAGCTTTTTTCTTCGTTCTCTTCTTTATTCGTTTTTTTTTTGTTTTAAAATGAGTAATTAATTCAATACAAACATGAGACAGCTGGTTCTCTACGGTTCCTCACGAATAAATTGCAGGAGAGTTTGTTAGGTGCTTTGTTGATCATTTCTAAAACCTCAAATCTAATATTATTTCTTACTTTTACTTCCACTAATTAATTTTAAGGTATCAAACAGATACGCATGTTGTCCTCCACTTGAGGACTTCTTCAGTGTTTTGAGATGATAACGTCCTCAAGTGGAGGACGAAATACGTATCTGGTTTATATCTTAAAATTAATTAGTGGAAGTAAAAGGAAGAAAATAGTCGTTTAACCGTGTAACATTTCCGCTCACAAATAATTATTCATAATATTTTTGGTATAAAATCTTGGCAGAAAATACCAATTTTTTGCAACGTTCGTCAAATTGACAATTCTTGCTTGATGATTGGGTTTCACTAATTATAAGTGCTTCTATCGGCATGGCAAATGCAAATTTTTCGAAAATATTAGACAAAACAAACTGTTTGGGTACACTATTTATTTTGTAGCAGCTGTTAGAGCAGCTCAAAAACTGTAATTTTATTTCAAATTCATCAAATAGTTTCCTCGTTCCTAACGATTTCACTCGCTTCCTGGATCCTGTGCGTTATTCCTTTGCTCCTTACTTTATTGTCTACCGTACAAAGCTACGCAATGTTACGGTTTCGCTTCCTCTGGATTCCGTGTGATACAAAGGTAACTTGTGCTAAATATTTGTTATTCCAGCCCCAGGTCACTCTATTGCTAGCTAACACGGTAATTATAGATTTTTAATAAAGATTAGAAAATAAACTCACTCGTTCAACGTATTAAAGATTGTTTTTGTTTAATTTTTCTTCCTTACTGTCTGTCGTATGTGTTAGTAGTGGTGATCGAGTGGGTTCGGTTATCATACCGACTCCCTGAAAGTGTTATACCGACACACTATTGGTTTGCGGTGTGAACACAAACAAAACACATACATTACCATATCTTTAAATATGTCATATTGTTAATAGTGCAATTTGCATCGACCACAGAACAGAACAGGGCTGCGAACTGGTGAATTGACATCTGGGAAGGAGCGACCTACGCAGCTCTGGTCCTCACAAGTTCCAATCTCACGCTTCCACGGGTCTTCCGATGACAATCGACCGCCAGCTAAGGGTTTTGTACTTTGTAGTGCAGCCTGGGCACTGTTGTCCTTCTGACATCAGCTAGGGTGAGTGGGTGCGACCAAGGGGACGTCGTCCCTAACGTCTAATCCCAAGGCGTTAAGCGACCCGTGCTGAGGGGATACATGGCCAAGGGGTGAATTAATGAGCTAGGTCTTTAACGGAGCCTGTGGGGTACCTGGGCATCCTCCACAGTAATTGTCCCTCACCGCGTCATGCTGGGCTCTGGCGTGGTGGACCTCTTTTCCCGGGCAACTCGTGGGACCAAAATGGAAAAACAAGTCAATTCTTCAATTGGTGGTAGTAGTGTAGGCGACAACCCCTTCGCAAGGGGTGGGTTGTTCAGGTCTCCGCCTAAGAGGCCAGAAGCAATAGTCGGCAGCTCGGTGCGCAGCGACAGCGAGGGTCACTTAACCATCTCCCACGCCACGCCGGTAGAGGTTATAGACGGCCCATGGCTTGTGAACAGCGACGGAACAGCTGGACGCCATCATCGACTTTGCGTCATTGAAGCATAATATCAGTAAGGACCTCAAGAGGAGCTTGCTGAAATTTCGAAAGTCGATGCTGGACGCCAAGCTGGAGAGGGCGGTCGGGACGGTCAAGTGTAAACCCGTGAAAACCGTGGAGTCGAGGTCTACCCAGACTGAGGCCCAAGGATTCGCGGACTCGGGCAAGGTCGAATCGACCGAGGGCATGCCAGCGAAGACGGTGGTTACTACCCCGAACAAGGGTAGTGGGCCTGGGAAGCTGAACCCCGGCCAGGTACCTCCCAAACCGGTGGAGGAACGACCTTGAAAGTTCCGTCCACCCAGGAAAGACGGTGGTAAGGGGTTACGGCAGGCTGAGAACTCTCAGCCGCCCCAGACCATGGAAATAGAGGGGGATGACGCCTCCTGGACCCTGGTCAAGAACAAGAGGATACCGAAGACGTCAAGGGCCGAAAAGAAGGCCCAGGCGAACGAGGGTAGCCGGATAGGCGAGATGATCCTCGAGCTGAAGCGGGGCGTCTCGCAAAAGGGCGCCGCCTACAAGAAGTTGGCGGAGGAAGTCCTAGGCGAGACGGTCAAGGTGAGGGCACTCACGACGGAGGTGAATCTAAGGGTTAAAGACCTGGACGAGATCACCGAAGTCGAAGAGCTCGTCACGGCACTGCGGTGACAGTGTGAAGTGGAGACGCCCACCGCAGCCGTTCAGCTACGGAAAGGTCCGGCAGGGACACAGGTAGCATTGGTTCGGCTATATGCAGCGGATGCCTCCAAGGTAGTCAAGTTAGGGAGCGTCAAGGTGGGATGGTCGCTGTGCCCTGTGGGCATATACGAGCAACCCGAAATTTGCTTCAAGTGCCTGGAACCGGGGCACAAGCAATGGGACTGCAAAGACCCTGACAGAAGCAATCTCTGTCGACGCAGCGGTTGGAGGGACATAAGGCACAATGCTGCACGAACCCCCCCCCCCACCAATTGTTTGATTTGTTCCAGCAAAGCTGTGAACAACAAGCACCACATTTTTTTTTTTTTTTTTTTTTTTTTTTCGAAGGTAATGGAAATCTGCAAACAGACACCTGGGGAGGCGAACCCAGGTAGTGTGGGGATGGGATCACCACTCCCGACCCACTAAAACCAACTCCTTCCTCTTAAGTCATGCCCCCGGCCCGCAATTAAGCAATACTTCGGGGGATGACTATTGGGCATTGCGCCCCCTCCATGACGTACACAAGTGCACGTATGCGCCTCAACTCTTCGACACTCCCCATGCAACACATTTGCACAAGACATACTGGCACCACATGTGCCCCAACACTCACCTGCCTATGCCGCTTGAATGACTGCAGGAGAAGACCAGGTACCCTGCAGGGGGTACCCCATGCCGTCATCTCACAACATAGACAGTCCTCATTCAGTATGGTGCTCACCCCGTCCTGCAACAGAGTCTACTAAGCCGGTAGCACCACTTGTCTACCAAGCCGGAGGCGGCCCTAGGTTGGTGGCTCCTATGCCGCTCCTACCTCAGCTACGAGGCAGACCCTTTCATGTCTCCTATTTCTGAGGTGCCGCAGGGGCATCAACCCCCGACACTCCTGCCAGTCATAGCGAGACTTTCGTGTCCCCTACTTCTGAGTTGCCGCAGAGGTATCTGCCCCCCGACACTCCTGCCAGGCCTAGCGAGACTTCACTCATTCCGTCCCTGACAGCCGGATCACACTACTGCCTAAGCAGCCACTCTGACCATACGTACCATGCGAGTCTAACTTGTGTGCTCGCTCATACATTCAGTCCCAATCGCTTGCACCGCTTGTGCACCACTCTCTTTGACATTCAGTCACTCACTCAGTGGGGGTTGTAATACCCCATCTCCCATTTTATCCACTCTGTGCACCACCTGTGCATCGTTTGGGCGTGGAACACCCGGCACGTCAAGCGTGCCTAACACTCACCTACCCGGGCTTTGATACTGTCAATAGGTCTCCGTAAGGTACTATGCCGGTAGCACCCACCCATTGACGTTTCGAAGCCCAGGTAGTCCTCAGCCAATGTGGTGGTCTCCCCATCCTGGGACGGGGTCACACCACTACCTTACATGTCTCCGATTTCTGAGGTGCCGCAGAAGCATCTGCCAGACGCAGCGAGACTTTCGTGTCCCCTACTTCTGAGGTGCCGCAGAGGTATCTGCCCCCCGACACTCCTGCCAGGCCTCACCAGACTTCAGTCATTCTAACACTACCGACCATGCGTACCATGCGAGACTTACTTGTGTGCTCACCCATACACTCGGTCCCTCATTCTGTGGGGGTATTACGAGTAATACCTCCAGCTCCTATTCCCTTGCACCACATGTGCACCACTTGGGGGTGTGGGTACCACCCACTGCCACCCGCTTGCCGCCGAAGCAGCCCTCACTCTGTGGAACCTCCACAGGCTCCGTTAACGACCTGGCTAATTGTTTCACCCCCCAGGCCATTCATCCCTTCGGCACGGGTCGCCTGACACCTTGGGATTCGGGGTTAGGGGATTGTATGCTTTAAGCGGCACACGGTCGCTTGATAAGGTTTGCTTGCGGATATGTGGTTTTTGGGAGGGAATTAACAGCGCCCCCTGTTAACCCCACCACCTCCTAGGCAGAACCCCCTGACTCACAGACGGCTGGGGAGGGGTCGTCAAGCCCTTGGACATGGTCCCTGCTGCCCGCTGCAAGCACCACATGGGGGGTTCAAAATGCCCGGCGTTTAAGCGTGCTGCAAATTCACTGTGCAGGTAACGCAACTGGTTTGCTCGGCCTCACCCGAGTGTTTGATGTGCGCAGGCTTATAGGGAACGGCGGATCACGTGTTGTTCATGTGCCCTCGTTTTCGCTTAATGCGTGACCACATGCTTGCCACATGTGGTCTGGACACAACCCCGGACAACCTAGTGAATCGGAGGATGTGTAAAGATGAAGTTGGCTGGAACGCCGTTTTATCGGCTATCGTCCAAATCGTCTCGGAGCTACACAGAAGGTGGCGCGTGGACTCAAGGATGGTTAGTTCAGGCGCAAATAAGAGGTGGTCCAAGGGATCGGAGTCGGCTTCATGGGTCATACCGGTGGTCATGCTCTGTGGTCGAACTCGATCCTTTTATCGAACAAGTGGCCACGCGAAGAACAACATGGTATGGTCGCTTTCGCGGCGTCGGTCAACCGGGCGGGTTCCGAGCCCGAGGACGGAAAAGGGTTGGAGCGGTCCTCGTCAAGGCTGGGGCAGGCGTCGGCACCGCGTCGGCAAGTCCCTCTGTGTGTTGGCGAATAGACCCTGTCGCAGAGAGGTCAATTTGGGGTGCTCGCGGCATCATCATTCTTGATACCAGTCGTGCAGGGGGAAGCTGGCGCGAGGTCGACCCTTCCCACCTTCCGAGGACATATGGCGTGGTAAGGCCACCTGGAAAGCCGGCAATGCGGTGGCACGATACCATGGTGTTCTTCTAAAAAAGCGAGTCACGATGTTCGGTGCTGCAAGGACACGCAGCTAACCTCGAGGGTGCGTCGTGCACTGGCCCCCCTTTGAAGCATTACTTTTTGGTTGTACCGAAGGGACTATGGGCTTGGCGGCAATGGAAAAGGTTTAGCGGGTTGGGGATGTAGTCCTGCCTTCCTCGTTTGCTGTCGGAGGTGGTCCTCAACCCGCACTTCCTGGACAACCCAGGATGTATGTTGAGCAGATTCCCCCTCAATTGCTTAGGAAAAAAAAAAACAGAACAGATACATAAGGCTTGAATGCATTATATGCAGGTCTACACAACATAGGAAACATTCAGAAAATAAACATAAATATCAAATTATAGACAACCGATAGTACAAATGCCACCAAGATGATGGTACTGTCACTCACACATATTTGAACAGTCATATCAGCCGTCTAAGACGAATTAAGTACTCTCCATTTAATTCCACCAATTAATTTTCAATATCTTTACAGATACGTATTTCGACCACAACTGTGTGGTCGTCTTCAGTGTCTCGTACTTGACTCGACTATCGAGTTCTGCAAAGATATCGAAAATTAATCGGTGGAATTAAATGGAGAGTACTTAATTCGTCTTAGACGGTTGAATACATTCCACTAAAAGAGCTTAATATATTTTTCTGAGTCATATCAGTTTTCAAATTGAAAGTCGTAGTGACGCGATTGACGAATAAAGGTTGCATGAAGAAGAAGAAGTCGAAGGATGATATTTGAAAAAAATTGCACGGGAAAGTATTCTTGTTTTTTAAACTCGTATAATAAACACATCACTTCGATTTCGATTTTTTTTTGTTGTGTTGCATTTTATACATGGTATAAGAAAAGTCCAACCCCGTACCGCAAATCGTATTTAATTAAATTGCTAATAGAATTTTTGAGAAGAGTATAAAAACAATTGAATGCTTTCCTGTGATATTTTTTCTAAATATCTTCCTTCGAATTCTTCTTCTCCATGCAACCTATAAAAAGAGCTTTAATTTTAAAAGTTGCTATAAAACTAAATACAGTCTCATACCCAAAATACGCTTCGCATGAAGCGAGTACACATACACCCATATTCTTGTTTTCGTACGAACGCGCTTTCGATCGAAAGTTGAAGCGCATTCTCGTTTACGCCAGCAAAATCAAATGGAGAAACGGTTCGAGCGAATCGCGTTCGTTCGAAAGTATCGTTCGTCCGTAGACAAGAATACGGGTGATAGTATAAAATATGTTTATGATAAACTATTACTTTCGACTGTAATTTAATGCTTTAGAGATGGCTTTTCAGTCCTGACTAACTCAAAACAATGCTACTTAATCTTGTCCGACATTTCGGTCCGTTTAGGACCTTCCTCAATTCTTACAGGTTTATCATCAACTGTGGTTCTGCTGAGTCATTGACTGTCACGAGGTCAGGATTTTCCCACATAAACGAGAATGGTTCGAGCACCGCGTTTATGGTAAAACCCTTTCCTTCCCTTTACGATAAGCGATTGAACCTGTAAGAATTGAGTGCCTTTAAAAAAATATAATCACCAGTTAGTAAGGTAAAATCGGAAAAATTGATCAATACTTACTTACAATACGGGCTTTTTTAAAACATTTACATGTAATACAGCGAAATTTTCTAATCTAAAATGGATATTAACACTATTGCTGATTGCGCATCTTTAATTGCTAATGCCTTCTGCAAATAAATGAAAGTAATTATTTTAATCAAATTTTTATTTTCATCAGTGTAGTTGATTTTTTTTTTGCTGGGGAATCAGAACTGTTATAGTATAACCATGTTTCAATGTACATGTCGTTTAGTACCAAGCACAACTTAACATATGGTCAGTCATATGACATGACTCGTACCCATCCCGGGATCATGTGGATTATGAAACCAATCACCTGGATGAGCAGACCAAATCTCTCTAATGTTATTCTTCTTCATCCATCACCGCTGCCCTCGCTGCCTCAGCCATCATCGGCCTCTAGCCGTGAATTCCGAGCGATGCGATAGGCGATTGAATCCATCGCAACCGACACCACTGCATCCGACCATCATCAAGCACAGAATGACAAAAAAATGCGCCCACTTCTTTCATGCATATTCTCAGTACCAGCAGTTCTACCGATGGTGACTGCATGCTGTCGCTGTGTATGTAAACACAGCGAACGAACGAACGAAACGAAAAAATGCGCGAGCCAAAAGCACGTCAGTACGCGCTGCTGTCACAAATTGTAATGACTCGCACACGGCAGGCACTGCTTCTTTTATACACAAAGAAAATCTTCCGGTAGACCCGAAGGCCCGTGACATACCGCATTCTGATGTCCGTGTTAGGAATTCACGGGATTGGTTACATATGAATTTTTTACTGGCTTTGACAAGAATTGAAAATTTCAATAGCTAATAGTTAATAATCTAAAGTTTCAATGGAATTGACAAATTGATGGATCTTCAAAATCCACCGAAAGATAAAGGCGCTAGTAACGATCAAAATCTTCCCTTCCAGCGTAACGCTCTCGATTTCCAAAAATCTAAATGACACCCAGTATAGTAAAGAAAGACGTAAGTCCTACGTCAAAAAATAGTCCTTCTCATAACATAGGACTACGCAACACCTATTCGGTTTCTTTGTGCCGCATGCCTACCACGAAGATAGTCGCGCAACTAAAATTCGTGACGATTTTCGTAGTCACTTCTCCGGATAATTGATTGCATGTCGTTATATATGGACTGGTTTTAACCAGAATGGCGTTTCAAATGAACAAATAGTAGGAACTCTGTTAACAAAAATGTATCGAAAACAAGTAGGGTAAGACGGTATAATATGCCCCCTAAGGCAATACCCTAATAACTTTTTACTTTTCAACTTACTAGTCCAGGAAGTCGCAAATGCATTGCCCGTGAGTAGTCATATAAAAATATTACAGATAACACGTAATAAAGCTTAAAGTCGTAAAAAAATAGATTTCAAAAAGTACCTGGGCCCCACCTTGGCCAAAGACGTTTCATAGCCCTTCATTAGTGTTTTATCAATCCCATAATAAACAGGTTACAAATCCTTATGTGCTTGACATTAAAAAACCAACATAAGTACATTTAATAAGGTTTGAATTACATTTCAATATTTTCCATATAATTTGGAAGCAACTGCTGAAGGCTCGCCGCGCTTGTGTTCAGTTGGTAAGAGCATATCGTCCTGCCTACACTTGGGCGTTTTGACCAGTGAAACATATTTTCGAAAAATGTTACATTTTTGAAGATGGAAGCAATTTTATATCATATTAACCACTGAGAAAAGTAATTTCGTTGCCCAACTGAGTGTTCCAGTGCAAGTTTTGCGGACAGTATGCTAGTGTCGCTCCAGAATGTTGAGCAAGCAAACATAAAAAGTTACATCAAAACTGTAACTTTTTGTATTTTGCTATTATTTTCATGGACCAAATACAGAAGGGTACTCAAAATCCAACCTCTTTCCCTACCATTCATAGTGACAATCAAATGAGTGTGTCAATCTATGCATTGAAAAATCAAGCGTAATAAGTTCGTGTGGAGGTGCCAAATTCTTCTAAATTGCCGAGACATTTTTTTTTAATTTCCAAGGGATTTTTTTAAGGGAATTGTGTCAAGATTTAAAAATTTGGAAAGGACTCAAAACGAGTTCGAGTTCGAATTTTTTTGTATTGATAAACATTTAATATCAAATCTCAAAATCTTGAAAAATTGGATTGCAATTTTGAAAAATTAGTTCGATATGCTGAGAGTAGAGAAATGTAATTTGAACTTGTTTGCTACGGACTTGCCAATTACGTGGGCATAGGTCTTAGTTGTAGTGGGCCCTCCTTAGCCGTGCGGTAAGACGCGCGGCTACAAAGCAAGACCATGCTGAGGGTGGCTGGGTTCGATTCCCGGTGCCGGTCTAGGCAATTTTCGGATTGGAAATTGTCTCGACTTCCCTGGGCATAAAAGTATCATCGTGTTAGCCTCATGATATACGAACGCAAAAATGGTAACTTGGCTTAGAAACCTCGCAGTTAATAACTGTGGAAGTGCTTAATGAACACTAAGCTGCGAGGCGGCTCTGTCCCCCAGTGTGGGGATGTAATGCCAATAAGAAGAAGAAGAAGGTCTTAGTTGTTGGAATAGAATTGGTTCAATCATCCGAAATTCATGCAATAATTCAAATTTTACTGTTGAATCTATATCTTATACTGTTGATTGATTAACCCCATTCATCTTTATGCATAGGACGCTAAAATTGTCCAAGTATGCTTCAGTGGCCCCATAGAAACACAAGACAAATTAGTTGATTACATAAACTGCGCATTTGCATCAAATATAAGAATATGAAAAGCCCTAATTGGACGCCCCCAATCTATCGCACTGTCCCGAAAGAATACGCTGCTAGTTGCAGGCGAGACCCCGGAAGTTGTATGCAACCGTCTGTATGCATTAATGAGTGTGGAAGTGGAATTTGATGAAATTATGCAAATGCCTCACTCTATATTTTACGTCATAATGAAGTGGCACAGAATCCCATGGCAGAGCAATAGTAGCAAACACAGTTTCCGTTTGCAGGTTCCCGGGTCCGTCTGCCTGCCAGGGCGACAACCAACCAACAATGAACAGCCCTATCACCGCCGACCGTAGCTGCACGGGTGGAGTCGAACCTTCCGCCAGCCAGCAACGAGAGTGGAGTAATTTTTGATGCAAGGCGGAAACCACGCTCGAAGGGTGGCAGATCAAGCTCTAGGGACAGATTTGGGGACCGGCGGGTGGTGGCGTCCTGCCTCGCGGTGTGGCAGCAAAAAGCACTCTTGGCATTAACTTAATCACATCACACAATTACAGCTGTTATAATTCACACGTCGAAGTCGCAGGCTCATATTTGCATAATGTATTCTGACACTTTTTCCTCGGTAGAGAGCAGTCGCTCATCGGTCGCTCCTGGTTGTGAAACGTCATGCGAACAGAATGAGGCGATTTTTATTACTAATGGGAAGTTTTTACGTATTATGATTATTTTACTTCCATTGAGGATTGTCTCCTCATGGGTATGAACTGATATGAGTAAAATCGAAAACTCAATCTTATTCAATACCACAAGTTCTTGCAAAACCGAAAGAAAAATACCTCCCAATGCTACCGCGGCGGTTACCGAGTAGGCCCGCTTGATTCCGTCAGAATAAGTCTTTGTTTGCGCTTTCGTATTATAACGCATATGCGAATATTAACAATTGCGTTCATTTGATGTGTCTCGAACAGTTGTTGGCAGAGTGTTGTTTTATTTTGTTCCGAGACCACCATCATACGCCAACCGGATGTAATTTCACACTTTTGCTGTAATGGGTGACATCTGGGATGATTCGTGGTACTTGTTTTGTAACTCGGGAAGGACGCCGCCGTCACGAAAAGTGTCCGGATTATGTAACGAGGACGGCGATGATGTTGATGATTCTGTGGTATTGACGCAAGGACCATAAGGGACTGGTAACGATGAGAGTCCGTCAGAACAACTTATGATGAGGGCCATTAAAACTGTGATAAGTGATTTTGATGGTAGTATTGCCGGTGGATATTTGCTATCATAAGAGCATGTGAGTGTTTTGGAATGAATGTTTATTGTTCTTCCTTATTTTATTACCCATCTGGATATCACCACCCCAAGGCATTTGAATTCATCGAGAAACTCCAAATTTATTGGCTGGCAGGTTATCAACTGTTACAACATGCGTTTGTATACCGCCCGACAGGGTGACTTAATTTATTTTTATTATTACTTTTAATTTTGTAATATGACAGTGGCTCTGAACATATTTTCAGATCTCCACGCAGAACGAAACACATTGACAATATCTATTTCAAGAATTTTGTAATGTCTAAATTTTTTAATATTGACTTTGCATCGTTTATAGGTTTTCGTACTTTTGATTTTGGCAGCAGCTTTGTCGGTGTCATCATCTTTAATTTTTCTAAGCTTGCGTAATGCCTTCTTTCTTATTTTTATTTTCTCCTCAACTTCTTTGTTCCACCGTAGCTGTTTCCATTTTTCTGGAATTTCTTGATAATTGATAGTTGATTCTCGATGTAGAGTAGTGGTCGGATTCAATATTCGCACTGCGGTAAGTGCGTACGCTCGTGATGTCGGAGAAGAATTTGCTGTCGATTAGAACGTGGTCGATTTGGTTTTCCGTTACTTGATTAGGTAATTTTCATGTGGATATTCTTCGGATTCTTCGGAGAAAGTGCTTCGGACTACCATTCCGCGGGAGGCTGCAAAGTCTATGCATCGTTGGCCGTTGTCATTCGATACGGTGTGCAGACTATCCGGTCCGATTACCAGTCAATACATTTCCTCCCTTCCTACCTGAGCGTTCATGTCACCGATGACGATTTTGACGTCCCGCAGTGGGCATCCGTCGTACGTCTGTTCCAGCTACGCAAAAACGCTTCTTTCTCGTCGTCGGGTCTCCCTTCGTGTGGGCTGTGCATGTTGATGATGCTATAGTTGAAGAAACGGCATTTTATCCTCAGCTTGCACATCCTTGCGTTGAATGGCTGCCACCCAATCACACGTTGGCGCATCTTGCCCATCACTATGAAGCCGGTTTCCAGCTCGTTGGTGGTGCCACAGCTTTGGTAGAAGGTAGCCGCTCGATGCCCGCTTTTCCACACTTTCTGTCCTGTCCAGCAGATTTCCTGCAGCGCTACGCTATCGAAGTTGCGGGGATGTAATTCATCGTAGATTATCCTGTCGCAACCTGCGAAACCTAGCGACTTGCAGTTCCATGTCCCAAGCTTCCAATCGTGATCCTTTATTCGTCGCCTAGGTCGTTGCCGATTGCATCGAGTCGTATTATCTTCTATGTCGTTCGTAATAGGGCCGTCGTGTCAGGGCTGTTTAGCGTCCCACCTAACACCAGGACTTGGGCTTGTGCGCTTTGAGCGGCACACGGTCGCTTTGGCGGAGCCTACTTGCGGATTCATGCAGCTTTATATATAGAGGTTTAACAGGGCCCACTGTCAAACCCCACCACATCCTAGGCAGGCGCCACAACTCGCAGATGGCCTGGGGAGGGATCGTCAAGCCCTTGGACATACAGTCAAACCTCCATGAGTCGATATCGAAGGGACCATCGACTTATGGAAATATCGAGATGAGGAATAGCAAATCTTTGGAAAGCTGTTTGAAGGGACCATCACAGTAACCCAGAAAATATTTTTTAATATGACATAATTTGCTTCCATGAGTCGATATCGAGTCATAGAACATCGACTCATGGAGGTTTAACTGTAGTCCCTGCTGCCCCCGAAACTCGTGATTCATTCGTGGCTCAAATCTGCAGAAAATAGAACTATGCCAGTTTTATGTTTTTGACAGTTGACTGGTAATGACTGGTAAATGAATCTAGAACAACTGCTGGGCAAATAAATGTTTCAAATTCATATTCAAAATGAGCATTGCTGATTTTGCCCTAAGAGTGAAATCAGTAGTGATTCAGTTTCATTCCAAATTTCTTTTTTTATTTCTTTATTAAAGAGGCCATTCCAAATTTTCGACCACTATTCAAGTAGAATCTGGAGCAAAATAGAACAGACTCGATCGTTTCCCCAGCAGTGTTCCATTCATGTTTTTAAAATTTTCAATTTGCGGCCCCTAAAGGCTCCGTAATTGCAAAGTTGATTGATCCGTCGATAAAATGACGCATTCATACACCAAAACAAATGAGCAACATTTGAATCTCGTGATTCATTCGTGGTTCAAATCTGAAGAAAATAGAACTGAGCGTTATACCAGTTTTATTTTTTTGACAGTTGACTCATATAAAAAATGAATCTAGAACAGCTGCTGGGAAAATTGATGTTTCAGATTCATATTTCAACGTTTCAACTGACAGCCCCGAACGATTTGAATCACTGATGCTGATCTTACTCTAATGCCGTTGCATTTAATAAAAAATATGTCCTACTGATGCCGGAAAGGTCAAGGGGGAGGGGGTAATAAAATATAAATATTAAAATTTAAAAAAAGAAAGAAAAACCTCCTCGGATTTGTTGAAGAATGTTTTCATCAACATTTTATTTTAGAGAAAAAAAATCTACGACCTTGACTCTAAGAGTATTAAACAAAACTATTTTCTGCGCCGATTTTTTTTAATCGTTTTTTGCAATATTTGTATAATACTAAAAAAACTGTTTGATAAAAATTTCGCGGAAAAAAATTATATTCCGTTTCGTTTCGAAAAATTTCGAATCAAATGGATCCGGATTTCGTTTCGTTTCGAAGTTCCGGAAGAAAATTTGAATTTCGCTTCGTTTCGTTCCGATCCAACAGTTGCATTTCTAATTTCGTTTCGTTTCGTCAGGAAAAATTGTGTTATCGCATACCCTTAACTAATACCGTTTATGCATTACAAGCACATACATCAAAATCGTGCAACTTACAGGCTGGGCTCTAATCCTTAGTTCAATATAGATTTCTCGGAGGATAAATACGAGGGCCGCACAGTACTGCCGCAAACATGACGCTGGTAGCAGCACTCAAGATAAATTTCCACGCAATGTTCGGACCATTGTTTGGTTGCTGCTAGTGATTAGAAAGGCGCATTGTGAAAAGAAACTAGGTTTTTTTCAGAACCAAAATTGTATGAGAAGAAAGGCTTAATTGTGAAGTTGTCGTCGGTTTCGGTTCCAGGACACCAGTGGAGGTACTGAAAGTGTATTCTAAATGGTGGCATCTTAGTGGAAAATGATCAAGTGACTGTCAGGCAGGAGCAGCATTGAATTAAAGTTATTACGCAAGGTTCGGATTGATGTTTCAGTGCTGTGAGCAGGGTTTGCAGACATCGCTCTCAGCAGATAACGAACAACGATAGAAGAGAGGTAAACAAAAAACCTCTTCGATTCATAGCAAGCCATGCAAGCAAGTCTATCGCAACAAGTTGGAAAACACCAAGGGGCAACCAACTCTAAACTTTGCGAAAATACTACTGATTGTCCCGCAATAGTATTTCATGGTATTTCTAGTATCCATGATTTTCGTCAAACGATACGGTTGCTAGTTCGGTTGTTATGGCGTTTGCTGGTTAGTTAATGAAACACAGTGCTCCTCCGTTTTGAAAACATTTGTTTTCTTCCTCCTACAGATTCTAGAAAAGACTAGAGCTACATTTTATATTTCTAATGCCGTGAAACCAAAACAGGAGACCAAAAGATTGTTCCATAAGTGTTGGTAATAGAAATAGTTTGTTCAGGGATTTTTTTAGAAATTCAAAAGAGACTGAAATTATGTGTTGCATAAAACGGGGTATTCACTGGGTGGCGTCGTTTTCATGATTTCCCAACCAGGGCTCTTCGATCAATTTACCGGTGATATGACGTAGATTTTCGCTAGTATTTGTTATTATTTCTGGATACTGTCGAAAGTTTAGAGTTACAGTCGCGATTCACTGGTTGGGCCACGACCTCGGCCCAACTAACGAATTCGGTTTTTTAGTTGGGCCAACTGACAGCCATTTGAACACGTGTATTTCGACTTGAACATCACAAATGATGTCCAGTGACGCCCAATCCCGTTTTCCGTGTTTACATTGAATTTTGACATACGGTTGCTTTTTAGTTGGGCCATGGCCCAACCAGCGGAGGCCCAACTAAAAAGTGACCCAAGTATTAAAATCCCAACCAGCGAGTCCCGACTGTAGTTGCCCCTTGGAAAACACTGATTCTGAGAGGCGGCCCCCACCGTGGGGGTTTGATAAAATGCTTTGTTCTCGATCATTTTATATTGAGGATCATATTTCTTTTTTCGCACAGTTGTGTAATACAAGTTGAAATGCATACAAGTTGAAATGCATACAAGTTGAAATCCTCCAATATGACCAGTAGGGTGGCTCAAAAAACACTATTTCAAATTTTTTGATGGGCCGCCCTCTTATTCGGTTCTATTTGACGCCCTGAGGTTCTGGACAAAATTTCAGCCAAATCGGTCAACGCTTGGGCGGTGCTAAACTCGTTTGAAGTTCATATGCAAAAATGTATGCAGAAACATCCAAAAACAGTGATTTACAGTTGGACGGCACAATTTACGATCTAGAACCATAATACTCATTCGGTTCTTGTAGAATTAAATACAGAATTCTATGCTGAAAACCGCGAGAATATTAGTGTTTATTAGGCAAAGATATTAGCATTTTACTGGACTGTTGTAGGGGTGAATTTATTTCTTTTCAAAGGTAAAAGAAACGAAATTTGCTCAAACCCCACGTCAGAGAAATGCTAATAGCTTAGCCGGGCAAACTCTAATCTTCTCGCGGTTTTCTGCATAACATTCTGTATTAAATTCTTCAAGATCTGGATGAGTATCGTAGTTCTTCATCGTAAGTTGTGACGTCCAACTGCAATTCACTGTTTTTGGATGTTTCTGCATAATTTTTTGCATATAAACTTCCAACGAGTTTAGCACCGCCCAAATGTTGACCGATTTGGCTGAAATTTTGTCCAGAGCATCAGGGTATCAAATAGAACCGAATAAGAGGGCGGCCCATCAAAAAAATTGGAAAAAGTTTTTCCCATACTAATTTGAGCCACCCTAATGACCAGTGATATATATGATCGCCAAAAATTGCACTTGTGGGTCCACCTAGATTTAGAAATGTAAAAAGGGGAAGATCGAGGGGGGAGAGTTTGCATGTGCATAAAAGTAAAACTATTTCCCTTTATTTTAGTAAAAATTCCAAGCAAAAACCTCTAAAACCTTCGAAATTCATGGTTTTCAAAATTAAAAGTTCGTCCATTTACGGCATTTACGAGTTGAGTGGAATTTTCTTCCATAAACCTGTTTTTCTCCGTGCACGGTTAGGGCCCTGAATTGCCCTTTTTTGGTTAAGCTTTGTTCTAGTTCTCGTTCGCTGGTGTACTTGGTGATAGCTTTGGTCCCCTCCGAAACGGGAGCAGAATCCCTCAGCCGCAATATATCCGCAGATGTCGTTTGTAAAGCTGTTCACGATGCTTATCGCCTTCGACGAGACGGCAGTTTCCAGGTGGACCTGCTTCAACACCTTGTAAATGTAGATGGTAGTTTTGTATGCTTAGTGGCTTCCGCTTCAGTTGTCCTTGCCGATGTTTATCTAAGACTTGTTGTCTCTTCGCGTTACAGCTGCCGTGGCAGCAGCCATCGTCACTGCCAGTATCCGATTGCAATGGAGGCCGAGGCTCCGCCCCTTTGGTGACCGCTACAATTGGTGTTCGCTGGCTACGCCTTCCGTTCGTTTGATGCCAGTATTCCCGAGTGAAACGAGGGTCAAGGCATTTTCTTCAAAGTGCAAATCATAATCGTTTGGCGTCGGTGAAAGTGTTCGTCGGAGGGAGAATATGTATTTGTATGGATGGTCTATCGTGTTTCAGCAGCAAATCATCGATTGGCGTCAGAAGCAGTCATGTAAAGTTTTCTTTCAAGATTCTGATATGGGATTCTATCTGTTCGTGATTGGGAAGGCGCACTGTTAAAAACAAAGCGACTCTTTTCAGAATCAGAAAGTTTAGCTGAGACGAATTTCCTTGAGTGCAAATCGTAAGGCGACGACAGAAAGTTGCCGCCGATACCAGAATCACAAGTGCTCGTCGGAGGAACACGCCACAAAAATTGATTCGCATGGATGGTGCCTACCGCATTTCAGCGGCAAATCATCGAGTGGCTGACGTTGGCATCAGTAGCAGTTTAGTAAAATTTTAGTTCAAGATTGTGAGACGCTGCAAAAATGTATTCCCAAGGACGTTGTCTATCGCATTTCGGCGGCAAATCATCGTCATAGTCAGTAACCATATTCATAATTTTAAAAACTTTATTTTTTACACTTTACGTAGTTCTGTGTCTTATTGGGGGTCGTGTCTCGGATACAACATTCGTTTCGCAACAGGAGAGAAGAAAGAAGCAGCAACAAAATATGTTACACAGAAAAAATAGCAGTTCATCAGTTTGTGAATAGATATTGAAAGACATAACCACAAAAGCTCTAGAAACTGTAAACATGAAAAAATCAAAATAAAAGGTTATATTTAAGCTCAGTCATTTGACTACCGAATACTTTCAGTAATCTGAGATGAAAGAAACTACTTTCAACTCTTGAGATAGTATTAAGGATGGCGTGAACCTGTGGATAATGTGTGTCCACTTTTCCCTATTACAGTTTCCTAAAAATAGAGAACCTCTCTTTCGCTAAAATGGTTATAAATTAGTACCTTCAACCATGTGGTTACAAACCACTTGCATGCTCCGCAATTTTCACATCACCAAACAACATACAATTAACTCCATCATCGATACCAATCTACGTAATTGAGCGGCATAAGGTAGTTGTTTTACTGCTGTTGCTGATGTAAAGCGCCACCATTACTCAAGATACCACGTAACTTATCCGACGAAAGCCAACACTTGTAATGCCATCACGTTCTCGGTAAATCCCTCAGAATACCGGCAGCAATGGAAAGCTTTTCCCATCGCGCAGTAAACTGGTAAGAAAAATGGTAATTATCATAATTGCTACTTGTCGAAAAAAAAGCCACGTGGCAACAGAAAAATACCAACACTTTTTATTCGCGAGTGAGTTCCCCTCGGCTGACTTTGTGACTATGCCTCCATTCCGGGCTTGTTATAAGCTGGTAACTGTGGCCTAACGATTTAACCACTTCCGACTGCCGTAAACAGCACGAGGCGGATGTAAGAAGTGGAAGCGAAACAACTGAACCGGTGCCACTATAACTAAGGACTCGGGTCTCTCAATCATTTCAGATTAAATGTGAGTATCTGAAAGTCGAGTTTAATTCTCGTTAATTTGTTGCTTTTCTGAATGAGCTTTTTGTCTGGTTTTTATCTGTTTTTCAATTCAACATATTTAGAGCATTTGAAGAACACAGTGATGAGACAGTTATTGCAGTTCGACTATGGCAACAGTAATAATGCAGCAAAGAAGAAAGTGTTTCCTCTGAAGTTACTCATGTGGAGCTCCTGCATACGTCTACATCACTGCACATGGGTACTAAATTCAATGCAGAAAGTAAAGAACAAAATCAACTTGTCGCTACCGCTTCCTTCTGAACATAAAATACCAACAGCGCAGCAATGCAGTTAACAAAGTAGAACTTTGAAACGCACTGACTTTCTCCCTGCACATCATAGAGTTGGGAACGGACGCTTATTAAAAGTTGCCCCATAAGTTCGAATTTGGCCGACTCCACTGTATGCACTAAGAACGGCTGTTTTCGTCGTGTACAGGAACGGTCTCACCTCCTTCCAGGGCGTTCCCGTTTCTCAGTAAGTTTCAAGTAAGAGCCGTCCTCGTGCTTGTTAATATGCGCACTGCCAGTTGGCGGTTGGCCGGGAAATGCACTGCACTGCCGCTGGCAGCATCGGATACAATGTGATGAAAAGTTACCACCGGGGTCATTATTATGGATGGTGACTTGCAGTTGTTTTCCTCAGTCTCAACCGGGTAAGAAAGCAGGAAGTGGTGACACCGAAAAGGCGAAACGAAAAAAGAAGCTTAATCACAGCGACACATTTTTCTGCACCGTTTGGGAGAATTATGTAGCTTTAATGCGTAACATGTAAAGCATGGCGAATGTTATTAGCTTCGTTTGGCAAATAAAACGAATGTATTATATCTTCTAATCATATCAGTTAAATGAACTTAAAATAAGTTTTCAATTGCTTTTCGAAGTTTTCGATTTAAATACAATAATTATATTTTACAATAATGATATTTTATGCAAAGGATTAGTGCAATTCGGTTTTGAGTTAATAAACTGCTTATAATGACTTTAATTAATTAATGTAAGTAAATGAGTATCATCTTAGGAAATGTTATTAATCGTTTAGCGTAATCGTCATTAAATCTTCAACCAAACTCGAATTCCATCTTACCAGTGAAACGAATAGTATTCCAAATCCACATCACGAAGCGGGTTTTACTCGTATTCTGAAATGAACAGAAACAGAAAAAATGAATGTCAGAAGTGTGAAAACTCCATCTAATTATTCCATCTATCACTCAACAAGCGAACGATCGTCCATCAATCAATCAATCCATCATTCATTTCGTTTATCCCATGAATCAACTTTTCCACTCCCGATCATTCCTTCGCGATGCCCTCCGTAGACTGAAAACGGGACTGCCCACCCACGCTACTAGTTGTTCGTTAAACTTGCGTCTCCGTCACGTACCGAAGGTGGTGCTGACAAACATATCTTTTTTTTTCAGTAGGTGATGTACCTTCTTCACAAGCCTGTAATCGATTTCCACTGACGTCGAATCGGAAAGTCAACAAATCCACTCCAGTCAGTCCAAGCCGGACTCGAAGTCAAGTCCAGGACGAGGTGACCATTAAAGGTCAAAGTCCTTGGCCCGGTTTGAGTTTGTTTGAAAAATGAGTTTACGTACAACACTTTTGCCGGACTGGGCTCTTTCGGCAACGAGCGCACGGCTAGATCTAGGCCTCAACCAGAGTCATGTTGACTGACGTGGGAAGAGAGATGGCCATCATTTGGAGCTTTCACCGGAAACGATGTTTTGATGAATGGATTCAACTGAACCCAACCGAACGCACCCCCTCATACACGTTCATCATTTGAACAGTGGGATGAAATACAAAGTTCAATGTTGGGCAAGGATGCCAAAAAAATCTTTTTGATTCTGCTTCACTTTTTATTTTCTGCATTCATTTTACTATTCCCATCCAATATGTCGTAGCCACTTTAATTCAAGTAAATTCGAATCCATTTTCAATCGGATGTATTACCAATTTTATTCAGATTTCATTCCAATTCCATTCCAATTCCATTCCAATTCCATTCCAATTCCATTCCAATTCCATTCCAATTCCATTCCAATTCCATTCCAATTCCATTCCAATTCCATTCCAATTCCATTCCAATTCCATTCCAATTCCATTCCAATTCCATTCAATTCCATTCAATTCCATTCCAATTCCATTCAATTCCATTCCAATTCCATTCAATTCCATTCAATTCCATTCAATTCCATTCCAATTCCATTCCAATTCCATTCAATTCATTCCATTCAATTCCATTCCAATTCCATTCCAATTCCATTCCAATTCCATTCCAATTCCATTCAATTCCATTCAATTCCATTCAATTCCATTCCAATTCATTCCAATTCCATTCCAATTCCATTCCAATTCCATTCAATTCCATTCCAATTCCATTCAATTCCATTCCAATTCCATTCAATTCCATTCCAATTCCATTCAATTCATTCAATTCCATTCAATTCCATTCCAATTCCATTCAATTCCATTCAATTCATTCAATTCCATTCCAATTCCATTCAATTCCATTCAATTCCATTCAATTCATTCAATTCCATTCCAATTCCATTCCAATTCCATTCAATTCCATTCCAATTCCATTCAATTCATTCAATTCCATTCCAATTCCATTCAATTCCATTCAATTCCATTCCAATTCCATTCCAATTCATTCAATTCCATTCAATTCCATTCCAATTCCATTCAATTCCATTCCAATTCCATTCCAATTCCATTCCAATTCCATTCCAATTCCATTCCAATTCCATTCCAATTCCATTCAATTCCATTCAATTCCATTCCAATTCCATTCAATTCCATTCAATTCCATTCAATTCCATTCCAATTCCATTCAATTCATTCCAATTCCATTCAATTCCATTCCAATTCCATTCCAATTCCATTCAATTCATTCCAATTCCATTCCAATTCATTCAATTCCATTCAATTCCATTCCAATTCCATTCAATTCCATTCAATTCCATTCCAATTCCATTCAATTCCATTCCAATTCCATTCAATTCCATTCAATTCCATTCAATTCATTCAATTCCATTCAATTCATTCCAATTTCATTCCAATTCCATTCAATTCCATTCAATTCCATTCAATTCCATTCCAATTCCATTCCAATTCATTTCAATTCCATTCAATTCCATTCAATTCCATTCAATTCCATTCCAATTCCATTCAATTCCATTCCAATTCCATTCCAATTCATTCAATTCCATTCCATTCATTCCATTCCATTCAATTCCATTCCAATTCCATTCCAATTCCATTCCAATTCCATTCCAATTCCATTCCAATTCCATTCCAATTCCATTCCAATTCCATTCCAATTCCATTCCAATTCCATTCCAATTCCATTCCAATTCCATTCCAATTCCATTCCAATTCCATTCCAATTCCAAACGACCCTTTCGACCAAATGACCTATTCGGCCAAATTTCTTTTTCGACCAAATATCCTATTCGGTCAAATGTCCTATTCAACCAAATATCCTATTCGGCCAAATGACCCTTTCGGTCAAAAGACCCATTCGGAAATGAACCTTTCGGCCGAATGACCCTTTGGGCCAAATGACCCTTCCGTCCAAATGATCCTTTCAGCCAAATGACACTTTCGGCCCAATAACTTTTTCGGCCAAATGACACTATCGGTCAAATGACCCTTTCGGCCAAATGATTTTATCGGTCCAATGACCCTTTCGGCCAAATGACCCTTAAATGAACCTTTCGGTCAAATGACTTTTTCAGTCAAATGACCCTTTCGGCCAAACAAACCTTTCGGCCAAATAACCCGTTCGGCCAAATGATTTCTCGGCCAAAAAAACCATTTTGGCCAAATTACCCTTTTGGTCGAATGACTCTTTCGGCAAAATGATTCTTTCGGCCAAACAACCCAAACAAATGTCCAAATGGAATTGGAATGGAATTGGAATGGAATTGGAATGGAATTGGAATGGAATTGGAATGGAATTGGAATGGAATTGGAATGGAATTGGAATGGAATTGGAATGGAATTGGAATGGAATTGGAATGGAATTGGAATGGAATTGGAATGGAATTGAATGGAATTGGAATGAATTGGAATGGAATTGAATGGAATGGAATGGAATGGAATGGAATTGGAATGGAATTGAATGGAATTGGAATGGAATGGAATGGAATTGAATGGAATTGAATGGAATTGAATGGAATTGAATGGAATTGAATGGAATTGGAATGGAATTGGAATGGAATTGGAATGGAATTGAATGGAATTGGAATGGAATTGGAATGAATTGGAATGGAATTGAATGGAATTGGAATGGAATTGGAATGGAATTGGAATGGAATTGAATGGGAATTGAATGGAATTGGAATGGAATTGGAATGGAATTGGAATGGGTGGAATGGGTGGAATGGAATTGGAATGGAATTGGAATGGAATTGAATGGAATGGAATGGAATTGGAATGGAATTGAATGGAATTGGAATGGAATTGGAATGGAATTGGAATGGAATTGGAATGGAATTGGAATGGAATTGGAATGAATTGGAATGGAATTGAATTGGAATGGAATTGGAATGGAATTGGAATGGAATTGGAATGAATTGGAATGGAATTGGAATGGAATTGGAATGGAATGGAATGAATGGAATTGGAATGGAATTGAATGGAATTGGAAGGGAATTGGAATGGAATTGGAAGGGAATTGGAATGGAATTGGAATGGAATTGGAATGGAATTGGAATGGAATTGGAATGGAATTGAATGGAATTGGAATGGAATTGGAATGGAATTGGAATGGAATTGGAATGGAATTGAATGGAATTGGAATGGAATTGGAATGGAATTGGAATGGAATTGGAATGGAATTGGAATGGAATTGGAATGGAATTGAATGGAATTGAATGGAATTGGAATGGAATTGGAATGGAATTGAATGGAATTGGAATGGAATTGGAATGGAATTGGAATGGAATTGGAATGGAATTGGAATGGAATTGGAATGGAATTGGAATGGAATTGGAATGGAATTGGAATGGAATTGGAATGGAATTGGAATGGAATTGGAATGGAATTGGAATGGAATTGGAATGGGTGGAATGGAATTGGAATGGAATTGGAATGGGTGGAATGGAATTGGAATGGAATTGGAATGGAATTGGAATGGAATTGGAATGGAATTGGAATGGAATTGAATGGAATTGGAATGGAATTGGAATGGAATTGGAATGGAATTGGAATGGAATTGGAATGGAATTGGAATGGGTGGAATGGAATTGGAATGGAATTGGAATGGAATTGGAATGGAATTGGAATGGAATTGGAATGGAATTGGAATGGAATTGGAATGGAATTGGAATGGAATTGGAATGGAATTGGAATGGAATTGGAATGGAATTGGAATGAATGGAATGGAATTGGAATGGAATTGGAATGGAATTGGAATGGGTGGAATGGAATTGGAATGGAATTGGAATGGAATTGGAATGGAATTGGAATGGGTGGAATGGAATTGGAATGGAATTGGAATGGAATTGGAATGGAATTGGAATGGAATTGGAATGGAATTGGAATGGAATTGGAATGGAATTGGAATGGAATTGAATGGAATTGGAATGGAATTGGAATGGAATTGGAATGGAATTGGAATGGAATTGGAATGGAATTGGAATGGAATTGGAATGGAATTGAATGGAATTGGAATGGAATTGGAATGGAATTGGAATGGAATTGGAATGGAATTGGAATGGAATTGGAATGGGTGGAATGGAATTGGAATGGAATTGGAATGGAATTGGAATGGAATTGGAATGGAATTGGAATGGAATTGGAATGGAATTGGAATGGAATTGGAATGGAATTGGAATGGAATTGGAATGGAATTGGAATGGAATTGGAATGGAATTGGAATGGAATGGAATGGAATTGGAATGGAATTGGAATGGAATTGGAATGGAATTGGAATGGAATTGGAATGGAATTGGAATGGAATTGGAATGGAATTGGAATGGAAGTGGAATGGAATTGGAATGGAATTGGAATGGAATTGGAATGGAATTGGAATGGAATTGGAATGGAATTGGAATGGAATTGGAATGGAATTGGAATGGAATTGGAATGGAATTGGAATGGAATTGGAATGGAATTGGAATGGAATTGGAATGGAATTGGAATGGAATTGGAATGGAATTGGAATGGAATTGGAATGGAATTGGAATGGAATTGGAATGGAATTGGAATGGAATTGGAATGGAATTGGAATGGAATTGGAATGGAATTGGAATGGAATTGGAATGGAATTGGAATGGAATTGGAATGGAATTGGAATGGAATTGGAATGGAATTGGAATGGAATTGGAATGGAATTGGAATGGAATTGGAATGGAATTGGAATGGAATTGGAATGGAATTGGAATGGAATTGGAATGGAATTGGAATGGAATTGGAATGGAATTGGAATGGAATTGGAATGGAATTGGAATGGGTGGAATGGAATTGGAATGGAATTGGAATGGAATTGGAATGGAATTGGAATGGAATTGGAATGGAATTGGAATGGAATTGGAATGGAATTGGAATGGAATTGAATGGAATTGGAATGGAATTGGAATGGAATTGAATGAATTGAATGGAATTGGAATGGAATTGGAATGGAATTGGAATGGAATTGGAATGGAATTGGAATGGAATTGGAATGGAATTGGAATGGAATTGGAATGGAATTGGAATGGAATTGGAATGGAATTGGAATGGAATTGGAATGGAATTGGAATGGAATTGGAATGGAATTGGAATGGAATTGGAATGGAATTGGAATTGAACATTCCAATTCCATTCCAATTCCAAGGGTCATTTGGCCCAAAGGGTCATTCGGCCTAAAGGTTGAATAGGACATTTGGCCGAATAGGTAATTTGGCCGAAAGGGTTGTTTGACCGAAAGAATAATTTTGCCGAAAGAGTCATTTAAGGGTCATTTGGCCGAAAGGGTCATTTGACCGATAGTGTCATTTAGCCGAAAAAAATATTGGGCCGAAAGTGTCATTTGGCTGAAAGGATCATTTGGACGGAAGGGTCATTTGGCCACAAGGGTCATTTGGCCCAAAGGGTCATGTGGCCCAAAGGGTCATTCGGCCGAAAGGTTCATTTCCGAATGGGTCTTTTGACCGAAAGGGTCATTTGGCCGAATAGGATATTTGGTTGAATAGGACATTTGACCGAATAGGATATTTGGTCGAAAAAGAAATTTGGCCGAATAGGTCATTTGGTCGAAAGGGTCGTTTGGCCGGAAGGGACATTTGGCCGAAAGGGTCGTTTGGCCGAAAGATCATTTGACCGAAAAAGTCATTTGGCCGAAAGGATCATTTGGACTCCGATTTCCGATTTTATTCCGATTTCATTTAAATTCTATTTCGATCTTTTTCAACTCCATCCCTGTTTTTTTTCGCTTTTATACCAATTCAATTCCAATGCCTTTGCGATTATCCATACATTCCGATGCCATTCCGATTCAATTGCGATTCGATTCTGATTCAGTTCTGATTGATTTCCGATTCAACTCCAATTTCATTCCGATTTATTTTCGATTTCATTCCTCTTCCATTTAGAATTATTTCTGACTCCATTCCTATTCCATTCCGATTTCTTCATGATTCCATAATTAGGCCGTTACAAATATTTAATTAACTTTTTGTCCTACTGGTCTCCGAAAGGTCAAGGGGGGGATAATAAAAAATAAATATTAAAATGAAAAAAATCAAAAAACTCCTCAAAATATTATTGTTTGGTAAAAAAATCGGAGAGGGGGGGGGGACAAAATAGATATTAAATATTTGTATCGGCCTTATTTTATTTTGACTTCGTTGAGATTCAAATTCGACTCCATTCCGATTCTATTCCAATTCCGTTTAAATTCCGTTCCAATTCCTAAGCACATTTTCCACATTTGGCACCCCTGTTTCTGAAGCAACATTTTTCCCATCTACTCCGGTACGTGACCGGGCTTGTATTGCTGTGTGTTTTTTTTTTTCATTTTCGCCTTTATATGCCGGTTCCAAACAGACATGATGCGTTGATGGGAATATTCTGGGCGACGAATTGTAGACCGAAAACGTTCTGCGGACGTGGATGGCCAACGGCTTCATAAATCGTTCCACAATTGGGAGCCAATGTCCTTGTGGAAGGACGTCCGGATCGAACCCAATATTGGAATGGACCTCATCGATATGGGCACCGTGGGAACGGGACGGCAACGAAAGTAGAATTTATGACCGAAAGCAATTTAGGCAAAGTAGGATGTGATCGAGGATGGTCATAAAAGTGTGATTGAAATCATTGGAACTTATTGAAGTGGGACTTGGAGAGCTGCGGATTGGAAGAAGGGCCGGTCGTTAAATTAGAACGACTGCATTCGATTCTTCGAAATGTACGATGATTAGCAGAAAAATGATTACAAGTTAGCAATCTGGGTGATGCTTTTCAAATTCAAAGTCATTTTGACGGAAAAAGAACCAATGAAGTCGGTAAATTCATTGTTTCATAACGTCTGATCTCTTTATGATGCAAAACGGATCTCCTATTTTCCTTATTTTATCGCATGACAAAAACACCTTAATCCACCTATATTCCACGTTTTAGTTGCAACCGAACCCATCTCATCTGGCACAATTTCAGACTGTCGTTCGATTGTTCGACTGAACAAAAACCCAACCCAGCCGACCGGATTATGACCAGATCAGCCGTCATGTCCCTTATCCTGGCTTTGTTCTGTGAATCCTTGGCGCTCCCCATCTAGTTATGTAGGTATCCAATTCAAATTAACCAATTCTTGCCGCAGCTCACCACGTAACCCTCATCAGGGACGACGACAACTAGAACGGGTGCAAAATTATCGCTTGACAAAAGGGACAGCAATGAGCAAATACCAGGAAAAATTGAGAACTTTTTCCCCTTAGTTTTATACCGCCCCCTCATCGAAAGGTTCCGAGCCGACACAATGGGCGATTGAGAAAGTTTCCATAACAAAGGATATTTGCAAGAGAATAATGGACTTAATCCTTTTGCTCGGGTGGTTTTTTTTTGTAATGCGGTGTTTTACGATGCGATACCAGGGATCAGATCCGCAGCGTTCTGCTCCGGTGGTGATTCGTGGAGGTCAAGAGAGGGCCTGGGTCCGGGATGGCGTACTGTCGAACCGGTGATACCAACCAATGTATTTTACAAAGTATTTTACATTGTTGATTTTCAAGCTTGTTAGATAAACGATTAAAAGCTATTGCTTGGGGCTTCATTCAAACCTTTGATTCGCAAGAGATGCTTAATTCAGATTACATTATGCATAGCTACTCATGGTTATCACATGTAACATAATTCAGGTGATTGAAGAAAATTGGAGTGTTTTGAATATCACACGTTTACTAAAAGAATTTCTTCGTATGTACAGGTGAGCAATTTTCTTTTCCAAAGAATTATCATTATTGAATGAAAGCTTTTCTATCAACCGTCTAAGACGAATTTAGTACTCTCCATTTAATTACACTAATTATTTTGTTATCTTTGCATGGAATTAAATGGAGAGTACTAAACTCGTCTTAGACGGTTGAATACATTCCACTAAAAAGGGCTTAAAATATTCTTCTGAGCTTTTCTATGTATTCCAATGTATCATGTGCAGGATACTTGGGGTGCACAATGCCCATGTAGTCTAGAGCAGCGGTTCTCAACCTTTTTCTTGAGAGGTACCCCTTCGAACTTTCGCATTGTTCGAGGTACCCCCTATTTTTGCTGTAAATGAAAATAAACGTAACTCACGAGATCCATGAAAAATGGACCTTGATAGCTAACGGGATATATGGCTCTCCATAAGTTGGGCTGACATTTTCATTATTCTGTGAAATTTTCCAATTCAAATTATATCATTTAATAAAATATCAAGCTTCCGAATATATTGAAAGTAGGCTTGCGAGCCACTTGAAGGGAGGTTTCTAAATCTTTTGAAGGGAGGGTTCTGAGCCCCTTTAAAGGCGGCTTTTTAGTCTCTGAGCCTCTTTAAAGTAAGCTTCTAAGCCTCTTGAAAGAATAATTCCGAGCCCTTTGAAGGGAGGTTTCCAAGCCTCTTGAAAGGGGGCTTCCGAACCTCTTGAAAAGAGTTTCCGAATCTCTTGAAAGTTGGCTTCCGCGCCTCTTGGTAAAAGGCCAATGAGCCTTGAAGGGAGGGTTCCGAGCCTCTTTAATAGCGGCTTTTGAGCCACTTAAAAGGAAGCTTCTTAGAATGTTGAAAGAACGCTTCTGAGACTCTTGAAAGCACATTTCTCAGCCTTGTGAAAGGAAGCTTCCGGGCCTCTTGAAAGGAGGCTTCCGGGCCTCTTGAAAGGAGGCTTCCGGGCCTCTTGAAAGGAGGCTTCCGGGCCTCTTGAAAGGAGGCTTCCGGGCCTCTTGAAAGGAGGCTTCCGGGCCTCTTGAAAGGAGGCTTCCGGGCCTCTTGAAAGGAGGCTTCCAGGCCTCTTGAAAGGAGGCTTCCGGGCCTCTTGAAAGGAGGCTTCCGGGCCTCTTGAAAGGAGGCTTCCGGGCCTCTTGAAAGGAGGCTTCCGGGCCTCTTGAAAGGAGGCTTCCGGGCCTCTTGAAAGGAGGCTTCCGGGCCTCTTGAAAGGAGACTTCCGGGCCTCTTGAAAGGAGGCTTCCGGGCCTCTTGAAAGGAGGCTTCCGGGCCTCTTGAAAGGAGGCTTCCGGGCCTCTTGAAAGGAGACTTCCGGGCCTCTTGAAAGGAGGCTTCCGGGCCTCTTGAAAGGAGGCTTCCGGGCCTCTTGAAAGGAGGCTTCCAGGCCTCTTGAAAGGAGGCTTCAGGGGCTCTTGGAAGGAGGCTTCCGGGCCTCTTGAAAGGAGGCTTCCGGGCCTCTTGAAAGGAGGCTTCCGGGCCTCTTGAAAGGAGGCTTCCGGGCCTCTTGAAAGGAGGCTTCCGGGCCTCTTGAAAGGAGGCTTCCTGGCCTCTTGAAAGGAGGCTTCCGGGCCTCTTGAAAGGAGGCTTCCGGGCCTCTTGAAAGGAGGCTTCCGGGCCTCTTGAAAGGAAGCTTCGGGCCTTTGAAAGGAGGCTTCCGGGCCTCTTGAAAGGAGGCCTCCGGGCCTCTTGAAAGGAGGCTTCCGGGCCTCTTTAAAGGAGGCTTCCGGGCCTCTTGAAAGGAGGCTTCCTGGCCTCTTGAAAGGAGGCTTCCGGGCCTCTTGAAAGGAGGCTTCCGGGCCTCTTGAAAGGAGGCTTCCGGGCCTCTTGAAAGGAGGCTTCCTGGCCTCTTGAAAGGAGGCTTCCGGGCCTCTTGAAAGGAGGCTTCCGGGCCTCTTGAAAGGAGGCTTCCGGGCCTCTTGAAAGGAGGGTTGCGGGCCTCTTGAAAGGAGGCTTCGGTGGCCGCTGAAAGGAGGCTTCCGGGCCTCTTGAAAGGAGGCTTCCGGGCCTCTTGAAAGGAGGCTTCCGGGCCTCTTGAAAGGAAGCTTCCGGGCCTCTTGAAAGGAGGCTTCCGGGCCTCTTGAAAGGAGGCTTCCTGGCCTCTTGAAAGGAGGCTTCCGGGCCTCTTGAAAGGAGGCTTCCGGGCCTCTTGAAAGGAGGCTTCCGGGCCTCTTGAAAGGAGGCTTCCGGACCTCTTGAAAGGAGGCTTCCGGGCCTCTTGAAAGGAGGCTTCCGGGCCTCTTGATAGGAGGCTTCCGGGCCTCTTGATAGGAGGCTTCCGGGCCTCTTGAAAGGAGGCTTCCGGGCCTCTTAAAGGAGGCTTCCGGGCCTCTTGAAAGTAGGCTTCCGGGCCTCTTGAAAGTAGGCTTCCGGGCCTCTTGAAAGGAGGCTTTCGGGCCTCTTGAAAGGAGGCTTCCGGGCCTCTTGAAAGGAGGCTTCCGGGCCTCTTGAAAGGAGGCTTCCGGGCCTCTTGAAAGGAGGCTTCCGGGCCTCTTGAAAGGAGGCTTCCGGGCCTCTTGAAAGGAGGCTTCCGGGCCTCTTGAAAGGAGGCTTCCGGGCCTCTTGAAAGGAGGCTTCCGGGCCTCTTGAAAGGAGGCTTCCGGCCTCTTGAAAGGAGGCTTCCGGGCCTCTTGAAAGGAGGCTTCCGGGCCTCTTGAAAGGAGGCTTCCGGGCCTCTTGAAAGGAGGCTTCCGGGCCTCTTGAAAGGAGGCTTCCGGGCCTCTTGAAAGGAGGCTTGAGCGCCTCTTGAAAGGAGGCTTCCGGGCCTCTTGAAAGGAGGCTTCCGGGCCTCTTGAAAGGAGGCTTCCGGGCCTCTTGAAAGGAGGCTTCCTGGCCTCTTGAAAGGAGGCTTCCGGGCCTCTTGAAAGGAGGCTTCCGGGCCTCTTGAAAGGAGGCTTCCGGGCCTCTTGAAAGGAGGCTTCCGGGCCTCTTGAAAGGAGGCTTCCGGGCCTCTTGAAAGGAGGCTTCCGGGCCGCTTGAAAGGAGGCTTCGGGGCCTCTTGAAAGGAGGCTTCCGGGCCTCTTGAAAGGAGGCTTCCGGGCCTCTTGAAAGGAGGCTTCCGGGCCTCTTGAAAGGAGGCTTCCGGGCCTCTTGAAAGGAGGCTTCCGGGCCTCTTGAAAGGAGGCTTCCGGGCCTCTTGAAAGGAGGCTTCCGGGCCTCTTGAAAGGAGGCTTCCGGGCCTCTTGAAAGGAGGCTTCCGGGCCTCTTGAAAGGAGGCTTCCGGGCCTCTTGAAAGGAGGCTTCCGGGCCTCTTGAAAGGAGGCTTCCGGGCCTCTTGAAAGGAGGCTTCTGGGCCTCTTGAAAGGAGGCTTCCGGGCCTCTTGAAAGAAGGCTTCCGGGCCTCTTGAAAGGAGTCTTCTGGGCTATTTTAAAGAAAGCTCCTGACCCTCTAAAAAGTAGGGCTTCCGAGCCCTTTGAAGGCGGCTTCCAAGCCGCTTGAAAGGAGGCTTCTGGGCTTTGGAAAGGCTTCCGGGCGTCTTAAAAGGAAGCTTACGGGTCTCTTGAAAGGAGTTTTCAGGGCCTCTTGAATGGAGGCTTCCGGGCCTCTTGAAAGGAAGCTTCCGAGCCTCTTGTTTGGTTGCCAATTAATCCGGGTAACGTTGGAGGAATGCCTCCGAGAAGAACAAATTGTCAGTCGTCATCAGGCAGCCGCGACGGTAAGGCGCGTTCCCCAAAACGCCACCGTATGGGCTGCGGATCTGGCGACTGACGAGGGTTTGGTGGAGGGGCTGGGAATCGAACCCATGACCATTCGCTTATAAGGCGAACGTGTAGCCAACTACGCTACGGGACCCCCTTACACTTGAAATTGTTGATGTTGAAAATGAAGCATTTTTTAAGTAGTTCATACATCAGAATGACATGCGCAATCAAATTCATCGTGAATATTGAGGTTGTAGAAGCTTAAAATAAACGTGCCTCGGAATTATCGTATAATCACATGAAAATAGGAAATTAAATAATTATCCAAACTGCTCAAAACATTTCAATTTCAAATAGTTTGTTATAAAGTAATCGTGCTTCTATCAAAAAACTTCAGAAATAATTTAATTCCACTAATGAATAGTCTATTTGATGGTAATTGATGTATTTTTTTCAATCACGGCTATGACGTTGATCATTATTTCAACATGGCGACATTCCTTTTTATGAAAACAAAAAATCTGGTGATAAATAGCTCAATGGCTTTTGTGATAACCTCAATAATTCTCCTAGGTTACTTCATGACCGTTTTAAGCTTGTTATAAAACTTTGTCATGATTACACTTCCCCACAACAGATGGCCTCCGGTTCGATGCGGGAAGCACTTTTGCATCCTACGGGCAACGATGCCAAATCTGTGGAAATTAAAGCTCTCGGCGGATTTGCGGATCCGTATAAGAAATCTACGAATGCTAGTAATTTCCTGAAATTAGTGAACCTACGAATATGTGGAACATTACCAATTCGTATTTTCGGTGTAATTTGTAGCAAATTAATATGTGTGTATGTTACAAGGGCAAATTCTTTAATCAGGAGGACATGTGCATGGGGAAAAATGCAAGAAATATTTCCTCCTTCCCTTTTTTTAGAAACCAGAAACTCGAAATCATCGTGAATTAAAATGATTCTTCATGAAAAGCCGCAATTCAATTAAGTGCATATATTTAACAGCATTTCATATTTATGTGTCTCATTTCCCAAATCAAAATCAAAACTAACATAAGAGTTACAGTTCAATAATTTTCAAATAACCCTGCTCATAGAAAACAAATTACTTTTGAATTGTTTTTGACAAACCTTTATTGGTATTATTGGATAGCACCGGAGATTTGTATGACCAGGGGATTTTTTACTTGTCGTTTTTTTTATTTTTTTATTTTGGAAATGAGAAGCATCTTAAGTTTATCAGAAACACTAAAAAATATACTAACCTCATTATGCATCTTATTGAAAGATTAAATTATAAGTTTTACAGCAACACTGCTTTCCAAATTCAACATGGCGAATATATCGATTCGCGTTGAGTAGTTTTAAAGCAGTGATCCAAACTGGTGTTATGACGCATTTGAAAGCAATAATAAAACTATTATTAAAACTTCAAAGCTAACAAAAAGTTTAGTTTTAAAACATGGTTTATAAGAGTTTTATGGATATCTCAAGAGTGATATAAAACCTTTGTTCGTTAGCATTGTTTATGACCACCATAAAACAATGGGCTTTAATTATTCCCATAATAAAACCTTATTAAAATTCATATAAAACCCAACGGTCACAGAATTGTTACTTGGGTATTGACCCTCTTAAAAGTAGGGCATCCGAGCCCTTTGAAGGCGGCTTCCAAGCCGCTTGAAAGAAGGCTTCTAGGCTTTGGAAAGAAGGCTTCCGGGCGTCTTAAAATGAAGCTTTCGGGCCTCTCTTGAAAGTTGGCTTACGTGTCTCTTGAAAGGAGGTTTCAGGGCCTCTTAAAAGGAGGCTTCCGGGCCTCTTGAAAGAATGCTTCCGAGCCTCTTGAAAAAGACTTCTTAACCTTTTGAAAAAAGGCTTTTGAACCTCTTGAAAGAAGGCTTCCAAACCTCTTAAAAAAAGTCCTCCGAATCGCTTAAAAAGAAGGCGTCCACAAATTACGTAACGCTTCGAGGGTGAGGGGTTTGGTCAAAGTGTGGCGATCCATATAAAAATTTCAGATGTTTCATATAAAAAGTGTGACATAGGGGGGAGCGGGGGTTGAAAATGCCCAATTTTTGCGTTACGTAATTTATGAATCTTCTCTAAGAGGCTTCCGAGTATCTTGAAAGGAAGCTGATTGGAAGAACATAGCAAATAGTTTTGAAAATTCAACGACGTGTAAAATTGCAGTCGATATTCAATTAAGTTTGACTGAATTTTACAAGCAAGAACAATTTAAATTTATTTCGATTTAAAAGAACAGTAGGATCGATTGATTGTTACGCTAATTTCCATGTTCCAAATATGTGCATGGAAATACATTAAAAACCACATATTTTATTTGTGAATGCTTCCTAGCTACTTGGAATATGGCTTAAGAAACGTTAAGAAACGTAGAAGAATGCTTCCAATCCTTTTCCAACGTGGCAACCAAGCTATTTAAAAAAAAGCCTTCCTGTCTTTCAAACGGAGGCTTCCGAACCTTTATACTATAGATTTTAGTTCAGAAGCATATTCTTAACATATTATTCAACATTTTATTTCGATCAGGTAGATTGCATTGAAGAGTTTTTTTTAAATTGGTAATTCGAAGTTTTGTCCTTCTGATCTTTTGTTCCGCAACCTTTCATACACTGTGCTGATTGTTGAAGGCAGGATTCAATTGACTTTGATTTATTGATCGCCAAGCAAATTATTTACAAGTTTAAGACAAAGTTATGATATAAAAAAATACACAAGTATCAACACTTTATAAATGAGTTTCGATTGGATTTGATATACGTCCGCCATTACGGATTTTTGTTCGAGGTACCCCCTAGGACCAGCGAAGGTACCCCCAGGGGTACATGTACTCCAGGTTGAGAACCGCTGGTTTAGAGTGTTTCCCATCCGATAAAATCCTAGATGGAACCGATAATTGAACTTGCTATGAAGGGGTAATCTTATAGTGGAAGAAATAATGATATTCAAGAAGAAGGCTGTTATTTGTTTAATTTATAAAATTGATCTTATTTGCCTAATTTGCACAATTCGTCTAATTTGTCTAGTAGGTATTTCTTATTTTCCCGATTAAGGCAATTGGAGCAGCTGTTTTGTATTTAATTTAATGTCTGTATTGATTTTATCAAGTCGTTAAATCCGCCCCTTCCTTTCCTCAAAATTGTAATTCATCTCAAGTAACTGTGTCGAAAATTCTGCCGAGATTCCTAGTAATTAACTCATCGCCACTCCTCTGTCTTTTCCCGTCGTCGTTTTCGGAGAGAATGACTGTGATTGACTGACTGGTTGTCGGTGATTCGCTCTCCAGCTCAGCTTGTTGGCTTGTTGCGAATCGATTCTGTGTAATTATAGCCTCCCACCATTTCGGAACAAAATATTCGAGCGCGCGCGAACTCTTTGAATGATTGTTTGAGTTTTCGAAAAGTCCTTCCTTCCAGCCAGATGAAGCGTTCGAAACATCTGCCGTTGCCGCTCCAAGCAAAGGAAAAGCGCAGTCAGCTCTTTGTTTCACTGCACGCTTAAAATCAATAACACAGAGATGTGCTTGCATCACACAAAACGGACCTAATGTGGAACATTCCCTAGATGAGCGATAGTTACACAGCCACAAAAATAGCTCGTGTGGTTTTATTAAGGCTTGGATTTCAATATTTTCAACAGTATTTGGTTCCTCATGAAACAAGGAATCTGTACAAACGTTTACATGTTGAAAAGGACCGTTATCACGACTACGAGGCATTTTTGTGCCTGTGTAACTGTCGCTCATCTAGGGGATGTTCCACATTAGGTCCATTTTGTGTCATGCAAACACATCTCTGTGTTATTGATTTTAAGCGTCTGCCAGTTGTCAATGAAAAAGAGACTGGGAACAAAAGAGGAATTGAAAGGATGAGTATTGTGTTTCCCTTTCGCTTTTTATGAACACACTCTTTAATTAGTGAAATGAAAAACGTGACAAATTAAAATAGCACGAACGAAGTTCGAGCTACCACTGACTGTTGCAAACATGAATAAGGCCGCAAGACAACACGAAACATGATAATGATGAAAGGTGTTATAATTATTCAAATATTTGTTGATTACTAGACTATACTTTTCAAAATGCGCATTTCTAACCTTTCCTTTTGCTATTCATCTTATTGCAGTAAGTTGGTTAAAGAAATAAATTAATAAAGTCTTTCATTTTGACTTAAGACAGTTAACCAACTGAAAACAAAACATGGACCGCGAATACGAACACAAATATTTTAAATTTCGGTACAGGCATTTGTGGTTAATTGATCATTCTTTGCTCTCAAAGGGTATAATATTGTTCTTCTCACAAACGAACTAAATAAAGAGCAGCTCAACCGCAGCCTGGCGTTTCTGAAGTTCATTGAACAAGCAAGGACAAGTTTGCAAACTTCAACTTCTGCAGCATCAAGTTGAAGTGCTGAAGTTATTAATCATGCCCCATTGAAAAAAAGCTCATAGTTGTGAAGCTACTTCAAACTGCTTTTCAAAGCGCAATTAATCAACCGATGTCGGGTAATTGTCACACTCCACTTGAAGTTGCCTTGGTTTACGTCGCCCTCGCCTCGGTGTGGTCTTGCTACGAACCAGCCAATCCGTCGTCCGGCAGGAGCTGATTAAACCATCAGGCCCCTGCTGTTGCTGCTGCTGCTGCTAATCATCATCTGTCCCTGAGCAAATTTGCAGAGCCTTCGGGTGTGCGTCAGACCCTTGTCAAAATTTCCATCAGTCACCAGCACCACCAATTGGCGGTTGACTTTCATCGGAGATGGGCACCCAATCGATTCCGTCCAGCGCCAATCAATCCCAATCAGGTCGATTCCCCTGGGCTACCTGTGCCTGTGGTTGACAAACGCATTATGGAAAATCTTAGATGTTTCACTTTACCCGAGCGGTGCGGATAGGATTAAGGATATGTGGTACTTGTAAATTTCGCGACCCATTGTCACAAACACTTTTAGTTTTTATTTGCTCATGATTTCAGTTTTCTGTCTCTAAGATGTGCGTTAGGGTGGCTCAAAAAACACTTTTTCAAATTTTTTGATGGGCCGCTCTCTTATTCGGTTCTATTTGGTGCCCTGATGCTCTGGACAAAATTTCAGCCAAATCGGTCAACGTTTGGGCGGTGCTAAACTCGTTGGAAGTTTATATGGAAAAATGTATGCAGAAACATCCTAAAACAGTGAATTGCAGTTGGACGGCACAATTTACGATCAAGAACCATGATACTCATTCAGATCTTGTAGAATTAAATACAGATTGTTATGCTGAAAACCGCGAGAAGATTAGAGTTTATTAGGCAAAGATATTAGCATTTTAGTGGAGTGTTGTAGGGGTGAATTTATTTCTTTTCAAAGGTAAAAGAAACGAAATTTGCTCAAACCCCACATCATAGAAATGCTAATAACTTAGCCGGGCAAACTCTAATCTTCTCGCGGTTTTCTGTATAACGTTCTGTATTAAATTCTTCAAGATCTGAATGAGTATCATAGTTCTTCATGGTAAGTTGTGCCGTCCAACTGCAATTCACTGTTTTTGGATGTTTCTACATACATTTTTGCATATAAACTTCCAATGAGTTTAGCACCCCCCAAACGTTGACCGATTTGGCTGAAATTTTGTCCAGAGTATCAGGGCATCAAATAGAATCGAATAAGAGGGCGGCCCATCAAAAAAATTGAAAAAAGTTTTTTTCATACTAATTTGAGCCACCCTAATGTGCGTGCTTAGAGTAATCTAAGAGTTTAGCAAGCCGCACCTTTTTTGCTTTGATCATTTCGAATGAAGTGATTTTAACGGGAGTATCCGTTTTGTTTTAATACCCTCAGTTGAAAGATATATTTGAAAGCTTCAAATTATTCATCGCTAGATGAATGCTTGCAAAATACAGAAGACATTGGAAGAAATGTAATTTTTGCATAAGAAAAAAATAAGAAATAATTTGAAAAATCTAAATTTCATTTAGAAACAAATACTTTACAATTTTTGAATAAAGAAATTCAATACTTTTTACAAAAAGATGACAGTGAGCTATTATTAGTTGTCCCAAAATTAATGATTGATAATATAATTCGAATTTGTCATGACAATCTTGGTCCTTGTTTCAAGTATGAGAAAAATAGTATTTTCAGTGAAATAAGGAAGAAGTTTTCTGTTCTCAGTTCTCAGTTCACTTTTCTCTTTTCACTTTTCACTTCTCACTTCCTACTTCTCATTACTACCTAATTGCAATCTTAAGTCAATTTTTTTAACTTTCTGGCCAAATGGCATTCGGCCAAACGATATTCGGACAAATGGTCTAACACCGCGCTAGTGTACGTTACCACGCGGACGATCGGCTGATGCAGACGACGAAAGAACTTCGCGTTTCTTGAGTTCCCCAGGGGTTCTTGAGCCTGAGCCGATGTGGATGGGAAGGGTGCGCGTCGCTATTGTGGCCTTTTCCGACGGTTCGTCCACACCTATGCAAGGGATTCATAGATGTTCAGCTTTTCTGGTCGACTCTTTCGAGGTCCTCGGATGCTCGGGGTTGGCCACGAGGGCTTAGGTAATAAATACCTATGGGTCCTAATTAGGGGAATTGGAAGAGAGGATAATGTTCGAGCTAACCGGTCCACTCACATATTCCCATACTTGATTCATGCTTGTTCTCCATGCAAGCAGACTTTCACCATAAGCCTATTTGGAGCACTATTACAAGTCTACACTTCGAATAATCATATAGGCTAAAAATCACTGAACTTTGTAGACTTCCAGAAACATCTATCTAGTATGCTGGTTGGTTTGGGAAAGAAATTGCCTTTCCTCTAGGACCGGTAGCTGACACCCAATGTCCCATCCCTTTTCCAAAAGCTCCTTGCCTTGCACATAATCCGGCGTCTAAATTTTCGTTCAAATCCCAGATCCCAAGTTTACATTTGTTTAGTGTATGTCAGATGTATCTGGGCCCTCCTTAGCCGTGCGGTAAGATGCAAGACCATGCTGAGGGTGGCTGGGTTCGATTCCCGGTGCCGGTCTAGGCAATTTTCGGTTTGGAAATTGTCTCGACTTCCCTGGGCATAAAAGTATCATCCTGTTAGCCTCATGATATATAAATGGTAACCTGGCTTAGAAACCTTGCAGTTAATAACTGTGGAATTGCTTAATGAACACTAAGCTACGAGGCGGCTCTGTCCCAGTGTGGGGATGTAATGTCAATAAGAAGAAGAAGAAGAATGTCAGATGTAACTTATTTTTATTAGAACCGTTTTATCGATTCGCTGTTTTAAAACTTGTTTGATGTCCTAAGCTAATTTTTTATAGTTTAATCCTTGTATTGTTTTAAGAGTTTACTATAAGATATTCATTATTCTCCTCTACGCTCAATTACTATCCAATAGTTATAGTACAACTAGTTGACCCGGCAGACGTTGTCCTGCATAGTAGGCGAAAAAGCGCGCCCTAAGCTGCCCACGCAAAGTTTCTACACGAATCTTAACTTTAGGTTTTCACAATTTACTCACTTTACTCGTGGTTTTCGTATGAGGAAATATCATATAAACCCGTCGGAAACTATAAAGAATGTATCTGCTGAAGGAATGGAAAAAAAAATCATACAGTTTTCGTTTTTGAGCGGATACGAACAGGTTGTATTAATTAATTTCTCGCTTAGTCTGAACTTTCACAACTTTTTATATACTACCTGAATTTTCTTTGATTTCTTGTGATTTTTTTCATGCGAATAATTCATAGTGAGCTAAAGGTCTTAATCGACTGAAACCCATCCGTGTAAAAAAGTAGTATGCTGTTCGTCTCTGGCTCTTTTTTTGTTGCCTCTATCGCTCTGCTTCGACTTCTTCCCTAGGGTGGAGATACCTAAACGGTAACAAGGATTAGTCTAGTCTAGTCTACACATACACAGCCAGTTCGTGAAAGAATCCTGGAAAGTGCTAGACTCGACTACGTCTATCGCTTTTCTTGTCATTATTAACGTTACACACAAACAACGACAACAACAACAACAACAACAACAAGGATTAGTGTTAAAAAATTATTTTGAGCTTTTTAGTGGAATGTCTTCACTTGCCATAAGACAAGTTTGTACAATCCCATTTAATTCCACCACTTAATTGTACCTTGACAGATACGTACTTCGATCTCAACAGTAAGGTAGTCTTCAGTGCCTCTTACTTGACTCGACTTAGTCTCGACTAGTGAGTGTATGCTCTCCTCCGTCTTGAGCCAAGACACTTATAGTGGTCGTGGTACTTGAATACAGCGGTTCTCAATACATCAACGGTTGGCAACGCGCTTTTCTACGACCAAACAAACTATTAAATTGAAGCCCACCTTGCAGATTACCATTTGGCCGAACAGGTCTTGAAGCCGAATACGTCTTTTGACCGAATAGGTCATATGGCCGAATATGTCATTTGGTCGACTTGATCATTTGTCTAAATATGTCAGTTGGCCGAAAAGGACATTTTGCCGAATATTTCATTTGGCCGAATAGTCATTTCACTGTGAAAAGTGATCAGTGTGAAGTTAGAAGGGAGAGGCCCTTAACTCGCTCTTCATTCCACACTGCTCATTATTCCAAATGGTTCTTTTTCCGAAACGACCATAGAGGCCAAACAGCATTTTCGGCTAAATGACTCTAGTTACATCCAAACAGCTGTTTGGCATTCGATGTTATTTATTTAGGTTTATTACTGCGACAATCATGCTCTTCATAAGAAAATTATTTTGAGCTTTTTAGTGGAATGTCTTCACTTGTCATAAGACGAGTTAATACAATCCCATTGAATTCCACCACTTAATGCTCTTCAGTTTAGTTATACGCATGCATTATGATCCAACTTCTAGCTGTTGTCAAAGTATTTTGAAGCAGGTTAAAAAATCTAAATATGTACTGAGGGAACGGTTCGGCTCTTTATCCCATAGCTCCTATTCCCATCCCATCAAAAACAAAGCAATGAAAAGGAATTTGTTTTTTTTTTTCATTTTTTGTGTGATTTTTTTCACCAGTGAGCACGCGTGTTAGCAAACAAGCGACGAGATTGGTTCTGTATTTCTTTGTTTTGCGATAAGATGAATATTTGTTCAGTGAGATGGAAAACGGAACAGTTCCCCTATATTGTTTTGGTTTAGGGTTATTTGGCCGAATTTCGTTTGTCGAATGTCGTTTGACTGAATGCCATTTGGTTTGAAGGGTCATTTGGTCGAACGCCATTTGGGCGAATGCCGTTTGGTGGAATAGTTGAATTTTGTTTTTATATTAAGTAAAGTGAGAAGTGAATAGTGCACAGTGAGAACAGAGAACTGAGACATGGGATGCCTGATGAGTACAAAGCAGTGAAAAGTGAGTAACGAGAAGTGAGAAGTGAGATGCAGGAAGAAGGAAGTAGAAAGAAAATAAGATAGAAGGAAGAAAGAAGAAGAAATAAAGCAGAAGGGAGAAGGAGGGAGGCAGAAGGACGAAGGAAGAAGAAAAAAGAAAAAGGAAGAAAAAAGGAAGAAGAAGGATGAATGAAGATAGAGGTAGGAAGAAGAAAGGAGGAAAAAGGAAAATGAAAAAAGAAAGAAAAAAGGGGGAAGAAGCAATAACTCTTTCACTTCTCTCTTTTCATTTCTGATTTATCTATTCACTTCCTTCTTCACATGTCTAATTTCTCATTAGATATGAGAAATATTCAATTCCTCACTGCTTGCTTTACACTTCTTGTAATTTTCACTACTTACCCCAAGTAACCGTAAGCATTAAAATAAGCAGTACGTGCGACTATAACGCTATCACAGGGCTAACAAACTTTCTACTGGCTCTATAATAGCCCTATATAGCCGAAAAGGCGAAATAAAGTGCTAATGGTTACCTGGGACTTCTCATTACTCACACTTTTCTTAGCTCAAAATCTATAAAAATTATCATTCGGCCAAATGGCCGGCACCATTATTTTAAATATTAGTTTATTAAGAAACTACGTGGCTTGTTTAAACATATTAGAGAAAAAAAAAACATTAAAGCTTTTTGATGTTTGTAATATTTGTCATGATCAGTGTTGGTAAAAACTCAATTTCTCAAAATTCATTCATAATTCAAATCAAGCGCGAGGCAAACCCCAACCGACTCATGGCCCATAGAATCGTCCATGATTCGACTCGCGATTTGCATCATTGCATGATTTTAGCGTGTTCTTCGTTAAATTCATCGAAATACCTTTCTTTACTAAAACAATGGACAATAAATCCATACGTAAAAATAAAATACGCATCGATTGGGTTTTGACATTTTTTGGAGCGAAATCATATTTTGTCGAATGAGCGAAACGATGCGATTTTGCGTGAAAAACTCATGCGCGATGCTCTCCCTGCAGAATCGCAAGCGAGTGAGTCAGCTCGCGCATGAGGCTTTGGTGAGTGAGATTTGAGCATGTTTCTACCAACACTGGTCATGATAAAATACGTCTTCAAGTCGTTTTATACCTATAAATATTCCTTTCGAAAGAATTGGCTTCATATGAGATCAATTGGCATTTATAATTTGTAAAATACAAATCAGTCGTACACTTACTACGTAAGCAATTTTTCTTGGATTTTCGACCCCCTTCCCCCATGTAAGATTTTTTTCATACAAATGATTTTTTATTTATATGGTGCGTAAGAAAACGACAGATCCCCCCTCCCCCAATAAGTGCTTACGTAATATGTGTACAACCCCTAAACACCACATTCCTGATCGAAAAAAACAAAACAAAAAAGTTGATAGTGAAGTAGTACGAGCTGAAAAAAATATGTCCACAAAAAATATAGCCTTTAAATATCCTCATGCTTACACATTTTAGCTGCATCAATCAACTGGAAAGCGAAAAAATGGATGAAATAAGTCGGTGCGTAGACCCGACGGCAGTCACTTGAAACCGTACACTTTTCGTTCATAGTAGCACGGGAATGTGCATTATAGATTGTCTTCGACCGATAAAATGTTGTCATAAGCGATAACTAGCGGAGTAACTTATTCTCTACTTACGTGTTTTGAATGATCAATCGGAATTCTGAACTTCTGACTTCCACTCACGCATTTTTTTTTTGAAGAACTGTCAATTTCTTTCTTATTACGGCCATCTTATATGTTAAAAATTACCAACCGGCATTTGTACCAGTCAGTCGATCAAAAACATTAGCAGTTCAGCACGTAAATCAGCTTCATAACCGTAACATGTAAACTGCAAATCAAACATAATTTATTTTCGAAAAATAATTGTAAAACTGGTTTTACTAAGAGCGCATTAGCTAAATAGTGTGCTCCGTGGCCGTGCAGTTGGTGATGTCAGTCGTCGTCTAGACGGAGTGTGAGTTCGATTCCCGCCCCCGTAAAGAAAAATGTTTTCGTGGTCGAAAAAAATCTCCACTGGTCCACTGGGTGTTATGTGTCCTCTCCGTTAGCTCATGTTAGGTGTTAAGTGCTCAGTATGTAAGACCTCTGGTCGAAGACGATGTTTCTGTTTTTTCCATATCGGGGCTTCCACCATATAACACAAAAAATCTCATTCGGCACATATACATGTAGATATATATGAGGACAAAGAGTCAGAAGGAATAAATTTTGGCTGTTACGCCCTTTTCAAATGTTATGTTGGTCTAGATTCCATCTGGATATTTGATTATGGCACTCTACGGTTTCATATTCAATCTTTAATTTATTTGGTTGAGGCTGAACTATGTGATTGTTTGGATAAAGCTATTTTCAGATGATTCCGCTGGCATCGAGGTTAAGTGGCTAAGAAATAGTTGTAAATGATGCTTATTTTCTTTTATAGTAGTTTACAAATGGATTTCGAAAGGTTTTTAATGCCGAGTTCGTATTCATGTTTTGTCAATATTTCGATCTTGAAGTTCGTGGTTTATTTACCTTTCAAAACCATTGCAAGGGTGGGCCAACTAGGAAGATACTACTCTTCAAGAGGTTTTAGCTTAAGCGATGAAGAAGAAAATGTCTTGACCAGGGTTTTATTGTTTTTGGATTAAGATACTCTTGTATTACTCAAAATACTCAACATGTTACTGCTTCGTCCCAATAACGTTCAAATGCCCTATTCGGCCAAAGATTATTTTCGGCAAAATAGCACTTTCTGCCAGACGAACTTTTCGGTCCAATAACCAAACCCATTTCGGCCAAATGGTCCTTTCTGCTTTCAACCAAATTACCTGTTCGGCCAAATGACATTTTCGGTCATATGACTTATTCAGCCGAATAACCTATTCGACTAAATGATTTATTCGGTCAAATGAACAATTCTGCCAAACGACCTATTCGGCCAAAAGACTTTCGGTCTAACAGTCTGCTCGGTCAAATGGTATGATCGGTTAAAAAACCTTCGCCAAATGGCTTTCGGCCGAATGGTTTATGACAAAACGGTTCTTCCTCAGCAAGCTCTCTACTATGAAATAATAAAAAAAAAATGAAAATGTAAAAAAGTCAATGAAAGTCGAGTTTCTACTATTACTGATACCGCCAACCTACAATGAATTCTGAATGCATCAAGTTAATACTTCCGAATTAGCAAGCGATTTTCACAATTTCCAAAGAAAATTCTTTCGAAATTCCTTAAAAAAATCATTTCGAAATTCAGTAAAATTTTCTTTGGAAGAATTGAGGAACAACTAGATCAGATTTTGCGTTCTAATGACGTGCTACAAATAACGTAATGCCAAATTGTTATGGAAACATTCACTCCGGAATATAGAGTGAACGATTTCGATAGGCTATTTTCTCTCAAGGGTGCTTTTAATTCTCTCTTATACCAAAAACATATGCATTGTTATGACACTTAAAAACCATGAATTTTGATACCCTGCTATATTTGAAAGATGTATAATTATATTTTTCTTGATTGATGACTAACAATGGCTAACATCAGTCATCAATCAACAAAAAAAAAATAAAAAGAGAAATGATGATACCCTGCAGTATCACACACCGCTGCTGATCGGACGCTCGGTGGCAAGCGAGCCTCTATTGTCGTTGCAGAAGCAACCCCGCTTCAATACGACAAATAGAAGCACATGTTTGTGATTCAAATACAACCGACTGTTGTTCAATTCTGATTCACATAGTTGGGTAGAGAGAACAGGGTGTGAAATGTTGCCAAAGCAGATTCGATAGAAACGGGGAATTGACTGATATCCCATCGTTATTAGCTGGTTATGGAACAACTTCTCGCAAGGGCAGCTGTTGGATAATTGGTAATACGTCCGTGTACTAAATGGAATAGTGTGGGTTCAAGTCCCACCGGCAGCCGATTCTTTTGCGCAATATCTCATAAAAACGCCCTAAAATGGCAAACTTAACTAAATATATTAAACTAAACTAAACTTAACTAAATATATAAATGTATAAAAATTAAACATCTATTCCAAAAAAAAAATGTATAATTATATATGGTCACTTTTCTGAGAACCGTTTTCACGGATTTCACGTAAACAGCCATAATTCAAGTGTTTGTCGTCTGATCTCTGGCTTCAATATATCAATCAACTCAGAACAGTCTGTAACAATATAAAAAGGGTCAATATTACACTCATGTGAAAAATATAAGCAACAAAAAAAATAGCATGTTTGACATAACCTCAAACAATCTTGAATATCAGTCTGAACATAAATTTTCCAAATGAATGTTGACAAAATTTCGCCTGTCTCGATAATTCTGTCCAACCCATGGATTTACATGACCATGGAATATACCAATTCCGACAATCGTTTTGCCTTATACTCATAGAATATTCTCAGATTATGGTTTTGGTATTCGTTCTCTGATAGAACGCAATTCAACGCTAGATTCAGGTACCAAAGACAAGTACGCCGAAGCTTTTATATCCTGCCCGTTCGATATTGCATACCATCAATAGAGAGCTTTATGCTTCAATCAACATAAGAACATCGATCTCATTCGAATCGACCTTCACCGACTATCTGGTGCCCGTGGTCGTCATCGTACGTAAGTGATTCACCGCCCACTGAAAAGGGGTTGTTGCAACCCCACTTTATTGCTCCTAGTAGAGAGTAGAAAAAAATAAAATCCGATTCGTTCCAGCTGGTTCCACTCCTCGCCTCGTTTTAGGGCTGTTATTTTTGACCTCCCTCGAATCGATTGCCGCTGCCGTTGATCGGAGCTTAACGAAGCGAATGTTTAACCACATCACACGGAGTCCCTGCCATCCATCCTGGTGATTTGTGTTGATGGTGCCGAGAAATGCCGATGGGATCGGCTGACATTCACATCGTTCCTTCTTTGGATTCTTTGGCATTACGTCTCAACTGGGACACCGATTTTGGCAGGCCTGATGTTTTGCAAGGAGCTTTACATTCATGAACTGATTCCCAGTTAATTCAACTTAATTCTCCGGTTTATAATTTTGCAAACACGAAAATACTATCCTTGAAAAACAACTTTAAAAAAATAAGCTGACTTGAACAAATATTTTCCTTTATGAATAAACCTTAACAGGATGAGTTGCAAAGGCTCGGACTCTGTGGACTCTGTAGTTTCAACATCAATACCAAATTTTAATGACCCGTGAAGCACAAAGTGGCTGGTTTGCTGAGTTGGTCGATTGGTTGCCCTCGTGTGGTGACATTTCACAATCTTATTTATGAAGTGATTTGGAAGACCTTGTCGTTGAGCATAACATTGCACAGATTTAAGATTGAGGAATAGACTGATGAATCGAAATAATATTTATTCTATCACGAATATCCTTTACCGAATGCCAAGGTATACAGAGTCTATTTCCCCGAATAAATGGCCTAGATTGTACTCGAGCTCGAATATTGTATTGAGTTATCAGTAACACGGAAGAGTCTGTCCAATGTTGAAACTTATATCTGAACTTGACTCAACATTTATTTTCGCCTCAAACAGAAAATTTAATCAGAATGCAAATCCAATTCGAAGTAAGCATTTCAAAGGTCGTTGTTATTGTAACTAAATCACAAATCCATATCAGTTAAACTCAAAATCAATTCCAAACTCCGTTCAAAACCTAGTTCATAAAAATTTGTTTTCAATTTAAATTCCGGTTCTTATTACTTTTAAGTTTATCCCGCAAGTAACATTTTTCCTGGTTTGTCGGCACAAAGATTGCATTTTTTTTTTGTGACGCGAGATTTACTTTGGAAACAATTCCGTCCAACACTTTTTTGCAACATGACTTTTCGGTTTCTGTCCGTGGGAGAGCAAAGAGCAAAGCCGTATCAAACTCGTTAGGATTCATGAAATCGTTTTGTGCAAGCCAACCAGCCGAATCTTCTTCAATTTCCAGACAGCCCATCAAGTGCAGCTGCCGGCCGAATAGTGGCAGCCGTAATCCGCTTCGTTAGAGATTAAAAATCCACGTCACTGCTGCCAGCGCAGCGGCGACCAAGCACAGGTCCGGACAGCCTGGAGAACTGGGAAGAATTAAAAACTTAGTACTGGCTTCTCCGAAGCTAAATCGAGCCGGGTGGGAGAGACGTTGAATACGAAGATGAAGTAGTGGAAATGCAGAAAAGCCACATCCAATTCAGTTGCCATTGCTTCCCAAAGCCAAATTTCTCTGGGTACGCGAGTGAATGTGTTTGTGTCTTGCATTACCCTTCTGCTGGGCAAGGACCTACGGCACCACAGATTATGACTTGGTGAATGGCGGTGTGCGAAAGGAAAAGCTACCAGCGACGACCAGGGTGGTGAAGTTTTTCGTGTTGAAACGTAAAGAGTTCGTACACCGAGCTCACTCCCAGCGTTCCGTCTGCTCTCACATTTGGTTCACCACAATTGCCAGTTGCAGATGATCTCCGGTGCAATTTGAAGTTTTGCAGTCGGCGAAATTGAACCGCGCCTCGCCTGTTTGCCGAAAATGAAAAAAGTAAAAAAGCCTGGAAATGTGATGGAGCAAAAAATCACATCCAACAGCTGTAGGGTGTTTGCAAATGCAAATGATAATCGCCTTGAGTCCGAGGTCACTAGCAGGAGTGAATTAAAGGCTCCCTCAGACCTAAGCGATTTCATCGCCGCGACGGCGACAACTAGTCGCTGCGATTTCTATCGTTTGGTCGCTGCAGGCAATATTTCATTTACTCTTCCATACCAACAGCTACAGAATCGTAATCGCCAAGCGATAGAATCGTGTCGCGTGTGTTTGGGGGAACCTTAATGCGATATCTGAGGTTTGAAAGTTACAATCGAAGGATTAATGACTTCCCTTTCAATTATTCGACCAGAATTCCCGAACTTTGAGAAGATGGAGGAAGCCTACATCAGACTGAAGAGGGAAGCCAAGCGCATCGGACTAGTCATCAACACGTCGAAGACGAAGTACATGATAGGAAGAGGTTCAAGAGGTTCAAGGTCGTTTATCTTTCAATGGATTTTAAAGATTTATATATCAATCGATTCGCAAACTCTCTACCAATTTGCCAGTAGTATTGAAACTTTTGATAATCGACAATAAACTATTGAAAATTTTAGTTCTTTCATACATCATGCATCCCCTATACAGCACGTCCCAATCCTTGGTAATTGCCTACTTTTAGGTTATTATCAATTATTGAACTGGGGTGCATGAATGGGGTGGCCCAGCTGCTAGACGGTGGGATCCCTACTCCCTCACAGAGTGGGAGATGCTGCTAAAGCTGGGTAGTGGTTTCGGTGGGATGGTTGGTGGAATAACTGGTTCAGTGTATGTACTATAAGTTTGGTTTTAAGTTTGGCTAGTTATAAGTTTGGCTCGACGTAAACGCGGTCGTGTCTTGTATACAACCCCAACATTTTTTCTCATCCAATTCGGATGGTCATTCGGCTGATATCTAAAGGAATTTAGTTAGTGCGAGTGAAAAAAGTGGTGCCATTTTCTCGACCGGAGTAGTGTGAAATTTGGTCAGTTCGGTCAAGACCAAGCCTCCGGAACCTATAGTGACTTTCGGCACGATTCGGTCACGGACGCCGGATATCAATCCATTTTCGGAACTTTCCACACGAGTGACGTCATGCGGCATGTTGTGGCAAGATTCAGCCGGTAGGCCGCGCAACCGAAAAAGTGCGGTAAAAACCGTTCCCGTGGCCAGCCTTGCCCAAAACTCGGGCGAAACGTTTGTGTCGGAGCTTCGCGTTGAGTGATCGCGGAACCGGACCGATTGGCCAGCAGCGACCAGAGATCCCGAATTTCGTGACGTCACAGAGTGAGTCTCGTAGTGAGCTCGGTGGAGACGCGTGGTAGTTTGTCGGTACCATATCGCTGTTCGTCGCGAAGAGCGTAGGAAACATACCTCGGCGGAGCTATCGACGGCGCAACGAAGGAAAACCGTGGAGGACAACACCATGCCCGGACCAACAATGCTGCAAATTCTGCTAGTGTAACAGACATCCAGCCGTAAGTGCCCCCTATACACCAAGGAAGTGGAGGTCCAGCGGATCAAAGTTGATCGGGGAATCTCGTATCCCCAAGCTCGTCGCGAGCTAGAAGCGCTCTCCGGAAGCTCCAACGGAAATTTCTCCGGAAGTTCCACTGGGAATTCCTCCGGAAGTTCCTCTGGATATTCATCTGGGAGTTCCTCCGCAAGTTCCTCTGGAAATTCCGCAGGAGGAATCGTCATACATAAATCACAGTAATTCGTTGATGACACGTGTGCTGCTTGGGGAGGAGCTTCCTGAGGAATTCCTGAAAGAACTTCCGGAGGAATTCCTAGAAGAATTTCTGGAGGGATTTCTGTAGGAATTCCTGGAGGAAATTCAGGAGGAATTCTTGGGGGAACTTATGGAGGAATTTTTGGAGAAACTTCGTGAGGAATTCCTAGAGGATCTGCCGGAGGAATTCCTGGAGCATCTTCCGGAGGTATTCCTGGAGGAACATCCATAAGTATTCCTGACGGAGAAATTCCCGCAGGAACTTCCAAAGGATTTCCCGGAGGAACTTCCGGAGGAGCCTGCAGAGGAACTTGCGGAGGAGCCTGCACAGGAACTTGCTGAGGAGTTTCCGAAGGAACTTGCGGAGGAATTCCCAGAAGAATTTCCGGATGAATTCCCAGAAAAACTTCCGGAGGAATTCCCAGAAGAACTTCCGGAGGAATTTCCAGAGGAACTTCCGGAGGAATTTCCAGAGGTACTTCCGGAGGAATTTCCAGAGGAACTTCCGGAGGAATTTCCAGAGGAACTTCCGGAGGAATTTCTGTAGGAACTTCGGAAGGAATTTCCAGAGGAACTTCCGGAAGAATTTCCAGAGAAACTTCCGGAGGAATTCCCAGATTCCTCTGGGAGTTCCGCCGGAATTTCCTCTGGGAATTCCTCCGAAAATTCCTCTGGGAATTCCTCCGAAAATTCCTCCGAAAATTCCTCTGGGAATTCCTCCGGAAGTTCCTCTGGGAATTCCTCCGGAAGTTGCTCTGGGAATTCCTCCGGAAGTTCCTCTGGGAATTCTTTCGGAAGTTCCTCTGGGAATTCCTTCGGAAGTTCCTCAGAAAATTCCTCCGTAAGTAGATTCCTCTGGGAGTTCCGCCTGAATTTGTTCTGGAAAATTCCTCTAAGAATTCCTCCGGAAATTCCTCTAACAATTCCTCCGAAAATTCCTCTGCTAATTTATCCGGAAGTTCCTCTGGGAATTCCTCCGGAAGTTCCTCTGGGAATTCTTCCGGAAAATCCTCTGGAAATTCCTCCGGAGGTTCCTCCGGCAGTTCCTCTGGGAATTCCTCCAGAAGTTCCTCTGGGAATTCCTCCGGAAGTTCCTCTGGGAATTCCTCCGGAAGTTCCTCTGGGAATTCCTCCGGAAGTTCCTCTGGGAATTCCTCCGGAAGTTCCTCTGGGAATTCCTCCGGAAGTTCCTCTGGGAATTCCTCCGGAAGTTCCTCTGGGAATTCCTCCGGAAGTTCCTCTGGGAATTCCTCCGGAAGTTTCTCTGGGAATTCCTCCGGAAGTTCCTCTGGGAATTCCTCCGGAAGTTCCACTGGGAATTCTTCCGGAAGTTTCTCTGGGAATTCCTCCGGAAGTTTCTCTGGAAATTCCTCCGGGAGTTCCCTCCGGAATTCCCTCCGGAAGTTCTTCTGGGAATTCCTCCGGAAGTTCTTCTGGGAATTCCTCCGGAAGTTCCTCTGGGAATTCCTCCGGAAGTTCCTCTGGGAATTCCTCCGGAAGTTCCTCTGGGGATTCCTCCGAAAGTTCCTCTGGGAATTCCTCAGCGAGTTTCTTCGGAAACTCCTCCGCAAGTTCTTTTTCAGGCTCCTCCGGAAGTTCCTCCGGGAAATCCTTTGGAAGATCCTGCGGGAATTTCTCCGGCAATTCCGGAATACAGGCAAGAATACTTGTTGAAGTTCTTCCAGGAATACCTCCGGAAGATCCTTCAGGAATTCCTCCGGCAGTTCCTCTAGGAATTCCTTCGGAAGTTTCTCCAAAAATTCCTTCATAAATCCCTCCAGGAATTCCTCCGGAATTTCCTCCAGGAATTCCTACAGAAATCCCTCCAGGAATTCCTACAGAAATCCCTCCAGAAATTTCTCCTGAAATTCCTCCAGGAATTCCTCCCGAAGTTCTTTAAGGAATTTCTCAGAATGCTCCTCCAAGAATTGCTCTGGAAGCTCCTCCTGGAATTCCTCAGGAAGTTCCTCCAGGAACTCCTCCGAAAGTTCCTCTGGGAATTCCTCATCCATTTCCTTCGAAAATTCTTCCGCAAGTTCCTCTAGAAACTCCTCTGCAGGCTCCTCCGAAAGTTTCAACGAGAAATCCTTTGGAAGATCCTGCGGAAATTTCTCCGGAAATTCCTCTGCTAATTCCTCTGGAAGCTCCTCCGGGAATTTTCCCGGATGTTCCTCCGGGAATAATTCCAGGAATCCCTCTGAAAGTTCCACTGGAAGCCCCTCCGGAAGCTCCACCGGCAATTCCTCCGGAAGTTCCTCTGGGAATTCCTCCGGAAGTTCCTCTGGGAATTCCTCCGGAAGTTCCGCCGGGAATTCCTCCGGAAGTTCCACCGGGAATTCCTCCGGAAGTTCCACCGGGAATTCCTCCGGAAGTTCCACCGGGAATTCCTCCGGAAGTTCCACCGGGAATTCCTCCGGAAGTTCCACCGGGAATTCCTTCGGGAATTCCTCCGGAAGTTCCACCGGGATTCTTCCGGAAGCTCCACCGGGAATTCCTCCGGAAGTTCCACCGGGCATTCCTCAGGAAGTTCCTCTGGGAATTCCTCCGGAAGTTCCGCCGGGAATTCCTCCGGAAGTTCCGCCGAGAATTCCTCCGAAAGTTCCACCGGGAATTCCTCCAGAAGTTCCACCGGGAATTCCTCCGGAAGTTCCACCGGGAATTCCTCCGGAAGTTCCACCGGGAATTCCTCCGGAAGTTCCACTGGAAATTCCTCCGAAAGTTCCACCGGGAATTCCTCCGAAAGTTCCACCGGAAATGCCTCCGGAAGTTCCACAGGAAATTCCTCCAGAAGTTCATCCAGGAATACCTGCGAAAGTTCCTCCAGGAATTCCTCCGGAAGTTCCACTGGGAATTCTTCCGGAAGTTCCTCCAGAAATTCCTCCTGAAGTTCCTCCAGGAATTCCTCCGGAAGTTTTTTCAGGAATTCCTCAGGAAGCTTCTCCAGGACGTATCCCAGTATGGGACTCTGATGATTTCCAGAAGAGAACCGTGTAGAAATTCCAGGAGCAGCTCCTGAAGAAATTTCGGGAGGAGGTCCTGTAGAAATTCCAGGAATCCCAGAAACTCTGAATTTCAGAAGGAACTCCTGAAGGATTTCCAGGAGAAACTTCTGAAGGAATTCCAGAAGTGGTACGTGGAAGAATTTCTGAAGGAATTTAATAATTAAATCCAGCAGAAATCTCGGAAGTAATCCCAGGAGGATTTCCCGAATGAATTTGTCGAAATGGCTGTAAGAAATATCTGGTAGAAATGCTCCTTCTTCTTCTTCTTCTTCTTCTTTGTTGGCATTACATCCCCACACTGGGACAGAGCCGCCTCGCAGCTTAGTGTTCATTAAGCACTTCCACAGTTATTAACTGCGAGGTTTCTAAGCCAAGTTACCATTTCTGCATTCGTATATCATGAGGCTAACACGATGATACTTTTATGCCCAGGGAAGTCGAGACAATTTCCAATCCGAAAATTGTCTAGACCGGCACCGCGAATCGAACCCAGCCACCCTCAGCATGGTCTTGCTTTGTAGCCGCGCATCTTACCGCACGGCTAATGAGGGCCCCAAATGCTTCTAATTACTTTCAAATTTTTGGAGTTATTCTTGGAGGTTTTGCTTGATGAAAGTTTCCCATCAAATCACGGAGAATTTTAAGAAGAATTTTCATAGGAATTTCTGGAAAATATTTTGGAAAAATTTATGAAGTGATAAGCTTGAAAAAAAAATTATTTGACATACACAATAGATTGTCCCGAATTACTTTCTAGAAAATTAAGTTTAGTTTCACAAAACTTTCTTCAGAATCATCGAATATTCTCCAGAAGAATCCTATGTAAATTTTAGGAAAAATCACACCACATCCCGATGCAATTTTCTGCGAATTTACTAGAAACATTGGTTAAAATACTGTAGGATTTCCCCTCGGATTTCCCAAAAGGGATGGAGGGATTCTCAAATGAATTACTGATAAAATTACTGTAGGATTTCCCCTCGGATTTCCCAAAAGGGATGGAGGGATTCTCAAATGAATTACTGCTAAAGTTTCCGCATAAATATCAATGGAATTTGTTGATGAACTCCTGAAAGAGCTTTTGCATTATATAAATGAAAAATTTTCTGAGTATTTTCAGATATATTTGTTGAAACTCCAATTTATATTACTGAAGACATTATCGGAAAATAAATAAAGAATTACTGCTAAACTCAAACTGGATTAGGGCTTCAGGAAAAATTTCTGGAAAAAACTTCAATAATTTTAGGGGGGGGGGGGGTTCGTAAAGAAATATACATTTATGAAAGAATTATCGTAATAAATTTTCCGTAGGTAGGCATTCCCGTCTGAACTCCTGTAAAAATCTTCGAAAAGTTTTTACTGACATATAATCCAAGAATTCACAAATGTTTCAACGGAATTTCTGTAGGAATTCGCGTAGATACTCGTTAATGTCGTTAACTCCCGGTGGTTCTTTCATACGTATTCCGTAATTAGCGTTTCGATGGATTCACCGGATTTCCATAGCTTCACGATTTTTGGCAAGCAGGTGAGTAAATATACGAAGGAAATCTCAACTTATTTTTATTATATAGAAGAAGATGTATGGCGAAATATCGAAAAATAGCGATTTTCGTTATATCCCACAGTGTCAAAGTGTGTTTGTTTACCAGCCGATGATTGCTAAGGATTGCTACAACGACTCAAATTGATAGCGTATGGCGTACTGCGTAAAGGGCACTGCACGGAAACATCTCTTTCTCTTTCGTTCTTCATAAATTTTGACGTTTACTGGCCTTGTTGTTTTCTAATTTCTTTGCAGCGAGAAAGAGACAAAGCAGTCCGTGCAGTGCCCTATAGCGTGGTCCCACAGACTGTGAAGGGTCGTCATCATGTTTCCAGGCAGTGGAAATGTTTGAATATTTCATGAATACTCTATCTATCTCAAAGGAAAAACATAATAATGCCACATTCCTCCAAGGATTCCGACGGGAAACCTCCAAGGATTTCGATGAGAATCCTTTAGTGATTCCGATAGGAATTTTTCAAGGATTCCGACGGGAATCTCCAGAGGTCAATTCAACGAAAATATACCAAGTATACCGAAGGGAGCCTTCAGGCTCCCAGGGATTCTGACAGGAGTGTTTCAGTGAGTCCCCCAGGGATTCCGACAGGAATGTTTCAGTGAGTCCGAAAGGGAATGTCCCAGAGATTCTAGCGATAATCTTCTAGAGATTCTAGCGATAATCTTCTATGTGTGTGTGTCTGTGCGCACCCGCCCAACAAAAAATGTCACTCATTTTTAAGGTACTTATCCTCAACCGATTTACTCGCAATAAGTTGCATTCGACGCAGGATACTCTACCATTGTTTCCTATTGAAAATTGGTCAGATCGGACAATGGGCTTGTAAGTTATGGCCAAAATACCACTTTTTTTTAGAAAAATTGAGTAAAAAAATGTCACTCATTTTTCAGGCACTTATCCTTAACCGATTTACTCGCAACAAGTTGCATTCGACGCAGGATACTCTACCATTGTTTCCTATTGAAAATTGGTCCGATCGGACAATGGGCTCGGAAGTTATGGCCAAAATACCACCTTTTTATAGAAAAATTTAGTAAAAAAATGTCACTAATTTTTCAGGCACTTATCCTCAACCGATTTATTCGCAACAAGTTGCATTCGACGCAGAATACTCTCCCATTGTTTCCTATTGAAAACTGGCCAGATCGGACTATGGGCTCAAGAGTAATGGCCAAAATACTATTTTTTAATGCACGAGAAAGGCACCATCACCGCTAGGTGGATTAATCAGGGTTTTACTAATTAAACTAAGCATATGGTGAATCACTTCTGAAGGGGACTGATTCTTAATGAACGTTTTTCAAATTATTGGTTGTGAAGCTTGTCTCAACTCAGTACACTAATCCGCTTACTGAAAGACAGCTTGATGATATTTTAGTTTTCATGTTTTTCCCAACTGCACGTATAACAGTTCTGAATTACCGACAAATAGTTTTCAATGCTCCACAACCTAGATATTGAGAATACTCTAACGAGTAAACTCTGAGTAAAACTGAGAGTACATTCTTATCACACAGAAAAACCCAGATTAATCCACCTAGCGGTGATGGTGCCTTTCTCGTGAATTATAAAAATAGTATTTTGGCCATTACTCTTGAGCCCATAGTCCGATCTGGCCAATTTTCAATAGGAAACAATGGTAGTTTATCCTGCGTCGAATGCAACTTGTTGCGAGTAAATCGGTTAAGGATAAGTGCCTGAAAAATGAGTGACATTTTTTTACTCATTTTTTCTCTAAAAAAGTGGTATTTTGGCCATAACTTCCGAGCCCATAGTCCGATCTGGCCAATTTTCAATAGGAAAAAATGGTAGAGTACCCTGCGTCGAGTAAATCGGTTAAGGATAAGTACCTGAAAAATGGGTGACATTTTTTTGGGTGGGTGCGCACAGACACACACACATACACACAGACATCAGCTCAATTCGTCGAGCTGAGTCGATCGGTATATAACACTATGGGTCTCCGGGCCTTCTATAAAAAGTTTGTTTTTGGAGCGATCATATAGCCTTTACCGTATACTTAGTATACGAGAAAGGCAAAAATAATGAAAAGTAATCAACGCGTAAAAAATAAAGACGTGGAAAATTACACTATTCTGGGCGTACATGGATCTTTTCCAATAAGTTCGCCCTAAATGTATGCAATTTACGTAGCATTATGACACTTTATTCGTATAAAAAGTGACATAATGCATAATAAATTGCATACATTCAGGATATAATATCGTTCAAATTTATGTTCTTTTTGGCATTCCCTTTATGTGCATTACTTTCGTGTAAATTTCAACAACTTTTTCTATCTGTGCATGATCGATAAGATCCCGCCAAATGAATAACACGCGTAACACCAACAGCTCCAGTAAAATGCAACAATTCCTTTGTCATAAGACGAGTTTGTACAATCCCATTGAATTCCACCACTTGATTGTATCTTGACAGATACGTATTTCGACCTCAACAGTAAGGCCGTCTTCAGTGTCTCGTACTTGACTCGGCTTGAAGAAAATTATCGCAGCTTACACTATTTATACTATGCGTAGGTATAATAATTTATCTAGGTATATTTACTACAGTGCTTACTTCTACTCGCTTGTTGCGCTTAATGCTTAGGTATAAACTTGAAGAGCCATCTAAAGAAATCTGCCCCTGGGGGAGCACACCCACGCCAAACTCCCGGCCAAATACCGCATTTTTCCTGGTAGTGCAGCCAAGGCACTGTTGTTCTTTTTAGGAATGGGCGTTTTTTGGGAAAATATCGATACTGCCAAATCGATGTTTTTATTATCGAAATATCGATGCCGAAAAATATCGGCGTTAAAAAATCGATATTCCGATATATCGATACGTCCAAAAAATTAAAAACACGAGCAAAAAAAAAACAAAATTGGAAACTTTTGATTTCCCATTTTAGGTCATCGAATCACACATCAAAGTTTGGCTGTTTTTAACAGATTGTGCCTGATGTGCTACTTCTACTACTATTTCTACTTCTGTTATATTACGGATAATGTCTCGGAATTTAAAAAAAATCGATACGGTCAAATATCGAACATTAAAAAATCGATACAAAATATCGATTATTCGGAGCGAAAATATCGATTCTCGATATATCGTATCGTATGTTGACCAGGGGGTGCGGCTCAAACAGCGTCTGCCTGGTACCCAACAGTGTATTGCGTCAGCTCTACCTAAGGTGGCAGCCCCACCAGCACGATGTAGGTAACGCGACTCCGGTAAGGTAGCTTACTGAAGCCTTTCAAATGCCACGAAAAATGGAGATAGAAGAAAACGAGAACGTTAATTTTGGGAACCGACCCGGCTGCGAAATAAGAACTATGATTGGAAACTCGGTACCTTGAATGTCAGGACCCTAAATGAACCTGGACGAGTGAGCCTTCTGGTTCGTGAACTGCAAAAGGTTGGAGTGAACGTGGCCGCTATTCAAGAAGTCCGATGGCCTAGATCCGGATAACGTGAATTCCGAGCCGTGGACCCCACGACCAACAACAACAACAACCACCAACACCACACCAACATTCAAGTATAACATCTATCACAGCGGCGGCGGAAAAGCAGAGTTGGTTGGTAGTGATGGGCAAGCAGATGAAGCGATTATTCCGGTGCAAACTCATTAGCGAACGGATTTGTGTGTTAAGGATAAGGAGCAAATTATTCAATTACAGCCTAATCAGCGTTTACGTACCGACAAACGATAAATCCGATGACGTTTTATGAATGCTTTATTAAAGCCTATGGAGAGTACCCGAAGCATGATGTGAAAATGGTTATCAGAGACGCTAACGCTCGGGTCGGTAGAGCGAACTTTTTCCGTCTCATTATTGGTAGAGATAGCCTTCACTTCGCTACCAATGACAACGGCCTACGGCTAGTAAATTTCACTGTTGGCAGAGGGATGGCCATCAGTAGCACCTACTTTGCACGAAAGAACATCCGAAAGCACACCTGGAGACACCCAAATGATGAAACATGCAACCAGCTAGATCATGTTCTGGGGGATAGACGCCATTTCTCGGATGTTAAAGATGTGCCGACACTCAGAGGTCCTAACATTGACTCTGATCAGTACCTCGTTGTCAATAAAATTCGATCACGGTTGTCATCTCATAGCGAACGATGCGTTACAATATCCAGCCATTTGCGGCACAAGAAGTATCGCAAGAAGGTCGACGAACGAATGAGTACAATCAATGTTAGCGACAACATTAACGATTTATGGAAGTCGATCCATGGAGAGGTGAGCACAACAGCATGAGAAGTAGTGGGCACTGCATAGAGGCCATCCAGGACGGGTTGGTTCGATGTGGAGTGTTCGTAAATATTTTACGTCTTAATACGAACGCGTCCAATCTTGCACTTTTTCAATTTTGGTATGGGTCTTTTATTTTGTTCTATTTGATGCCCTGATGTTCTGGACAAAATTTCAGCCAAATCGGTCAACGTTTGGGCGGTACTAAACTTTTTGGAAGTTTTTTTGAAAAAACTAGCAAAAGAAACCCAGCTTTGCCCGGGTGTTGCAAATGTCACAATGAACTATTTGCAGCACCGCACTCTAGATCAATTTCCGTGTGTTTGTTTTATTTTCCTCAATAGCTGATCCAAAATTGTATTCTAATGATTTTTTACATTTCCCCGTTAAATTTATCAACCTTTTGCAGATACAAACCTTGCGGAACCCAAAACGAATCGATTAGGGAAAAAATCTTGCAAATCGGTCAACCCGTTCGCGAGTTAAATCGTCAGGAAGGAAATCTCAACTTATTTTTATTATATAGAAAAAGATGTATGGGGAAATATCGAAAAACAGCGATTTTCGTTGTAGCCCACAGTGTCAAAGTGTGTTTGTTTACCAGCTGATAAATGCTAAGGATTGCTACAACGACTCAAATTGATAGCGTATGGCTACTGCGTAAAGGGCACTGCACGGAAACATCTCTTTCTCTTTCGTTCTTCATAAATTTTGACGTTTACTGGCCTTGTTGTTTTCTAATTTCTTTGCAGCGAGAAAGAGACAAAGCAGTCCGTGCAGTGCCCTATAGCGTGGTCCCGCAGACTGTGATGGATCGTCGTCATGTTTCCATCGGTAGGCATTGGAAATGTTTGAATATTTCATGTAAATTCTATCTATCTCAAAGGAAAAAAAAAATTCTACATTCCTCCAGGGACTCTAACGGGAATCCTTCAAGGATTTCGATGAGAATCTTTTAGTGATTCCGATAGGAATTTTCCAGGGATTCCGACGTGAATCTCCAGAGGTCAATTCAACGAAAATATACCAAGTATACCGAAGGGAGCCTTCAGGCTCCCAGGGATTCTGACAGGAATGTTTCAGTGAGTCCCCCAGGGATTCCGACAGGAATGTTTCAGTGAGTCCGAAAGGGAATGTCCCAGAGATTCTAGCGATAATCTTCTAGATATCCTCGGAACTTCGACGGAAATTCGTACGGGTAAGTTCCAGAGAATCCAACGGAAATGTTACAAGGACTCCAATGAGAATCTTCTAGAGATTTCGAATGAAATTCTCCAGAAATTCCGACGGGAATATTCTAGAAATTCTGACGGAAATGTTCCAGGAGCTCCAACGGGAATGTTCCAGAGATTTCGTCAGAAATTCTTTAGGAATTCCAACGTTCAGAGATTTCATAGGCAATATTCCAAGAATGTAGTAGAAGCAAATCATCGAATTCCTAAGCAATCTTTCGAGGAATCCTGAAGTAAATCGTCAAGGGACTGCGAAATAATCTTCCAGGGATTCCGTAAAGAATCCTCCAGCGGTTCCGAAGGGAATCCTCCAGGGGTGTTGAAACAAATCGTCGAGCGATTCCGAAGCAAACCGTCGATGTATTCCGAAGCAAATCTTCGAGTGATTCCGAAGCAATTCGTCGAGGGATTTCAAAGCAAATCGTCAGAGGGACTCCTACCCGAGTAGCACACTTGTCATATATCAGTCACTGTGACTCATATGCGACCAAATCCAGTCTCATCTAATATACCTTCAAAAATTCTGTCAGGAATTTCATCGGGAATTTCTCTAGGAATTCCTTCAAAAAAACGTCCACAAATGAAACCAGCTTTTGCTTTGAAATTTCCTTTAGGGATTGCTTCGGAACTTCTTAGGACCTCAGGAATTATCTTAAGGAACTCTTCTGGAAATTCTTCTAAGATTGATTTTGACAATTCCATCAGAAATTCCTTCAGAAATTCTTTTTGGAATTGGAAATAAAAATTTCTACCCATTTAGATGGGTACACATCTCCACAGTTGTAATGGATTTGACGCATCTTCCTCAAAGAAGCCACCCCTCGAAAAGCTCAAAAAGGATTGCGATTCTATTTATTAGTCTGTTGGATTACACTGTTGAAAGGAGATCCCGATGGCTTCGCGTAAGTGTCTCTGCTTATGGGTCTGATGCCTCCGTTTTTGCCCTTCATACAGCAGTGCATTAAAAGCAGAATGGTATTTAAATTCGATTGTAATTTTGGGTGGAGCCGCACACAGAGCAAGACTCAATCCAGAATGATGGATTATTGTACAAACACACATACTTTTGAAAAATTCCTTCGGAAATTATTTTAACAATTCCTCTGAAACTTTTCCAGGTATTCCATAATTTCGTATTCCATTCCGGTATTCCATTTTTCCATTAAATTTCGGAAATTCTTCTAGTAATTTTTTCGGAATTTTCTCCGCCATTTCCTTCCAAAATTCTAGAATAAATTTTCAGATATCAGATATAATTTCCAAAGGAATTACCGACATTCTCAAATTCCTTCAAGATTTTTTTTTGGACATTCCTAGACAATAGACAAATTTTCTCCAGGGATTCCTCCAGAAAATCCTCCAAAAATTACTACGAAGATAGATCCAGAAATTCCCCAAGACTCTAAGCAATTTCTTCAGGTTCATTCCTTCAGAACTCTCTCCAAGATTTCCTTCGGAAAATATTTCAAGTAATCCCAGAAATGTATTAGGGAATTGTTTATCAAAATATAGTATTGCGTATTTATTTATTAGCCGGTTGGATTACACTGTTGAAAGGAGATTCTCTCTATCCCTCGTGCTTCGCGTAAGTGTCTCTACTCTGCCTCGGATATTAATCTAGTATTTCTTTCGGGATTTTCTCCGCCAATTGCTGCCAAAATTCTAGGATGAAATTTCGGATATCTCCGTACGAATTCCTAGAGGAATTTCCAAGAAAACTCCTAAAGAAATTTCCGAATCTTGTTGGACATTCTTCCAAGAATTCCTTCAGAATTTTCTCCAGCGATTCCATCAGAAAATCATTCCGAAATTACTACGAGAATAAATCCAAAAATTCCTCAATACTCTCAGAATTTTCTTCAATTATTCCTTCAGAACTTCCTCCAGGATGTCCTTTGGACATTATTTCAAGAAAACCAAGAAATTTCTTTGAGCATTTTTTATCAAAATAAATGAAACCCGTTTTTTTCTCAGAACAATTCTAGCAATTTAAGTACAAGTAGGAGTGAAGGAAATGTTCAATTTGATGGGTCACGTGTCCCATCGTGCTCCAGCTCCAGAAGCCAAGTTACCATTTTTGCATTCGCAATGCAATTGCAATCACAATGATACTCCATGCTCAGGGAAGTTTAAAAAATCCTACCAGACTGGGAATCCAAATCCAACTTTCATAGTGTTGACTTGTAGCCGCGAATATAAGCACTAGACCAATTAAGATATGTAACATTCAAACCTTCAAAAAGATGATGAACCACTCAATGCGACCAGAATGAGGTTATTCCACATGAAGTTACATATGAGATTAGAAGTTCATCTCTACGCTCGTTGATGTGTAGGTCTGTTGTCAGAAGTTCTTGAATGACCTCGCCTTTAACACGCCAATGCCGGTAAAAATTACAGAGATAAAAACAAATCTGCTAAAGGTATAACAGCTATTTAATTAATGATAGGTTGCATTGGTTCGGTAGATGCAAACACATTACATACTGTGATTTTCGTGTTTGCCAATCATCGGCGTGAAATACGAAATTCGGCGGCGTGGAGCCAATCGGCGCATGGCGCGCCGCCGACACCTTGATCGGCGTCGGCGTACGTCAATAAGTGCCGGCGACGGCGGCGCACAGATCTAATTCCAAGCAAAGTTTTTATCTGGCCAAAGCACGAGGTGATGTCCCTGGGTGGATGAATTCATCCAGAAACTGTTGATCTGGCAAGAAATTTGAAGCAGAGTTCTTGAAATCAAAATTTTTAACGCCAACATCGAATGACTGAAGAAATGGGAACTACCTTGGTTTGGCTCACAATGGTTCAGACTTGATACATAGCGATACGAATTAAATAAGGTGAATTTCGTCAACAAATATATCAATCCACCTAACTGCCGCAATCAGTACAATCGGAAATTTTCGGGAAATTTACATCAAGCGGAAGTTAAAGACAATTTTAATGAAGTCTGAAGATGCTGCACTGCTCAATATTAAAAAAAAATCGGTGGAGTTGACCTGACCATATGCTTCAGAAAATCTGCGAGATTATTCGATTTCCAAATCCCTACGAAGCAATTTTGTAGTTATGTGAATTTTAGTACTAAGTATCAGATTAGTAAAACTTACATTTACAATAAATTACGTCTTCCATAAGTCGAATCAATCCCTAGAAACATTTGGATCTATATGTTCGGAATGTGAATCAGACTTTAACTTTTATATCATCCACTCCAACATGCTTCTTCATCAAGTATTGTATTGCAATTTCGACCAAATGGACCCCAACAGTTGGAAGCTGGTCCCGAAATTAAAAACCATGGATCCTGCGCCGGTTTCCTATTGCCACGAGTCATGACGGCGCGCCAGCTGCTGTGGTTATTTTCTATATAATTTAAAAGTTTCACTCGTCCGCACAGTCAGCCGCAGACACCATGCTGGTCCACACCACGGCTCTGATTCAACACTCACCACACCGACCGACCAGGCAGCCAGCAGCCAGCCTACGAGTACGAAAGAAAAATCATCAAAAATGAAACAGCCTTTTTCGGGCTTCGAAGTTCAAGGCGCAAAAATCTCAGCTCGCTGGCAATGCGGACAGCTGGCCCGGAACAACGAGAGCGGCCTGGCCGACCGACCATCCAGTCGGGGCCGGCTGTTTCTTGCGGTTTGACTTTCTGACACCGCAGATTTTTGAGTGAACTTCGGTTGCCTCCTGGCGGCATTTTTCGCTGGAGTGTGTCAGCGAATTTGTGCTGAAATAACGGATTGAAGCTTTCTGCCGAGAATAAAGCGTGGGAAATGACGTGATGGGAAGAAGTTTTTTTTCATTCTCGGACAGGGAATTGTGCTATTGCCGTATTCTAAGTATAGTTTGATTCATAATATTGGAATTCAGTAATAACTTAGAAGGATCCAAATAGAATTCATCTATATTTTGTGATTCGATTTTTAGTGCATTGATTTTTGGCTAGGAACTGTGGGGAAATTAAAATAAAATAATGTAACAGCATGAATAACGTTGAACTTTACAAGATGAGAATTTTCATCATGGTTGGTGCTTTTTCTCCCGCCTAATGACTACTATTAAGTCAAAGCTTTATTGTCGAGTGTTCTATAGAAAGTAAACCAACATTATTCATCGGGCGGCATCATTTTTATTATTTTCCGATAAAACGTGATGTTGCGCCGATGATCCACCAGAAGAAGCGGAAAAACCTCAGCACCGGTCAGTAAGGGTGTACGATATAAATTTCATCGACTGAAATACCAGAACAAAACACAACCGCTTTGCCTGATGGCTTCTGTAAACTGTGGAGGATCGCGCTTTTTTACCAAAGCTACGCGCAAAGCAAATACACGATCTTCCTAGCGCTAATCATGTCCCACGACAAGAAACTCTTAATAGAGCATTTGTTTCAACATTCAATTCGAGTTTCGTTAAAATCTATGTAGCGCATATCCTCCCCCACTACTAACCAATGGGTTATTCCATATGTGCAGTGCACCATCGCCACAATTTTCCGGTTAGGGCTCTTAATTTCCAAGCCACCGAGCATTGTCTAGTAGCAGCACTGCAAATCGGACACGTTCATCAAGAAGCCTCTGTTCTGCCATGTACCCATTCATTCCTTCTCTGGCAAAAGTGGAAAAGAAGAGAACACACTTTCGACCGTGTACCGCTATCCTTCCGATATAGTCTGTCGAAGCAACTAAAACCAACGGAGAAAGCTTTTATCCATGCAACTCAGATCGGACAGCAGGAGTCGTAACCAAGAATAATTAAAAAGACTAAAAGGATAATAGAAATTATTAAACAACATCGAGAAGGGTGGCCACGGCCCGACAGTTAAATGGCTGGTTGGGTTATGCACACAGGGATGGAGCACTCTTTGCTACTTGATAGTACAGCGATCCTAAGGTGTGGTCGGGAGTGGGAAGCCAGTCAATAAGCGGGGAGTGGTTCACTTTTCAAAGCGGGAGGGTAATTTGCGGAACAGGAAAATTAACTTGAAAAGTGTTTCTTGCAACATGAATGCAGTTAAGGAGGAGTAGAGGGAACGTAGTGGACTTCTTGGATGAAATAATTGGCTTTGGGAAAGAGAAAGCTTGTTTAATAAGCGAGGGTACTTTCTTATTGCCATTACATCCCCACTAGGACATTGCCGCCTCACTTTTCGTTCATTCAGCACTTTCACAGTTATTAGTTACACGAGGTATTTAGGTTAAGCTACCATTTTTCCATTCGTATAAGGTTTACTGAACTTAAATCACAGAAGAGATAGGATTTGTTCTCATCGGGAAACGCTTCCGAAGCATTTCCCGCACAGAAAAAAATAATGAAAAATAAACAGCGCGTAAAATTTGAAATGCGGAAATTTACGCTATTCTTCGCTAAACAAGATTCTTCCTAACAAGATTGCTTACAACTTGAATGCAATATTGACGATTCACGTCAAATATTGTATACATTGAGGCTATATCCCGTGTGGAATTACGCTAATAATAGTGTTCCATTTATGTGCATTATTTTTAGCATAAATTTCAGTGGATTTTTCTATCTTTGCGATGAAAACATATTTTGTCCTTTCTGTGCGCGTGCAAAAGAAAGATGATTAATCGTCAGCAAGCCTTATGTTATGAGACTAACACGATATAACTTTTATGTCCTAGGAGCCCGAAAATTTCCTAGATTTCGATTTCGATCCCAGCCACCTTCAGCTTGGTCTTGCTTTGCAGCCTTGCATCCAAAAGTATGGCTAAGGAATGTCACAAAATGGTGGGAAGATATAGCGACCCAACTAGTTGTACTAGTCAAATTGGACATCAAACATGGCTGGGGTTCTACTAAATCACATCAAGATCACACAGTCTGAATGATCATATAAGGATTATCGGGAAATGGATTATATAATGCATACATTATACATTTACATACATTTTGTTTTTGCTTTTACCGAGTGTTCCGACTAGCTGATCGTCTATACTGCAAAAAAAAACCTTTTGAACTTCATTGAATTACTTTATGAAATTTAGCCACAAGAAAATCCATCACAAACTTTTTTGTGTTTTTTCAATTCTAAATTAAGTTTTCCACATCATACGGAACTTTGCGGGCCAACCTAGGGTCCTGCTAGAAGCAATATAGTGAAGGGGAAAGGTTGGTCAGAGGGGCCGCCATTGCGTGCCAACCAATTATAACTCAACCTAGACACTTTAAAAGGAAAACATCGATCAAAAGTTAATAATTGTTAAAAGGCAACATTAATAAAATAATCATAAAAAACGACGACGGGGTTTTGATTGGCGGTGTAAGAAATTACGGTTTGCTGTGAAAGACGGTCTTTTGGATCTCCTGCGACTTCGTGTGGTTCCGTTGTATCCTGGTTTCATCCTGTTTTGGATCCTGGTATCGATGCCCTGAATTTTGAGTTTGCTGTTCTCTTGTGGTTCTTATTTGAAGGATGAGGGTCAAATTTAGGGACTACCTTTAAGTTAAATTTTCTGTGTTCAGCCATATTCTGCCTGGATCCAGTTGGATCATTCAGTCCTTTAATGCAGTAGTTGTCAACCTGGGGTACATGTACCCTGGGGTACCTTCGTTGGCCCCAGGGGGTACCTAGGACAAAAATGCGTAATGGCGGATGTTTAACAGTTCCAATAAAAACTTATCAATTAGGTATGAATAATAGTTCAGTTTATGATTCTAAGGTTTGGTATTGTACTAAATATGCATGGTGATTTGAGATCAGTGAATCAAAGCCTAGTCAATCTTGATAACCACAACCAACACAGTGTATAAAGGTCTGTGAGAAAAAGGTAAAAAAACGACAACAGAACAAATTTCGAGAATCCTCAATGTGAGCGATCTGATTAAGACAAAAAAATGTCGAATAATATGTTAAGAATATGATTTTAAGTTAAAAGCTAGATTCTGAAGACTCGGAAGCGCCCATAAGTACTCGCAAGACATTCGAAAGCCTCTTTTCAAAAGAATTTTTAAGAGGCTCGGAAGCCTCTTTTCAAGAGGCTCGGAAGCCTCCTTTCAAGAGGCTCGGAAGCCTCCTTTCAAGAGGCTCGGAAGCCTCCTTTCAAGTGGCTCGGAAGCCTCCTTTCAATAGGCTCGGAAGCCTCCTTTCAAGAGGCTCGGAAGCCTCCTTTCAAGAGGCTCGGAAGCCTCCTTTCAAGAGGCTCAGGGCCTCCTTTCAAGAGGCTCAGAGCCTCCTTTCAAGAGGCTCAGGCCTCCTTTCAAGAGGCCTGGAAGCCTCCTTTCAAGAGGCTCAGAAGCCTCCTTTCAAGAGGCTCGGAAGCCTCCTTTCAAGAGGCTCAGAAGCCTCCTTTCAAGAGGCTCAGAGCCTCCTTTCAAGAGGCTCAGAAGCCTCCTTTCAAGAGGCTCAGAAGCCTCCTTTCAAGAGGCTCAGGCCTCCTTTCAAGAGGCTCAGAAGCCTCCTTTCAAGAGGCTCAGAAGCCTCCTTTCAAGAGGCTCAGAAGCCTCCTTTCAAGAGGCTCCAGCCTCCTTTCAAGAGGCTCAGGCCTCCTTTCAAGAGGCTCAGAAGCCTCCTTTCAAGAGGCTCAGAAGCCTCCTTTCAAGAGGCTCAGAAGCCTCCTTTCAAGAGGCTCAAGCCTCCTTTCAAGAGGCTCAAGCCTCCTTTCAAGAGGCTCAGAAGCCTCCTTTCAAGAGGCTCAGAAGCCTCCTTTCAAGAGGCTCAGAAGCCTCCTTTCAAGAGGCTCAGGAAGCCTCCTTTCAAGAGGCTCAGAGCCTCCTTTCAAGAGGCCTCAGAAGCCTCCTTTCAAGAGGCTCAGGCCTCCTTTCAAGAGGCTCAAGCCTCCTTTCAAGAGGCTCAGAAGCCTCCTTTCAAGAGGCTCAGAAGCCTCCTTTCAAGAGGCTCAGAAGCCTCCTTTCAAGAGGCTCAGGCCTCCATTCAAGAGACTCAGAAGCCTCCTTTCAAGAGGCTCAGGAGCCTCCTTTCAAGAGGCTCAGGCCTCCTTTCAAGAGGCTCAGAAGCCTCCTTTCAAGAGGCTCAGGCCTCCTTTCAAGAGGCTCAGAAGCCTCCTTTCAAGAGGCTCAGGCCTCCTTTCAAGAGGCTCAGAAGCCTCCTTTCAAGAGGCTCAGGCCTCCTTTCAAGAGGCTCAGGCCTCCTTTCAAGAGGCTCAGAAGCCTCCTTTCAAGAGGCTCCAGAAGCCTCCTTTCAAGAGGCTCAGAAGCCTCCTTTCAAGAGGCTCAGAAGCCTCCTTTCAAGAGGCTCAGAAGCCTCCTTTCAAGAGGCCTCAGGCCTCCCTTTCAAGAGGCTCCAGCCTCCTTTCAAGAGGCTCAGCCTCCTTCAAGAGGCTCAGAGCCTCCTTTCAAGAGGCTCAAGCCTCCTTCAAGAGGCTCAGAGCCTCCTTTCAAGAGGCTCAGAAGCCTCCTTTCAAGAGGCTCAGAAGCCTCCTTTCAAGAGGCTCAGAGCCTCCTTTCAAGAGGCTCAGAGCCTCCTTTCAAGAGGCTCAGAGGCCTCCTTTCAAGAGGCTCAGAAGCCTCCTTTCAAGAGGCTCAGAAGCCTCCTTTCAAGAGGCTCAGAGCCTCCTTTCAAGAGGCTCAGAAGCCTCCTTTCAAGAGGCTCAGAAGCCTCCTTTCAAGAGGCTCAGAAGCCTCCTTTCAAGAGGCTTCAGCCTCCTTTCAAGAGGCTCAGAAGCCTCCTTTCAAGAGGCTCAAGCCTCCTTTCAAGAGGCTCAGAAGCCTCCTTTCAAGAGGCTCAGAAGCCTCCTTTCAAGAGGCTCAGAGGCCTCCTTTCAAGAGGCTCAAGCCTCCTTTCAAGAGGCTCAGGCCTCCTTCAAGAGGCTCAGAAGCCTCCTTTCAAGAGGCTCAGGAAGCCTCCTTCAAGAGGCTCAGAAGCCTCCTTTCAAGAGCTCAGAGGCCTCCTTTCAAGAGAGCTCAGAGCCTCCTTTCAAGAGGCTCAGGCCTCCTTTCAAGAGGCTCAGAAGCCTCCTTTCAAGAGGCTCAGAGCCTCCTTTCAAGAGGCTCAGAAGCCTCCTTTCAAGAGGCTCAGAGCCTCCTTTCAAGAGGCTCAAGCCTCCTTCAAGAGGCCTCAGAAGCCTCCTTTCAAGAGGCTCAAGCCTCCTTTCAAGAGGCTCAGAAGCCTCCTTTCAAGAGGCTCAGAGCCTCCTTTCAAGAGGCCTCAAGCCTCCTTTCAAGAGGCTCAAGCCTCCTTTCAAGAGGCTCAGAGCCTCCTTTCAAGAGGTCTGAAGCCTCCTTTCAAGAGGCTCAAGCCTCCTTTCAAGAGGTTCAGAAGCCTCCTTTCAAGAGGCTCAGAAGCCTCCTTTCAAGAGGCTCAGAAGCCTCCTTTCAAGAGGCTCAGAAGCCTCCTTTCAAGAGGCTCAGAAGCCTCCTTTCAAGAGGCCTCAAGCCTCCTTTCAAGAGGCTCGGAAGCCTCCTTTCAAGAGGCTCGGAAGCCTCCCCGAGCAGCACAAATTTCATAAAAATGGTTGCCGCAACTTGATTGTGACTGAATCCGGTCACATATGAATTGCAGTAACCTATGTGGAACATGTGTGCTGCTAGGGTCCTTTCAAGAGGCTCGGAAGCCTCCTTTCAAGAGGCTCGGAAGCCTCCTTTCAAGAGGCTCGGAAGCCTCCTTTCAAGAGGCTCGGAAGCCTCCTTTCAAGAGGCTCAGAAGCCTCCTTTCAAGAGGCTCAGAAGCCTCCTTTCAAGAGGCTCAGAAGCCTCCTTTCAAGAGGCTCAGAGCCTCCCTTTCAAGAGGCCTCAGAAGCCTCCTTTCAAGAGGCTCGGAAGCCTCCTTTCAAGAGGCTCAGAAGCCTCCTTTCAAGAGGCTCAAGCCTCCTTTCAAGAGGCTCAGAAGCCTCCTTTCAAGAGGCTCAGAAGCCTCCTTTCAAGAGGCTCAGAAGCCTCCTTTCAAGAGGCCTCAGAAGCCTCCTTTCAAGAGGCTCAGAAGCCTCCTTTCAAGAGGCTCGGAAGCCTCCTTTCAAGAGGCTCGGAAGCCTCCTTTCAAGAGGCTCGGAAGCCTCCTTTCAAGAGGCTCGGAAGCAGGCTTCATGTACACGTGCTTATGCTATAAAACGTATAAAAACGTTTCACGTACATCAACGCAACAAAATATCTGTAAATATAAAATATCTATCTTATATCAAAATATAACATACAAAACTAATTGGAACTGCACATAATTAGCAAGGCGGTGGGCCGGGCACGTAGCCAGAATGTTGGACAGTCATCCGATGAAAATGGTTCTCGACAACGATCCTTCGAGAACAAGAAGGCGAAGTGCACAGCGGGCAAGATGGATCGATCAGCTGGAGGACGATTTGCGGACCCTCCGCAGGCTGCGTGGTTGGCGACGTGCAGCCATGGACCGAGCTGAATGGAGAAAACTTTTATGTACTGCACAGCCACTCCGGTTATAAGTTAATAAAATAACTAGCAAGGACTCAAGGGACTTGTATGGACATGCTGGGTTGATTCCGATTGCATACCAGGCGTAGTTAACCTTGAAGATCAATTGATCTGAACTCCTGTACGATTTAGGGAACCTAGAACATCTGCATCTTACAGGGACAAGCTCGGTTGATTTCCGTTTTGATGTTCTTCTTAATCGGGAAATTTTACGCATATTTAATTTGAAAAATCGAAGTTTTAGCATTGGCATTGGCATTTGCATTGAGCATTTTGCACAAATTCGTAGGTGGTACAAGTCAAGACTATTGTATGAAAGTACCACAGATATTGATTAGAGACTAATCACTATCTCTTAGATGGAAGCAATGCACTCTCCAATAATCGAGATCTGTCTTTGCCACGTCCTTGCGAATTCTGAGGAAGGGGAAGGATGGTTAGTTGGACGCCTACTTAAGAAAAATGCAGAGAACCCTACGACCTCTCATAGGTGCCACGGGAGGTTTTGGGATTGTGTGGCAGGTTACAACAGTAGGAATCGTTTTGGTAGAACGTGAAACACGGAAAGAACTAAGATAGAAATACAAAGTAGGATAGGGACGAGCCGAATTTGAAAAATCGAAGTTTTCTACATTTTATATTACAGCATTCGTACTCCAGCTTATCTAGCATAAGAAAATTAGGATCCCTAGAAACATAACAAACTAGCAAACTACAGGAAACTAGATGAGGTGGATAAAACAACCGTGAAAGAATTGTGAAAATTGCTTAGAAGACGCCTGCTGTTTGAAATCGTGATTCTTAAGATTTCTTGAAAACCATATAGGTCCAAACTGCCGCTAACCGCAAGTCGAGCACATCTATATATGGAGCCCCATATACAGATGTGCTCGACTTCTGATGCGGCAGCAAACATGCAATTAGGTTCAAGTATAATACAAGCGCCATACAAATGATTGCACACTTGCCCATTTATTAAAATAAAACTGATGAGATGAAATTTGCCAAAAATTTTAGTCACAAGATGAATCATCGCACAAATGAACCATGCGTCTCCATATGGGTTTATGCTTATATGATGCTGAACAGTTTTCACGATCCCTATCGATCGTTTCCCGTAAGAGGCCAATTTTTGCCTGCAAAACACTCAGAAATCGTAATATCTTAGATTGTCGTAATAAGTTAGTATTTTAATTTATCTGAACATGCAACCATACAAACATGTAAGTGACTTCAACGCCGTTCAAGCAATGATCCCCTTCTTACTTTGTGACCAAATAATCTCAGAATTTTCCAATCAAACGAAAAACGGCAGTAACCAGTCGATTTTGAGATCGAGAACTACAAATGCAACACAACAGCATCGCGATTACAAATTTACTGTCGACCATTATTGATGTGTTATGAAGGATTTTAGATAAGTTAATTAGTATAAATCAAAGTTATACTATACCAGATTTGTAGGCAGTTAAACGAAGTCGAGGTCAACTAAGCGAATAGTCACTTACGATGATTTCGAATTTATTTATTTTGAGTTTATTTCAGAGAGTACCAAAACATGGCTGTCCAATTAATACTCGAATTACCAATCTTGTTTGCGGGAGGGTCAAAGACATTAAAACATAGCTGATTAATGCGAAGGTTGCTTACTATTGCAAAATCTTTAATCACTACCAGGAAGTGCATTCATGATAAAATTACTGATATTTTTCTGCTTTATTCTTGTCCGTGCAGACGCAGAGGAATTAATGTATACCTACCGTCCATACTATCTCCACCCAGGATAACATCTTCCGTCCGGATGAGCGGCAATAAGGTATGTCAGAAATAACAAAGTTGTAATTCGTTCCGTTACTCAACCTCAACCATTTTCCACAAGAAAATCCCTTCAAAGTTATCCACTCCGAAACAAGAAGCCAACCAACTATCCTACTTAAAACATCAACTTCCTCTTGCTGCAGCCGCAGAGAACATCATCCAGGTTGGAGCCGAGCGCTTGCACCAGCCAGTTCAGTTGAGTTCACGTTGAGTTTGTCTCCCAGCTGCACTGCATGGCTCAGAAGCAACCAACTATCAACAACGAATCCGGTAATACAATAATACATACGCCATGTCGGATGCTCCGGGACCGGGACGTAAGTATGTTGGAAACTTTTCCTTTTAATCTTCAGACGAGTTCATGTTGGATATGGACATTAGGCATGTCAGAAAAGAAAGAAAAAGTTGACTTCTAAGAAGGAAGCCAAAATAGTCTCGTTGATGTCGGTAGAAACAAATTGGCTCGGGGTTAGGGAAGCCTGCGAACCACATTACATATGTTCATAAGTTGCCAAAGATTTACTCTGAACTCAATTAGAAACATGTCTATTCCCATGCAATTTATTTCTCATTCGGATTTATGCCACTGCGAAAGGTTTAATCAGTGATTCCGAATGTTCATGGTCCAATGATGTTTTAATCTCAAGAATTACAACGCGCTTGTTAAATATTTAATGTTAGCCATTTACCCATTAACGTTGCATATTTTTTCTTGCATGGTGTTCATTGTGCATCGGTGTAAAACCGCAACACCACATTGATACTTTTGTTGCTGCTGTTGGTACGGTTCTGCATGGTGGTTTACAGAGCTGCACCTGAGTGCACTTTAATCTCCGAGAAGCAAGCGTAAAGATTAAAATCTTTATTATTGTTCAGGGAGGAAGAGCGCAAAGCATGCAGCAACAGACCACCGCCACCGACCGACCGACCGGCTCAGTGTGGTTCGCCCTACTTGGGTGAGTTACATTCCGGATTTTTGCAGGATTGTCCTGGTTGCGGCTAGATAAATCTCGATGCCGCACCACTGCTGAAGGTATCCGAGCAAAAGTGTGTGCGCATTTGTGTTACACTTTGAGAGATAAGCGTGTCAACCGGAGATGAGGTTTTCGCACTGCAGGTCATGGCTGTCATACCCAAGGGAAATTCTACTAAAAACATACGAGATTTCCGGAGATTTATTGCATCGTGTGTGATCTACAATTAGAATGATTCAAGTTTATCCGATTAACTATTTTTGCTCATATAAGCTGCATTTGATTCAATATTTGTTCAATTTAAGCCGATTACTTTCGGAAACGTACCATCAGTGATGATGGAACAGAAAAAGGAAACATGGACAGTCGTTTCCAGGAAGCAATCTGCGGTTCCTGCAGACATGACTGCATTCGTAGAAAGGTCTTACCAATTCACAAAGCTTCGTTGTAAAGTGTGCAAAACACTCGTTAATATAGCCAAAGGAGCATGGTCTTTATTTTGGAGAACATCTTCTTTAATAGTATGCCTATATACCGTTTCCGAGAAGCACGGTATTGCGTTCCGCCATATCACAACAACAGGGGTAAGTGCCTTCCAAGAATGCATAAAGTCATCGTTCCCCACCTTTATGCCCAAATACAAATAGTCTAACTTTGTGACACATTCTCCTTAATGGATGATAAGAAAGGAAATGCGGCGTTAGTACCAAACGATGTAAGCATGTGCTCAGAAAACAGCGTTGTTGTGCTAACGTAATATTCCGGCAGCTATTAGGTTTGTTTTTGCGTACACGATGCAAATCTCTTTTCCGATCACAGCATTGAGTTTCTGAATGTATTACGCAGTAGTTCAATACGGCGTTATTCTTGAACATCAAAAATAAAATAAATCAAAATTGAGTGACGATTATATGAAATGGAGAAAATATATTAAAAATAATGTGGCGCAACAAATCCCCCTGCAACTTCAACTGCAGTTAGGTTGTTATTATTTCAAGAAAGGTCCAAAATGCACCCCAAGCTTTTTAGATGTTTTCCTCAATATACATAAGAATACCGAACCGTTTTATGACCTTCTAACGCATTTAAAAGATTTAAAAAAAAAAGGCCTGGGGCAAAACGCCCGAATGGATGTGCAAAATGATTCAATTGCATGCAAAATAGAGGTGAACGCATGGTTGTTTGTTTTTTTTTAATGGATTGAACTACAATCTTACGGGTGAGGTAGAATAATCGCAAATCGTTAGATTTGAGTGAAATTGAAGGGATTTTGCTCATTTTTTTTCAATGAAGCTCAATAGGGGATTGTAAACAGATAAATTGTAAACAGATAATATGAGTGATTTTATTAGTGAGGCCATTTCCATAGTAATTCTAATGCTTTTGTAATTTTACACCTAGATTGAAATTAAGGACTACACCCACCTTGATTTCTGATAGCAATCTGGACAGAGATTTCAAAGTAAACATGAGTATCACTAGTTTCCAGTCCACGAAATATACCGTAGTAATGCCATACTTTCGTGTTTTCATATATTCGTAATATATTTATTTTATATTTATTTTTCATATTTTTACATTTTATTTCTTAAATTTCCATATTTTTATAATTTCATATTTTTACATTTTAATATTTTTTTTAATTACGTATTTTATACTGTCCTAAGTTTACACTTTCATGTTTTATTTTTTTTGTGTCTTAAAATTTTCATATTATTATGTTTTTATATTATAATATTTTCATATTTCTTCAAATGTAACATTACACTTTCATATTTGATACTTTATGTTTTAATATTTTTAAACTATTGTATTTCATATTTTTGTATTTTCATATTTATATAATTTCATGTTATTACACTTTCATATTATAATATTTTTATATTATTATATTTTATATTTTATATTTTTTTATTATATTATATTTTTCCTATTTTTATACATATATCACATTTTTGCTCTTCAGATCTTCATATTGTCATATTTTCAAAATTTTATACTCTAACATAAATTTTTATATTTTAAAATTTTGATGATTTTTTATTTTTATATTTTAATGCGTTCACATTCTTTATACCTGTATATGGTCCTATTTTTATACATGCTATCATATTTTCATATTGTTATAATTTATAAAATTTATTTGCATATTTTATATTTTTTGTCTTTCTTATATCTTTATACTTTCATGTTGTTATAATTTAATTTGCATATTTACATATTTCTATATTTTCATGTTTCCGTTTTCATATTTTGTATTTTTATATTTTCATATTTCCATGTTATATATTTTTATGTTGTAATATTTTTCTATTATCTTATTTTCAGATCTTCATATTGTCATATTTTCAAAATTTTATACTTTAACATCAATTTTTATATTTTATAAAATTTTCAATATTTTCACATTCTCATGCTGTTTTTATGTATGTACTCATATTTTTGTATCTTAATTTTTTAATTTCATGCTTCATATTTTTTTATTCTCATATAGCAATTTTTATTCTTTTATTACATTATATGTTTATGTTTCTTATTTTCATATTATAAAATTTTCATATTTTCATTACTTATCATTTTTATAGCCCACTACAAAACATTCCAGGAAAGAAAGCTTCACAATCTGCCATGTAATCTTTATGCAGACGACATCCTGGCACATAACCTGCTATCTGATACTCATAACATTCTAATTAAATACTTTACAATTTCCAGCTCCTTCTACAAGAGATGTACATCCCAAGTTAACTTCGGCTTCTAATTGATGTCACATTCTACAAATATATATAAAATTTGATATAATTTCTCATCATAATGTTATTCATTTCACTATATATTTATATACAACTACCAAAATAAGAACTTAAAAAGAACGCGGTGCGTATGGTACGGTATGTCCACGCATCCTTCAACCCCTGTAGATTCGTGATATGTATCATGTTGAAGTGGCTACTTGAACACGATACATCTCGAAGAATCATCTCTGCGGCAAACACAACGCAGTGGGCCTGGCCGCTTTGAAGTTTATGTCATACCACTGGTATGCTGTGAGCCTCAATATTGACAAGAAAAATTATTGGGCGTCATCTAACTCAATGATTTTCCAGGATGCTTTCTTTGTACTGGCTGCGTTTGTGTTCGATTAGATTAGATTAGATTAGTATGGATTTTGTTTCACCGTAATATTTTTTACCCTATGAATAAAAATGTCTCTGGTCAAATTTTCACCAACATTGGTTTACGAGAAATTCTCCAAAGTTGACAATTTTGCATGAAAAACGACTCTTGGGCACTTTATTATTAGTAAAGTTAGGCTGACTAACATTTCGTTAAGTAGTTATTAATGGATAGTGCGAGCGAATTAAACACGACAGATCGTGTTGCTGTCTCTAACTGAACTGGGTTCCGTTTTGTGCGGTCGGAAAGTAAATCAATCACTGCTAGATCGATCGAGTTTTGAGTGCGCGTTTGCTCGTGTTTTCTATCGGACACAAACGATCGCGCAATCATCGACATGCTTAGCTCACCTTCAACATCTGCTTAATAACTTCATGCAAAATAATTATTTAGTCGCTGACCAAAGCTACTTCCTAAAGATTACCTTCTCATCTAACCAATTATCTTTCACCGTGGCGCTCACGGAGATGCAGAGGATTCCTCGTTCTCTTATAGAAATGAGTGTCATACTAATTTTCCTCTCCTAATCCTAAATTGACTGAAAGGAGGGTATATCAGAATATTAACCACTGGTACATCATTATATGCTTCCATTGCTTCCGTTGTTGAAAACTATTAGTAGTGACAGAAATAAATTTACCTGTATGTATGACCCAAACGGGGTCTAATCTGCTTTATACTGTCAAGCGAAGCCAATATGAAGAATGTAGATATGATTTTCATTTTATTTCTGAGTCGTATTATTTTCAGATTATTGATGGAGGATGATTGCTTGTCGGACTTGTTTTTGCAACAAGAAAAGGTTTATAATGTTAGCAGATATGAAAACAGGACAACAGCGACGTTCTACTGTTCAATTGGCTGTTGTCTTGATTTCCATTACCTTACTTTTGAACCAAACGTTTTACGCCAAACGCTAAAGGATGAGCTAATCTTTATTCACTTTTCGAATGAATATTTCTCTGTTTAGAACACAAATTGTTACATTTTTCAATACTTCAAATAAAAAACGTTTTTATTCAGGCGATGCGCATTGTTGTAAATTAGTATTAGAACGAAGACGCCAATTTATGATTCAATAACTTGATTTATCTGAAAATCTGTGAATCTGATGCGAAGAACAAAACATACGAAAAAACCTGTTGACTTATTGTAGAATAAATAGATTATTTGCACTGTAACGCAAAAATAGCGCATAGTTATAACCATTGCTATTATTCATGCGGGAGATAACATTCAGAATGTAAAATATTCATTTGGAAATGAACTGTAAAATACTTTTCAACAACGAAACCAATAATGTCAAATGCATCTGATTCAGAACCATATGATATAGGGGAAATGACGGCTTTGGCAGGTCTTGTTTTTTTATTGTCAGGAGGTTTTTGTTGTCCAAATTTCATGAAATTTGGCCACAATATTCTTTGATATCCAAATATCGTTTAGGCCAAATTTGAGCATGATTAGTTAAAGAAAATCCCTGACAATAATAGAACAAAACCTGCCAAAGCCGTCATTTCCCCTATGAGTTTCGAAGTTATTTTTAACTGGACAATAATCTAAAAATAGTTAAAGTGGTTTTATCAAAAATGTTGTTCATATATGTCCCACTTGTCCCATGTTTGTAAAAACTCAGGAACACGGGAAAATTGCAGATATTGGCTTTTAATTGAACTTTTAAATCGTTTTTGATGTCACACAATTTTCAATTGCTCAAAATATCCACTTCCCACATCAATGATAAATTTAAAAACAACCTTTTTGTTGGAAATCCATTAAATTGAAATAAAAGTAATAGATTTCCCCTGTAGCTCAAAGTCATGATCGAGCAATAGCATTTGGTGTATGGTGCCTCAATTGGTTTTGATTCCAAGTATTTTTGTGTCGGCTGAATTCGTTGATAGTTCGACTTTATCTTCCTAGAACATTGTTACCACTAAAATCGATTCATCGGCAGCCATATTACCCTTACCTTACAATGAGAATATTTTTTTCTATCCCAGAAAGGCTATTCAATTAATGAGCTGTGCGTATTTGTTGTTTCTCGAACAATAACGACTAGCAAATACATACGAAGTGTACAATCAATCAAGCTACAGACTACACTACCAGCTAACCACACTACACTACACTACCAGTCAATTGTCATGGGAAGATTCGTGGAAGTGTAGGTATTGGAACGTGTGAGGACCAGACCTATGTTAGGCACTTCTGCCTGGATGTGAATTGTCAACTCACCATTTCGATGCTTCGGATTTGTTTCGAGAAATTCTTCAGGAATTCTTTGGTAAAAGCGAGTCGGCAAATTCTTCGCGAATCTCTCGAAAAAAATACACATTTTCCTCTGCAATATTTCCGCGGCTAATTATTTGAAGTTTTCTTGACAAATTCTGCAGAATTTTGTCTGCCAATTATTAAGAATTTCCTCTTATAAATTAAAGCGATTTCTCCTGCATGTTTTTCGGCTTTTTTTTGACAAATTCATCGAAATTTTCTTGTCAAGTTCTTTGGAATTTCTTTGGCAAATGATTCGATTTTTTTTTCATAAAACTCTTCACAATTTCTTAGGGAAAATACTCGGATTTTTTTTAGAACTCTTTGGGATTACCCCAGCTTTTGTTTGTAATTGTTTGGCAAATTTCTTCGGAAAATATTCCGAAATTTTCTTCTTCAGAATCGTTTTAGCAAATTATTTTTGCTTCTTGTAAATTCTTCGCATTCTCCTAGCATATTCAACGTAATTTCCTCGGCAAGTTCTCGAAGTTTTTCTTTCCATTATCTTGACAAATCCCTCGGAATTTCTTCTGCAAACTCTTCGCAGTTTCAATATGCCGAGAGGTAATACTTCGTAATGCCTTGATCGTCGACATATACCCAATTCAATTCGAAAAGCATATTATCCTAACTTTCTTGAACATAAAATGTCCCCGGTCCTCCAAAATGATTTTGAGTTAAGATCAAGACGTCCACCAGATGCACAATTACTAAGGAGGTATTTGTTTCGAGCAATGCCCATTTGAGTGTTACTGCGGACTTTTTTTGTTGGGGCCTAGAACCACAGCGTTCATAGAATTGGATTATTACATAAAGCAATACGATTTCCAGCATATTTTAGCGAACCATGAAGGCCTGCATTGGTTTGTAGAAGTGATGATTAAAGTCATATAAGCACAATCGACCTTCTGAGATATCATATCTAACATTATTCATAAGTTCTTTTTATTACGTTAAGTGATCTGAGCTCAGTACAGTACAGTATCGAGATGTGAAACACACGTTCCTTGGAAAATTGTTCGTAAGGACTTTCAGACTAACGGAGAAAATATTTTAGTATGGCACCTGGATCTACCCAGATTTATGTCAAAGTGTCCCAAAATCAGCAAAACCGTGGTAGTTTTGGGTAAGGGTACCTTTATTATGTAGGTACTCAAATCTAAATAATTGGACAAGTAAACATAACTCAAGAAAATTTTTTTGAGCTTTTTAGTGAAATGTCTTCACTTGTCATAAGACGAGTTTGTACAGTCCCATTTAAGTGGTGGAATTAAATGGGACTGTACAAACTCGTCTTATGAAAAGGGAAACATATCTGGATAATCAGGGTATCCAGAATTGTTTAGCTCCAGAATACTGTTATTATGTGAACAATTTTACAAAAAAAAATATTTCTCAACATATTTATCATTTGATGGCCTTACTCTTACTCTCGATTATTGTCGATTATTGAATCGATTAATTGTTGGTAAGTAATCGATTCAACATTAATCGATTATCACAAAGGTTAATCGATTAATCGAAGTAATCGATTTATTTGCGACATTTCTACCCAAAGCATAAGCAGGGAATATCGAAGTAGGCTTTGCGCGCGGTCGGTTGTGTTGTGTTTGTTGACAGCGTATTTTTCATACATAGGTATTTCATTCATGCTATTTTTTTTTCTTGGAGTTTCTGATGTTTTGCCACCTGGAACCAGAACTTTTCTGTTCTAATGTATCGGCAACGGCTTCTTCGAAGTAGAAGCTCAAGATTCGGCAAAGTGTGCAAGGGTGTGGGACGTTTTCGGCAGTTTTGACCAGAATAGTTTTGGGAGGATTATAATTAGTTCTGTTCTGTCGGATACGCGAATCGAGACCTTTCGCGAGTGAAAAAAGTGTGCGGACGTCAATACAGCATTATAGTTTAGTATCGAGAAAGAAGTTATTCAATTCTTCAGTTTCATTATTTGGAAAAATATTATTTTAGTGAGATCGATTCAATGTGTTTTTAACATATTTTAAATTCAGTTGCTTTTCTACTCTCGTCGCAAGCAGACGTAGGTCGTTTTGGTATATGGTTCCTAGCTACTAGCTGACGGTATCAGTGCAGTGTTGTTTTGCGCTTTCTTTGTGCTCAGCGAGAAAGACAATAACTTGCAAAATGATAGTGAATACTGTCCAATTTCGCTTCCCCCCTACCGCTCCACGCCCGACGTAGGTTGAGATTGCCGAATTTGTGCTACAATTGAATGCAGCAGATGTATCGTGGATGGAAACAGTTTATGAAACAGCGATGGATCGATCGCTGTTCATAAAGTTCGTTCCGCAAGATGCCATGCAGGACGCTTTGGAAAATAACTTTGAACCTAGGAGGTTTCGGTATTCCAGTGGAAACTTACTGGAAGTGAGCATGACGGCGACTGGTCGCAATATTCAGTACATTCGAGTGAACCAACGGAAAAAAATTCCATCCCTGATCGCATCTGGCTCGTGAAGAAAGCACTACTGGGCTACACAGACCACGTTAAAAAATTGAAAGCGGAACAGAAAAAAGACAACTGCAATTATTTACGGTCAAATCGGGACCTATAGACCGGTCAACACCGAATACTTCACGAAGAAATCCTTCAGAAACATCTTCTGAATAAAGTTTATTGTAAATATTCTTTCTCTGATTCTCGGCTCTGTAGAGTTTTTCTTATTAAACAACTGAGCCTTAAAATAAACACAATGGCAAAAAAACATATTTTAAATTCAAAAATTATATACGCGCCAGATTGCAAAATCCGGAAGTTTGTTTATGTATCCATTATCCAATTGGAACTTTTTGTAAGTAAAATTTACCTTTAACTGGTCGTGAGGAATTGGGCCGTCTAGCAGTAACTACTACCATAAGACAGTGGGGATTAGATTGAAAACATACCTCATCTATATATATAAAAATGAATTTCTGTCTGTCTGAACCTTATGGACTCCAAAACTACTGAACCGATCAGCGTGAAAATTTGTATGCAGAGGTTTTGGGGCCGGGAAGGTTCTTAAGAGACCCTCCCTGCTTTGGAAAGGAGGGCTCCCATACAAATGAAAAAGCAATATCTGCATAATTCGAGATCTAATGAGAGAGTAAATCAATTTTAGGCGAAACGAAGTTTGTCGGGTCGGCTAGTTTATCATAAACTGGTATGGACCATTGGCGGGCCAGAGTTCTGGAAATGATAAAGCAATTTTTGGGGAATTTTTGGCGTAGTTTATTAAAAGAACTCCTGAAGGAATTTCTGACAGACTCAAATTTCTCGTAGAACTTCTTTGGACATTTATCCAAAAATTCTAACGAAATTTCCTCCAGAAGTCTTTTCAGAAAATCCTCCGGAAATAGTTCTGAGATAAATTAAGGAACTACTTTAGGAATTCCTTAAGACATTCCTTTGAAAATTCATAGAATAAAACAGATTTTTTTTATTTTTTTGAGAAAATCTTTTCGAAATTCTTTCATGAAATTTTGTTGAAAGATTTTTTCCGTAAATTTATTTAAGATTGAAAAAGAAATAATAAAGGTATTTTCGTAAGGAATTTTTTTAGAAAATCTTTTGGAAATTCCTTCTGGAATTCCTTCAAAATTCAAAATTCCTTTTGGAATAATTCCGTAAATTTTGTTGAAAGATTTTTTTCTGGAAATTTATTCAAGAACGAAATAGGAATCAATAAAGGTATTTTCGGAAGAGTTTCGAACAGAAATTTTGAAGGAATTACCAGAAAACTAAGATTTCTTAAAGTAGTTTCCGAATGATCCCTATAGGAATTTTTGAAGCGATTTTCAAAAAGAGAGAGCCCTCTTTAGCCTAGCGGTAAGACGCGCGGCTACAAAGCAAGACCATGCTGAGGGTGGCTGGGTTCGATTCCCGGTGCCGGTCCAAACAATTTATAAAAAATATAAAAGTATCATCGTGTTAGCCTTATGATATACGAATGCAAAAATAGTAACTTGGCTTAGAAACCTCGCAGTTAATAACTGTGGAAGTGCTTAATGAACACTGCGAGGCGGCAATGTCCCAGTGGGGGATGTAATGCCAATAAGAAGAAGAGAAGAAGATTTTCAAAAAAAAAAAAATTGATGGAATTTCCGTAGGTCTTAAAGAATTTCTTATTGAATGTGTCCGAAGAAATTCCTAAAAAAAATCGAAAGGGTTCCTGGAAATTTTGAAGGAATTCCAAGAATTTCTTCCTAGAGATTCCAATGGGATTTCTTAGAGAATTACTGGAAGAGTTTCTTTAAGAAAGTCCTGGAATAATTGCTGAAGCAATTTCATAAAAAAAGGTTCTAATGAATTCCCAAGCCAATTTCCACAAGAATTCCGACAGCAATTTCTATAGGAATCCATGAACACATTTTGGAAGGTATTTTCGAAGAATTTTTTATAGGAATTTCTAAAAGAATTCCCGAAGAAAAAGGAATCTTCAAAGGAACCCCTTGAAAGATTTCCGAAGGAAAATCTGAAACAATTCAACTTTCAAATCCATTTCGTAACGACGCATGGATTCCTTAAGGAGCTTTCTAAGGTTTTCCTAAAGAAATTTTCGAAGGGATTTTCAAAATTCTTTCTTTGTATTTGAAGGAATGTCTTCCTTTCGAAAAGAAATTCTGGATTTATCTGCGAAGCTATTTCCTGAGAATTTCCCGAAAGAGTCCGAAAAATCCTAAGGAATTCATAAGGAATGCCCAGACAAATTCAAAAATTCCTTTGAAATTCCTTCCGAAATATTCCTGCCTGATAGAATACCTGGAAGAATTACTGAAAGTTTTCCTATAGGAATTCTTGAAGGAAATTCCGGAGTATTTTCTAAAACAATTCTACGAAAACTTTTTGAAGGAATTTTCGGAAGAATTCTTTAAAGAATTTCTGAAGTTATTTCTAGATTAATTTGTGGAGAAAATCCTTAAGGAATTTTGTAATTAATTACTAAAAGAATTACTCAGAAAAATGAACGATCGAATACCTGTAGGATTTTTTAAAGATATGCCTTAGGAGTATTTTCTACGAAAAACTTCGGAATAAATTTATGAAATATCACCTGCATGAATTCTCTTAGAAAGCAACTCCTGATGTAAATCCTCAAGGAATGCACAAGAATTTCCGAAGAAAAATGATGACGAATCCACTGCAATTGCAATATTTTTGTTTTTTTTTTGCATGAAACAAGACATGAAGTCTTAATTTCAAGAAAAGATGTTTAATTTTGATACATGTTACGTTCTGCACTCATTTCATAAAAAAGCTTTATTTCGTGAAAATAGAACATAAAATATAGACTTGCCGTATCACCGCGTAGCTAAAATTATTTTGAACGTCGCATTTTTTTTAACGCATTCGAGGTGTGTCAGTCCGATTGTGAAATGTTGCCAAAGCAGATTCGATGGATACGGGGAATTGACTGATGTCCCATCGTTAATAGTTAATAATTGGTAATACGTCCGTGTACTTAATGGAATAGTGTGGGTTCAAGTCCCACCGGCAGACGAATCTTTTTTCGCAACATCTCATAACAACACCTTAAAATGGCAAACTTAGCTATGTGTATCAAAATTGAACATCTTTTCCAAAAAAAAAGAAAAAATTTGACTTCCCTCACAAGTCATCAATCGAGAAAAAATCTTAATTTCAGGTTCAAAATAGGGTTTTGTTTTACTAGTTTTCAGATTTGCGAAAGCATTCCCTGAGATTTTTTTGGAAAAACCTCGATAGAATTCCTTCAGATGTTCCTAGAGGACTCCTTGCAAGAGTTTCTGCAGGAGTTTCTGTAGAAATTCCTTCCAGAATTTATTTGAAAATTTTTCATGAAATACATTTGGAAATTGGAATGATCGAAGGACGGAAGACTTAAGAATTAATAGAGCTCTGAGGGGAAATTAGGATGGAACTTAAAGAATAAATTCTTAGTTTCCGAAGGGATTTCTTGAGAAATTACTGGAAGAATTCCCTAAATGTCATCATGCTCATGTTCTTGCTCATGCTCATTCCAAACAAATGTATAAATCAATTACCGAAGAAATTCCTAGAAGAATTTCCAAAGGTTTTACCGAAAAATGTAGGAAAGATTTCTCCTAAAGGAATTTCAAAAGGATTATCTAGAATAATTTCTGAAAAAAATCGTAAAAGAAATTCCGAATAAATATTCCTTTTTCTTACCTTTTTTGAATTTCCAAAGGAAAATCTTGAGAGATTTTCAAAGGAATTTCTGGATTTATTTCCTAAGTAATTTCCGGAGGATTTTCTGAAGAAATCCCTGGAGGAAATTCCGAAAGAATTTATGGAAAAAGGTTAAAAAAATTCTTGCAGAAATTTAAGAATGTTGGACATTGCTTCAGGATTTAATGACAATTCCGATCGGAAATTACTTTACGATTTTTTTGCGAATTCCAGTGAAAATTTTTTCGACGATGCCTCTGGGAAATTCTAATGGAATTTCCGTGGGAATATTTACGGATAGGAATAATTTTGGAAATTCCACCGGATTTTTTTAAAATTAGCATTAGCATTGAGCAATTCGCACAAATTCTTAGGTGGTACAAGCCAAGACTATTGTATGAGAGTAGCATTGCTTTCATCCGTTACCTCAGATATTGATTTGGGACTAATCACTATCTCTTAGATGGAAGCATTGCACTCTCCAATAGTCGAGATCTGTCCTGGCCACGTCCTTGCGAATCCTGAGGAAGGGGAAGGATGGTTATTTGGACACCTACTTAAGAAAGGTGCAGAGAACTCTACGACCTCTCATAGGTGCCACAGGAGGTTTCGGGATTATGCGGAAGGTTATAACTTATAACAGTTGGAATCGTTTTGGTAGAACGTAAAACACAGAAAGAACTAAGATAGAAATACAAAGTAGGAAAGGGTCCAGCCTGGGATTAAACCCACGACCTCCTGGTTATAAGGCAGAAGTTTTTTCGATAACTCTTCAAACTTTTTTCAAGGAATCACTTCAGCAATTATTCCAGTACTTCTTCTAAAAAATTCTTTCAATAATTCTGCAAGAAAGTCCCTTCCAAAGATCTAGGAAGAAATTCTTGGAATCCCTTCTTCTGAGGAGTTTCTTCAGAGCTTCATCCAGGAATTCTTTCAAAAATTCTTTCGGACATTCCTTCGGAAATTTAATTAGCAGTTCCTTAAAAGCAATTTACCCACACATCATCTATTTATCGACTTATTATCGCCGCATCGGAATCAGCTAATGCAACGAATGCAGGAACACGGATTTCAGAATTAACTAATACGATTGGTCAAAGCAACGATGGATCGAGTGATATGCGTAATTCGAGTTTCAGGGACATTCTCGCGTTCCTTTGAAACGCGCAGAGGGTTACGGTAAGGTGATGGTCTTTTTTGTCTACCATTCAACATCGCTTTGGAGGGAGTAATACAAAGGACAGAGATTGACACGAGTGGTACGATCTTCACAAAGTCCGTCCAGCTATTTGGTTTCGCCGACAACATTGATATTATGGGACGTACATTTGACAAGATGGACGAACCTTACATCAAACTGAAAAAGAAGATTGGACAAGTCAACAAAACGTCGAAGCGAAGTACGAGTTTGTATCGGTGGTGACGATATCGAGGTGTTTGAAGAATTCGTCTACTTGGGCTCACTGGTGACCGCCGATAACGATATAAGCAGAGAAAATTGGAGACGCATCATGGCAGGAAATTGTACCAAACTTACTATATACAAAACGCTCATCAGACCGGTAGTCCTCAACAGCCACGAGACCTGGATAATGCTTGTGGAGGATCAACGCGGCACTTTGAGAAAGAAAATATTATAGAAATTATTATTATTACGGAAAACATGATTTATTTTCAGAACAAATTTGGCATATGCGATTCAATTTCGGGGAAAATGCTTGGTGGCTCACGTGCCCCATTGTGCCCCAGCTTAACTCCGCCAATGGTACGGACGAACAAAACTAAACATCAGGATGCATGATAAACGATCAAGTTATGCTTGTTGAAGCATTTTTTGGTTTTGTAATAATTGTGTTAAACCCGAGAAACCAGTATATTCTCGGGTTTAACACAATTATTACACAATTACAAAAACATGGTTATTATTTGAAGGCTGTGTCCTTGCTTTAAGTGGTATCCTGAGTGGAAAATGGTGAGAAATCACTTCAGCCGAGGAAAAAAATTATCCCCAAACCAAGAAAGGATCTCGTCATCTTTGAATTTGAAATTATTCTACATTTCGTTCGCAAAATCAACTTGAAGCCAAAAACGTACTTCAACCATTTTACAACAAATATATATTTGATTTAGACTTTTAAAACGCTCTCATAAACATCCCGTTTAGGGATGATTTATCGCTCATCATCATCATCACACGACGCAGGGCAGCGTTCCCTAACCCACCGAACGTTCCACATCGAAAAGGGGCACTGCTTCCGCATGAATAAATGATTTAATAATTTCCAAGCACGAAACAAAACACCATAAACCAACCATGTCGAACGGTGATGCGGCAGGTGATTGAAGACCATTCCGGTCTGGTGCTGCAAAAACCCTTCGTGTTCTAACTGGCCTTTGATCTGTTGGGCTGTTAAACACCTCCTCCAGCCCCATTCCCGTGAACACCATTTTTGCATCCCGAGCAGTTGTCAGTGGTGCAGAAAAAAGAAACCAAAACGAAAGTAGTCATGAAAAATGAATTTTGACCTTTTTCCTGAATACTAAAACCATTTCACTGGCATTTGTTCATCGGTTTGTTGCCTTTCTTGTACAGTAAGATTTCCTGAAAAGCTGTTTAATCTCGTAGCTCCGGATAAGTCTAATGATAGTTATGTGGCGAAAATTAGTTTCAGCAACACTAAATGTTTGACCTTGAATCTCGATGATAAGGAATACATCCTCCCCGCTAGGTGGATTGATTTGTCTTCCGGAGGCGGTAGAAACGTTTCCTATTGTCTAAGAAGCTTTGATACACTGAGAAGGATTGTCTGTCTTGGAACGAAAACGTTCCTCCATTCTTCATTTTGGAAGCAAATTTACAACTTTCCTTCACGCGTTTTGTTGTGCTGATTGGGGAATTTATTGCTTTCGTATGCAAATTTTACCCCCCGGAGATACCCGTCCATCCGGTGCCGATTCATATGCCACATTCGGTGCGCGAAGGAACGCCCCAACATGCCGGAACCTTTATTTTTCATTTCGCCACCAGAGGCCGTGCTTTCCGGTACCGAGAGCGGTTCGTGGTCGCGGAGTACGGTTCTTCGATTATTCCGTTCCGTGAGAGGGCGGATTTTGTACCATCTACTTATTTTCATTTTTTTTCCTCGGGCTGGAGAACGTTTGATGGTTTGTTATAATTTAAGCAAAGTTTTTAGGTTTGATTAATTGCCTTTTTCGCGAAAGATGAACAAGACGATATTGAATCTGGTCTTAAGAGATTCGCATAATATTCAAGATTAAGGATTTGTTTGCATAAACTTGTAGAATTATAAAAGTGTGCTCAACCATTGGCAAAAGACCAAAGATATTTCTGATAACATATTCACTTGATTTATCTCGTGATTAATGCGTTTGCGTCACACGCCATTTTCAAAGTTTCCACTGAGTGTTAAATGCAGAGCTTTACGCTTGAAAGCCTTACGGTCGCTCTTTTCAAGGCCCACGCTTCTTGTCTTGTAGGGTTTTTGTGCCTGTATGGCTACCACACTTCTATATTTGCCGCAAGTTGCAGACAATTAGGGTTCAATTTTTGTCTTTCTCGTACACAAAGTTGTAACGAAAGGCTATGGGTTCACTCTAAAGACAAACTTTTGACGCTGAATGCTGAAACAAACAGACAACATTTTTAGTCGGAACTAGTCTGAGTACAAGAATATTAACTTGATTAAAATAAAATTATAAACCCTGAATTTAATTTCACACACATAGTAAACCAATTTGCGTACGATTCATCTCGAATCTCGCTTCCCAACTATTCCCAGTCTAGTGTGTATTTGATTCCCACGTTAATTATACATCGCAGTAAGAGTCCACTTGGTGCAGCAGAGGACTCCACACCTACCATCAGCATAATAACCAGTTCCGAGTAGTGATACCCGCTGATGATGAGCACCTACCCGATTTAGCGTCACAAATTCACACGAAATGCAATGAATAAGTGGTTGGCAGCACCAAGAGCGGCGGCGGGCTTTAATCCATCATGAATTCGCTTCAGCAGCTAGTTGCGGGAAAATGAGACCTGCAATTGGACTTCCTTCCCGCATTTTGCATGTGGCTGCATTTATCAGAGCGGTTTCTACCCGAGCAAAAGTGATGCACAGTTTTCTCATTGCAAATACAAACATAATTAAAGATCTTTTGACTAATGCAAGACTTTACAGGTTTTATTGTAGCATTGACAACTAATATGGTGACAATTTCATAAATCAATTCATGGTTAAAACAAATACGAAACACTTCTGCTCGGGACGCAACTGCATTGCTTTCACCTTCTTCACCCAGGTAAAATTATTCAAGCTTGTAATCGGATCCGGAGAAATAGTCTTCGGATCATGTGTCGCACACTTCGTAGATAATTACATGCTTGTCTGAAAATTTCCCTCGACGATGGCCGTAGATAGATCATGCTTTCAAATGTCGCCTGTATGGAGTAACTTGAACAGCTTCCAGCTGGTATGTGATTAGTGGGAGATACCCACCGTCATGTTGCATATTTTATTAGGTGCGCTTCTTGGTAGTCTGTTAGATATTGATGATACTTTTCAGTGTCATGGTTGCTACTCCATCAAGCGCGGTAATGATTCTGCTATAATTGGTTCTAGGAATATTGGAGCTTTATACTCTCAACTATCCGTGGACCACACTACTTCATTACGCACTGACTACTACGAAACAAAGATATGAATTTAATGTATTGTATTAGATATGATCAGGTGTGAATCACGACAACAACACAGCCGGTAGATTTGGAACCGCGTTTTTTTGTTGATTTTGTTTTCCTTGACCTAGCAGTAAGTTGCGCGGCTACAAAGCAAGACAATGCTGAAGGGGTGGCTGGGTTCGATTCCCGATCCGGTCTAGGAAGTTTTCGGCTTGGAATTTTTTTCGACCTCTCTGGGCATAAATGTGTCATCGTGTTAGCTTCATGATATACTCGGCATAGACACCTCGCAGTTGACAACTGTGAAAGAGCCTAATGAACACTGTGAGACGGCAATGTCACAATAGGGGGTGTAATGCAATTAAGAGGAAGAAGAAGAAATTATAAAAATATTCATTGCAATATACTTGATCAAAACAAAATGTCAAATGAAAAGTTATTAATATGTATCTGAACTAAAATCAGGAGTCTAAGGATTCATTCGATAGGCATCAAGGCTTTTTTCGAAAAGCTCAAAGTCTTCTTGGAGGCATCCTTCCATGTAGCTAGGAAGCTTTCCTCCAAGTAGCTGGAAAGCTTTCTTCCAAGTAGATCGGAAGCTTTCTTCCAAGTGGCTCGGAAGCCTCCTTCCAAGAGGCTCGGAAGCCTCCTTCCAAGAGGCTCGGAAGCCTCCTTCCAAGAGGCTCGGAAGCCTCCTTCCAAGAGGCACAGAAGCCTCCTGCCAAGAGGCTCGAGAGCCTCCTTCCAAGAGGCTCAAAGCCTCCTTCAAGAGGCTCAGAAGCCTCCTTCCAAGAGGCTCAGAAGCCTCCTTCAAGAGGCTCAGAGCCTCCTTCCAAGAGGCTCAAAAGCCTCCTTCAAAAGGCTCGGAAGTCTCCTTCCAAAAGGCTCAGAAGCCTCCTTCCAAAAGGCTCAGGCCTCCTTCCAAGAGGCTCAGGCCCCCTTCCAAGAGGCTCAGAAGCCTCCTTCCAAGAGGCTCAGAAGCCTCCTTCCAAGAGGCTCAGCCTCCTTCCAAGAGGCTCAGGCCTCCTTCCAAGAGGCTCAGAAGCCTCCTTCCAAGAGGCTCAGAAGCCTCCTTCCAAGAGGCTCAGAGCCTCCTTCCAAGAGGCTCAGAGCCTCCTTCCAAGAGGCTCAGAGCCTCCTTCCAAGAGGCTCAGAAGCCTTCTTCCAAGAGGCTCAGAAGCCTCCTTCCAAGAGGCTCAGAGCCTCCTTCCAAGAGGCTCAGGCCTCCTTCAAGAGGCTCAGAGCCTCCTTCCAAGAGGCTCAGAAGCCTCCTTCCAAGAGGCTCAGGCCTCCTTCCAAGAGGATCGGAAGCCTCCTTCCAAGAGGCCTGGAAGTCTCCTTCCAAGAGGCTCAGAGTCTCCTTCCAAGAGGCTCAGAGCCTCCTTCCAAGAGGCTCAGAAGCCTCCTTCCAAGAGGCTCCAGAAGCCTCCTTCCAAGAGGCTCAGAAGCCTCCTTCCAAGAGGCTCAAAGCCTCCTTCCAAGAGGCTCAGGCCTCCTTCCAAGAGGCTCAGAAGCCTCCTTCCAAGAGGCTCAGAAGCCTCCTTCCAAGAGGCTCAGGAAGCCTCCTTCCAAGAGGCTCAAAGCCTCCTTCCAAGAGGCTCAGGCCTCCTTCAAGAGGCTCAAGCCTCCTTCAAGAGGCTCAGGCCTCCTTCCAAGAGGCTCAGGCCTCCTTCCAAGAGGCCTCAGAAGCCTCCTACCAAGAGGCTCAGAAGCCTCCTTCTAAGAGGCCTCGAAAGCCTCCATCCAAGAGGCTCAGAAGCCTCCTTCCAAGAGGCTCAAAGCCTCCTTCCAAGAGGCTCAGAGCCTCCTTCAAGAGGCTCAACCTCCTTCCAAGAGGCCTCAAGCCTCCTTCCAAGAGGCTCAGCCTCCTTCCAAGAGGCTCAGAAGCCTCCTTCCAAGAGGCTCAGGCCTCCTTCCAAGAGGCTCAGAAGCCTCCTTCCAAGAGGCTCAAGCCTCCTTCAAGAGGCTCAAGCCTCCTTCCAAGAGCTCAAGCCTCCTTCCAAGAGGCTCAGAGCCTCCTTCCAAGAGGCCTCAAGCCTCCTTCCAAGAGGCTCAGAGCCTCCTTCCAAGAGGCTCAGGCCTCCTTCCAAGAGGCTCAGAGCCTCCTTCAAGAGAGGCTCAGAGCCTCCTTCCAGAGGCTCAGGAAGCCTCCTTCCAAGAGGCTCAGAAGCCTCCTTCCAAGAGGCTCAGAAGCCTCCTTCCAAGAGGCTCAGGCCTCCTTCCAAGAGGCTCAGAAGCCTCCTTCCAAGAGGCTCAGGCCTCCTTCAAGAGGCTCAGAAGCCTCCTTCCAAGAGGCTCAGGCCTCCTTCCAAGAGGCTCAGAGCCTCCTTCCAAGAGGCTCAGGAAGCCTCCTTCCAAGAGGCTCAGAAGCCTCCTTCCAAGAGGCTCAAGCCTCCTTCCAAGAGGCTCAGAGCCTCCTTCCAAGAGGCTCAGAGCCTCCTTCCAAGAGGCTCAGGCCTCCTTCAAGAGGCTCAGAAGCCTCCTTCAAGAGGCTCAGGCCTCCTTCCAGAGGCTCAGGCCTCCTTCCAAGAGGCTCAGAGCCTCCTTCCAAGAGGCTCAGAAGCCTCCTTCCAAGAGGCTCAGAAGCCTCCTTCCAAGAGGCTCAGAGCCTCCTTCCAAGAGGCTCAGAAGCCTCCTTCAAGAGGCTCAAGCCTCCTTCAAGAGGCTCAAGCCTCCTTCCAGAGGCTCAGAGCCTCCTTCCAAGAGGCTCAGGAAGCCTCCTTCCAAGAGGCTCAGAAGCCTCCTTCCAAGAGGCTCAGGCCTCCTTCCAAGAGGCTCAGAGCCTCCTTCAAGAGGCTCAGGCCTCCTTCAAGAGGCTCAGAGCCTCCTTCCAAGAGGCTCAGAAGCCTCCTTCCAAGAGGCTCAGAAGCCTCCTTCCAAGAGGCCTCAGAAGCCTCCTTCCAAGAGGCTCAGAGCCTCCTTCCAAGAGGCTCAGAGCCTCCTTCCAAGAGGCTCAGGAAGCCTCCTTCCAAGAGGCTCAGGAAGCCTCCTTCCAAGAGGCTCAGAGCCTCCTTCCAAGAGGCTCAGAAGCCTCCTTCAAGAGGCTCAGGAAGCCTCCTTCCAAGAGGCTCAGAGCCTCCTTCCAAGAGGCTCAGGCCTCCTTCCAAGAGGCTCAGAAGCCTCCTTCCAAGAGGCTCAGAGCCTCCTTCCAAGAGGCTCAGAAGCCTCCTTCCAAGAGGCTCAGAGCCTCCTTCCAAGAGGCCTCAGGCCTCCTTCCAAGAGGCTCAGAAGCCTCCTTCAAGGCTCAGAGCCTCCTTCCAAGAGGCTCAGAAGCCTCCTTCCAAGAGGCTCAGGAAGCCTCCTTCAAGAGGCTCAAAGCCTCCTTCAAGAGGCTCAGAAGCCTCCTTCCAAGAGGCTCAGAGCCTCCTTCAAGAGGCTCAAGCCTCCTTCCAAGAGCTCAGAGCCTCCTTCCAAGAGGCTCAGGCCTCCTTCCAAGAGGCTCAGGCCTCCTTCCAAGAGGCTCAGAAGCCTCCTTCAAGAGGCTCAGAAGCCTCCTTCCAAGAGGCTCAGAAGCCTCCTTCCAAGAGGCTCAGAAGCCTCCTTCCAAGAGGCTCAGAGCCTCCTTCCAAGAGGCTCAGAAGCCTCCTTCCAAGAGGCTCAGGAAGCCTCCTTCCAAGAGGCTCAGAAGCCTCCTTCCAAGAGGCTCAGGCCTCCTTCCAAGAGGCTCAGAAGCCTCCTTCCAAGAGGCTCAGAAGCCTCCTTCCAAGAGGCTCAGGCCTCCTTCCAAGAGGCTCAGAAGCCTCCTTCCAAGAGGCTCAGGCCTCCTTCCAAGAGGCTCAGGCCTCCTTCCAAGAGGCTCAGAAGCCTCCTTCCAAGAGGCTCGAGCCTCCTTCCAAGAGGCTCAGAAGCCTCCTTCCAAGAGGCTCAGAGCCTCCTTCCAAGAGGCTCAGAGCCTCCTTCCAAGAGCTCAGGCCTCCTTCCAAGAGGCTCAGAGCCTCCTTCCAAGAGGCTCAGGAAGCCTCCTTCCAAGAGGCTCAGGCCTCCTTCCAAGAGGCTCAGAAGCCTCCTTCCAAGAGGCTCAGAGCCTCCTTCCAAGAGGCTCAGAGCCTCCTTCCAAGAGGCTCAGAAGCCTCCTTCCAAGAGGCTCAGGAAGCCTCCTTCCAAGGCTCAGGCCTCCTTCCAAGAGGCTCAGAAGCCTCCTTCCAAGAGGCTCAGAAGCCTCCTTCCAAGAGGCTCAGGCCTCCTTCCAAGAGGCTCAGAAGCCTCCTTCCAAGAGGCTCAGAAGCCTCCTTCCAAGAGGCTCAGAGCCTCCTTCCAAGAGGCTCAGGCCTCCTTCCAAGAGGCTCAGAGCCTCCTTCCAAGAGGCTCAGAAGCCTCCTTCCAAGAGGCTCAGGCCTCCTTCCAAGAGGCTCAGCCTCCTTCCAAGAGGCTCAGAGCCTCCTTCCAAGAGGCTCAGAAGCCTCCTTCCAAGAGGCTCAGGCCTCCTTCCAAGAGGCTCAGAAGCCTCCTTCCAAGAGGCTCAGGAAGCCTCCTTCCAAGAGGCTCAGAGCCTCCTTCAAGAGGCTCAGAGCCTCCTTCCAAGAGGCTCAAGCCTCCTTCCAAGAGGCTCAAGCCTCCTTCCAAGAGGCTCAGAAGCCTCCTTCCAAGAGGCTCAGAGCCTCCTTCCAAGAGGCTCAGGCCTCCTTCCAAGAGGCTCAGAGCCTCCTTCCAAGAGGCTCAGGCCTCCTTCCAAGAGGCTCAGAAGCCTCCTTCAAGAGGCTCAGGAAGCCTCCTTCAAGAGGCTCAAGCCTCCTTCCAAGAGGCTCAGAAGCCTCCTTCCAAGAGGCTCAAGCCTCCTTCCAAGAGGCTCAGAAGCCTCCTTCCAAGAGGCTCAGAAGCCTCCTTCCAAGAGGCTCAAGCCTCCTTCCAAGAGGCCTCGGAAGCCTCCTTCCAAGAGGCTCAGAGCCTCCTTCCAAGAGGCTCAGAAGCCTCCTTCCAAGAGGCCTGGAAGCCTCCTTCCAAGAGGCTCAAGCCTCCTTCCAAGAGGCTCAGAGCCTCCTTCCAAGAGGCTCAGGCCTCCTTCAAGAGGCTCAGGCCTCCTTCCAAGAGGCCTGGAAGCCTCCTTCCAAGAGGCTCAGAGCCTCCTTCCAAGAGGCTCAGAAGCCTCCTTCCAAGAGGCTCAGAGCCTCCTTCCAAGAGGCTCAGGCCTCCTTCCAAGAGGCTCAGAGCCTCCTTCCAAGAGGCTCAGAAGCCTCCTTCCAGAGGCTCAGAGCCTCCTTCCAAGAGGCTCAGAAGCCTCCTTCCAAGAGGCCTGGAAGCCTCCTTCCAAGAGGCTCAGAGCCTCCTTCCAAGAGGCTCTCAAGCCTCCTTCCAAGAGGCTCAGAGCCTCCTTCCAAGAGGCTCAAGCCTCCTTCCAAGAGGCTCAGGCCTCCTTCCAAGAGGCTCAGAAGCCTCCTTCCAAGAGGCTCAGAGCCTCCTTCCAAGAGGCTCAGAGCCTCCTTCCAAGAGGGCTCAGGCCTCCTTCCAAGAGGCTCAGGCCTCCTTCCAAGAGGCTCAGAAGCCTCCTTCCAAGAGGCCTCAGAGCCTCCTTCCAAGAGGCCTGGAAGCCTCCTTCCAAGAGGCTCAAGCCTCCTTCCAAGAGGCTCAGGAAGCCTCCTTCCAAGAGGCTCAGAGCCTCCTTCCAAGAGGCCTCGAAGCCTCCTTCCAAGAGGCTCAGAAGCCTCCTTTCAAGAGGCCCAGAGCCTCCTTCCAAGAGGCTCAGAGCCTCCTTTCAAGAGGCCCAAGCCTCCTTTCAAGAGGCCCAGGCCTCCTTTCAAGAGGCCCAGGCCTCCTTTCAAGAGGCCCAGCCTCCTTTCAAGAGGCCCAGAAGCCTCCTTTCAAGAGGCCAGAGCCTCCTTTCAAGAGGCTGGAAGCCTCCTTTCAAGAGGCCAGAAGCCTCCTTCCAAGAGGCCCAGAAGCCTCCTTCAAGAGGCTCAGAAGCCTCCTTCCAAGAGGCTCAGAAGCCTCCTTCCAAGAGGCTCAAGCCTCCTTCCAAGAGGCTCAGGAAGCCTCCTTCCAAGAGGCCTGGAAGCCTCCTTCCAAGAGGCTCAGGCCTCCTTCCAAGAGGCTCAGAAGCCTCCTTCCAAGAGGCTCAGGCCTCCTTCCAAGAGGCTCAGAGCCTCCTTCCAAGAGGCTCAGAGCCTCCTTCCAAGAGGCTCAGGAAGCCTCCTTCCAAGAGGCTCAGAAGCCTCCTTTCAAGAGGCTCAGAGCCTCCTTCCAAGAGGCTCAGAAGCCTCCTTCCAAGAGGCTCAGAAGCCTCCTTCCAAGAGGCTCTGGAAGCCTCCTTCCAAGAGGCTCAGAGCCTCCTTCCAAGAGGCCTGGAAGCCTCCTTCCAAGAGGCTCAGAAGCCTCCTTCCAAGAGGCTCAGGCCTCCTTCAAGCCTCTCCTTCCAAGAGGCTCAGAAGCCTCCTTCAAGAGGCTCAGAGCCTCCTTCCAAGAGGCCTGGAAGCCTCCTTCCAAGAGGCTCAGAGCCTCCTTCCAAGAGGCTCAGAGCCTCCTTCAAGAGGCCTGGAAGCCTCCTTCCAAGAGGCTCAGAAGCCTCCTTCCAAGAGGCTCAGAGCCTTCTTCCAAGAGGCCTGGAAGCCTCCTTCCAAGAGGCTCGGAAGCCTCCTTCCAAGAGGCTCAGGAAGCCTCCTTCCAAGAGGCTCAGAGCCTCCTTCCAAGAGGCTCAGAGCCTCCTTCCAAGAGGCTCAAGCCTCCTTCCAAGAGGCCTCAGAACCCTGAGTGAAAGAACTTAAAAATTTAAAATTCACATAAATAAAGGAAAAAAAAAAAAAAAAAAAAGAGGCTCAGAAGCCTCCTTCCAAGAGGCTCAGAGCCTCCTTCCAAGAGGCTCAGAGCCTCCTTCCAAGAGGCTCAGAGCCTCCTTCCAAGAGGCTCAAGCCTCCTTCCAAGAGGCTCAAGCCTCCTTCCAAGAGGCCTCAAGCCTCCTTCCAAGAGGCTCAGAGCCTCCTTCCAAGAGGCTCAGAGCCTCCTTCCAAGAGGCTCAGGAAGCCTCCTTCCAAGAGGCTCAGAAGCCTCCTTCCAAGAGGCCTCAAGCCTCCTTCCAAGAGGCTCAGAGCCTCCTTCAAGAGGCTCAAGCCTCCTTCCAAGAGGCTCAGAGCCTCCTTCCAAGAGGCTCAGGCCTCCTTCCAAGAGGCTCAGAAGCCTCCTTCCAAGAGGCTCAGGCCTCCTTCCAAGAGGCTCAGAGCCTCCTTCCAAGAGGCCTGGAAGCCTCCTTCCAAGAGGCTCAAGCCTCCTTCCAAGAGGCTCAGAAGCCTCCTTCCAAGAGGCCTCAGAAGCCTCCTTCAAGAGGCTCAGGCCTCCTTCCAAGAGGCCTGGAAGCCTCCTTCCAAGAGGCTCAAGCCTCCTTCCAAGAGGCCTGGAAGCCTCCTTCAAGAGGCTCAAGCCTCCTTCCAAGAGGCTCAGAGCCTCCTTCCAAGAGGCTCAGAAGCCTCCTTCCAAGAGGCTCAGAGCCTCCTTCCAAGAGGCTCAGGCCTCCTTCAAGAGGCTCAGAAACCTCCTTCCAAGAGGCTCAGAGCCTCCTTTCAAGAGGCTCTCAAGCCTCCTTCCAAGAGGCTCAGGCCTCCTTTCAAGAGGCTCAAAGCCTCCTTTCAAGAGGCTCGGACGCCTCTTTCAAGAAGCCCTTTCAAGAGGCCCGGAAGCCTCCTTTCAAGAGGCCCAGAGCCTCCTTTCAAGAGGCCAGGCCTCCTTTCAAGAGGCCCGGAAGCCTCCTTTCAAGAGGCCCGAAGCCTCCTTTCAAGAGGCCCGGAAGCCTCCTTTCAAGAGGCCAAGCCTCCTTTCAAGAGGCCCGGAAGCCTCCTTTCAAGAGGCCCAGAAGCCTCCTTTCAAGAGGCCCGGAAGCCTCCTTTCAAGAGGCCCGGAAGCCTCCTTTCAAGAGGCCCGGAAGCCTCCTTTCAAGAGGCCCGGAAGCCTCCTTTCAAGAGGCCAGGCCTCCTTTCAAGAGGCCCGAAGCCTCCTTTCAAGAGGCCCGGAAGCCTCTTTTCAAGAGGCCAAGCCTCTTTCAAGCGGTCCGGAAGCCTCTTTCAAGAGGCCCGGGAGCCTCCTTTCAAGAGGCCCGGAAGCCTCCTTTCAAGAGGCCCGGAAGCCTCCTTTCAAGAGGCCCGGAAGCCTCCTTTCAAGAAGCAATAGCGTAGGCTTTTGTCCCAATGAAAAGGGAGACGGCGAAGCAAAGTAGCTATTGGTAGAAAATGAATCAAAGCATAATTGTAATGTGGCCTTTTTTATTATTTGAAACAGATTATACAATTATTGTTTTCGTCTCTCTGTCAATGCCGCTACCGAAGCAATATTAGAACAAACGCCGCCGAAAATTAGCGGACACCTATAGGCCACGTGGTAAGTATGAAATTTTCCTCATAAGGTTCATACACAACATACCTATTAAGTTTCACATTTCAGAGAAAAGTTTATTTCCCTCTTCTCAAGTGTACCTCTCAGTGAGCTTCATATCTCTCCGACATTAAATTTAACGTGCCGAGGGATGCAAAAGTAATGAAAACTAACGACCCAAAGCCAAACCATGCAAAACACTGACTGACTGGACTGGAGCTTCGCCAACCTTCGGTCGCTGCCGCCGAGGACTGCTGTTAGTAGTCTAAGCATATCAATTCAATCTTATGAAACTGCTACGTTTCGGTAGATTGATGACAGTTTCCATTTTCTCGAAGACGCTGGCTCGAGGCGGAGAGAATGGCACTTTGACCTTGAGAGGGTAGTCGCCAGATTTGCCTGCGGAGCACAAAAACGCACTGAAAAGCTTGGAATTTCTTACTCCTATCCTGGCAGCGCCCCGGCAAGTAGTCGTAAAACGTGATGTTCGGTAACCATCAAGAGCTATTGGGGAAAACTGATAGGGAAGGGAAGCTGTTCCTTTCCTACAGCTCCGCTCCGCACTGTGTCAGTGACTTACTTTCTCACACTCGCATAAACTTTACTGCCGTCAACATTCATCTTGATACAGTTTTTCAAGCTGCTGTTGAACCATCGTAAGACTATGTAGGCTAGGGTATATCAAAAGGCAGCTGGTAATGATGCCGAGTATGAGGAGAACCAACTTTAAATCCAGGTTTTTGAACTGGAACACATTTTAAACATACTTTATTCAAAAACATGTGACGCTTTACCCTTTCTTTTTTATTGCAAACACTTGGTACTGAATGCTTTGTCCGCTGTTTTTATGTGAATGCCCCACTGTGAAGTGCAAGTAAAGGAAAACTGAATCCGACGGGGTAAAAGAGTATCTTATTTCCAAGCTTTCCTCCGATAAAGGAGGGTGCAAGCAAAGCTGGAAAGATTTAAAGCGATTGCTGTAAAGTGCTTCTGCTGCTGGCCCGAATTGCTCCAAATGGAGACCTGAATAGGAAAGTAAGTGCCCTCCTAGGAGTTTTCGCACTTGGTTTCCGAAAGCAAAGTTCTGGTAAAGTGAGCCAGCTTTTTACAGCTTTTAATTTTCACCAGCCACCGATTTTGCTCTCGCTCAACTCAGCTGGCACACTCGGCAGGCAGGTCGGTGAGGATTATGAAGGACTATCGCTGCTCCGACCGACCGACCGACCAACCGGAAGGGGATATATTGCTGCCTTGGCGTTCGCCCGACGGCCGTAAACTCTATTCAAGCGACCCAACGAATGGATGTCCTGTACTAGAATGGATGCCCAGCCTTTATTGACTTAGGAGCGTACAAAAGCTTCGTCGGTCGTAAAAGTGCGGCTTTCAAAGTACTGTCGGAGAGTTCACTTTTCAGCGGAACGAAGTACCGATGTGGAAATTATTCACCAATTTGACTTCACGCTTTTCCACCACAGTCGGGCTTCATAAACACAATTTTACAGACCAGTACCTACTCATAATCTAATTCATCTAACTCCGGCAGAGTGCCGGAATCTATTTATCGCTTGGGCTTCGATAAGCAAAAGGAGAGGAAAAAGCCCCCAAATCCTTGATAATGAGATGGAACAAGACTGACGTCACAAGTTCCGGACTATAACCGCTTGTTATGGTTCGATTTTCCGCTATGGTCTGGCGGACAGAATCAATGAAGATTTTGCTCGCCAGATTGGAACAACTAATTAGGAATCACTATCTAATTAATCTAGTTGTCAATACTGCTTACAAACTGTATGTTCGGTTGAATATTCACGAGATTTTTCTTTTCCTTTACACAATGTCCGGTTTTGCTTCTATTACTCTTGTTGAGGAGAGTTGGTTGCCCCAGAAAACAAATTGACAAACATTTAGAAAGCCCTAAATGCTTTGTCTACCGGCTTCTTTGCGTCGGGGATGACTTGACCTGGTACAATTTTTTTTTATTCAGGAGGTCTTGAGATAAAAACTCACAACTCTTGTTTATGTTTGCATACATTTTCGAGCGAAAGTTGATTCGCACTTTTGGTTTTCAAAAATTTTAATTAACCCGTGAGCGACAATAAAGATAAATACCTCACGTTAACGAAGAGAAGATTATTCTAAAATTGTGATTTCAAAGGAGAATATTGATGTCTTTCCAATCAGAGTGAGTAACCAAAAAAAAACAATCGAGTATTTAACATGACTCCGATAACCAAGTTCTGGCTTTCGGGGTCGTCTCTGGGAAAGCAATCAATTACTTGCTACGAGTAATCAAGAAGCGTGGTCATGTTTCGAGTAAACCGATAACCGTTCGAAAGAGCTTCATTATGCCCGAATCGTGCTCGTAACTAACCCACAATCAAATCAGTATCACACCCATTAAACACTTCCACGAAATCTAATCTCGCCGACACGTTCCTATCTTGAGGGTTAATCGATTCAATCTGACCCCCGGCCGGCAATCGGACGAACGGCAAAAAGTCATCGTCATTCGGTGCAGAGCACAAACTCATTCAACTGCTGGCCCTCTGAATTATTGATGACAAGCTGCGGTCGTTTGTTTTTATTTTTCTCATGAAGACGACGACGACGACGACGGCCATCGTTCTTTTCGCTTCATCTTATGTGGGATGTTCGATTCAGGCTCGCGGGTGGTGCGTTCATGTTTCAACACCTCCGTCGAATGACCAGCCCAGATTTTCCCCATGGGCACTTTTGACTTCCTTCTCAGTCGAGACAACAAACGATGTGTCAGAATTGAATGGTAAAAGTTTTCAGTTTATGGTGAAAAGTCTCAGCACACATTCGGCGACAAAAAAAAAACACTTTTTTTCCTCCGTCGCAGATCTCCTGCACAGCAATGCTATAACCACTCCCGGTGAAAGTCAATTAGAATCAAATTTCACGCTCGGTTTCGCCCCGTTCTTAATCTGCGAAACTAGCGGAACATGACGGAGCAAGTCTTCAAACGACCGGATAAAGTGCAAAAGTGCCACCATAAAACGAGATTCCACATGAAAATTAACTCCTCAACGATAGCAATCTAATCTGGTTGTCGTCTTTCCGAAATGTTGTCTTCTTTCAAGTATGCTCTCCGAAATCTTTTTGAATTTAAGCGATTTTTTTAGAGTAGGAGTGTCGCATATATCACTGAGATAATTAATTAATCGCAACGTTTTAAAAAACTTCGTCCATATAGATAATGAGCTTCACACCCCCTAAATCGATAAGATTGTTAAAATGATTGATGTGAAAACATTTCGAATGTTTAATCGGTTGAGAATTTTAAACATCAATCGAAACGTCATTAATATAGTAGACATGGGAAAAACCGAAGTAATTCAATTAAAATATTTCAATTATGCCACGTGCCTGCCAATAGGTTTCGGCGAGATAAAAAAAAAACTGAATCAGATGACTGAAGCTGCGGAACTCTTCAAATGGAATTGCAAAATAGGATATGAATTTCCACCGACGCACTCATAAAAACTCATTCGGCTGTAAAAATGAAATTGATAGTATCGTAATGAAATTTACGTCGGAATGGGCACTATATGATGGCATGATGATGGGGCGAGCCTTCTTCGTTGGCCTTGCGGGGGGAAGCTTTCGGTAATTCAATTATCCGATTCCAGCATTCGAAAGTAATGGGAGATTGATTGAAATTTTATGGAATCATGGCAGAACTCAATAGCGTCTGAAGTGGAGTAATTTATTGCATGTGACAAACTATTTGAGTGACTGTTGGTCGGAGTGTATGTGTTCGAGTGTCATTTTAGAAATAATATATTTGTACAATGTGTATGGCTTTTTTTAACACAAGACTGCGTTGATGGGTTTTGCCAATAAAAACGAAATAATCGACAATGAAAGGTGGCGATGCTCTTGGCGATTTTCAGGTTCAAATAAATCCAACGAATATCTTTCCCAATATTTATCCAAGATCTACATTGTTTTTGCACCATGATATTACATATCGATAAAATCCAATCTGCCATAAATAGCAGTTGAAAACACAAATAGGTCAAAGCACGAATGGATTGAAGAGCCAGAAATAGGATTGATTTCTAAGCATTCGTGTATCTACCTGTTCCTGTTGGTTGTTAACTAGTGTAAATCAGCGTGGCGATTTTTTTTGACTCTACGACACTACCCATAATTCCATTACCCATAATGCCATTACCCCGAAGGCCACTACCCCGAACGCCACTACCCTGAATGATTCACTACCCCGAATGCCATTCCCCCAAATGTGACACTACCCCGAATGAGCCAGTACCCTGAATTAGTCATTATTTCAAGTTGATACTTCATTTCAATGAAAAAATGTTACTCAATCATATGAATGAACAATAATTGGAACTGAAACTGTTTTAATGCAATATGGAACTAAGTATTCTTACTCCGTAAGATCCCGTTCCACTTCGTATGGCACTTTTGAAGATTCCTGAATGGCAGGGGGAGATTATGCAGCAAGTTTTCATGCACAACGCAGAGAGTTGGAGGCAATTGCGGTCCACGTCAGCATGGCTACTAGGGCAACAAGGTAGAAGTTGTTCTTTGGTCGCTGTAGAAAAAGCAGTGGATTCTGGATAAAGCGTGGTCCAAATCTCAAAATCGACGAGGGGGTGAATGGATGAGTTAGAGTGAGTGAGTGATTTAGTGAGTGAGTAAGAGTGAGTATGTGAGTGAGCGAGTAAGAGTAAACGAGTAAGAGTGAGTGAGTAAGAGTGAGCGAGAAAGAGAGAGCGAATGATTGAATGTAAATGAATGAGTAAAAGTGGATGAGTGAGTAAGAGTGGTTAAGTGAGTAAAAGTGGGTGAATGAATGAGAGTGGTTGAATGAGTAATAATTAGTGAGACAGAGGAAGTGAGTGAGTCAGAGTTTGTGTATGAGAGTGAGAGAGAGGGAGATCTTGTTGGTCTTCGGGAAGTTGCGTTGACTTAAAGTTGGCATCATCTCGTTTCACCTTCTATCGGGCAGACGTTCCTTTTAAAAAGGCAATATTTCCTCTGTGTGCCTTATCGAAGTATAAGCACGTTCATTAAAATGTGGTATCTTCTCCTCTGTCTGCCTTATACCGGGCAAACGCGTCCATTTAAAGAAGGCATCATCTCCTCTGTCTGCCTTATACCGGGCAAACGCGTCCATTTAAAGAAGGCATCATCTCCTCTGTCTGCCTTATACCGGGCAAACGTGTCCATTTAAAGAAGGCATCATCTCCTCTGTCTGCCTCATACCGGGCAAACCCGTCCATTTAAAGAAGGCATCATCTCCTATGTCTGCCTTATACCGGGTAAACGCGTCCATTTAAAGAAGGCATCATCTCCTCTGTTTGCCTTATACCGGGCAAACGCGTCCATTTAAAGAAGGCATCATCTCCTCTGTCTGCCTTATACCGGGCAAATGCGTCCATTTAAAGAAGGCATCATCTCCTCTGTCTGCCTTATACCGGGCAAACGCGTCCATTTGAAGAGGGCATCATCTCCTCTGTCTGCCTTATACCGGGCAAACGCGTCCATTTAAAGAAGGCATCATCTTCTCTGTATGCCTTATACTGGGCAAACACGTCCATTTAAAAAAGGCATAATCTTCCATGTCTGTCTTATACCGGGCAAACGCGTCCATTTAAAGAAGGCATCATCTCTTCTGTCTGCCTTATACCGGGCAAACGCGTCCATTTAAAGAAGGTATCATCTCCTCTGTCTGCCTTATACCGGGCAAACTTCTTCTTCTTCTTCATTGGCATTACATCCCCCACTGGGACATTGCCGCCTCGCAGCTTAGTGTTCGTTTAGCACTTCCACAGTTATTAACTGCGAGGTTTCTAAGCCAAGTTACCATTTCTGCATTCGTATATCATGAGGCTAACACGATGATACTTTATGCCCAGGGAAGTCGAGACAATTTCCAATCCGAAAATTGCCTAGACCGGCACCGGGAATCGAACCCAGCCACCCTCAGCATGGTCTTGCTTTATAGCCGCGCATCTTACCGCACGGCTAAGGAGAGCCCCTACAAACGCGTCCATTTAAAGAAGGCATCATCTACTCTGTCTGCCGTTCATTTAAACGAGGAATAATTTCCTCTGAATGCCTTATACCGGGCAAACACGTCCATTTAAAGAAGTCATCATCTCCCCTTTCTGCCTTATACCGGGCAATCGCGTTTATTAAAAAAAGATCATATTTACTCTGTATGCCTTATACCGGGCAAACTCGTTCATTAAAACAAGGCATCATCTCCTCTGTTCGCCTTATACCGGGAAAACGCTATCTGTTGGAAAAAAATATCTCTTACTCAATTTCGTAGAATAGTACTTTTCCAGGTCATAATGATAGGAAAGACAGTTAAAGCTAATTAGAAGAAAAATCAAAACCGTTGGTTAAACTGGTTGGTTAAAAACTGTTGCGATTCATCGATATCTCTTGGTGTTAAACATAATAATAGAATACTATAGATTCAAAATGTTTTCGGATAATTGCCTTTCGGGGTAATGGATTTCGGGTAGTGTCCCATTCGGGGTAATGACTTTCGGGCCACTGTCCCATTCAGGGGTAGTGGCCTTCGGGGTAATGGCATTCGGGGTACTGGAATTCGGGGTACTGGGGTGGAGCCGATTTTTTTACTGTGTTCGAATCGTAAAGATTTTGATGCATGACTACGTCTGTTTTTTTTTATACTGGTGTACGCTTTGCGATTGCGAAAATCGGCGACCGTCACGAAAATATGATAGACTTTGAACGTTAATATCTTAGCCGTTTTTCGATGGATTTTCAATGTGTCGATCAAGAAAGAGTCAACGTTTCTTTGTATTGTTTTAATTTTTATCTATTTATAATCTATAATTGGTTAAAACAATAGCAATAGGTAAGCCTACCAATCCCTTACATGCATCGCAAACACAGACATCAAAATCAAGCAACTTGCTGGTTTGAATTTAATCCTCAGTTCCAATAAGATTTCACCCAGGCAGTAGCAATCGAGCAAGCAAGTGCAGTGCGTGTTTTATTCGTTGGGAAAATAATAAAATATCTATCTTGTGTTCGATGGCTCATGCGCATGTATTGCGCTTTGCTCTGGTCTAAACAAGTGCGATCTTCAATAGTTTGCAGTAGTCATCAAGAAAGGATGTGCAGTGCGTGTGCTATTCGTCGCGAGTAAGTACAGAATGCTGCGCGTCGGTTCGGTCGTCCAAAACGCGATCATCCACAGTTTGCATATGCCGCCGGGCATGCATAGTGAATAGTGTTAATGATCGGTTCATAGACACGTCGAAAAATCTGGTATCGTTATACTTTGGTGGTCGAAAAGTAAATGAATGGATATGCGTTTGATCGTGTTCCTGCTCTGTGCGCAAGTAGTTAATTTGTTCTGCTTTATGCGGTCGAGTCATGATTGGTTAAAATCATTGTGTAAAAAGAATGGCACGGTCTTAACGCTTATCAGAGTGAATGCAGATCCAACGATACCTACCGACTAACTGATAATCCCTCCTGTGATTTTTGTGGAGACGCAGAGGTTAAAACGGTCTTCAAATAGCAAAAACCACAAACGGCGCCGTTATTGATCATTTGAACATTCAGTGACTCAAACTTGCACACTGAGGATGCTTGAACAATCCCAGCTAATCGATTCTATTCAGGATCAGCTTTTAATGTGAAGATGATTGTGATTGCAAAAATAGCATCTTTTGCGTTCCCTCGACATCAGTGGTGATGCTGAAAGTTCATTCCAAATGGTAGCATTTTAGCGAAAAATCATAGAGTGGTCGGACAGTAGCAGAACAATGTGCTATTTTTACACAAGGTTTATATTATATTAGTTATTATGTTATTAGTTAAGTTATTCGAAAGGCGCATTGAGGACCAAAAATTGCACATTGGATAAAATTCCTCTAAAATTATCACACACTTTTTAGTCTGTACCTTGTGAGTAAATTTCACGAATCGATGTCTGTCTATCGACGCTATCAAGTTTTCTGTACTTCATATGATTGTTTTTTGCACATTTTGAAAACAGCTCTCAAATCATCCAAAATGTGATCCTCATTATGCCTGAGCGCCACCGCCGTCAAAAATGAGTCGGCACGCCATGGGTTTCGTACATTTTGTTAAAGGAGCATTTTTCTAGTATGTGCATCCTATCGGAAATACATATTTTCAGTCAAGTTCATATTACATTTATCTACGTCCAAATATGCCGAAATTATTGGATGGCTACTCATAACTGTAACTAGTATTGAGCTGATTTTGATATACAAGTATACTCGGCAAACAGAAATGTTTTCTATCTTAGACTGCATCTCATTTCTCGATTTAACCACAAATTAAAAGTAACATTTGAATAATTTCCAAATAACGCTGCTCACACAAGATTACTTTTGACAGACATCAAATTGTTTTTGACAAATGTCTAATCGGGCTTATTGGAAAGCACCTGCGATTTATATGACCGGTCGATTTTGGATGTTCGAACTATCCCTTTGAAGTTTAAATGCAGCCTAAGAAATAAATTGTTTTTCAGGGATTGCTCCTAGAATCGCTCCATCGGGGGGACGGTGGGTCTGGGGGTGAGAATGGGTCATCGCTCTCACCGACAGCCTGGAGGTCGTAGAGCAAAATCGTTCAAAAGGGTCTCTTATATTTTAGTCTTCTTGCTTTCAGATACATTCAATCCATTCTACAAACATTCTAAGTAGTTGAAACAGTGATCCATTCTCACCCCCCATTTGATCCATTGTCATCCCCGACGACGGAACTTCAAGAAACTGCTATTAAAGTTTCTTGTGTTTCGGTCTGAAATTATTTCAGAACTTTTTTTTATCAATTGCTAAATTAGGAAACTCAAAAATAGTTTATTTTTTATTTTATTTTTAAACTACATTTGAAAATACTTTAACTTCTTGAATATCTCTTGGAGTTTCTTCAGAAACTATTTTAGTAATAATTCTTTTAATTGTATCTTCTGGAAGCCCAACGGGAAATCTACTCAAAGTTATTTCAAGAATTTATTTAAAAATATTTACAGTGAGTCAAACTAGGGAATCCTTTTGTAATTAAAACCTGAAAGTTTTTCAACAATTCTTCCAGTTTTTTTCGAGAATTTCTCCAGGAAATTAGGATTTATCAGCGATTCCACGGGAAAATAATAGAGTTGAAAAAAAAAGTTATCCAATTTTGCTCGAAATCGTTTAATATGTTCTTCATCGAAAATAATTAGACCCGTTTTTTTTTTATTAGGGTGACCATGTTTCATATAGGGTTACCAGAAAAATCACTATTTCTCGATTTTTTTTTATTTTTTGAAAATCATAACTTTTGAACCACTGGATCGATTTGCAAAGTTTTTTTTAAGGATAGAAAGCTTATTACTTCTAGTTCTTACTAAAATTTTTGGTTTGGTGTATTAGTGTACTCAAATTTGCAGAAATAGTCAAAATATTAGTTTTTCATGATTTTTGAAATGTTGGACCACAACGACTATATATTTTTATATTTTTTAAATGAAAATTCAAACATTTTTATATAACATATCAAAAAATTAGACATGTTCGTCGAGCCGTTTTTGAGTTACAGAAAATTTCAAGTTTTCTGCCCATACACACATGGAATGAACGTTATTCTCCATTATTTCAAATAGCTCAAATTAAATAAAAAGTGTGAAAATGTTATTCAAAAGTGTTTGTTTGGTCCCGTTTATTATAAGAATTTACGAACCGCAATAGGTGAAAATAATTCAATCGGAATAGTCTGGTGTTGTTCTTGATGATTTAATTTTCCAAAATCGGCAAAGCAGTATGTCGTTTTTCAAAAAGGTTCGTGGCGCCGCAGGAGATTTGCAGGACAGGACAGAAAGTATGGAAAAGCGGGCATCGAGCGGCTACCTTCTACCAAAGCTGTGGCACCACCAACGAGCTGGGAACCGGCATAATAGTGCTGGGTGAGATGTGCCAACGTGTGATTGGGTCCCGAGCAACACAAGTCAGACAGAAATGGTTGCAGCAACTTGTTTGTGACAAGATCTGGTCACATAACAGTTGCAGTAACCTATGTGAAACATGTGTGCTGCTAGGGATGGCATCCAATCAACGCAAGGATGTGCAAGCTGAATATAAATGGCCGTTTCTTCAACTATAGCATCATCAACGTGCACTGCCCACACGAAGAGAGACCCGACGACGAGAAAGAAGCGTTCTATGCACAGCTGGAGCAGACATACGATGGATGCCCACTGCGGGACGTCAAAATCGTCATCGGTGACATGAACGCTCAGGTAGGAAGGGATTAAATGTATAGACCGGTCATCGCACAGGATAGTCTGCACACCGTATCGAATGACAACGGCCAACGGTGCATAAACTTTGCGGAATGGTAGTCCGAAGCACCTTCTTTCCCCGCAAAAATATCCACAAGGCCACATGGAGATCACCTAACCAAGAAACGGAAAACCAAATCGACCACGTTCTAATCGACGGTAACATATTCTCCGACATTACAAACGTCCGCACTTACCGCAGTGCGAATATTGAATCCAACCATTACCTCGTTGCAGTATGCCTGCGCTCAAAACTCTAGCCGGTGTACAACACGCGTTGATCTCGAACGCCGCGGCTTAACATTGGGCGGCTACAAGACGGTAGACTAGCCCAAGACTACGCGTAGCAGCTGGAAGTGGCACTCCCAACGGAAGAGCAGCTAGGCGCAGCATCTCTTGAAGACGGCTGTAGAAATAATCGATCCGCCATTAGCAGCACCGCAACCGCTGCACTTGGCACAGTGCCCCCGGATCAGAGAGCGCCAGCAAGAAGATCGAGACCGTGAAGAGAAGGAGCAACTATATCGCGTCAATAACACACGAAAGTTCTATCAGAAGTTGAACCGTTCACGTAAGGGCCACGTCCCACAGCCTGATATGTGTAAGGACATAAACGGGAACCTTCTTACGAACGAGCGTGAGGTGATCCAAAGGTGGTGGCAGCAGGGATGGAATGCTCCTCAGAGCGTATCAGGAGAAGGAAAAAATGCTCACTGCTCTCGACACACGAATCTTTGCTCTTCTCTTTTGTACTTTTGCGTTTCTCTCTTTTTCGGGTAGCTCCGAAATATATTCATTTCTCAATGATAACTAAATGGTTTGACTGATGCTGGGTCATTAGGCCGAAAGTCATTAGGCCGAAGGCCATTAGGCCGAATGGTCATTAGGCCGAACGGTCATTAGGCCGAATGGCCATTAGACCGAATGAGAACTGGGGAGTGAGAAGTGAGTAGTGCGAAGTGAGGAAGAAGTAGAACGGAAGAAGGAAGAAAGAATAAGGAAGAAAGAAGAAAGAAGAAGGAAGAAGGAAGAAAGAAGAAGGAAGAAGGAAGAAAGAAGAAGGAAGAAGGAATAAGGAAGAAAGAAGAAAGAAGAAGGAAGAAAGAAGAATGAAGAAGGAAGAAAGAAGAAGGAAGAAGGAAGAAGGAAGAAAGAAGAAGGAAGAAGGAAGAAGGAAGAAGGAAGAAGGAAGAAGGAAGAAGGAAGAAGGAAGAAGGAAAATGAAAGAAGGAAGAAGGAAGAAGGAAGATGGAAGATGGAAGAAGGAAGAAGGAATAAGGAAAAAGGAAGAAGGAAGAAGGAAGAATGAAGAAGGAAGAAGGAAGAAGGAAGAATGAATAAGGAAGAAGGGAGAAGGGAGAAGGAAGAAAGAAAAAGGAAGAAGGAAGAAGGAAGAAGGAAGAAGGAAGAAGGAAGAAGGAAGAAGATAGAAGGAAGAAGAAAGAAGGAAGAAGGAAGTAGGAAGAAGATAGAAGGAAGAAGGAAGAACGAAGAAGGAAAAATTAATAAGGAAGAAGGAAGAAGGAAGAAAGAAGAAGGAAAAATTAAGAAGGAAGAAGGAAGAAGGAAGAAGAAAGAAGGAAGAAAGAAGAAGGAAGAAGGAAGATTAAACAGGAAGAAGGAAGAAAGAAGAAGGAAGAAGGAAGATTAAACAGGAAGAAAGAAGAAGGAAGAAGGAAGAAGGAAGATGGAAGAAGGAAGAAGGAAGTAGGAAAAAGGAAAAAGGAAAAAGGAAAGAAGGAAGAAGGAAGAAGGAAGAAGGAAGGAGGAAGAAGTAAGAAGGAAGAAAGAAGAAGGAAGAAGGAAGAAGGAAGAAGGAAGAAGGAAAAACGAAGAAGACAGATAGAAGAAGGAAGGTGCAAGAAGGAAGAAGGAAGGAGGCGTAAGGTGAAGAAAGAACTTCTCATTTTTCACTTTTTCTTTTTTTGCTAATTCGGCCTAATGGCCATTCGGCCTAATGACCGTTCGGCCTAATGACCATTCGGCCAAATGGCCTTCGGCCTAACGGCCTTCGGCCTGATGGCCTGACACCGGTTTGACTCAATGAGGTGAGGAAAAGTCGTCGAATAAATGTATGATAATTAGTTGGCTAATCTAACGGTATCAGTATTTATCGTGTTTGTTTAGAAAACAATTCAATCACTGTCATAATGCGTGCTTAGGACTGTTCCATTTAATTTTACACGTTGAAGACATTCCCTTAAAAGAGCTTAATAATTTTCATTCAAAATTGAAGCAGTCGAACAAATCTTGTAATAATCGGTCAAAACGGTAAACACGGAGCAACATTCGAAAGCAATAAAGCGAGCGTTTTGCATTAGACTTGAGTCGTTCTTGAGTACGGTATGGAGTATCCATAATGCAAAAACATTTCGATTTTCTTGTACCTCCTCGAACGATAATTCGCTTTCGAGATCCAATCGAAATCCGTAATGCCAAACATGTTCGATTCCATAGAATTTCGTGCTCCATCAGTTGATTGAAAAACTCAATGTCTCTGGTTTTTTTTCATCTCCAGGGATTTTGTACTCAGGAGTTTTGAGGACTTAACCCTTCAGGAATTATGGAGGTTTCTTCCTCTAAGAATTCTAGATAACCTCAGTCTAATCCTGTGGCCCAGCCCAAATGGTCTTGTTAAATTCTCTATAGAGAACTCTGGTGAATTTTCCTTTTTATATTATGAGAAGGAGAAATTCTGGGAAATTTCTTTTCCATGCTTCTAAAGTACCTATTCCTTCTGCCGAATTTCTTTCAATAAAATTCTTGTTCAAGAATTCAAGGAAGCTTCTTCCGGCAGAGTTTTGAGAAATGGATGAGACATTTCTCAGAGTTTCTGGATGAAATATTCCATAGAGTTCCACAATTATTAACCTTGAGATTTCTAAGTTTATTCATCAGTTTTGTATTCTTTTGTTATAAGACTAGCACGATAATGCTCAGGTGCATTAAGAAGTACGAAAACTTTCAAACACCGTCAAATAAATTGAACCCACTAACCCTCAGCATGATCTTGCTTTGTAGCCACGCATTTTACTACCAGACTAAGGAAGGCATAATGTAACCTTTTGGCTGAGCATTTTCACTAGGCCTAACACACGACTTTCTGCTGACCATTGAAGGAATCCGTGGACAATATACCTACAACAAGTAAATTTAATTTCTGAATAAATGTATGGGTAGACGTTAATGGAAATTTCTCATGGTAGTCCTGACGGAAACTAATGAGGGATTCTGGTTCCTGGAGCTTCCGGAAAATTATTTTAGCAATGCTGGAAGAAATCCGCATAGGAGTTCTGCAGAATTCAATTATCAAGAACTTGCAATAAAGTTATCCATAATTTTTGAAGGAATGCTTTAGAAATTCTGGAGGAACTTTCGGAGTTTTGCAGAATTTCCCAAACAAATCTTCAGAGTTCCCAGAGTAGTCAGTCTTCCCAAATTCATGTAGGATCTCCGGATAATTTAATAACTCGTTATTTGCGAGAGAATCACTTGGAAAGAAATAAAATGTTGAGATAATGTTGTTTTACGGTTCCAGATTAGAACTAAGTCATCTTAATAAGCAATATTATTAAAAGAAACATCAAAAGGTATCATTGTTCATTGAAAATTTTTAACTTTTTTAAACGCACACTTTCTCGACACATTACAGAGTGAAAATTGACTCTGTAGAGTCTGTACACCGTACTGTACTGTGTACTGAACCCCCTCACAAAGAAAGAAAGAAAAACTAGAGCTCCCTCTACTCCACGGCAGACTACTGACTGATTTTTTGAGATCCAGATAAAGCCAAATATTTGTTTTATGCTTATTGCCATAAGAGCACGATAATTGCAAACATAAAAAGGGGGGTGCTTTAGGAAATGCTTGAGGGATAATTTTGATCCGTGCCGATGCACGCCGCCGCCGAGAATGACCGCGGCGCCTGAGCTGCTGCCTCGTTAGAAAATAACACGGACGCCGCCGCCGGTTCAAAGTAGATCGGCACACAGGTCCATTCAGTACAACTTTGTTGTACGGGAAAGGCAAAACATGATATGTTTATTGTCAAACAAAATTACACAAATGTTTTCAGGAGGGTTCTCCCTTCGTATGAAACCTGTAGCACTCGGATCGGTCAAGTTTCTCCGTATGAAAAGTGTGATTTAGAAGTGCACATACTAGGTACACACACAGTCACAAAATGTGTTTTGGAGTGAAATTAGTGCTTCCTGGTACAACCTTGTTAGACGAGAAAGATAAAAATAAACATAAAACCTTTCTTTCGAAGAACAAACAAGACATGCAACCTGACCTTCCTATATTGGCTACCGAGAAACTGCTTTCGTTACTTTATGTTTGCCAGTTGTGATATGATATGTCACTCACTTCACATTCCAGAAACAACCCGATAGAGGACCCTGAATTTATTTTCATCACCAGGAAAAAAAAACATTCCACCAACTACGTCACATTCCACCTCACTGCTCGTTAAAAATCCAAAACCCAAACCTCGAAAGATGGCCGACCCCTGTCTGACAAACAACCATCGGATACGCATCAAGTCACGGCGCGCACTCATGTAACTTTTGGGACGAAAGGCTCTCCATTTGCCACTTGTTGTTTCTTGCAAACCATCCGACACTCGTGCGCCATCCGCGTGCCTACAAGTTCTTAGAAACCACCGCACCGGGTAGGTACGATAACGACGATGCGATGGCGGGTTCAGCCAAGCATTTCGATGTGGTTCGTTGCTCGTATTAGAAATCGCAACTTCAAAACCCCAGTTCGACTGAAGTGATCCGTTCCTCCCCCACCCACATCCGAAGCGGTTCGATATTCTTGGAAGTGTCTCGAACGTTCTGCGCGGCTCGTTTGAAGTAATAACTATAACTGTAAATAATGACGGGCTTTCGCTCTCTTGGAGGAGCTTTTGATGTTATATCCTCCTTGGCCTCTGACCCTGACCCACCCCAACCGAACCCTGCCGATAGGGTTACATGCACAGAGAGTGAATGAAAAGCTTTATAATTGAAAGCATAACAAGATCCCGTGGTATGGTGGGGCTGCCAGTTCTTCTGCCTAACAAGCGCAAATCTGAATGAAACGGACGGAAATCTTGTGATGACGATGATGATGGAAGGCACAAGTGGCGACGTGGCAAAGAACCAGCAGAAACACTGGAAAACAGGGCATCTTCAAACGGAACAACCGAACCAAGACGAGTATCATTAGAGCTGCATTGTTTCTGGCGATTCGTTGCTGGAGGAAGCAACACCCCCACCGGAAGGAGAGCGTGTCACATTGTGCACTGCTAATTTTTCACAAAGCTTCGATATCCATTATCCACAGCAATTATCTGTGTTAGCTACCGAGCAGGAAAATTCCGTTGATTCCAAAATCTACGGAAATGGAAATATGCTGTGTCATATAGTGCAATTAGGATACCGGAGAAAAATATCGGAAAACAACGATTTAAAGAATAATTTCAAATTATTGGCAATTATTTCATTTATTGAAAGCATACATGACATCAATAAATCCTCATAAGTATTAACGGAAACAGGATTAGCCACTTGCTTGCTGTTATTTTCCATTCGATATTTTGAGCTTCGTTAATCAGTTTCAAATATATTTTAAACATTTTATGGGGAAGAATCCTGATTTATTTACCTTTTAGTGTCTGACATTGAAATATTCATTTATTTCAATACCGTTTTCAATTTGTAGCTAATTGTTTGTCTAAATCCTGTTTAAAAAAAGCTTATTTTCTGATGTTGGAATAAAAAAAACAACACACTAGATTAGACTATTCAGCATGAGTTATATTAGTCGTAATGGGTACAGTGGTCACGGATTCATAGCATTTGGCGATTTCAGAGTTGATAATGTGTATCATTGAACAATCTACAGGTTGAAACATCGATGTTGCGCGTTATGGCGCCTACAATAAACATCCTTTGAAACATCACTCTCCAGTCTGCCAATGGTTGTACGTCAACTTACTTATGGATCATGTACACCTCCGGTGGTGCAAAGGGCCGACTTGAAAGATCTCCATCCTGAGCGTTGCCCGGCTATCGCTTTAACCTGTTGCCAGGTTAGATTTCGGTCGACTTATTTTATTTCTTTATTGAGGCTTCGCCGCCATGAGCCTCTGGGTCTGCCTCTGCTGCGATGTCCCGCTGGCTTCCAGTCTAATGCTTGTTTACAGATTTCGTTTCCGCCCCTACGTAGGGCGTGACCGACCCAGCTCCACTTCCGATCTCGAATTTCTGTTTCTTTCGGCCTCTGGTGACAACGACGATGGAGCTCGTTGTTTGAGATCCAGTTGTGAGGCCACCAGGCCCGAATTATATACCGCAGGCATCTGTTAATGAACACCTGCAGCCGAGTGTTCTCCACTGATGCACACCATGTTTCGCTAGCGTAAAACAGCACAGATTTCACGTTAGAGTTGAAAATTCGTATTTTGGTGCGTTCACTTATCTGCCTGTTTTTCCAGATATTTCTTAAACTCGCAAAGGCAGCCCTTGCTTTCTTTATCCGTGCGCCTATGTCGATCTTGGTACCGCCGTCTGACGCCATTTGGCTACCAAGATATTGGAAGCTTTCAACATTCTCCACTGGTTGCCCGGCTACTGTGAAACTGGAAGGAGTCACCGTGTTTACATCCAACGATTTGGTTTTGTTGATGTTGATGACTAAGCCTGCCGAGGAGGAGCGCTCGGCAAGGTCGTTGAGCTTACTCTGCATATCAGAGCGCCGTTGCACGAGGAGTGCAACATCATCCGCCAATTCGAAGTCATTTAGGTGCTCCATGGTTATAGGCTGCCCTGCCATAACAGCCCGCGATTTGGTTCACGGTCAAACGCATCTACCAGAATCTCGTCGATTACGATGAGGAACAGTAACGGTGATAGAATACATCCTTGCCTCACACCAGCTACGACCCGGATAGGGTCGGACAAGACCCCATTGTGCAGCACTCTACACGAGAAGGCCTCGTACTGTGCCTCGATGAGGCCGATGATTTTCTCAGGAACCCCCTTGCGTCTCAGGGCGCCCCACATATATTCGTGATTGAGACGGTCGAAAGCTTTTTCGTAGTCAATGAATACCAAGTAAAGGGACTCTTGGAATTCGTTGACCTGCTCCAGAATGATGCGGAGCGTGACAATATGGTCCACACAGGATCTTCCGGCACGGAATCCGGCATGCTGCCGCCGGAGAGTCGCATCGATCTTCTCCTGAATCCGGGCTAGGATAATTTTGCATAGAACTTTGAGAACGGTACACAGCAACATAATGCCTCGCAAGTTATCGCATACAGTCAGGTCACCCTTTTTGGGCACCTTCACTAAGATACCTTGCATCCAGTCGACCGGGAAAGTTGCGGTGTCCCAGATATTACGAAATAAACGATGCAGTAGTTGAGCGGATGTTATGGGGTCAGCTTTGAGCATCTCGGCTGATATGCGGTCGACCCCTGGGGCTTTATTCGATTTCATGCTTTGGATGGCTGTTTGAATCTCTAGCAGTGATGGAGTTTCGGTATTGACGCGTGTTATACGTCGGATCCTAGGCAGATCATGCCGAGGTGGTGATGGCCTGGCTGGCACTTGAAAAAGTTGTTCGAAGTGCTCGAACCAGCGTTTCAGCTGGTCAGTTGGGTCGGTCAATAACTGATCATTCGCGTCTTTCACAGGCATCGTTGCATTCATCTTCGCCCCGCTTAAGCGTCGTGAGATATCGTACTTCCTTCTCAAGAGCCGAGTATCGTTGACGGGCTAAGACTTTGGCTCCTCTGGTTTTCGATCGCTCTATCGCGGCTTTGGCTTCTCCTCGCTCATCTATCTTTCTCCAGGTCTCATCGGTAATCCATTGTTTTCTCTGGGTGTGTAGTTCGCCCAGATTGTTCTCGCTGGTGGTGATGAAGGCATTCTTGATGGCGGTCCATTGGTCTTCCACGCTGCCACCTTCCGAAATATCTGCAGCACGCGTCTCCAGTTCTTCAACGAAGGACCGTTTCACCGTGGCATCTTCCAGTCGGCGTGTGTTGAATCGTCGTCCAACTTTTTCCTCCTGCCGACGAATCCGCGCAATGCGCAGGCGTATTTTGTCGATGAGGAGGTGATGATCAGACGCGATATCGGCACTACGTTTATTCCGTACATCAAGAAGGCTCCGTTTCCATTTTCGGCTGATGCAGATGTGGTCGATTTGATTTTCTGTAAAGCCGTCACGGGAGACCCACGTGACCTTGTGAACCGGTCGATGAGGGAAAAGCGATCCCCGATCACCATGTCGTTATTACCACAAAATTCTGCGAACAGCTCTCCGTTTTCGCTCATTTCTCCGAGACCATGGCGTCCCATAATGCGCTCATGGTTCGAGTTGTCGGATCCGATCTTCGCATTGAAGTCGCCCAAACAGATCTTGATATCACCCTTCGGAATTCTATCTACGATGGCATTGAGTTGACTGTAGAAGTTCTCTTTGTCTTGCAGATCGGCAGCATCGGTTGGCGCATAACATTGGATTATAGTAAGGTTTCGGACCCGTGTTCTAAATCTGGCAACGATTATCCTTTCACTTATAGGTTCCCACTTCATAAGCGCAGAGTGTGCCTGAGCGCTTAGTAGGAAGCCAACTCCGCGATGCCGGGGAGCGTGTTCAACTCGTAAACCAGAGTATAGCAGAACTTGTCCCGACGGCGTTCTGTGTTCTCCAAAGTTTGACCAACGGACTTCACTCAGTCCCAGGATCTCAAGCTTCATGCGGCGTGCCTCATTGGCAAGTTGTGCCAATTTACCCTGCTAGGCTAGGGTTAAAACGTTCCATGTTCCTATTCGTGTCCGTTGTTTCGCGTTAAGAGTCGTCGCCGTAAAATCAGTCCGTATTCTTTCATTATCGGATTCTCGAACAAATTGATGTTTCGGGAACAGTAGGTTGTTGGCCCAAGGTTCCCTATCCACCGGGATGGGGCTGCCATCTTAGGTATAGCTTCCGGGGAATAGCATTTCATACTCAGCCGCTGGATGCCAGAACAGACGCTGTTGGAGCCGCACTTCCTTGGTGAAATTTCAATTTTCAAATTTGTTTAAAGTTCCACCCAACACCAGGAATAGGCTAGTGCGCTTTGAGCGGCACACGGTCGCTTTGATAGGGCCTGCCTGGGGACACATGCAGCTTTTTATAGAAGAGCTCAACAGAGCCCACTGTCGAACCCCACCACAAACTAGGCAGACCCCACAGGACGCACCCTCTCACTCTAGCTGATGTCAGAAGGACAACAGTGCCCAGACTGCACTACCAGCTAAGTACGCAACCCTTAGCTGGCGGTCAATTGTCATCGGAAGACCCGTGGAAGCGTGAGTATTGGAACTTATGAGGACCAGAGCTATGTTAGGCGCCCCTTCCCGGATGTCAACTCACCATTTCGCAGCACAGTTGTACGTCAAACAAACCATAATAACCATTTTGACATGTAGGCTGTGTCGTGTCTCGGTATGCGGAGTAGAGCGTACTCGAGTTGTGTAAGAACCAAAGCACATCATCGAACTGTGCTGTGGTACCCCGTAAGAACCTGTACATTGCGTTTGACTTAGCGATGATAAAACGAACGATCCCAAGATATTTGATCGATGTAACCCTCAGAAGCTCAGCGTGTCTAAGACAATAGTCTTAGGTAACATAAGATTGGCTATGAGTGAATGCTACTTATTTGCTTTTAGTTACTCGCATTCATCCGGATGCAATTGATCTTACACCAACTTGAAATATATTCAATGGCAGTTGGCGATTTTATTATACGGAAAATTCTCAGATCCTCCGCATAATGCACTTTTCTGTAGTTATCACACAGGTCGTTAACAATAAGAATAATGTTGAGCACGCTTAGATGATTGCTCTGATGTACCGCGGAGAATGTAATGCGCATCGGATTTGTTGCCATATACCTTGACGAAGCTGAAGTACGAAGTAAAAAGTCGAAATAAAAGGCATCTACCTGGCTACGGTTCTTCAATTCGTCTAGCACTGTATGAGTAAACGCTATTAGGTTGTATGTTGTGAAACGCTTTTTCATGAATCCATGTTGGTATTCAGAGATGATGGATTACACTAGAGATGGGCAAAACAGCTCATTGCAGTGAGCGGATCTGATCCGTTCAGCTCATTGAAAAGAGTCAGCTCTTTGGATCAGCTCTTCAGTTCTTTAATGCTACATATATTAAAACATAATTGTTAATATTATTTTATTCATTCAATCATCATTCATCTATTTACCTCACTTTGAAATTTTTTAAATGTTAAGCTACAGTGAGGTAATAATTTCTATTGAAAAACCGACCATTTTAAACTAATAAAATTTATTACGCTTTTTCTGACCGTCTAGTTTTGAAGTCTAGGAGTTCATTTAGAACCATCACATTTATTTCTATACAAAAATTTACTCAACATTATTTTCTATTCATAATTCTAAGTTACATTTTGTTGATAACGTTTCTTAAATCGTTAATTTGAATAATTCAGTCCCTAGTCTCTGATATGTATATGAACCATATCACGTGTCATAAGTTTTCTCTTCATACTGGGTGCAGTAAATCAATGCCTTGTTTGCGCGCGTTTCTAACCCTTCTAACCATGCGTAGTTGACATTTTCATACAAGCGAGCCCATTCATCTATATTGGTTCCCGAAATGCGAGAGAAATAAAAACAAGAGAGTAAAAAAATACAGAGCACGGTGCTACAAACAAACCGAGTGCACATGTAGCAGTATGCAGGCTGGAAAACCCGTCGCAAGTAAAAGATCCGCTCCATGCAAGACACAGCTCCCAGTCCGGTTCGTTTGTACCACACGGTTCGCTCGCTAGAATCGGTCGCGACTGATCCGGATCGAGATCCGTGTCGCACGGATCTGAGCTGGTGGCGCAGCTCTCGCTTCCATGTCACAGCAATTTCGAGCTGGACGACAACATGAGCGGAACTGAGAGTTGTTCGGATCTTCGGATCTTTTGCTTGGTACGGTTCGTTCGCTACCGCACTACTAGGTATCTTTTGTGTGTCCGTTCGTAGCGCCGATTATTTGGGTATGGGTTAAGAAATAGACGGCAAGCTAGATTGTTTTTGCTTGTGTATTTCTTGTTTCTCTCTGCAGCAGAAATGATTTCTGTTGCTTGGCTGCTTGAGATGCAAATAATAATAAACGATATGCACGTGCGCGGTACTGGACTGGAATGCTCATACAAGCTCGCTTATGTTGTGTACCGCGAGCGTGGTATTTTCGTTTGTGCTGTACAATATACAACAGCGCGCGTACTCGAGTGCGTACGCTCGAGGGAGTTTCTCTAGGCGCGTGTTTGACAATGATTTCATCAATTTAAAGTGAGCTGCTGAGCTGGGCTTCTTTAAAAAAGATCCATGGCTCATCAGCTCAAAGTAAGGAAGCGAATCTTTGGAACAGCTCCTGAGCGGAGCGCCCATCTCTAGATTACACTGCTGGGGACATCACGACGTGCAGAAGACTTCCAAAAACTTTAGCGAAGCAGTTCAAGATCGATATCGGCCGGTAGTGCTCTACGCTACGTATGTATATCTCGGTAACAGAATCATCGATTGAAGCATGATTCATAACCTGATTCCAGTCTGGGGCAGCATACGAGCATTGATGAATTGGTAATCACTTCTTTTGAAGACGAAATCAGCTTTAGATTTTGGCACGGTTTGAAAATTAAAAAAAATTAAATTTCAAAATTTAAAAATTTAAAAATTTAAAAATTTAAAAATTTAAAATTTAAAATTTAAAAATTTAAAATTTAAAAATTTAAAATTTAAAATTTAAAATTTAAAAATTTAAAAATTTAAAATTTAAAATTTAAAAATTTAAAATTTAAAATTTAAAAATTTAAAATTTAAAAATTTAAAATTTAAAATTTAAAAATTTAAAATTTAAAATTTAAAATTTAAAATTTAAAATTTAAAATTTAAAAATTTAAAATTTAAAATTTAAAATTTAAAATTTAAAATTTAAAATTTAAAAATTTAAAATTTAAAATTTAAAATTTAAAATTTAAAAATTTAAAATTTAAAATTTGAAAATTTGAAAATTTAAAATTTAAAATTTAAAATTTAAAATTTAAAATTTAAAATTTAAAATTTAAAATTTAAAAATTTAAAATTTAAAATTTAAAATTTAAAATTTAAAAATTTAAAATTTAAAATTTAAAATTTAAAATTTAAAATTTAAAATTTAAAAATTTAAAATTTAAAATTTAAAATTTAAAATTTAAAAATTTAAAATTTAAAATTTAAAATTTAAAAATTTAAAATTTGAAAATTTAAAATTTAAAATTTTAAAATTTAAAAATTTAAAATTTGAAAATTTAAAAATTTAAAAATTTAAAAAATTTAAAAATTTAAAAATTTAAAAATTTAGAAATTTAAAAGTTTAACCGCAAAATTTAAAAATTTAAATATTAAAAAAAAAAATTATAAATTATAAAAAAATAATATATAAAAATTTAATTAATATTTAAAAATTAAAAATTTAAAACCTTAAAAACTTAAAAATTTGTAAATTTTAAAATTTTAAAATTTTAAAATTTTAAAATTAAAACTTTAAAGATTTAAAAATTTAAAAATTAGAACTTTAAAGATTTAAAAATTTAAAAATTCAAAAATTTAAAAATTTGAATTTTTAATTTTTTTAAATTTTAAAAAAATTAAAAATTTAAAAAGTTAAAAATTTAAAAATTTAAAAATTTAAAAATTAAATAATTTAGAAATTTTATAATTTTAAAATTTCAAAATTTCAAAATTTCAAAATTCAAAAATAAAGAATAAATTAAAAATTTAAAATTTAAATATGGTGGTTTCTGGAACAACTTGCCAAACCTAGAACTGTTGACGAATAACAGTTTATGGACAATTGCCCTCCAAGAGGACAACCGTGTTTCCTCCGCTGCTCTGGATCGGTCCCTTGGAGTGGAATACAAGTGGATGTGTAAAGTAGGTTCAAATATCCGGCACTCTGTTGCGGGAGATCCCCTTCGATATCCTTCAGACTGGCTCCTAGTCGTAAGAGTCCGACTCCGAGGAAGCATTCCCATCAGCGTAGTGAATGTTTACCTCCCCTGCGGATCAATCTCTGGCATTAAGCAAAAGGTGAGTACAGTGTCAACCCGATTTTGTCAATCCCCGATTTTATCACCTTTTCGACCCGATTTTATCACGTTTTCGACCCGATTTTGTCACCCCAAAACATTTTGAAAATTTCAGTCGTTCTTTTAATTTCCGCAAATAATACCGCAAACAACATTGATTTTCATGAAATAACTTTCACCGCCTGTAGTTTATAATAAATGACTTCTGGGTACCTGTGAAGAATTCGGTAAGCATTTTCGACAAGAAATAATGAGTACCGTTCACGCATTTTGCCTTTCCAAGGCATAAAATGATTCAAATTTGTGAAATGAATTGAAAAATTGAAAATATTTTTTTCCGATTTTGTCACATACAAGAGTATCTCTTCCAGCGACACCACTGATTACCGGCCTATCTCGCTGACCTGATGTGTATCAAAGGTCGTACACCGTAGGGTGCGTGAAAAACTTGAAACTGACGGAAGATTTGGCTTCTGCCAGCACGCCTATCGCTCGCATTACGGGGCCTGCTTGTATTTCGCTAGATTAGGAGACGTACTCCAAAGTGCCTTCGACCAAGGAAAACTCGATGGATATCTCGAAGACGTTCAACCGCAGTTGGACCCCACTAATGCTGAAACAGCTAGTGGACTGGGGTTTCACCGGAAACATTTTATCTATTGTTCACAACTTTCTCTTCCGCCGGTCCTTCTGGATCCTTATCGGCAACTCCGCCTCCGGGACATACCAAGAGGAAACAGGAGTCCCGCAGGGGCCTGTTCTGGCGATGACCCTGTTTCTTGTTGCAATGAACGGGGTCTTCAATGGGCTATCAAAAAAACAACGTCTTTGTCTAAGCGAACGACATCCTGCTGTGGTCGACATTCCGGCACGAACGCGTATCTGAACCCTAGCAACGTATAGTGCGGTCCATCGGTGTGCCTCGTTGGTCGGTTTTCCATGGGCATGTTTGCAACGGGCGACATCGTCTCTCCGCCTCCAGTCTCAAGATTAATGGGCAGCCGATCCCAAACCGGAAACTTGTCAAGGTCCTCGGAGAATCCATAGAACGAAGACTGTCTTTTGTCCCTCTGATCCTTGCGAGCAAAACCGGCTGCAAATCGAGGATTAACTTTGTTAAAACCTTATCAAGGCCGCATAGGACAAACAACAGGACCACTCGGTATCAGACAGCAGACTGCTTTACGGGCTGGAGCTGACTTGTATAGCACGTCGGGAGCTTGTCAGCATACTTTCCCCAGTTTTCAAGCAGTACCTCAGCATAGTCTCCGGACTTCATCCCTCTACACTAGGGTGCCAATGAAAATGATATTTTTGAATTTCAACAAAAGACATTGCCCACAAGTTTCATTACCCCAAAATATGACCCCATGCAAAATTTGAGCTCCATCGGACATGACTTAGGGGTGCCTAAAATTCATAAAATTTTTGAAATTTTTACCCATTAAAATTATCCCAGAAAGGAAAAGTCGAAAATCGAATTTTTGTTTTTGATTCCAAATGACTTAAAAATGCATGAATCGTCGAGATCTAATGTCACTTAAAAAAAATTGTTTTGAAAAATATCGATTTTTCTCTTAGAACATTTTTGGGACTTTTTTCATCGAATTTTAACACCGGTCGATGCTCAAACGTCCGGGCAGCAGGGACTATGTCCAAGGGCTTGACGATCCCTCCCCAGGCCATCTGCGAGTTGTGGGGCTTGCCTAGGATGTGGTGGGGTTTGACAGTGGGCCCTGTTAAACCTCTATAAAAAGCTGCATGTATCCGCAAGTAGGCTCCACCAAAGCGACAGTGTGCCGCTCAAAGCGCACAAGCCCAAGTCCTGGTGTTAGGTGGGACGCTAAACAGCCCTGACACGACGGCCCTCCGACGAGACAGGAGGTTTGCGCAGGCCCAATAAGCCGCCTAGAAAACCAATCATTACGAACAATATAAGAGATAATGCGACTCGATATAATCGGCAAAGACCTAGGCGACGAATACAGGATCACGATTGGAAGCTTGGAACATGGAATTGCAAGTCGCTAGGTTTCGCAGGTTGCGACAGGATAATCTACGATGAATTACATCCCCGCAACTTCGACGTCGTGGCGCTGCAGGAGATTTGCTGGACAGGACAGAAAGTGTGGAAAAGCGGGCATCGAGCGGCTACCTTCTACCAAAGCTGTGGCACCACCAACGAGCTGGGAACCGGCTTCATAGTGCTGGGTAAGATGCGCCAACGCGTGATTGGGTGGCAGCCAATCAACGCAAGGATGTGCAAGCTGAGGATTAAAGGCCGTTTCTTCAACTATAGCATCATCAACGTGCACTGCCCACACGAAGGGAGACCCGACGACGAGAAAGAAGCGTTCTACGCACAGCTGGAGCAGACATACGATGGATGCCCACTGCGGGACGTTAAAATCGTCATCGGTGACATGAACGCACAGGTAGGAAGGGAGGAAATGTATAGACCGGTCATCGGACCGGATAGTCTGCACACCGTATCGAATGACAACGGCCAACGATGCATAAACTTCGCAGCCTCCCGCGGAATGGTAGTCCGAAGCACCTTCTTTCCCCGCAAAAATATCCACAAGGCCACATGGAGATCACCTAACCAAGAAACGGAAAACCAAATCGATCACGTTCTAATCGACGGTAAATTCTTCTCCGACATCACGAATGTCCGCACTTACCGCAGTGCGAATATTGAATCCGACCACTACCTCGTTGCAGTATGCCTGCGCTCAAAACTCTCGACGATGTACAACACGCGTCGAAGTCGGACGCCGCGGCTTAACATTGGGCGGCTACAAGATGGTAGACTAGCCCAAGAATACGCGCAGCAGGTGGAAGTGGCACTTCCAACGGAAGAGCAGCTAGGCGCAGCGTCTCTTGAAGATGGCTGGAGAGATATTCGATCCGCCATTGGTAGCACCGCAACCGCTGCACTAGGCACGGTGCCCCCGGATCAGAAAAACGACTGGTATGACGGCGAATGTGAGCAGTTAGTGGAAGAGAAGAATGCAGCATGGGCGAGATTGCTGCAACACCGCACGAGGGCGAACGAGGCACGATATAAACAGGCGCGGAACAGACAAAACTCGATTTTCCGGAGGAAAAAGCGCCAGCAGGAAGATCGAGACCGTGAAGAAACGGAGCAACTGTACCGCGCTAATAACACACGAAAGTTCTATGAGAAGTTAAACCGTTCACGTTAGGGCCACGTGCCACAGCCTGATATGTGTAAGGACATAAACGAGAATCTTCTTACGAACGAGTGTGAGGTGATCCAAAGGGGGCGGCAGCACTACGAAGAATGGCGATGTGGCAGACGAAGATAGTGGTATGGTGATGGACCTGGGAGAACGCGCGCAGGACATAATTCTACCGGCTCCGGATCTCCAGGAAATCCAGGAGGAGATTGGCCGGCTGAAGAACAGCAAAGCCCCTGGGGTTGACCAACTACCAGGAGAGCTATTTAAACACGGTGGTGAGGCACTGGCTAGAGCGCTGCACTGGGTCATTACCAAGATTTGGGAGGAGGAAGTTTTGCCGCAGGAGTGGATGGAAGGTGTCGTGTGTCCCATCTACAAAAAGGGCGATAAGCTGGATTGTAGCAACTACCGCGCAATCACATTGCTGAACGCCGCCTACAAGGTACTCTCCCAAATTTTATGCCGTCGACTAGCACCAACTGCAAGGGAGTTCGTGGGGCAGTACCAGGCGGGTTTTATGGGCGAACGCTCCACCACGGACCAGGCGTTCGCCATTCGCCAAGTACTGCAGAAATGCCGCGAATACAACGTGCCCACACATCATCTATTCATCGACTTCAAAGCCGCATATGATACAATCGATCGGGACCAGCTATGGCAGCTAATGCACGAACACGGTTTTCCGGATAAACTGACACGATTGATCAAAGCGACGATGGATCGGGTGATGTGCGTAGTTCGAGTTTCAGGGGCATTCTCGAGTCCCTTCGAAACCCGCAGAGGGTTACGGCAAGGTGATGGTCTTTCGTGTTTGCTATTCAACATCGCTTTGGAAGAGGTAATACGAAGAGCAGGGATTAACACGAGTGGTACGATTTTCAATAAGTCCGTCCAGCTATTTGGTTTCGCCGACGACATAGATATTATGGCACGTAACTTTGAGAAGATGGAGGAAGCCTACATCAGACTGAAGAGGGAAGCTAAGCGGATCGGACTAGTCATCAACACGTCGAAGACGAAGTACATGATAGGCAGAGGTTCAAGAGAAGACAATGTGAGCCACCCACCGCGAGTTTGCATCGGTGGTGACGAAATCGAGGTGGTAGAAGAATTTGTGTACTTGGGCTCACTGGTGACTGCTGAAAATGACACCAGCAGAGAAATTCGGAGACGCATAGTGACTGGAAATCGTACGTACTTTGGACTCCGCAAGACGCTCCGATCGAATAGAGTTCGCCGCCGTACCAAACTGACAATCTACAAAACGCTAATTAGACCGGTAGTCCTCTACGGACACGAGACCTGGACGATGCTCGTGGAGGACCAACGCGCACTTGGAGTTTTCGAAAGGAAAGTGCTGCGTACCATCTATGGTGGGGTGCAGATGACGGACGGTACGTGGAGGAGGCGAATGAACCACGAATTGCATCAGCTTTTGGGAGAACCATCCATCGTTCACACCGCGAAAATCGGACGACTGCGATGGGCCGGGCACGTAGCCAGAATGTCGGACAATAACCCGGTGAAAATGGTTCTCGACAACGATCCGACGGGCACAAGAAGGCGAGGTGCGCAGCGGGCAAGGTGGATCGATCAGGTGGAAGATGACTTGCGGACCCTCCGTAGATTGCGTGGTTGGCGACGTGTAGCCATGGACCGAGCCGAATGGAGAAGACTGTTATATACCGCACAGGTCACTTCGGCCTTAGTCTGAATAAATAATACGATGCTCAAACGTTTTCGTAGCCAAAATTATTCCCCTATGCAAAATTTCAGCTCAATCGGACATAATTTAGCGGTGTTAAAATTCGATGAAGTCCCAAAAATGTTCCAAGGAAAAAAACGATTAAAAAAAAAAATTTGCTGTAATATCAGATCTCGACGTTTCATGCATTTTTAAGTAATTTGGCATCAAAAACAAAAATTCGATTTTCAACTTTTCCTTTCGTCCCCGCTTGAGAAAATTTTTATGGGTAAAAATTTCAAATTTTCAATGAATTTTAGGCACCCCTAAATTATGTCCTCAAATTGAGCTAAAATTTTGCATGGGGTCATATTTTGGGGTAATGAAACTTGTGAGCAATGTCAACAACACAGAAGCTCTACGTAGATCAGTCGCCGAACTGCTAAACACCGAGTATAGGAATCACGAGCACCGCTATACTAATGGTTCCCTTTTGAGACAAGGAGTCGGCTTATGCGTTACTGGGAACAACCTGCAGCGTCTTCTTAGCGGAGACCGCAGCTCTGTTTATTGTCGCTCTGTGGACACTCTTGCTGGAGTGTCGGGATCCAAGGCCGGCGTTTCACGACATCGGTTCCCATGCTGACTTTAAAGCCTGGATCAAAAAGATTGTCAGCCAGGATTGGGAGATCCAGGACCACGCAGCTACGGAAGGTCATAAAATCCACCCGATTCTCACATAATTTCGGCGGAAGGCCCTTTTGATCGTTTGATCTGCGAAGAAGAAAACTCAGTAGAACATGTGATCCGCCGTTGTCCAAAGTTTGACATTCTTCCATCCAGCTACGGGATTTCGACGAATATACGAGATGCCCTGGCTGACGATACCGCAAGTCTATCAGCCCTAATCTGCTTCCTCAAAGATGGAGGGCTGTACTACCAGATGTAGATTCAGCTTGGGCCTCCCGGGTGTAAGTCCCACCCAAGCCACGGAGGTATGCGGGCCTCCCTGGATATTCCAGGTTGTAAGTACTCTCCCCCCCCCAGTAACCAGGCTGCTCGGATACCCCAACCCGGAACATAGTTCTCTGCTCCTGAATCATCAAATCAACTTGGTCAGCTCTCGTGAGGGGTTATCCTCACCGACTACGCAAACATCGTTTCCTTATATTGACATCAACCGACCAACTCCGATTTGTCGCGATCTGAATATCGTCTTCGCCTAAATGACGTTCAGATCGGTTTTTTGCAAAAACCCTTCGCTCCGAATATTTTTTTGTAAACATTCTTCGCTCTGAAAATTTTTCATCTTGGTTTCCATTTTTGATCGGTTTTAGGGATCGATGTTATGCGCTAAGTTTGCGCTGTCTGACTGCAGTGATTAAACTTCGGAGAACAGCACGTTTCAATCATTGGATTCCTGGATAACCGATCAGCCACAGACGGCCACCCGGCCGAAGTTTGTCGATGAGGACTCCCCACCATGGAAGACAACCGTGATCTATTTCTTTGTCCCGCTTTTTCGTCCAATTTTTACCTTTAAACAAGTTTTAATGTATTTTTTTCAAGTGTGTAGTTTTAATTTGCTTTGTTAATTGTTCTGTACTGTATTTTTTCCCATTGACTTGTGGAAGGTCCCTAGGTTGGACCTGAGGGTCGCTGCTTCCAGTCCCTTTCCCTACCAGTTGCTCCCTTAGCACTGACGATACCAACAAGTGAAGAACTGAATATTCATTTCAAAATTCACAGAAATAAGGAAAAAAAATCAGTGCGTCGTAGGAGAAGGGCCGTTTGGTCGAAATTTGTTTAGCCGAAAGGGTCCTTTGGGCGAAAGAGTCATTTGGCCAAATAGGACATTTGGCCGAATAAGACATTTGGCCGAATTGATCATTTTTCCGAATAGGTAATTGGGCCGAAAGCGTCATTTGGCCGAATTGGTCATTTCGCCGAAAGGTACATTTGGCCGAATAGGACATTTGGTAGAATAGGACATTTGGCAGAATAGATCATTTGAAAAGGCCAAATTACCCTTTCGGCCAAATGACCTATTCGTCCTGATGACCGTATCGGTCAAATGACTTTTGGCCAGATGGGTTTCGGTCTATTGGTTTATTCGGCCAAGTGGCATTTGGCCGAATGGATTTCGGCCAAACGACCCTTCCCCGCGGATGTTGATTCATATATGGTTGGTCCAAATCACCATTTTAGTGAGTCGGGTGCTACCTGGAGCAGCAAGAATGCTTCCCACCCGAAAATGGTTCGAAAATTTAACTTCCGATTTCCGGATTAGGAATTCTATATGGTCGAAAACCATTTTGTTCGCTCAAGTTTCGTTAAATTTCTCAAACTAAGATTATAAAAATCTAAAATCCCCGAATTTTATCTGAAATGTTTGGGCACTCCTACTAATTCAAATATTTTGATAATTTCAAGATTTATCTATTTATTCTGAATTTCCTTTCTGTCTTGTATTGTCAATACAACCTGTTTTTCTAATTCAACCAAATTTCTCAATTTTCTGACTTATTTTCATTTCCTTACTTTTAAAATATGTTTACCTAATTTCCATAACATGCCTTTTTTGGCATATTTCCCGATCGATTAGGTAGCGGATGATTTCGGATCCTCCGCAGACCACGTTAGTGGCGACCTGCAGGCTATGTATCTTTAACGTACTGCACAAGCTACTTCCGTCGTTCTGTAGTGTGATCCTATAGCTACCGATTCTATAGCACAAGAGTACAATGATTTCTCCGGTCATTTTCGAACATAACTATGCTTTGCTGATCAAAATCTCCTTTTTCATGTGGCTTTGTTTTTTTTTCGAGAAAGGTGCTTCAAACTACCATTCCACCCAAAGCTGCAAAGCTTACGACAAACAAATCAGATATTTAGCTTGGCTTAGTATTGGTCCGCTATGTCCGGCGCTCCCCCACTTGTAACAAAATGAAATCCTCGTTTTGTGCCATTACAACACGGTACAAGGGGTTCCCTTTCGGAGAAGTAATCTTGGGAACTGGAGATGGAAAAATTCATTATGCAAATGAAAAAGTATACGAAGACGTGGAACAGAGGGAAACGTGGTAGGAATCGATTCCGAATGCTCATTCAGGGCAGCACCGTTCCGGGAAGGAACAGATATCCCGCGCTAGAATGCTTCAGAACCGGCATTCGTTTCGTTCCGCAATCAGACAGTCGGTGAGTGGGTGCACTTTGTAATTCCTTCATCGACATTGTTGTCGAAGCTGCTAAATGGCTTCGCATTTTCTCCAAGTGGGAAATATGCAACTTCTCGAATCGGTACACAATGTGCTCCTGGCTTCGGATTAAATCGCGTGAGTATAATTTTATTATCCAATGATTTATTTAAATGGGCAGTTTATACATTTTTTTCATTTCCTCATGGTCAGTGAATGCCATGTCGTTGGTAGTTGCTGCCCGTCGGTTTCTTCTATGGGAGTCATTTAAACACGACTGGTCTGAAGGGAATCATATTTAGTTGCGGCCATTAAGGATTTTGCCTTTTTTAATGGGCAGATTTAATGTTCTGACCGGCAGTTGGCGGAGATTATTGCTTTTGTCGTTTTTTTTAACTGTATAGCATGATATTGTGTCACTTTTAGCACTCATTTAAACGTTATTAACAATTCTCCTACTTACTCCATAAAACAAGCTTTTATCAAATGCTTTTTTAAATAAATTTCATTCTTAATCTTGTCCCATCACATAGAAAGGGAAAAAAACATGAAACATTTTTTTAATATTATATTTTTTGCAGGATGTTTTATTCGTGTTCGAAATCATTCAAGTATGCTCTGTTGCACTAATAGTAATGCCTTTTTCATAGATGATCCCATTTTAAATTATATTCTACATGGTTGTTTATCATGCGAATTATATTGGCAAACTGCACAGGTCAGCGTCGTTGCAAAGCAACCACAGTGAGAAGCTAGAAATAAGGAGTGAGAAGTTTGTTTCCTCATATCTTACTTTTCATTTCTCACTTTTTTCTTCTCGCATTTCATTCATTTCATTTCATTTCGATCGAAAATTTGTATACGCCGATTTCAAAGTTTTGTACAACCCTCACCATGCAAATCCAAATACTATTTCAAAATGTTAGACTTTGTGCAATGAACCGCTTGTTTATAAACCCATAAATCACCACTTCATACTTTGCAGGTCCATTTACTCCCTTCCACTCATCTACTATTTGGGTCACCCAATTCTCAAATGGAGACCACACCCATCAAGCGTGAACCTGCCGCTCATTCGCGCAAACACCCATCAGCCAGGCTCAATATCCGGGTCCCGTGGTTTTCGGGTGAAATATTGCTCACCACATCACTGAAACCACAGTAAACAAATCTAAATCCAACCAATAACCGTCCCACCGCACTTCCAAATTCAAAATCCCCCTCAATACCACCATTTGCAAGACTCACACCTGCACTCGTGGGGGAGGCGGACCCAATCACACGCCGGTCGGTACGCAAACTGCGGAAACATCGCTTGTTGTGGAGATAAATTAATTCCATACCGCGCGCGCTCTGAAATGGCGAACCATCGCCAACAAGTCGACCCCGGACCGGACAAGTCAGTCGCGAAGCGCGCGTTGTTGCGTTGTTGTAAATTGGCAGAGATGCAGCTCGACGATGCGAATAAATATCGTCACCTCGGACACCAGCGCGACCGAAGATGCGTCAGGAAGCGGCCAACCTCAGTGCACATTGTGGTGGTCGTTGGTTGATTGAAGAGCCGTAGCGTGCAGCGCGGATCATAGTTAGGGTGGTTTGAAAGTCGGAAAAGGTCGTCATTTTGTAAACTCGGTAGGGTGGCAGCAACTGCAGTTTGGTGTATTTCGCACTTTATCTATAGATTTTTTTTATTTTTCCTTTTATAATGGATACAACATTATTATTTGCTGGTCATTTCAAAATTTGGTGTTCTTTGTTTCATAAGCTCGTCAATTAATTGGAACTCAGAGTTAGCCATAGGCTTGTTCAGTTTATCATATGTAGTTGATAACGTTTGATCAACAGCATTAGAATTGCAAGGATCCCTTTTTAAACTATTCAAAGTTTTGATTTCAAAGATCTAGATTATAAAATATATTTATTTGGATTATTGTTGTATGGAGATGAATCTAATGGATAATAATCTGTCGGTGATGGACAAATTTTGATCAGGGAGGGGTTATTTTTATGTGAGGCGAAGAATATTTTTTAAATCTGCTTAATCATTCAAACCACCCCAATCTCTGTAATCTTTCACAGCGACACCCACGACCTGTATACACAAGCGCCTGCACTATAATGGATATGGGTGCTGTGGGCAAACTTTGCGGTTCGTTGAAGCAACAATCCGGTAAATTAATTTGGTTAGCATTTTTTTTTTCATATATCAGTTTCCACTTTAGTTTGTACAATTGTGCATTTGTCAGCGCGATTGGTAACATGGCACCTGGTGCTAGAATTATGTCACCGCGGAGTGTAATGTTTCCGTTCCGTCTGATGTGATTATGGACTGGGTTATTGCATGGCGGTGCATTTTATGTTGCACCGAAAAGGATTGGTTCTGGTGAGGCAAATTTGACATGGTTAACCAGTTTCGATGTGACATCATGAGTGTTCTGTAAAACCGACCGGGGTCGGATGATTAGGCAATGGAGATTATTGGCACCATTTATACTTAAAGGCGTTATTTACACTCAATTCACACAATCCTTGCTATATTTTATTGGATAACCCTGGCCGGGTGACCAAATGTCTGTTGATAGGATCAAATGTCTATTGTTTATGTCCATTAAATCGATTGTAATCGTATACCGAATAGGACTACATTGTGGTGTACGGGCTGAGCCCAAATAAATAACGTACAAGCAGGGAATCATTTTTTTTTCACTACTAAAAATCCACACATATTATTGGCAAAAATCCATAGATTTAACTTATGATGTATATCAGCGCACATATAATCATTCTCCACGCGAACTACTAATAAAATATATATCCAAATAAACTTTATGTGTGGTCTCGAATTAGCAATTATTTAATTTATGTGTGGTTCTATATCGATTATATTAGGGTGGAGCTATTGCAAAAATTTATAACGGCGACACATATATCTTATATAGATATTTTTGGCAGTGTTTGTTTTTGTCGGAGATAATAAGGACAAAGATCCAAACAAAATTGTCAGAAAACAATTTTGTTCCTAGCTTTTCATCCCGTTATTTTGCATTATCACTACGGAAAATTTCGGTTCTATGCTATCCTGCCGTAATCTGGCAAAGTGACGTATGTGCCAAATTACAACCTAAATGATTTCCATTTTGCTGTGAAAGAGCTCGTTAACACCATTTTTGAAAATGGCGTATGCGTCACTTTTTCAGATTACAGATTATCATAGTTTCTGATTTTATGGAAAAAATCTAGAATCTAACTATGATTTTAAAATTAGCATCGTATTATCGGAAATATCAGAGCATGCAAGGCAAATGATTCTTGTCATATCCAGTATTTTGCGCTCGATAATGGCGGCGTGAGTTCCTATGAATTCGACATCCAAGAGGTAGAAAACATAGGAACTCATCTAGTTTGCCTTGAACAGATGAAAATTTCTAGAGTAAATAATTAAATGTCAATTTTAAATCAATTTCATGTCAATTTGGTATTTTATGCTTTTATTTCGGTTTTAGAATTATTATAATAATCAATTCCGTATATTTTAGGATTGCTGGGCTTGGCATAATAAGGCTCGATGATGCATTGTGCTTCACAATGAATTCTTTACGCCAATGAAAATGATTCGAAAAGCTACATTCAACAGTAGTTTACGAAACAAAATTTTAAATGATCAATCTAATGTTTGTATTTTCAATGCATGTACTATGTAACGATTTGAAGGAAAGCATCTGTTTACTTTATAAAGTTTATTTATTCTGTAGGTAAATTATTCTGTTTAATGTAGCTTAATAAAATACAACAGTGAGCCATTATTTACATATTATTATATGACTAACTAGTGCCGTAAATAGGATGTTACCTCTATAAAGAAATAATTGGAGAACACTATTTTCCGTAGTTTTAAGAAAATCCGCTACACATCCTTGGCGGTGCCGTTTTTATTCGCTCCGTACCGTGGGATGCCGAATATCGAGCCCGTATTATTCACACTTCCAAACAGTTCCCTAATCATGGAATTAATTCATCAAATTCCAGGTTCATAGTTCTACAGAAGAAACCTGCCCCTTTCATGGTAGAATTCAAAATAGAAAACCTGAAAAAGAATATTAATTAATTACAATTAATATTAGAAATAATTTTGCTGATACTGCTACTCAACAGGTTCATTTTTATTTGTTTACTTCTTTCATTTTCATTATATCAAGGCACAGTTGATGAGTCCCAATGTCTTCTACCTCTCGAATGTCAAATTTAGGGGAACTCACGCCGCCATTACCGAGCGCAAAATACTGGATTGTGTTTGGGTTCTGATAAAGGCTCTGTTGACCAGGGATGCCAGGTGATATTTTCAAATGTCTTCGCAGTTGAGAAAAAATGTCTTCGAATGTCTTCAATATCAAAATTATGATATCAGTGAAAAAATTTCAAAATCCAATAGATTTGTAATTTCAATCATCTCCTTGTTTTATGTATCGTTTATTTTTACACACTCAAATTGTTAGAATTCAAGAGAATATTCTTTTAAATCTTCATGAGTAAGGGAAATGACTTTCCCTTGGATTTTCTAATGAGTCTTTAGCCTTTTTTTTTTTGAGCCTTTTTTAATTAAAACGGATTTTTCTAACTGAATTTCTTTGTGGAATTCTTCTGAATTTATTTTTGAAGAATTGCCTGTAGGGATTCGGAAAAATTTACCGTGAAATATCTGAAGAAACTTCCATAGGATTGGAACATCCAAAGAATTTTCAGAAGGAACTTTCTGATAAATTTCTGAAAGAACTTCCGGATGCTGAAATGCTAATGGAACTTCCGGAGGAATTACAGGATAAATTCCGGAGGGATTTTCTGGAAGAATTAATGAAGGATTTTTCTGAAGAAAGTAGCTTGTTTAGACTGGAGGATTTTCCTGAGGACTTTCTGAAGGATTTTCCTGAGCAATTACTGAAAGGGTTTCTGAAGAAATGTCTGAAGAAACTTCCGGAAGAACTTCTGGATAACTTTCTGGAGGAACTCCTGAGGTATTGCTCAGGAATATTGTACATGAATTTCCGAAAGAATTACTGGAGGAATTTTCAGAGAAACACCAGAGTATAGTTCAAGAGGTATTATTGGAGAATTTTTCGGCAACATTCTCGGAGCATCATCAAGAGGAATTCCTGGAGAAACTTCCGGAAGGATTCTTAGAAGAATTTTTGAACGAATGCCTGCAGGAGCTTCGTGAGCATTTCCTGGAAGATCTGCTGGAGAAAGTCGTGAAAGAAACAAACTGAGGAAATTCTGAGGGAGCGACTGGAGGAATTTCCGACGGAATTCTTGGAGGATCTAACGGAGAAATTTCTGGACGAAGTTATGGAGAAGCTGCTGAGGTACTTCCAAAGGAAACTGAAGTAATTTTCTGAAAAATCTCCAAAGAAATTGCTGCACGAATTCCTGGAGGAATTTCATGGAAAATTTCAGAAAGAATACCAGAGATGTATTTACTGGCGAAATTCTTAGAGGGATTCCCAGTTAAAATACTGGAAGAGTGCCCAAAAATATTTCTTGGAAAAATATCAAAGGAATTCAAGGAAGAATTCAACAAGGGACTGTAACGAGTTTACCCTGAACTTTCTACTGAGTCTTTAATAAAAATTCTGGCGGTTTTTTTTAGGAAATTCCTCTGATTTTTTTTCAGAATGTTCTCCTGAACAAATAAAAATAATTTACGGTGGCTATTCTGAGAAACATCCATTTAACTCCAGAACAATTTCAATTTCTTGTCGACATTCGTAAGAATTTTCTATGGAAACTAAAGAAAATTTTCTGAGAAAATGAAAATAATTTCCTGTGAAAATTTTCGTAAAAAGAAGAGACATCCCTTAACTTTCAGACAGAAAGACAGACCAATTTAGATAAATTTCTTGTGGAAATATATAATTCTTTGTAGGAGTTCAGATGATTTTCCTGCAAGAACTTAGAAATAATTTTGTGAAAATTAAGATGAATTTCTCGTTTAAATTTTTGGGGAATTCCTTTATTGCCAATACTGAAATTATTATAAATTTTCAAAATAATTTGAAAAGATTTTCCAATTTCAATTCTCTTCTCTTTCCAATTGAATCGATATTCAATTTCTTTCAAAGAACGATGAAGTTAATCATCCTGAACGCGTCAGTTTTCCATTTGACTCAAAAATCGAAAGGAACATTGTTTAATTTGAGATTTAAAAACAGATGAAAAATGCTTCCTCGACATTTTCGGTCTTGTTTGACGTACGGAATAATATGATTCAAACGCACTATCAAAACACCGCAGGGCACTTGACTCAACCTTTGACAGTTAAAATATGGGCCTGACGTTTTGGGCTGATGGTTCATTCGTTCTGAAATGTTGCACAGCCCAAAATTTGCCTTAATATGTCTTAAATAAAAAAATCATTGAGTTCTTCAAAATTTATTCTTTTTCTCGACGGTTATTCTGGGAATACCGAAAAGATCAGATGAATTATAAATAAATTTAAAAAAAAATGGTTCTAGCCCAACAACTCATAGTAAAATTCTTTTTTGCCATTTGAAATAAATTAGATCGGTCATTGCGTTCTGATACAATGATCGAAACATCTTTTTAGCAGACACGTCGAAAACGCCACCGCTACCAAGGAAAATTTAAACGAATGCTGCCATCGGAAGTTTTTTAACCAGGGGTGGCATTGTGCATCTCGATTCGAACGTAGTTTTATCGAGTCGAACATGTTTGGCATTACGGCTTTCGATTCGATCTCGAAAACGACTCATCGTTCGAGTATGCTCGAGGAGGTACAAGAATAACGAGATGTTTTGGCATTATGGAGACTCGATAGCACACTGAAAAACGACTCAAGTCGAATGAAAATCACTCGTCACCTTTATAGTTTTCGAATGTTGTTCGAGAGTCATTTCTTGCTGAAAGTTTTTCATTATATTTGTTATTATTTCTCTACGGGAAGAGTATAAATGTTTCATTATTGCATCTTGAAGGAAATAATGTCATTAGTATACCTACTTTTATAGTTTCCAGACAATATGCAATCTCTAATTATCCCGAAATCCTCGTAAAAACTAAAACACATGGAAACATCAAAGTAATGTATTATCGAATCATTTTTTTAGCTTTAAATTATTTAGCTCAAAATTGGATAAGTGGCATTAACTCGAATAAATATAATAAATGGTAAAGCATTTGATGAGTTTGATTGCTCTACGCATGCGGTCACATGTACTCAGACGACTAATGACAGTGGAAGACCGACACTTGATTACAATTAGAGCAATCAAACTAAACAAATGCTTTAGAAAAACCATGCACAGCCAAGACATTTAACAAAAACAAAATGGTTTTCGTACGGCCGAGTTGCTTATAATTTATTATAACTTATAATTTGTGTCGTAACTATATCTCAATTTATAAAACATGTATCGGCATAATGTTTTAATCGGTTTCAACTACTCAATAAATAATATTGCTTTTATAGTCATTGAGCACGATTTGCTTGTTTATAAATTAACTGCCAATTCATGCCATGAAGGATGCCTTTCCAACAGGCAACATGCTACACGCAGATGAAATTACTCTCATTCTCTTTGTTTACTCACATTCGCAATGCGCTGAAGGTTGTCTTTCCAGCGGGCGGCATGATAAACACGGAGACAACTATCTCTTATTCTCTCTGTTTACATTTCGTTTGACAGAACACACTCGATTGAGCTAGTACAGCACCATTCGAAATCTTGTACTGCGACTGAATGAAGTCGAACGAAATACATAATGCCGCAATTTTTTCGAAACGAATGCAAAAACGTACGAATCGAGTGATTCGATTCGAGATGCGCAATGTCACCCCAGCACATAAGGGTCTGTTCACAAATTACGTAACGCTTTTGGGGGGAGAGGGGAGGTCCAACTTGCGTTATACTTTGTTACACTAAAAGGTGGGGGAGGGGGTGGTTACTACCAAATGTTACGCATAACGCGAATAAAAATTAATTTTATTTTTTTTTTTAATCACTGATTGAGGTAATTTGCTAATATGTCTTGATCAAGACGCTGAATATGTATCAACCTTTCCATACTACCCATAATTGTCCCACGCCAGTATATGTAGATTTTTACTTTTTATCTCAGTGTTGAGTTTTGTTCGAAGTTTGCTAAATTTGCATTTTTGTCTCACGATAATATTCAATAAAGGCAACCCAGAGAGTTTTCATTCTAAGGAATTGCATTTTAGCTCAACCACTTCAACCAGATTAAACAGTTCAATTGAAAAATAATTTGTCTTTCGTTATCGTTTTAGTCATTATCGTTTTAGTCCATTCAAGCACATAGCGGGGCATAAAAACACCAAGCGAATATTGTATTTCTCGACAGATCAGTCCCGCTAAACTAAAATGTGAATGGCCATGGTCGCTAAGGGGCCGTACACATATTACGTAAGCACTTATGGAGGGAGGGGGGTTTATCGTTTTCTTATGCACCATATAAATAAAAAATGATTTGTATGGAAAAAATTACAAGGGGAGGAAGTAAAAACCAGGAAAAATGCTTACGTAATATGTGTACGACCCTAATTCTATTTTTACTAGCTGCATTCTTGATATCCGTGGTTTTAATCATGAGCCGTTCCTTATAACAGTGTTCAATAAATACCAAACCTCACATGCTTCACAGAAAGAAAAAATGGTATTAAACTTTTTTCAGTTACGCGTTAAATGGGGGAGGGTGGGGGCTCCAAAAATGTTACTTTTTGTTACGATGGGGAGAGAGGGGGTCAAAAACTCGGATTTTTGCGTTACGTAATTTGTGAACAGACCCTAACTAAAATGTGTTGCAGTTGTCAACCTTATCAACCGGCTAGTGTAAATGTGTTTTTACGTTTGGAAATTTATGAAACATTAGTCTAATATGTATAACTTTTGAAATATTTATATGATCTGCATATAGAAGTCACAAAATTTATAAGTTAGTCATCAAATTATATTTTCTATTCGCTGGCTTATTGATTGTCTTCAAGTATCTTTAAATAAGAAGGTAAGTCTTCAAATATTTTAAAAAGTCTTCAAAATGTCTTCATGAAATAAATGTCTTCACAGAGTTTCAAATGTCTTCAAATTGAAGACATGTCTTCAAATCTGGCATCCCTGCTGTTGACGACAAGGGGTATAGGGTAAAGGATGTATTTTGGACCACCCTTACGAGGGCTCTTATTTTGGACCACCAAGAGGAATTTGCACTCAGTGGTCCAAAACGCGGGGCCCTTCTTAGCCGTGCGGTAAGACGCGCGGCTACAAAGCAAGACCATGCTGAGGGTGGCTGGGTTCGATTCCCGGTGCCGGTCTAGGAAATTTTCGGATTGGAAATTGTCTCGACTTCCCTGGGCATAAAAGTATCATCGTGTTAGCCTCATGATATACGAATGCAAAATGGTAACTTGGCTTAGAAACCTCGCAGTTAATGACTGTGGAAGTGCTTAATGAACACTAAGCTATGAGGCGGCTCTGTCCCAGTGTGGGGATGTAATGCCAATAAGCAGAAGCAGCAGGTCCAAAATATGAGCCGTCGAACTGGTGGTCCAAAATACCTCGCTTACCCTATTTTTGGGCGTTGCTCGAATATTGATTTCCTGCGTACAAGTACTTCGTTTGATGCTCTATAATCCAAGCAGGCTCATTTTGAGTTCGACTATGTCTGTGTTTTCTATACTGGGGTACACTTGACCATTGCGAAAATTGAATAGCCTTACAAGAAAATGATGGACTTTAAACGTTAATATCTAAGCCGTTTCTCGACCAATTTTCGATGTTTTCGTACCATTCGATCAAAGAGGAGTCTATACAGCCTTCTAAAAATATTGATTTTTGAGCGCCTTGTGACGAGCTACCGCGACGTTGACCCATACTGTGTGATGGACCGGATTCGAGACACCGGAACTCTGCACTCAGCACTTCCAGTTGCTCCTTCATCTTTTCCATATCCTCATTAGCATTTGACGAAGACGATAGTACCGCAAATGCTTGCGGAGATTCCAACATCTTGTCAGATGTGATGGTTAGAATAGGCCGAATATGGAACGGCATTCGTTGTAAAAACAGCATTTTTAGCAAGTCATCATTAACCTTGAGGCCATTAGCAAGTTCCTACATCTTGGCCAAAAGGTGTGTAGGGCGAATGTCACAAAGTCTGAAGGATCCCAGTTTGTTCCAATCGTGCTTGCGGAGAAAGTGCAAAACGTGCAATCAATCGTTCTTTGACGGATTTGTACTTATCTTGCTGCGGTGGCGATACTAAATCAGCAATTTGGCATATAGCCGAATGGTCCACCTTTGCTACGATATAGCAGAATTTCGTTTCGTCCCTTGTTACATTGCCCTAGCAGCACACATATTCTACATAGGTAACTGTAACTGATATGTGACCAGATTCAGTTACAATGAAGTTGCTGCAACAATTTTTGTCTGTTTCGTGCTGCTCGGGTGGCCAACATGAACTGCGCTTTCGTCTGGGCAAACCACATTTCAGGATCCGCCTTCCAGAATTCCGGAAGTTTCACGGAAACGGCGGCAGAGCGCGGTGTGTTGTTTTCGTCGTCTGACATGGTGCGTGAACAGCCGAAATTGAGGTTAGGTAACCGGGAGCTGAGTTGGAAAACGATGTCGGTTTCAACGAAACTACGCGCACGCTCGAATGATCGCGGCATCACGTCGGGGTCACCAACTGTGGTGGACGGGAGTGATTGGAAGCGAAACAAACCGAAACAAACTAAAATATATTTATTTCTTATCTCGTACAATCTGCGTTTCCTCTAGTTGCGTTACGAGGCTCAGACTGACACAGTCAAACTCTACACTAGTGCTGTCCACATCGTTCGACACAAGGCGCTCAAAAAAGCGTTAGGGGTGAATGGGTGATCACAAATAACACTCCATAAATATTTTATCTTCGATAACACTGAACATAATTAAATTTGTATTCCCGATGGTCATGTTTTGCATTTGTAGTTCTCGACCTCCAAAATTGAATGGAACCAGGCGTTTGCTGTTTGATTGGAAAAATTCCGAGATTATTTGGTCACAAAGAAGGAAAGGGATCGTTCCTTTCGGCGTAAAAGTCACTTACATGTAAGCATGATTACATGTTCAGATAAGTTAAAATACTAAGTTATTACAATATCCGAATGTTCTCATGAGTGTTTTTCAGGCAAAAATGAGCCTCCCAGGTAGCGATTTTGAAAACTGTTCTGCAGCATACAAGCATAAAAGCATATGGAGACGCAAGGTACATTTGTGAGACGATTCATCTTGTGATTGAACGAACGTTGAAAGCTGCTATTCTCTGTCAAAATTCCGATCGCTGGACCGATCATCTTCTGATGATACTACTCGAATTGATAATCGTCCATAAAGAAGACATAATGGCTTTGCCGGCCGAAATGGTTTATGGGATAACAACATTCCTTTCTTGGAGAAAACACTCGCAATACTACTACATCTGAATTTGCGAGCAAACTGCGAGACGCAATGCGAATGCTTCATCCATCATCTACAGCTTGGCACGGTAGAGCTACTGTGTTTGTTCATCCAGATTTGCACCAAGAATGTATTCGTTCGCAACGATTCGATTAGGCCTTCGCTATCTCCACCTTACGACGGCCCCTATCCTGTGCTTGGGCGTACGTGCAAGCACTACCGTATCAAGATCAATGGAAGAATCGTAAACGTTTCAATCGATAGGTTAAAACCAGCGTATACATATGATGACCAGCAACAAGCTTCATGTGATCGTTCAACTACAACTACTATGTTTCAACAGCCAACGACGGTCACTCGATCAGGGCGACAAGTAAGAATTCCACTTAGTTTTCATTGATCGCAATGAGACGCAACATTTTTTGCTAAGTCGTCGCATCGTACACACAAAACCCTTTTGAATCCAAACTTAATTGTTTGCTACCCTTTTGTACATTTTGAAACTATAGAACTGAAACTCACATTGTTCGAATTAATATTTAAGAAACCCCTTTTGGACTAAATAAATTAGTTATTACTTAAACCTAGTCAACGCCGTGTCAAATCATTCGTCCCGCAAAGTGATCCCATATTTATATGCAAGTTTCATCTCATCCCGTCTATTAAATAAAGGAATAAGTATGCAAGCATTTGTCCATAAATGTCCATGGCTACACGTCGCCACCCAAGTAACATTCACAGTGCTCTTTGGCATTCGATGTAATTTATTGCGGTTTTATTGCGACAATAAGCATGCTATTCGGCTTAGAAAAAGTATTTAACTCACATGAATTATGTCGCATCATCTAGTGGTTGTCAAAACCCTTTAAAGCAGGTTATAAATTCCAAAAGCTATAAAGTTTTAAATATGAATTTATTAGGGCATTCCATGCCTTGATTAAATTTATTTGGGAAATAACATTAAAACTCTTTGATGTTTGGTTTATTTGTCATGACGAAATACTTCTTTAAGTCGGTTTGTTACTTTAAAAGTTACTTTCGGCATTATTTGAGATCAATTAGCATTTGTGGTTGCTACATAAAATACAAACGCAGACCCGTAATGCTGGGTAGACACCTTTACGTGGTGTGTTACGGGGTAAGATCTACCACGGTTACATTGCCAGCTACAGGCAAATCCTGACCCAACGAATACCTTCTTCATTATCCAACTCCGTGGTACTTATGAGGGTGTCGCTAAGTCGGTGGCCTCTCGTTAAGTAAGTACTACATCAACACTTCCTTCCTCTCCCTAGTTACGGTGAAGATGGGCGTGGCCAGGAGTAGTAATCCTCATGCTTTTGTTATTTTTGTTTAAGACTGGAATCAAGGACCACTCCCCTTCTTGATTTCTGATAGCATTCTAGATAAGGATCTCAAAAGTAAAACATGAGTATCACTAGTGTCCAATCTACGAATTACACCGTAACAATGCTAATGCTAATGCTAATGCTAATGCTACATAAAATACAAACGCATCTCTGAAAGAAAGAAAAAAACAACTGAAAAGTGACGACGAGTGATAAGAGCCTAAACATTCATTATTGCAAAAGAAATAGCTTTGCAATATTACCATACTGTTTGCTTACTCTCAATATGCATGCTGGCAGATTTTCAGCTTTAGCAATCATCTTGACATCAAAATTTTCCGTTCCGAAATCGCGAGGTGATAAACTGGAAAGAACCAAAGACAGAGGGAATAACACGGTGCGCTCCAGTCATGTTTCACGTCTTCGTTAACGGTGGCACGAAAATGCGCATTTTTTCTTCCGGCCGATAAAGTGCCGTCACAACTTAGTGGAGTAATATTTCATTCTTTACTTACGTGTATTAAACGATCAATTCGAAGTCTTTATCCATAACTTCCTTCCATTCCGCTTTGTTTTTTTTTTTTGAGAAACTTGAACTGTCAAACTTACTCTAGTTCTGGTCATCATATATGTTGAAAAATGACCAATCAACATTTGTAACACTCAGACGAGCCTTCGTAAATGCCACATCTAAACATTATGATTTTATAGTTGATTTCATTGAAGCAAACCTATTTGAACAAATAAATCTTGAAAAATTAACTCGAATGCCATCGCCATATTTTTTTCACTTCACATGGGTAGAGAATTTCAATCAAAATATATATTAATACTGCATTATATTTATGATTTTTTACGATATATTATAAACGAATCAGCTACAAACAATAAAATAAACAAATAATTAAAAAATTGCAGAAATGTGCAAATTTAACATAAATTTGTTTATCGAAAAATAATTGTTAGAACGGGGTTTACTGAGAGCGCATCAATTATATCGTGGTTTCGCATCATATGACACAGTAAATCTTATTTGGCAACTGAAATTGATGCACCATAGACTAATTCTGCTTTCATTATTTTTATCAATAATTTAAAATATTTTATTTCAATATTTGATTATGGAGTTTTTGGATCCATATACAATAAACTTTATTTTATTTTGTTGAGACTGAACGAAATTTATTATTTCATGCGAATGTTTGCATAAAGCTAGATCTGGAGAACTTTGCAGGCATCAAGATCAAGTGACTTAGAAAAGGTTTTAAATAAGATCAACTTTCTTTTATAATAGTGTAAAAATGGATTTCAAAAGGTTTTTGGTGTCGAGTTCGTATTCAGGTTTTGTCACATTCCGGTCTTGAAATACGTCTTGCATTTAGCCTTCAAAACCATTTCAAGAGTGGGCCAACTAGGCAGATACTACTCTTCAAGAGGTTTTAGTGTAAGCGATGAAGGAGCAAATGCCTTGACTAGGATTTTATTGTTGTAGGATATAAATACTCTTGTAGTCAATCATAAAACTCAAAATGTTACTTGGGCAGCCATGCAGTCTACGGAAGGTTTGCAAGTCATCTTCCACCTGATCGATCCACCTTGCCCGCTGCGCACCTCGCCTTCTTGTGCCCGTCGTATCGTTGTCAAGAATTATTTTCACCGGGTTATTGTCCGACTTTCTGGCTACGTGCCCGGCCCACCGCAGTCGTCCGATTTTCGCGGTGTGAACGATGGATGGTTCTCCCAACAGCTGATGCAACTCGTGGTTGATTCGCCTCCTCCACGTACCGTCCGCCATCTGCATTCCACCATAGATGGTACGCAGCACTTTCCTTTCAAAAACTCCTAGTGCGCGTTGGTCCTCCACGAGCATCGTCCAGGTCTCGTGTCCGTAGAGAACTACCGGTCTTATAAGCGTTTTGTAGATAGTCAGTTTGGTACGGCGGCGAACTCTTTTCGATAGGAGCGTCTTACGGAGTCCAAAGTACGTACGATTTCCAGCCACTGTGCGCCTCCGAATTTCTCTGCTGGTATCGTTATCGGCGGTCACCAGTGAGCCCAAGTACACGAATTCTTCAACCACCTCGATTTCGTCACCACCGATGCAAACTCGTCCAAACTTGTCCTCTCTTGAGCCTCTTCCTATCATGTACTTCGTCTTCGACGTGTTGATGACTAGTCCAATCCGTTTAGCTTCGCTTTTCAGTCTGATGTAGGCTTCCTTCATCCTCTCAAAGTTACGTGCCATGATATCAATGTCGTCGGCGAAACCAAATAACTGGACGGACTTCGTAAAAATCGTACCACTCGTGTCAATCCCTCCCCTTCGTATTACTCCCTCCAAAGCGATGTTGAATAGCAGACACGAGAGACCATCACCTTACCACCGTAACCCTCTACGCGTTTCGAGGGGACTCGAGAATGCCCCTGAAACTCGAACTACGCACATCACCCGATCCATCGTCGCCTTGATCAACCGTATCAGTTTATCCGAAAATCCGGAAGTCCACTGGGTGTTATGTGTCCTGTCCGTTGTCTAGGTGTTAAGTGTTCAGTATGTACGACCTCTGGTCGAAGACGGTGTTCTGTCTTTTTTTTAGAAAGAACCACCGCACGACATATCTTGGTGTTAAAACGGAAATGTCCCCTTTTACGGGTTCCCCGAGGGCACCTCATAGGCTCTAAAAGTGGCCAATGTGTTCAATTGTCGATTTTGAGCGAATAACCATCTTTTTGGTGGGAAAACACACCGAAAGAGTAATGATGAACTTTGTACTACACTTAAAAATCACTTTAATAAAGAATTTGGAAAAAAAAGCACCGAAAGAGTCGCCGCACGGCATATTTCGTTGTTAAAACGGAAATGTCCCATTCTACGAGTTCCCTGGGGGCCCCTCATAGGTTCCAATAGTGGCCAATGTGGTCACTTAACGATTTCGAGCGCATAATCATCCATTTTGTGAAAAATCATGACGTAAGAGCCGCCGCACGGCATATTTTGGTGGTAAAACGAAAATGTCCTCTCCTGCGGGTTCCTCGGGGGCACCTTGCATGTACCAGGAGTGGCCAACGTGGTCACTTATCGATTTCAAGCGCATAACCATCTGTTTGGTGGAAAATCATGACAAAAGAGCCGCTGCACGACATATTTTGGTGATAAAACGGAAATGTCCTTTTTTACGGGTTCCCCGAGGGCACCTCATAGGCTCCAAGAGTGGAAAATGTGGTCAATTATCGATTTCAAGCGCATCATCATCTATTTTATGGAAAATCATGACCAAAGAGCCGTTGCACGGCATATTTCGGTGCTAAAACGGAAATTCTCCCTCCTGCGGGTTCCTCGGGGGCACCTTGCATGTACCAGGAGTGGCCACTTGCACTTGCCCTCTCATGGACCATACATTACCGTTTTAAGAGAATCTATGAAGAATTAGCTATCGAAAGGCATATGTGGAGCGATTTTTATGCTCCCTTTTATAACCGACAAGGTCCTCGTGGAAATCGTTTCCTGGTCGCCATTGCCTCCAGAACCATCATATCACCACATAGCCACAAAATTGATGAGTTTATCTTTCGAACGGTATATAAACTTTGTAATTCGGTTAGAATTTGACTGTTTTACATTTCTGGGTCAATATGTTCCCAACATATTATTCGTAAGTTTTTCCTAATATCCGAAGAAGGTTAATATGAACCATCATTCAATTTAAAATAATCTTTCCAGTTTGTGTTCCGAATGCTCAATAATGATGGAGGGTGGTCAAAGGACACTTTCTTTTCTGGTCAAGTCGCAAGTAAGTATCTGTTAAAATACAGGTAACTTCTTCTTCTTCACAGGTACGTATCAGTTTATTCACAAGTAAGTTCTTATCTAATTGTTTATTAAGTCCACTTTACTTTAACTTTCTTAACTTTAACATTTAATTAACTTTATTCCAAATAATAATTTTGTAATATAAACCCACTTTGCAAATTCAAATTTGATGATAGTTCGCCTGATCACCAATATGGCATTCAGCAATGAACGCTGGTATACCGAACTCCATCCTTCACGGTGTGGAAAGTTGGTACAAAAGAGAATGCGATGACGTCTTTATTCGGGTTTCCCAATGGCCATCGATGGACATGGACGCCATGATGATTGACGATGGAAAATAATGGTTGCCGAATTGCAGTTCAGTGCATTCTGATGAGCCTATGTGGTGGGACATTCTCTCGATGACGATGATTATCAGTAGTAGGTTGGCAATTTTTTGGGTAGTTTGTGGTGTAGCTACATTTTTTCTATTTTTTCCGCGCTTTGGCAGGACGACCTTGAAATCTTGTTTCTTAGAAGGAAGTGGAATATTCAGAGACTCACCCTTCCTCTTGTTTTTATTAATGCTCATTGCTGCGCGTGGCGACTAGAGCTTCTAAGAGGGTTTTTCCCAGAAAGGTGTCCCTGCAGGATTACCACCACTTGTCGGAATTTTACTTCCGCGAACGGGTCCAACGTAAAACGAATGCACGGGTCCAAGCAAATATCGAAACGGGATCAGTGGGTACAAATAGCGCTAAGAAGCACTGTTGAAAGTAAAATAGCTTCGGGTAGTATTAAAAACTTCCTTCAGCAAAGAGAAAAAAAGAACCGCATAGCACGAAAGCCCAATGCGATCCGACCGCCATTCGATGATTCGTTGCAACGGACGCCGGCTGGTACACGCTCCTTGGAATCCTTGGACTGTAAATGACGCGTTGCTGCTGTTGACGACCCAAGCGAAATTTTTCCTCCATCTACGCCACCGAGCCGTAGTTACTCAGAGGCAAGGCCGCTCGCCGTGAAGTCTCCAACCAGAATGACGCGCGCAAGACACGGCTCTTTGTATGCACAGAAAAAATGAAGCGATGGACGAAAAGGTGCGTACCTTACATCAATATGATATCCGTGTTGGGGATGCACGAACAGGATTGATTGGTTCTGATTTTTTTACCGGGCGTGTCATTAAATCATTTCCAGTTTTTGTTGAAATCGGTTGATGTTTCACGATATGAGAGCCAATCTAAAACTTTCAGTCTTTTTTTGCACCCAATGCAATGTAGGTACATTTAAGGAAATAAATAAAATTCAAAGGGTTAAAAATACGATTAAAACTACGTTTCAGTCACACTTTTATTCGAAATCATCTGTGTTTTTATAATTTTATTTAAAAAAAAACTTTAACCTAATCAAAGTTTGATTTGCTCCTCATACGTTCTGGGCTCTCAAATTACGATTCTCAATAAAAAATTAATTAACTCAAGACCATACGAATACGAGTAATAAAATAGCGCAAAAGTATTGGCAATCAGAGAAAAAGGTATACATCATACGAAATTGCTCTAAATACACCTTCCACAATGCCCTTAAATCTTTCATATTGAATGAGGAATAATGATGCCATAAAGTTTCAGAGGGTTAAATTTTGCAAAATGTGAATTGACTCAAACTTTTAGACTTCAGCTGGAAAGCTGCTGACTGTGTTTTGTTAGGATTTTTATTAGCTTACGAGCGTGTGGAACATGATAGAAGCATAAAATGATAGTGATCTATTAAATGAACCTTCCTCCGAATGTTCGGCAACATTTTGCAACAAAATAAAAACAATATTTCAACTAGCAAATGGAGCACTAACCAGATATTATCTCACCAGCTGCTACATATCTTGCTGCACTTGGGTTCCATCGGATAACATCTATCTACACACATAGTGAGGCAACATCGCCATCATTTTCGTGTTCTACTGACTCCCTGGGCAATACTCCATGCATGCACTCAAGGCATGCGGTCCCAGGTTAGTTCAAATCGCAGCTGGAAGCAAAACGCAAGAATCAGACCGTAAAAACCTCAACGAATTTCATTCCATTCCGGTTCGGTCCAGACGCACACGCTCAAACCAACCCGAACCGGAACTCCCAGGGCAATTTTCGCAACCGTGCCAGTCCGCCTCCACCACACTGCACTGACTGACTGACTGGCTGGCTGGCTGCTGGAGTGAAAATTCCAGTCGTGTACAATAATAATGCCTAGAATGTAAACAGCAATGACATGAGATTGTAAAACGAGACACAAAGTTTCGCTCTTCCCGGTATCACATTTTCCCATGTGTCGAAGACGAGGAGTTTCCGGCGATGATTGTCTTTATGTTTCGAGTGCTCAGCATAATCCAATCACGTCGTCGGTGATGTTCCGAGCAGTGTTGCCTCTCTGGGATGGATTGATGGGTTGTAGTGAAATGTTGGATGTTCACCGCAAAACCAAATTTTCGAGACACATATTCTGATTCAATTAAGCTAGACGGATTAAGGGGTGTGTGCATGTGTATAACTTTCTATATGGACACTTTGCAATGATACACAATTTACAGGCAGAGGAAATGTTTCATCTCTATCACAAATTCATCTCAGCTCGAAAAATAATCATTGTCGTCGGTTAGTATGAGATGAAGAACCAAGACAGTTACCACAAGTTACCCTCAATTGCTAGATGCACAGAATTTAATTCAACGAAGAAAGGTGCCGCCAAACAATATGGCAATTGTTTGCTATCAAATTTGTTTACAATAGATTTCTACATTCAAGAGTTATATTAATGGTACATTATTGAACAGCAAATATTTTATTCTTGGTTGAAGGCGCAATTGTATCTTCAACTAGCTGCATCGTAAATTCTCGAGTGAGCACACACACGAATATAGAGGAGTTTTGACAAAACAGTGCTTCTATATTTGGTTTTCGAGCTTGTGCCGGGAGTCTGCCGGAAATACCATAATGCCCATAGGAAGTTCCATCAAAACACTTCCATTGTCGTAGAAAGTAGGTTTATTTTGAAAATTTAATACCTTTTTGGTAGAACTTTGAGGATAATCCATACATGTGGCAACACTGGTGCCGAACTGTCGAAAAGGAAAGTGACTGAGCAAAAGCAAAGTTTGTGTGTGTGTCAATTGTCCTGCACCCCATGGTCCACAGTTCCGACTCGTAACAAGCGACATAACTTGTCACAAAACTGACATTATCTCACAGTCGGATCCTAATGGCTTTTCGACCGAACACTCATTCGTCCTCGATCGATTTAAAGCGGCCCAATCCGGAATATTTATGATGAAATTAAAGGGATTTTAAAAAAATTCAATTCGCACATTAAACGAATCCTACTTCCCAATCGTACCCGAGAGAGCAAACCCAGGAAACTAACGATGTTAATATCGCTGGATAGCAGTTGGTCTTACTCGAAGCTCATCGAGGCTTACCCAAAAGCTTTGTCCTCTTCCGTCAGCCCACCGCCGTGCAGCGTTTTTTCTCAGTTCCGCTCTTCATCCAATTTAGCCAGCGGAAAATTCCTTTTTGATCTGGGGCCCCATTAAAAGGACGGCTCGAAATGATGAACGACCCGAGAGCGGTCCCAGGGAGAGAAAGATCCTCCCGGCTTCAAATCCTGCCGGGCTGACGATGAGATTAGTGCGGACTTTTGTCCGACCGACGACGGCGACGACGACGACAACGTTAACGTTCGAAAGAATGTCGATGTTGTCGCATCGCTTCTGCCGGTTATTCAATTTTTATTTTTCGGACGAAAAGGACCCGGATTGAGAAGCGTGTCGGTTTTGTCTGCTGTCATGCGGATGGAACTCACCAAAGCCACTGTCCGTGGTAACGAGAAAATTTGTCATCAACTGTTTAACGATGGGCATGGTCGAAAATTAACTGTCAACGGGGTGGGATCCGGAGTACATTGATCTTTTTTTATTTGATTGATCTGGGGTTGTTACTGCTTGTGGAGGTGGTTGTCAATTAGCGAAGTTAGCTTAAGTAATAGTAATTTGTTTAGAAAGGTATCATGATCTTATGTGATTTTACTATGTTTGCAGAGGATGAGGAAACTTTATGATATTTAATATTTTTTCTCTATGTATATATGCTTCCTTAGGTAAGATGCGCGGCTACAAAGCAAGACCATGCTGACGGTGGCTGGGTTCGATTCCCAGTCCAGTTTAGAAAATTTTTGGGCTAGAAATTTTCTTGGCTTCCGTGGGCATAAAAGTATCCCCGTGCTAACCGTGCAACTCGACTTGAAAACCTACTGTAGAAGAGCTATATGTACACTAAACTGCGAGGCGGCAATGTCCCAGTGGGGAATGTAATGCCAATGAGAAGAAGGAGAATAATGTATGATTTGTTCGGGTCAGTAAATGGTTGGGAAATGTGCTTAACAAAGCCCACTCATAAATTCGTGTATTCACACAGGGGATGGCAAATTTCAATACAGATTTGTATAAGAACCTTCCTTCTCGCATCCGCTGGTGATGTGCCAAGCGTTTCAATGTCCAAATGATACCTACCGACTGGACTATTTCTGAAAAAAAACTTAACTTTTCCTGGTGGCTGATTAGACTTTCGAAAAGCAATCATGGAAAGCGGTTATTAGTGTCAGACAGGATTCTAAGCAATCCTGGCAAGTTGTTTCACTGGCATTGCCGCAGTTGGATGAAATTAATAAAGAAAAAACTGGTGCAGCCCAATCGGGTTGTACGCAAAGGTGACGTAGGACTCGTTGGTGTAACCTTGGAGTTGACACGAGACCAGGTGCTGCGCATACAATACAGTCGCAACACCGGTGTTGCCTTCGTGAAAGCAACTAGCTTCGATTTGGCGCAAATGATCGTCGAAGAGCACGACAGCAAGCATGAGCTGCCGGTGGATAGAAAACCCTACAAACTACGTCTAGCAATGGAGGATGGAGCGGTAGAAGTTCAGATCTTCAACCTCTCCGAAGACGTCACAAACGATAAAACGTCAAGTTCCTGAATGCATTCGGGGAACATCACTCAATCCGAGAAGAACTGTGGGATGCTAACCATATGTTCTCTGGTCTGCCGACTGGGGTTCGCGTCGTACGAATGACGGTCAAAAAGAACATTCCTTCGTACGTCACAATTGATGGAGAAAGGACGAACGTAGCGTACTTCGGACAGCAGCACACGTGTAAATACTGCAACGAGTTCGTGCATAGTTCAAAAACTGGCAGCGAGCAAAACATCGTACGCCGATGTCATGAAAACCTCAGTTCCGAACACAAAGATCCTGTTCTTCCAGGGCTTCTACGAAGCCCCTAACGATAAGGACAATACAGCAACCATCAGAGCTTTCAACTACCACGAACGCAAATCCATCCACAAGCGTCTTAATGCCTCCACCGGTGATCCTTCCTCGTGAAGCTGAAATCAACACGTCGGCACCAAGAGATAGTGAGATTGACCAATGGGTGAGGATAACGCGAAAATCGGGGCAGTACAAAAAACCCGACGGCGACGAAACTCACTCATCAACGTCCAGCAAGCGCTCCAGACGTCCAGCTGGTATAAAAATGCGTTGCGATAGTGACGACGTTGCTAACAATCAAGACACCCAACACTAATCCACCATCTTCGCTAGTTACACAATAGGAACGATAAACGTGAATACTATCACGAATGACGCAAAGTTAAATGCTCTTCGGACATTCACCCGAACACTAGACGTCGATATTCTATTCATCTAGGAAGTAAAAAACGAGCAACTCACCATTCCGGGCTTCAATGTAATAGCCAATGTAGATCACTCTCGGAGAGGCACCGCAATCGCCATGATCCACATCCCGTTCTCGAATGTAGAGAGAAGCTTGGACAGCCGTTTGGTTGCCATACTTGTTCACAATATTACATTAGGCTGCGTTTATCCTCCTCCAGGCACTGCATATTCAGGCAACAAGAACGTTTTTTCAACACCACTCTGTAATACTATCTTCGTAATCACTCCGAGCACATTATTCTAGCAAGTTACTTTAACTGCGTGCTGCGGCAAGCCGATGCAACCGGATACAATACAAGCCCGTCACTACAAACAACAAGTCAACAATTGCAGCTAAACGACATATATCAGGCTACGATCAGGCTACGTCCCAGAGAGCCCGGCCACACGTATATCACAGCGAATTCTACATCACGGTTGGATCGTATATATGTAAGACACCTTTGGAACATCCACACACACGCAGTTTCGATTTCTGATCACTTAGCAGTAACCTCTCGAATTACTCTACCTCCCTTGTGCCAACAACAAGGCCGTGGATTTTGGTCACTTCACATCTCCTTACTGCTGAAAATATTGCAGAACTGCAGCTAAGGTGGCAATACTGGACTCGTCAAAGAAGCAGCTATCGCAACTGGATGGACTGGTGGCTAGAGTTTGCGAAACCGAAAATCGCTAGCTTTTTCGCTGGAAATTAAAACAAATCTACCAAGAATTTCACCACGCACTGCAGATTCGTCACGACCAACTACGACGGGCTTACGACTGCTACTATCAGAATCCATGAATTCTGACGACTATCAACCGGGAGAAATGTTCAATTTACAGCGTCGCACGCTTAAAATCAATAACACAGAGATGTGTTTGCTTCACACAAAACGGACCTAATGCAGAACATCCCCTAGATGAGCGACAGTTACACAGGCACAAAAATGCCTCGTACGGTCGTGATAACGGTCCTTTTCAACATGTAAACGTTAGTACAGATTCCTTGTTTCATGAGGAACCAAATACTGTTGAAAATATTGAAATCCAAGCTTCAATAAAACCACACGAGCTATGTTTGAGGCTGTGTAACTGTCGCTCATCTAGGGGATGTTTTGCATTAGGTCCGTTTTGTGTGAAGCAAACATATCTCTGTGTTATTGTGCGAAGCGTGCGTGCGTTTCACCCAAACCTTTGTGAGAATAAATGAGCGTGTTGTAGCCGGAGAACCCCTCTCAATATTTCAGCTTGGTGAAAGGAGAAGAAAACGAACAACAATATCCCGGCTTGATACTGAAGCAGGAGACATCATGGGGAGGTGCATCGAATGAACACAATGACGTTTGAGCGGTGCGCTGTTTACTAAAAATGAACACTTTTTCATACATCGAGTTCATTCAAAATGAATTTCGGCACCGCTCAAACGTCAAATAATGAACCTATGCACTGCCGCATTGATGAATCGGAAAGCTTTAAAGAACACTTTCGCCAATACTTCTCCGGACTGTACTCTCAACCAAATGATACAACCGAGCAAATAGATGAGTTCCGGTGCGCCCAGATTGTTCCAGATAATGACGCTACGAACAACGCTTGCATGAATGCTATTACCACCGCCGACATATTTACCGCAATAAAAACTAGTGCATCCAAGAAGTCACCAGGGCCTGATGGAATACCGAAGGAGTTTTATCTTCGCGTCTTCGATGTTATCCACCGCGAGCTAAACCTGATCTTAAACGAGGCCCTAGAATCAAATTTTCCGTCTAAATTTGTTGATGGAATTATTGTATTGGTTAAAAGGGAGCTGGAAACATTGTCGGATCTTACCAGCAAATCCCGCTTCTTAATTTTGATTACAAATTCCTCCCCCTCAAATCACGACTAGACAACATCATGAGGACCCATCGGATATTAACTGCCTCTCAAAATGCTCGAACGGGAACAACAACACTTTTCAAGCAACACTAGCGTTGAAAGATCGGGCAGCTCGAATTACAACTCGGAAACAAGTAGCGAAACTCGTCGGCTTCGATTTTGACCACGGATTCGATCGTGTCCGTCATAATTTTCTCTTCGATAATATGCGCGCTTTTGTTATTAACACCCAGCTGGTAGATCTGCTCACTCGGATCTCAGCACTCCCCACTTCGTGCCTGTTGATAAACGGTCATATGAACACTCCGATCCCTATAAAACGCTCGAGGCACTCTGTCGATGCATCTGTTTGTATTGTCTGAGCCCACTGATGGTATCTCTTGAATCTGTGTGCGGGCCCAACGCTGCGTATGCCGATGATATCACAATCATGCGGGACCTATTCCTACGCTTTGGACATGTATCGAGAGCTGTGCTAAACCTTCGTAAGACAACGTCGATTGTAGAGGTCGAAATAGACTGGTTAAGGACAGAAAATGAAATTAGAATCCTAGGTGTAATGTTTGTGAATTCTATACGACGTATGATCACATTGCACTGGGACGCACTTGTGAGCAAAATTGGTCAACAGATTTTCCTGCATTCAGCGCGCTCAATAACACTTCAGCAAAAAGTGATTCTTCTCAATTCCTTTATCACGGCGAAGGTATGGTATTTGTCTTCAATTCTGACGCTGTATAGCATCCATGCTTCAAAGCTAATTAGTATCATCGGAACCTTCTTATGGAGGAAACAGCTGGAGCGAGTTCCAATTCAGCAATTAGTGAGGCCACGTGATCAAGGAGGCTTAGGGCTACAGATCCCTGTAGTAAACGAGAGGGAATCACGAGGAAAACTGAGGATTTCACTGCGAAGTAAATAAGGCGACTTGACTAGGCACGAGAGTAAATAATAAAAGGAACACAAAACAAAAAGAGAATATTCCTGAATTGCGATTTGACAGACAGAGAGTGAAATATTTCAAGTGCACACTGAAAATGAAATGCACCATAAATAAGATTAGCTAATTTTGTTAATATTGGGTACACTGTTAGTGTTGTGCAGCAAAAAAAAAAGAAAAGAAAGAAAAACGATTGATGAAACGCTATGTCACGGAAGCAGAAAAACGCAAAGTTTGATAGGGAGAGCTTTTGAGATTTGCGGAAATAGATTGTGTGAAAGAGATCGAGATTCATTCAGTGATCAATTTTAACCGAGGATAGTCGTGTTTTGCCTATACGTAAAATTACAAAGTTTCGCGTGCGTTTCATTGGAATACAACGACATGTTGGAATACGACATGGCGCAGTCGGTAAAAAAAAAAAAAAGTTGTATCAATTTTGTACTAATACAAGAAAGCGGTAGAGTGATATGTCATCGATATATATTAAGAAAACTAAGTGCTTATCACGACGGTATATTTGAACAGGTACTACCAGGTACAGCATTAGCTGATTTCGGAAACGCTCAACTAAAACTGATCACCAATGATGATAAAGTAATTGTAAACGACCAACCATCACTGGATAATATTCGTAGTAGCATTTCACAGAACATAAAATCCTTACATCGAGTAAGTAATTTCATAATTTGAAAGTTTTAATTTAACATTGTTGTTATTTTAACATCAGACACAAGCAGCATCAAGCGATATCGACGATGGTTATATCAACGCCAAGGTGGCGGGTATGAATTTCGTCTTCCTCATAGACTCAGGAGCTCAGGTGAATACATTCACCGAACAGATGTTCCGGAAATTGATCGCGACTCCACAATCAAGTGACGAAGTGTTTAATGTTCAAAACTCTGCTGATCACCCACTCAAAGCATACGCTACAGAGAAGTCTATCGAGGTTCTTGCTACATTTGAAGCATACCTTTCCATCACAGAAGATCGGCCTATTCTTCTAGAGAAGTTTTACGTCGTCAGGGAGAGTCGTGCGCTTCTCAGTAGGTCAACTGCTTCTCGATACAGTATTTTGATGTTAGGCTTGAAGGTACCGGTAGATTCATCTAAGGATTATTATTCAGTAGCACAGTATTCTGTAGAAATTGCTGCTATAGAAACGAAAGAGGTTTTTCCCAAGTTTAACATTCCACCAGTGAAAATATTCTACGATAAATCTAAACCACCATGCAGAACAATATTTTCAAACATACCCCTAGCAGTTAAACCTTTGGTTGAAAAAAGGCTGGAAAACTTGGTATCGGCAAATATTATCGAGCCCATTGCAGACGGTATGGATACTACATTTTGTTCATCCATGCTGGTCGTCCCGAAAGGGAAGGACGATATACGACTTGTCGTCGACCTCAGGGGACCAAATCGGTACATTTTTCGTACCCCATTTGCCATGCCTACCCTAGAAAAGATATTGGCAGAGCTGAATGGCGCAAAATGGTTTTCGACAATCGATTTGTCGAATGCATTTTTCCACATGGAACTTGATGAAGAGTCCAGGCATCTTACAAATTTTTATACGGAATTCGGGATGTTCCGTTGCGTGCGATTGCCATTCGGCCTTTGTAATGCCCCGGACCTGTTTCAAGAGGCTCTACAGCGTAAGGTGCTGGAAGGCTGCAAAGGTTGTAAGAACTATTTGGATGACGCCTTGGTTTTGGGAATACCAAAGAAGAACACGACGAAAACTTGGCGGTTGTACTGGCACAACTAGAAAATCATAACGTTAAACTAAATAACAGCAAATGCACGTTCGGCACACAAAAGGCGAAATTCTTAGGATTTACTTTGACCCCGGATGGATGGCGAATCCATGAAGAGAAGGTCGCTGCTATTAAACATTTTCAAAGGTCATCGACATGCTCTGAGTAAAGAGCTTCTTGGGATTGGTCACCTTCATCGACAAGTTCATACCTCATCGAGCAACAAAGACCGAGTGCCTACGACGGTTGGCGACTTCTTTTATTGGACTGATAATGAAGAATCGGAGTTCGAATACATTAAGGAGCAGGCCTTAACATCAATCAAATTGCTTGGCTACTATAACATAAACGACAGGACAGAAGTATTCGTGGATGCGTCCCCAATAGGTTTGGGAGTGGTTTTGATCCAGCTTAACGCGGAAGGAACTCCTCGAATCATCGCTTGCGCTTCCAAGGTACTGACCACAGCTGAGCAAAAATATCCACACACGCAAAAAAAGCATTGGCTGTAGTGTGGGCAGTTGAAAAATTTGCATTCTATCTGCTGGCCAAGAGTTTTGTAGTTCATACGGATGCAGAAGCCAATCAATTTATTTTCAACTCGAACCACAGATTAGGAAAAAGAGCTGTGTCATGAGCAGAGAGTTGGGCACTACGTCTCTAACCGTATGACTTTACGATTGAACGTGTTCCAGGCTGCCAGAATATCGCAGATGCTTTATCAAGACTAATCCCAACTGCTCAACAGGACAAACCATTCGACGAAGACAACGATTGTCACTATTTGTATGCATTAGACACTGGATGCATGCGATTGACTTGGAGCGATATCGAAGTTGCATCAGAAGAAGACAGTGAGCTAGCTATGGTTCGAGAAGCATTGACATCAAAAAAATGGCCTCCAGAGCTCCGTGGGTACGAGGCGCAAAGAAAAAATTTGCATACTCTGGGGTCTCTGGTATTCAAGGACGATAGAACGGTTCTCCCGAAATCTCTTCGTATCAAGGCGTTGCAACTAGCTCATGAAGGCCATATTGGTGAAGTCGCCTCAAAACGAATAATGCGGATGTTCTTCTGGTGGCCACGGATGACTTCAGAAGTGTCACAGTTCGTGAAATGCTGTCACACATGTGCACAGTTATCAAGACGAAATCCTCCGTTGCCATTGGTTAGCAGAAACCTTCCTGATGGGCCATGGGAAATTCTACAAGTAGATTTTCTCACGGTACCCAATCATGGGTCGGGTGAATTTCTTGTTGTCATCGACACTTATTCTCGATATCTATGTGTCAATGAAATGAAGCGTTTAGATGCAGCTAGCACTAATAATGCTTTATGCGAAATATTCCAGCTATGGGGTTGTCCAATAATATTACAAAGTGACAACGGACCACCATTTCAAAGTACTGAGTTTATTCAATTTTGGCAAAACAAGGGTGTTGAAGTTCGAAAATCCATACCGTTAAGTCCACAATCGAATGGTTCTGTTGAAAGGCAGAACCAGGGCATAATAAAAGCCCTAGCTGCTGCTAAATTGGACGGAGAAAATTGGAGACTTGCGATGCAAAAATATGTCCACCGGCATAATACTCTTGTTCCTCATTCGAGAATTGGAGCAACTCCATTTGAGATGATGGTTGGATGGAGATATCGTGGTACCTTCCCTTGTTTGTGGACGGCCAACAGATCTGACCATAGTGAGTGGGAAGAAAGGGACGCAGAAGCTAAACTCACCAGCAAAACATATGCTGATTCCGTCCGTGGAGCTAAATCATCCAATATCCAAGTCGGCGACATGGTCCTTCTAGCCCAAACGAAGAAAAGTAAAGTTGATCCTACGTTCTCAGCGGAACGGTACGCGGTAATAGCCAGAGAAGGGGCGAAGGTTGTTGTTATGAGTAAATCTGGTATCCAGTACGCTCGAAACATTCGGGAAATTAGGAAGGCCCCAGAAAGTTACACACCTCCAGACTCAAGACTTGATTCTTCTGATGGAACAGCTGGAACAGCAGACAACGTTGATGACGCTGTAATGCCTGATGGAGTCAGCGATGGAGTAATTCTCGACAACAATCATCATGCGGCAATTTCAAGAACGCAAACGGATTCTCCATTGAGGGCTGCTCTTAATTACTCTCCAACCAGAAATCTTCGACAAAGGGACATTATCCGCCGACCGCAACGATTCGATGATAAGTTTGTATACCGAATTTTCTGGTGAATCAGCAGACTTGACTGGAAATAAAGCGATAACATTCAATAATTACAATATGAAAAAGAACAATGTATAGATAACTTCAGAATAAAACATTACAAAAATTGTTTTCAAAAACTAGCAACTTTTTGATCTCAAAAATGTCAACAAAAGCGAAGGTTACTCAGATGAGGATTTTTTCTTCTCTTTGATGGCTGTTTTAGAATAGAGTGGAGCAGAAGAGTAATGTAGTAAACGAGAGGGAATCACGAGGAAAACTGAGGATTTCACTGCGAAGTAAATAAGGCGACTTGACTAGGAAAGAGAGTAAATAATGAAAGGTACACAAAACAAAAGAGAATATTCCTGAATTGGGATTTGACAGATAGACAGTGAAATATGTCAAGTGCTCACTGAAAATGAAATGCACTATAAATAAGATTGGCTAATTTGGTTGATATTGGGTACACTGCTAGCGTTGTGAAACGGAAAAAAAGTGAAAAAAAAGAAAAACGATTGATGAAACGCTATGTCACGGAAGCAGAAAAACGCAAAGTTGATAGGGAGAGCTTTTGAGATTTGCGGAAATAAATTGTGTGAAAAAGATCAAGATTCATTCAGTGATCGATTTTAACCGAGGATAGTCGTGTTTTGCCTATACGTAAAATTATTACAAAGTTTCGCGTGCGTTTCGTTGGAATACGACGACATGTTGGAATACGACAATCCCGATGTTTGAATCGAAGGCCTTGTTGACGTACCGTCACGTTCGGGAAATTGACTGTATCCCCTTCTACAAGACTTACCTAAGTCAAAGAAAACTTACCAAGACTTACCTAAGTCAAAGATTTAATCTTCATGCTCTACCTTGTGACGTTGCGTGTTTGAAAGCTATTCTGCAAACATTTATACGATTGCCGCTTCAAATCCAACAAAATGCTACTCCAAACAAATCCACCGATTCCATCTTGACCAAACGGACCAGCCTAGAGTAGAGACACGATATCCTGAAGTGAACTGGAAGAGAGTATGGCGCAACATTGGAAGCAAACTACTTTCATCAGAACAACGAAGCTCTTGGTATTTACTCGTGAATGAGAAAACAGAACATATAATGCTGTGGCACACCATCCGGAGAGCGAACAGCGAACAATGTATACACTGCACTGCAACATGGCAACGGAGACTCTGGCCCACAAACTCAGTGAATGCCCAAGAGTAGCATCAGCATGGCGACAACTACAGCGTGTATAGGGCACTGCACGGACTACTTTGTCTCTTTCTCGCTGCGAAGAAATTAGAAAACAACAAGGCCAGTATATGTCAAAATGTATGAGGAACGAAAGAGAAAGAGATGTTTCCGTGCAGTGCCCTATTGGCAACGATCATCGGGGGAGGGAGGAGACTTTCCTTCGATGACTTGATTCGACCAGCTTTGACCAACACAAACAAGAGACAAACAACATTAATTCTTAAGCTTTTTATAAATTATGTGTCATTTATCATGAATTGTGATAAGGCTATAGGCGTAGATGAGCTAGAATTTTCTCTTCAAATCGAATTGTAATTAATTTTGAATAATAGAATCATTAATAAACAAGCTTTTTATGTTAAAAAAACTACGTAGCTATTCGAAATTGTTGGTATTTGCCACAATAATCTTTATCAACATTGAGCAAACTGCTTGGAGGTCAACTGAATCAAGAAGTCGAATAGTTGCTCCCAGTTGGATGGACTTTGAGTCTTCAACTGTGGAATTAACATTGTCTTCAAATTCTAGGAGACAGCTTCCTCAAAAATGTCCGAAATAAAGGAGAAATACGCAGAATCATAAGTGGCGTGAAACCAAAGGCAAATATATTTATTTGCAAAATTTGGTTTTCGCCCGCGATGGAAACGTACGTGGCAAAGTGAGGAGAACTTCAAGAATTAATTACGCACAGTGCTTTCCAGGACTTAAACTATTTATTCATGAAGAGGTATTGGCGTCTTTATCGATTTGCCATCGGTGCGAAGCGAAATTTTCTGGCAAGATTATTTGGTTTTGTTTCCACCATTTTATACAAAAGAAGGTCAATCCGAGAGAAATTTTCTTGAAAGTGCAAAACTTAATCGTTTGGCGACAGTCGAAAGTTACCCTTCGGTGGCAGAATCACAAGCGCTCGACGGAATAAATGATGCAATAAAATTGTTTGAATTGATGGAATCACTCACAGTACCAAGCTACCACGCCAAACGCTGATGGCACCGAAAGAGTCCATTTTTGCAATCAACCCTGAGAACAAGCAATTTTCTTCTCCCAATACGCCTTTCCAATAACTGACTGCACCCAAACGCTTGTCGGAATGTGGAAAAGTTGCTTGCAACGATGTTTATTCTGTAGAGATGTGTGTTTAGTGAATAGTGATTGGACATAAGCCTCGACATCACTCGAATTAAGCCTCGACTTGAAGTCCTCACCTCTGAACCACGCTCGCCCAGAAACTTTAGGAATTATAGAAAATAGCCACCGTCCAAGTTCGTTGTGTGTCCAATTTGTTTGCCAACATAGAAGAGAACTCTGACGGACTAATGGGAAAACTAGTTGTTCGAGAATTGTCCATCATAAACCTCGCCTTCCTGTGCGCCCACCTTTGCCAGCGAGTCCGCCTTCTCATTTCCGTAGATTGAGCAGTGAGAAGGGACCCAAACAAAGGTAATCTTGAATGATCTTTCGACCAAAGCACGCATCTGATCTCTTATGTTTGTAAGAAAGTAAGATGCTTGCTTAACAGGTTTCATCGACCGGAGTGCCTCGAAAGAACTAAGACTATCCGAGAAGATGACATCATGGTATACGGGATGATCGGAAGTTATCCCCAAAGCGTAGTTAATTGCTGCCAGCTCATCAACCACGAACACGGATCTTGAAGTTTTCGGAAGGTGGTTGAATTTACATTGAAAACACCGAAGCCAGTCGATCCATTAATGCGGTGGAGAGAAGAACAAGCTCTACCTTAACTCTAATTTTATTATCTACTTATATACATGATCAGGTAGCTATCGAGAGGTAAATATTCATAATTATTTACCTATCGATGAGCTGCCTGGTTTTCATTGTCCTAATCTACCTTGACGGGTAGATGCTTTGAGACAATGTAGTGGTAGATCACCACATATGCTTCAGAAAAAATGGAGATATTTGGCGAAGCTGATCTGGTATTTCTTGAATAGCATGTTTCATGGACAGATCGTATTCAATTGAGGTGGTGAAGTGAACTCGAGGTGAATTATAACACGGAAGATCGGCCCTGGGTAAAGCGTACCATTGGTACTTCGCGTACCTGAAGGAATAAAATAGATCCCATCTCGCGAACCTTATTCTCTTACCCACAAACTCCTTTCCCTACCTTCTCGTGGTGCTGGCCGGGATACGAGCAACCTTAGGGAAGATCGGGTAACCAACCGCAGTGGGAACTATGGTCGTATGCTGACAGGGAAATGGGAATTTGCTCATCTCTGGAAGTGCAAATCTTACTGAGCGTCTGTTCTCCATATTAGGAGCGGCTGATCATCGTCCGAGTGCCAGCGAGGTCTCTAAACTAAAATGTGAACACCACCCAAGCAACCAAAAGTTCGGATTTTACTTAAATTTGTTCCTAACCGAATCAATTGGTTCACTATTGGTTCACATTGAGTTCCAAGCCCCTTAACCGAACTTTAAAGTTCACTTCTGCGCTCCCCTGCGATTAAGCCAAAACATCCCATCTCATCCGTACTTTTGGTTGCTTGGGCACGTTGCATCGTGTCAGCATCGAGAAGGCAGCCCCTTCAACGCGATGTAGGTAGCGCAACCCAGCCGTGCACAATGGTCGGATTCGTCGAATGTTACGACAAAAATCGATAACTCGAAAACCATCAGTGCTAGAGTTTTGACGTCTTCAGAAGAAATGATCTACAAGAAGAGATCTATTTTTGGTGTAGGTTGTCATTAGGGTGGCCCTTCGGTGATTTTTTTGGAAATGTATTTTTTTACCCTTTTGAGTTAGGAGTTCATATAATTCTACAAAGTTATAGAGAATTCAATTCTAAGCATTTTTCCTTAATAAACATTTATTTTATCTCATATAGGTGATGTTTTATGACAAAATTGCTAAATTTAGATAGGGTGGTCCCGAAAAAAATAGTTTTTAGCTTCCACTTTCATCAATTCAGAATATTTCCAAAAACTGTCTTAGGATCGCTTCACGGTCTTTGGATGGCGCATCTTTTGGTTACATTAGATGGTTGATAGCTTCATTTTCATGCATATTATAAGCGTTTTTTCATAAAAAAGTGATATTTTTCTGAGCATTCTACTGCAGCTAGTAGCAAATATTAGCAAACATTCCAATCGTTATCTGAAAGTATACATGCAGGCCCATCAAATCCATGGTATTTCATTTGTCCATCTTTGTCCGCTTTTGTTTGACAATAGTATTATTTTTGTACGAAAAATTGGGGTGAAACACATATATCATCTTTTGGATTTTCACAAAATTGGTAGAATAAAAGAAAAGACAAGAACACCGTCTTCGACCAGAGGGTCATACAGACACTCAACACGTAGACAATTGACAGGACACATAATACCCAGTACCGGTGGAGAATTTTTCGATCGCGAAAAGTTTCCTTCTTACCGAGGCGGGAATCGAGCCCACGCTTCATAGTCCATGTCTCTAGACGATTGACGGTGCTAACCGCACGCCCACAAAGCCCACAAAGAATCATTCTTTATCTAAAATATTTAAATCAACTCGTGTGGAAAAAAAGTCGAAAAAATCATTTTGACATTTTAACTACTGGATCGATTTTCAAGGTGTTCTCATGAAATAAATGCTTAAGAGCGCTACTTTTGTGGCGAAATACAAAATCATAAAATTAAAGTTGGGTTTTCATGGCTTATTCGCAGAATAATTTCATTTTCACAGTTTCAAAGTGAGGGTCGCCAATGACTACATGTGATTCCATGAACATTGATAATTAGTCCAATAGTTCAAAGATTATGTTTTAAATTTTTTTTTTACAAAATGTTGATTTTTTCGACCAACCTGAATCAAGATCGGACAAAATTAAAAAGTGAGTTTATTTATTTTTGAAAAAGAATGATTCTACCAAATATTGCGAAAATCAGAGATATGGTATATGTGTTTGCTATGGAATAGCTGTTTTTTTCATACAAAACAAATATGATCATCAAACAAAAGTGGACAAACATGGACAAATGGAATACCATGGATTTGGTGGGCCTGCATGTATGCTTCCAGATTACGATTGTAATTTTTGCTAATATTTGCTACTAGCTGCAGTAGAATGCTAAGAAAAATATCACTTTTTCATGAAAAAACGCTTATAATATGCTTGAAAATGAAGCTATCAGCCATCTTATGTAACCAAAAGATGCGCCATCCAAAGACCGTGAAGCGATGCTAAGACAGTTTTTGGAAATATTCTGAATTGATGAAAGTGGAATCTAAAAACTGTTTTTTTCGGGACCACCCTATCTAAATTTAGCAATTTTGTCATAAAACATCACCTATATGAGATAAAATAAATGTTTATTAAGCAAAAATGCTTAGAATTAAATTCTCTACAACTTTGTAGAATTATATGGACTCCTAACTCAAAAGAGTAAAAAAATACATTTCCAAAAAATGTTCACCGAAGGGCCACCCTAATGACAACCTACACCAAAAATAGATCTCTTCTTGTAGATCATTTCTTCTGAAGACGTCAAAACTCTAGCACTGATGGTTTTCGAGTTATCGATTTATGTCGTGAAATTTGACGAATCCGACCATTGTGCCCTGGTAAGGTAGCCTACCGAAGATTGAACAGTCACCAAGAAAGGCAAAAGTTGAGCAAACGGATTGATTCAACGGCAATAGACCCTGCAATGAATATAGGACAGCGATTGCGAAGTCGGATCTTGGAACGTGAGAACTTTGAATGAACCCGCACGTGTTGGGCTCCTGGCTCACGAGCTACAGTAGATTGGCGTGAGTGTGGCAGTAATCCGGGAAATACGGTGGCCCAGAACTGGAGAACGTGAATTCCGGGCGGTGGATCCCATCGCGAACACTTCATTGAAGTACCACATCTACTATAACGGCGGTGAAGGTGCAGAACGAGGAGTTGGCTTCATGATGATCGGGAAGCAGATGCACGTGTTATCTGGTGGAAGCCGATAAGCGACCGCATTTGCGTGTTGAGAATGAAGGGCAAATTCTTCAACTATAGCCTGATCAGCATCTATGCCCCAACGAACGATTAGCCACCCGAGCAGCACAAGTCAAGCAAAATAGGTTCCAGCAACTTGTGTGTGACTAAATCTGGTCCCATACGAGTTGCAATAACCTAAGTGGAACATGTGTGCTGCTAGGGCAGATGACGTGAAGGATGAGTTCTGTGAGAGCTTCGATAGGGCCAACGGAGAGTGCCCAACACACGAAGTAAAGATTGTCATCGGGGATGCAAATGCGTAGATCGAAAGAGAAAGTTTCTTCCGCCCTGTTATTGGTACGGAAAGCCTTCATTCCGCTACCAACGATAATGGTCTGCGACTTGTAACCTTTTCTGCTACTAGAGCGATGGCAATAAGTAGGTACTGCTTTTTCGTGCTTCTCACGTAAGAATATCCGCAAACACACCTGGCAACATCTGAGTGGAGACACTTGCTCACAGATAGACCACGTGCTGGTCGACGGACGATATTTCTCGGATGTTATAGATGTAAGGTACTTCAGAGGTCCGAACATCGACTCGGATCACTTTCTTGTAGTTACAAAATCCACATATCCACAAAGCTGTGACTATAACAGCGCAGGAAGTGTAGGCACTGCACAGCGACACCAACGAAATGATTGGTTTGACGAGTGCCAGCGAGTGACGGAAGAGAAAATGTTGCTAGGAGTCGAATGCTAGTGGCTCGTATCCTTTCCAACAGAGAACGGTACAATGTAGCAAGGGCAGAAGAGAAACGAATCTACCGCAGAAAAAAAGGCAACACGAAGAGAGCGTGATAGCTGAAGCGCAGGAAAGCATGGATAGAGACGGTATGTGGAGGTTTTACGCAACGGTCGATTGCGCGTGGCATAAGACTGCGCTAGTGCCCGCCATGTGCAATGACTGAAAGAGGAATTTGCTGACAGACAAGACTATGGTGGGCGCCAGGTGGAAGAAGCGTACCAAACTGACAATCTACAAAACGCTCATTAGACCGGTAGTCCTCTACGGACACGAGACCTGGACGATGCTCGTGGAGGACCAACGCGCACTGGGAGTTTTCGAAAGGAAAGTGCTGCGTACCATCTATGGTGGGGTGCAGATGGCGGACGGTACGTGGAGGAGGCGAATGAACCACGAGTTGCATCAGCTGTTGGGAAAACCATCCATCGTTCACACCGCGAAAATCGGACGACTGCGGTGGGCCGGGCACGTAGCCAGAATGTCGGACAGTAACCCGGTGAAAATGGTTCTCGACAACGATCCGAAGGGCACAAGAAGGCGAGGTGCGCAGCGGGCAAGGTGGATCGATCAGGTGGAAGATGACTTGCGGACCCTCCGTAGACTGCGTGGTTGGCGACGTGCAGCCATGGACCGAGCCGAATGGAGAAGACTCTTATATACCGCACAGGCCACTTCGGCCTTAGTCTGAATAAATAATAAATAACTAGGTGGAATAAGCACTTCGAAGATTTGTAGAACGATGAAAATAAAGGTGTATTAAGGAGCAGAATGGACATGGGCTACTACGGTAAAGCTGGTCGAGGTAAAAAAAGGCTCTAAAAGAGCTGAAAACAGTAAAGCTTCTGGAAAGGACGAGATCCCGGTCGAGCTTCTCAAATACGAAAGTGAGCAGCTGCATCAATCAATCTACCACATTATCCAGATATATATGGGAGGATGAAGAACTGCCAGCTGGCTGGTTGGATGGCCCCATATGCCCAAACTAAAGGAAAGGGCACAGGCTAGAGTGTGACAATTACAGAGGTATCACCCTTTTGAACTCGGCGTACAAAATCCTATAGCGTATCCTGTTAAACAGACTGAGACCGCATGCGGAGTCCTTCGCAGTTTCCCGAGCCTCTTGGAAGGAGGCTTCCGAGCCTCTTGGAAGGAGGCTTCCGAGCCTCTTGAAAGGAGGCTTCCGAGCCTCTTGGAAGGAGGCTTCCGAGCCTCTTGGAAGGAGACTTGAGCCTCTTGGAAGGAGGCTTCCTGAGCCTCTTGGAAGGAAGCCTGAGCCTCTTGGAAGGAGGCTTCCGAGCCTCTTGGAAGGAGGCTTCCGAGCCTCTTGGAAGGAGGCTTCCGAGCCTCTTGGAAGGAGGCTTGCGAGCCTCTTGGGAGGGGGCCTCCGGGCCCTTTGGTAAGGGGCTTCCGGGCCTCTTGGAAGGGGGCTTCTGAGCCTCTGGGAAGGGGGCTTCCGGGCCTCTTGGAAGGAGGCTTCCGGGCCTCTTGGAAGGAGGCTTCCGAGCCTCTTGGAAGGAGGCTTCCGAGCCTCTTGGAAGGAGGCTTCCGAGCCTCTTGGAAGGGGGCTTCCGAGCCTCTTGGAAGGGGGCCTCCGAGCCTCTTGGAAGGAGGCTTCCGAGCCTCTTGGAAGGAGGCTTCCGAGCCTCTTGGAAGGAGGCTTCCGAGCCTCTTGGAAGGAGGCTTCCGAGCCTCTTGGAAGGAGGCTTCCGAGCCTCTTGGAAGGAGGCTTCCAGCCTCTTGGAAGGAGGCTTCCTGAGCCTCTTGGAAGGAGGCTTGAGCCTCTTGGAAGGAGGCCTGAGCCTCTTGGAAGGAGGCTTCTGAGCCTCTTGGAAGGAGGCTTCTGAGCCTCTTGGAAGGAGGCTTCCGAGCCTCTTGGAAGGAGGCTTCCAGCCTCTTGGAAGGAGGCTTCTGAGCCTCTTGGAAGGAGGCTTCCGAGCCTCTTGGAAGGAGGCTTCTGAGCCTCTTGGAAGGAGGCCTGAGCCTCTTGGAAGGAGGCTTCCTGAGCCTCTTGGAAGGAGGCTTCCTGAGCCTCTTGGAAGGAGGCTTCCTGAGCCTCTTGGAAGGAGGCTTCCTGAGCCTCTTGGAAGGAGGCTTCCGAGCCTCTTGGAAGGAGGCTTCCTGAGCCTCTTGGAAGGAGGCTTCCGAGCCTCTTGGAAGGAGGCTTCTGAGCCTCTTGAAGGAGGCCTCCGAGCCTCTTGGAAGGAGGCTTCCGAGCCTCTTGGAAGGAGGCTTCCGGGCCTCTTGGAAGGAGGCTTCCGAGCCTCTTGGAAGGAGGCTTCCGAGCCTCTTGGAAGGAGGCTTCCGAGCCTCTTGGAAGGAGGCTTCTGAGCCTCTTGGAAGGAGGCTTCCGAGCCTCTTGGAAGGAGGCTTCCGAGCCTCTTGGAAGGAGGCTTCCGAGCCTCTTGGAAGGAGGCTTCCGAGCCTCTTGGAAGGAGGCTTCCGAGCCTCTTGCTACGAATCTGTTTAGCTTTTTGTAAAAAGCCGACATGTGACTCGAATGTTCTAAATTTTATGTTCTTTATGTTCTAAATTTTGATCACTCTTGTTTGGACCCACAGCCCTACATACGATGTCTTGGTTGTGGTGACAGAATTTAATAGATTTTGATTTTCTGATCGCCATGCATTTTATGTTCAATATGAAATTTTGGATTAAAAAATTACATAAATTATCGAAACTTTATCAATAAGCGTTTATTAAAATTGTTATACATCCGCTATTACGTTTTTTTTATCCAAGGTTCGCCCTGGACACACACCCTGGGGCTAGCGAAGGTACCCCTAGGGATACATGTACTCCAGGTTGAGAACCGCTGTTGTAGGTTATGAAACACCGTTGTTCTCCAATGTAAATTTCATCGCCTCTCCCGATATCAACCGAATGAAGACAGACTTCTAATCGGAGATCTTATATGCTGTCTTCATCATGCGTTGATCACCTTTCAACGATTTCACGAATCGAATCTCATCAGCGAGAATTGGATGAATGGCGTTTTTCACTGCCCCGTCGCACGATATTGTAACCACTAGGTACATACAGAACGTACGATCATGAGCATGAGCATGAGCATAATTGACCGCCCACGGTTGCTACTCCGTTATTGCCAGGTCAGCTGTAATTACACAGAGAACCAACAGATGAAGTTTGGGACTAACATCATCTTCAATGTGTAAGAACTGGTGACCCAAAAAATAAGCAATACCAGCGCCGGCCGTTTCCGAATGCAGGTCAATTAGGGAATGGGTAGGAAATTGTTGATGTGATACTCGCTTTGATAGAAGCCGACGAGTCATCTGCACTTCCACGAGAGATCACTGGGATGTTGGATAGATGGGGTAGGTACTGTGGCATGGTTCATTTTGGTAAACGGTATGCCGTGTATAGCGTGTAGTTTGATCGATGAAAACAAATAAAAAACGATAAAAAAATTATTAAAGGTAGCACAAAGCAGAACAAAATTTCGGTGATCGGCTGATCGTTCTGCTTACCGCACAAAGCAGAATAAAACTATGATGACCGGCCGATCGTTCTGCTTACTGAAGAAAACATGTCTAGACGCGATAATTGATTTACACACACGCACGAAGCAGAACAAAATTTCGGTTACCGGCCGATCGTTCTACTTACCGCACAAAGCAGAACAAAATTTCGATGACCGGCCGATCGTTCTGCTTACTGAAGAAAACACGTCTGGACGAGATCTCCGATCGTTCTACGTCCAATACAAAACACGAACAAATCTGCACTGAACTGATTGTCTCACTATCCAATTGACTCGCCCATACAGCAGAATCAGATATTTTGATAAGCGCGCGACCGTACTGCGTTCAACACAAAATACGAATACACTTGCACTCTTTACGATTTATCAACTTATATTTATCCTTCACTTGTATCTGTGGTGTACCAATGATAAAGTAAAACTAATACTTTCAGACACCTTCTGAAATCTGTGTCCTTATTTCTCATCCCACTGGAATCCCATCATCCCATTGGAGTCAGATTATTGGAAAGCAACCGGATTAGCTTCAGATTACTGCGATTTAACCTAGGCACTGGTCCCGTATCGTTCCAAAAGAAATAAAAGAACAAATCAACGGTTTGGTGCAATACAGGAACGATTCAAAATCAGAAATGACGTTTTAACTTTTTGACTCAACAAAAAAACTTCTATTTTTGTGATTGAATTTTCTTTATGTTTTCTCCATGTGTTGATACAAATGGTTTAGTTTTGTGTGTTGCAACAAGAAAACTTCATTAAATCGAGAAATTCATATAGTTATATTGAATTTGTTAACATTCGTAAATTTTTTAATAGGGGAAGTTTACCGGTTTTGGCCACCTTAGTGCCTAATTTGGTCAACCCTGAAAAATGCATATTTTCCAAAAACTATCGATCATTTTCCACAGCGAAGAAGCGTAAGGGATATATCTCCTGTTACAGCTAATAAAACCCTCGGAAAATGCTTTATTTTTGAAGTTATGCGAAAAACTGGCCAAATTAGGAACATGGCCAAAACTGGTACAGTTACCTTACGCATAACTTTTGATATATTGTGAATTTCTGTCCTGTCTTTCTACTTTGTAGAAAAACGATGCAAAAGTTAAAAAGTTTTTCAATTCATAAGGGTCTGTTCACAAATTACGTAACGCTTTTGGGGGGAGGGGAGAGGTCCAACTTGCGTTATACTTTGTTACACTAAAAGGTGGGGGAAGGGGTGGGTACTATCAAATGTTACGCATAACGTGAATAAAAATTTATTTGTATTTTTTTTAAATCACTGATTTTAGTATGACTGACATTTGTATTTTTTAATACTGAAAGACAGCGAGTTTTGTTCGAAAAATTGTTGCTAAATTTCGAGGTATTTTTGTCTCACGTATTTTATGATTAGACCTAACAAACCAAGCTAAAGTTAATAGAGGCAAGAGGGTTTTCATTGCAAGCAATTGCATTTTAGCTCAGCCAGTTCAATTTAAAAATTATATCGTTATCGTATATTAGTCATTATCGAAATCAAGCACATAGCGGGACTGATATGCGTTAAAATACCAAGCGAATATTATATTTCTCGACAAAACAGGTTGCAAATTCTATTCTTTGTTTCTACTAGCTGCTTCCTTGATATCCTTTGTTTTTCATCATGTGCCATACCTATTCACAGTGTTCAAAAATACCATAATACCATGCTTCAGATGCTCCAGAGAAGAAAAAAAATCTGCCTTTAAAATTTTCACAGTTACGCATTATATGGGGGAGGGAGGGGGTACCAAAAATGTTACTTTTTGTTACGAGGAGGAGGGAGGGGGTCAAAACCTCGGATTTTTGCGTTACGTAATTTGTGAACAGACCCTAAGTGCGGATATATTGAGATGTAACTGTTTTAACCGACGATTAACAAACTAACGTAAACCGCTTTAATCAACCTAAACTACGCTACACGAAAATTAAAATAATGTTTAGGTAACTAATCAGCACTCATGCGGTTCGTTCTCCACAAGTATTGTATAGAATACAACAATTTCTAAAGTGTTGTTTTGCTCGTCGATTTTTAAGTACAAATACATTATGGCGTGATTCTTTTAATCAACGACCACGTAGACTTCATGAAAAATGTTTTCATAAAAATGAATAACATAGAAAGGCTCATAAAGTAAAACCAATCTTCAAATAAGTATAGAGGCATTCCGACGTGATTCTTCTACCGATGAAGAAGATTTCTGGAGACATTTCTCTGCGAACTAATATAATGTCTGTAATGCTCGAAAATCAGATATGGTACTTTTATAGTTATTGGTCTTTATAAACTTTTACAACGACGAAGACATCGTTTTCCTTATATAAACTTTTCTAAATGTAATAACAACTCTTGCGACCATCAATCAACCTCCTGTTCAGCGTAGGGATTACGAGATAGATAAATAAATTTAATAAAAGATACCGACCGTGATCCCTAGTGACTTATCCGTCCCTAACAGCTACATGGACCAATTCTTTTTGCTCAGCAATATTAAATCAAAATTGAACATACCTGGACTTCTGGATACTTTGAAAATCTTACATGTCCTGGGATTAACACTTGTCAGCGAGATGTGCTAGATTTCGTTTTTCTCTTGCTTCTTCAGTCAAGCAGGTACCCGGGAACCATCACACGGATCATTTGGAAGTTAACCAACAATCTGGTCACTGACTGGTGTTGATTGCCAACGATCCATCTTGTTTATTTTCAACCCGTCCAATTATCTTCTTCCTTGAAAACTTTTACATTTTTTTTTATAAAAATCTTAACTATTAAATAAATCTGAAATCTTGAAAAAATTGACACATGACGCGACAGGTAAAATTTTTCGCGTCCGGTTCCTAACACGACCTGCTTCGATCCTCGGTACATACAGAACGTAAGATCAAAACAGCATGCACTTCAGATGCACTTTCAGAATCCAGAATAAAGTCAGCATTGCGTTGGTTGAAGTCACCATAAATGTGAATTATGCGTGGACCGTCGAAAAAAGCTTGCAAATGAAATGAACTCATGTTTTACTATTGAAATCCTTATCCACACTGGTATCAGAAATCAAGGCGGGTGTGGCCTTGATTTCAATCTAGGACAAAAATCACAAAAGCATGAGGATTACTACTCCTGCCCACGACCATTTTCTTGGGAGGAGAAGTAAGTGTTGATGTAGTACTTACTTAATGAGAGGCGTCCGATTCAGCAGGGTATAAGTACCACGGAGTTGAATATTGGGGAAGGTATTCATTGGATCAGGATTTGTCTATAGCTGACAATGTGACCGTGGTAGATCTTACACCGTAACACACCACGCAAAGGTGTCTACCCATTTTTTTCGTTCTCGTCTATAAATAAAATCATTAAGACTATTCAAGATTGTAAGAATATCTCTTGAATTTATTCCAATTGCTTCGTTAAAAGCGTTAGGATCGAAAACGGACTTCATTTAACGTAACTATCTACCAATAAAAGCTCGTCGAATATACGCAATTTTGGGCGTGTTCGGTGATGTTTGAAAAAACTGTTGCAAAGTGTTCAGAATTGCACATAATTTGCACTGATTTGACAGTTATAATCCTTTAAAAAGTGAACAATCGCTTATCTGAAACTACAATCCTTTCGTTTTCTATTAGAAACATTTTATCTTATATTCCAATTTATGTGCTAGATCTTCAATATAAAAAATTTACTTCATGAGTTTGGTATGTTACATAAACTTACCTGACCAGACGAATGCTTCCCGTTTTAGTTTGAATAATCTTCTTAGTCCAACAATTTGTTCATGTTTCATGATAACGTCGAACAGTAAATAAACTTGACTCTTCAACTCATGTGGTTAGTTACATCTGCAATGGAGAAAAATACATACATAGATTAATAACCTGACTGGTGTACTATGTAGATAAGAAATTATTGATTGCTTCTATGAAGTCGGTAAAACTTTCTCCGACAAACAGCACAACTAAAAAAATTCACCACAACGAGCTTATCTTCGCATTTAGTGCCAAATATTTTATCGCACCACTTCAATGGTTTTCCCACAGAATGAAGCCCACACAATTTTGCACCCATACCGAAGTTGTTTCCATGGACGAGGGCCGACCGGAAAAGTCCCAGCTTCCGAGAATGAAATAAAGGTATCTACATGAAACCTCCGATTTAACTCCTCGTCTCCGGTGTGTTTGTGTGGGTGGACCAGAAAAAAAAACATCATCTCACTCAGTCGCAACTATTCAGCATCCTCCTCTCGGTTGGTGTCGCCGGTCACAGGCAGGCGTGCCGTGCCGAGCTGCTGTTGGCATCCATGATCCCATAAAAAGCAAAGTTCCGCATACAAACGATGTCTGCTCTCGGTAACACGTTGGACGTGCCGGCAGTAAAATTGCCAACTTGAAACACTCCCATACTCGGACCGGAGACTTGGCAGGTCCAATCGTTTCCACCTCGCACTATACTGCCACGTCTGGCGGAACTGGAGCTGTGCATTCCGACATTTGCAAAGAATCCCCAAACTGAAAGATGAAAATAGCTCATCACCGTGCGGCGTCCCATCCCACAGTGCACTATGGTTCAGAATGCAGATGAATTTTGGGTAAAACATATGAAGTTTAAAGTATAAAGTCGATAGTATGAAACAAAAAAAATCATATTATCACATAATTTTATAATTTTTCAGCAGTGACGCTAGATAACAAAGGGAGGAACAGGTAAATATGAGCCCGTGTTTTCATATACGTCCAATATATATATAAAACATCCAACATTTGTTATAAAGAAAATAATAAAGAAGAAGAATAATATATTGAAAAATCCATAAGAACATCAACTGTCGTATTTAATTCACCCTAGACTAGAATTCTTAAGAATATTCAACCAAACAATTTCGCCACGGGGTGCTCTGCGGATTCGGTTTCACTGTGCTCACCCTTTCAAAATATGTTGCGTCGGAAAAAAAAATAAGCGACAACCGGGACCCGGAAAGTTGTTTCTCCATTTGAGTGGTGCGTTTCGGACCGGAATTACTTGTAGGTAGTAGTAGTCTGCCCGGACTAAGCCGCGCCATACTAAATATATGTAGTGCTCGAGTGTCATTCGGCAGAGAAGAATAGTGCGGCGGGACTACATTTTGGCAGACGAATCGTGCGTCGACGGCCGAAGCGGCGCAAACGGAGGTCCGGAATGGGGTTGTTTTGCAGCAATTTGTTCCCAGAGCTAAACGACGACGGGTCGACCACAGTATTCTGATAAATATTCATGACACGATGCGACACACAAACACTTGACTGTACAAACTCTATCGCTTCCTTTCGACGCTGAATGGTCGTAAAATGGTTGATAGTTGTGCTGTAGTTGCCGAGGAGGATTGGGGCAAACAGAGCAACAGAACGTAATTCGACGATAGTTGAGCTGAAGTGCGGCGTAGACGGTAGATAACGCTCCCGTCGAAAAACTGCTCGAAGCCGTAATTTTCAAACATGATAGCTGAAAGGTTCTGCTTCCAGTCGTGAATTCATAAATACAAAAACAAGTGAAACGCCCAGAGAAAGGAATAACATAAATAGAATTTCTTCTATGTGAAACTGTTCGATGTAATCGCCGTAGATTTACATTGACTCAAACAGAGAACGCTGGTAGAACTTAAATGCTTCTGAGTTTGTATGGAATTAATGATAACGGTTGGGCGTACAGCAATCAAAAAGTTGGAGGAGAATGTTTATCTTGTCATATGTCGAGTTCGTACGATTCCTCATAATTCCTACATCTGATTGTAACCTAGCATGTAATTAGCATAGTCTGATAAATAGAGACTGGGTAGACTTGAGCCCCTTTTCTCATTTCCGATGTACTACAGCCAAAAATTAATTAACTTACGCGGTTTTCACACAGACTCTCCAAGAAACATACAATTTAATTTTATTAATATGTGACTGTTTGTAAATTGTTGTTGTTATTGATACACAATCGAGTTTTGTCAAAAATCGTATTCAAAAATATTCGGAGGAATTGATCCTTCTCCAAGAACTTGCTTTGATAAAAGTAGAAAGGTACGCACTAGAGTGGGGCGTCATGGTCATTTTTTCAAATCAATGGTATTTCGAAACTATTCTGGGTCCCAAACAACTGTACTGAATTTGGGCCTGATTGGTTGCTTCCTCGCTTTCCGCTTCGCGTTTGATGTTTGTATGGAAATTAGTATAGGAAAATGTTTTTTTGCCTTTTTGCCTCTAGAGGTTTCGGTTCTTCGTAAACCAAGTGGCACATTTCGTAAAAGTATAACCATGCTTTGGCCGAAAAACTTTACTGAAGCAGATACGTTGCTGGAACGTCCACGAATAAAGTTATGTCGCTTCGAAGATTGGTTGCTTGATTCAAACCATATGCGAAAAATCGTTTATTCTGCCAGCACTGTCGAACTGCGTGGGCCAATAATTTGACTGAGTGTTATTTCAAAATTATTGATATTATAGGGCTTTGGAGCTAATGGGAGTTATTCGAAATCATTTCACAAAATAAAAAATCCAACAAGAAGAAAGATGGGGTTTGCCCTCTGACAACCATAAGTCATTCGATAGTGCTGGCAGAAACATTGATTTCTTGCATATGGTTTGAACAATCAATTTTCAAAACGTAATAACATTTTTGTAGACCTTTTAGCTACGTACCTTATTCGGCAAAGTATTTCAGCATCTTTACGTATTGAGTCACGCGATTGACGATAAATCGAAATCATCAGGAGGAAAAATGTAAAAAATACGTTTTCATACTCTAATTTCCATATAAATTTAAAACGCGATGCGGAAAGCGAGGACGCAACCAATCGAGCCCATATATTGGGGTCCCAAAACGGTTCAGAAAAACCTTGATCTCACTAGATCGGATGAAGTTTGCGTTTTACCATACAACTGCGCCCCACTCTAGTACGCATCGATTTTTAAAATATTTTGCCTCCAAAATACACAGATTTTCCGACTTTTTAATGAACAATTCTTGATATGGAATTCGCCAGCGTATGCATTCTTTGAATTTGGGGAAACTTGATTCCTTGTCCGTGATATAGCATAGCATATCATATGTGATTGTACAAATCGTGGGTGGCTACACAATGCTCAATTGAGCAATCTACTGTATATTGTTGCAAATCGGTACTTGGGATTAGTACCTTTTCCTCTAGGATAGGATGTGACAATTGAATTGCGACTGCCTTGTTGTTTCCTCAGTCGATTGCTTCGACGAGGTGGTGGCCAGTGCTTCCGAATATTTTTTGGTAAAATCCGCCAAATAATGTATGTATAAAAATGGTGTTTTCTCGTTCATTTCTTCCATTATTCGTAATAAAAGATGTTACGTACTATCAAAAAAAAATTTCAACATGGAATAAGATGAGTTTTACAGTGAAATGGGTAAAAAGATGGTTAAAAATGCTTCTAATCGAGTGTTTTAAATAAGCATAACCCTTGAGAATAATGCACACATCATTTGCAGTCTAGCATGAATTCATGTCACTCAAAAAATAAAAAAATAAACTTTTGAATTTTGTCATTATTTTAAATTTAATTACCCAGCAACACGGCCAAGCTAACAACAAGCTGCCCTTTTGAAAATGTGATACCGCCAATCGAAGTAATCGATTGTCATTTTCACCCAATCAGCAACCGGTACGATTTTGACAGAAAATCGGTACGATTTTTAATGACTAATTGGCACATCCTATCCTAGCTTTTCCGATACAGTAGCAGTTGTATACCTGGCAACGTCCTTACAAGCACGGAAGGAAGGGAAGGAATGTTAGTTCAACATCTACTAGTGAAGATGCAGGGAACCCATACTACCTTCATAGATGTCTCAGGAAGGAAAATTACTGTTAGTGGGTAAGGTAAATAATAGGGAGCTCTATTCGACAATATAGAGCGTTTGTCAATAAAATTATATGATGAAAAGTTATTAAAATATATTCATCAATTTACTTACGAACCGTCCAAAGCAGAAGAAAGTGACCCGGATCTTACAAATGTTTCGTATCATATACAAAATACGTTTAATCGTACACTTATTTACCGAACATTAAAAACAGAATCAAAAACTCGGATTTTACGAATGTTCTAAATCCTACACGATCACGCACCAATTGTTTACTTTCGGCCGCGCGAACTATCTAGGGTTACTGCTCCTGGACTTCATCTCATAGCTCCGATATTGGTCTCACGAAAAACAAAGCAATGAAAAGGTATTTGGTTTGTTTACTATTTTTGTGATTTTTTTCAGCAGTGAGCACGCATGTTAGCAAAAAGAAGCGACGAAATTGGTGCCGTCTTTCTTTGTTTCGCGATGAGATGAATATATGTTCAGTGAGATGGAAATTGAACAGTTTCCCTACTTGATTTCCTGTCCATGATATCTATTCAAAAAATTCGAGCCAACCCTTCATAAAATCTGTCAAATCTACACAAAAATAGCCGTCCGAGAACAAATTTGGTTTTTGTATGAGTGACAAATGGATGATCAAATGTCCCTATATTAACGCAACTACTTGAATTCCAAATATCCTAAAATTGTGATTGAATGTTGTCATTTTGACTAGTGCAGATCATTTAGAACTTTTGTGGCTTTGTGCTGTGAAAAAATTGTAGCATTTGGTCATTGTTACGAGAAGTTGTTCAAATTTTGCGTGACCGCTAAAAAATCTTTAGGAGGGTCAAAACAAACAAACCGTCCTGCAGAATCAATACGGTTGTCAATCTTCAATATAACTCACCACATGACGATCATTTGCCTAGCAGATCTATACTAAAAAATCTATTTCACCTAGCGGTAATGATGCCTTCCTCGCTCATCATAAAATGTATCGCGAAAAGTTAGAGAGGTCACAACAGCAAATAATGGTGATAGACAAGGGCTGTAGGGGAAGGGGGGCAATATGCCCTAGCTAAGCAAACACTGCTTTATTGTCTTACAGTCATACCTCGATTATATGGACTTTTTCGATTTTTCCATATAATCGAAGCAAAAAAAAAATCTCAAAATGTTTTTCAAACTATGAAAATAGTTTTAACAAAATAAAAGAAAATATTTATTTATTGGCTTACAGTGTAATCCGCACGTTTGGACCCATTTTTTGATGATTCAGAAAATTTTGATTTTTTTATTAGATCGTAACCATTTTTCAGTCGCTAGTTTGCACACCGTTCTAATAAAGACTTTTTTCCGTTAGTAATAAAGACTTTTTTTAACCAGCTCATTGATTTGGTAGGCTCAGTCGTGTGTAACAATTTGCAGAGCCACAATTCTCAAGTATTCTCATCCGGGCGTTTGACGTTGTAAACGGTTTTGCGTGGCGTCACGCTCGATTTTGGTTTGTCAGGGAGCATCTTTCGGATGGCCTCGTGGTACACGGTACAGAGAAACAGAAGTAATGAAAACTTCATCAAGCTCAATGTGTTTAAAAATTCTAAATACAGTGCCTACCTTTTTTAGCATACGAAGTAAACACTAAATGTACGGAAAGCTATATGCTTCAAAAACAAACTTTATCTGGAAGCACTGGAACTTATCCATTATCGTTTTGATCGCAGCAAACTATGGTCTTTGATGTTATGGCCTAAATATTTTATATGCAAAAAATGCCAATAAACAATCACTCTTGTCTGACACTTTTAAACCGATCCGCTTGCAACAAGTTGCGGTTGATGGGGATTCTTACAATTAATTTAAATGCATGTAAATAAGGATTCTCATTCGCCTGTCAGTGACATTTTTTACCAGTGTCAATTGCATCCACACCTGCAAAGTGGATATCAAGGTTTATATTTTGGACTATGTACCTGTGTGCTTTTATTATTGACAGTCAATTTCTAACTGAATAACGGAATGAAGAACTGGACACCGTAACCAGAAGTCACGGTTATAATGATTGGAAAATCTAATTGAGTATATTCTTGCATATATTGTCGTATATTGTCGTATTGCATATATTGAGTATATTGTCGCAATTGAATCTTTCCTATCAATGTAAATTTATCATTAAATTGAAATAATTCTTGCTGCCTGCACCATTTGTAATCTTCTTTAAACAGCATTAAGAACTGCTAACTTACGTTCACGATATTCAATTTCTCTGCCTGCCTCAGTATAATCCGCAAGCTTTGTGCTGAACGAACATAAATACCGGGATATTCGATAACTTTTTTCGAAAGTCTTTTTGTAGATTTTCACGGCATTGACAGTGGGGGAAAAATAATAATCTCTCACCAGGCCTTTTTTTCTTTCCCGCAAAATAATTTCTCGGCGAAAATATGCATGTGAGTGAGCATCTTCTGCTCGTGCCTATAAGTGAGCATTACGATCGCTGGTAGCAGTCATTGAAAAAAACTCTTTCAGTTTCTTGGACATACTGCTAAAAGATTTGCTGGATCAAGATCATCCGTTTTTCTACACTCAATTCCACGCACTAACAGCAGAAAAAGGTTGGAAGTAAAGGTCTAACAGCTAAATACGGCAATCTCATCTCATCACTTGCTTCCCATACTGTTAGACTGACAAGCCGGTTCACGTTTTCTTGTATCAGAGATCACCTAAAATACGTGTTATCTTTCCCCCACATATTTGTAAGGACGTGGCCGTGGCTTTTGTTGATGAATGAAATGGGCGTTTGAGGCCTCTTCCCCTACATTATTATTTCCATCATATTTGTTTGCATGAATTGATGTCATTAATATAAATCAATTAATGGCTAGGTGCTGAAAAAATTATCGACAGTAAGTACAAGATTTTAATTATTATATAGCCTTCCAAAAGATTTGACAGGCATCTTGGACGAATTTATAATTAGCAACATACGATGGAAATGGTTAGTTATTTTCAGTATTATTTATGAGTAAGATATCGTTCAAATAATGTGGCAAAGTTCAGGGGTAACTGTCATCAAATTGTTGGTAGACAAAATCGGAGGCAGACCAAATTGTGGCGTGATGAAAATCGAGTCATCACTGTAAAAATGTATAATCCTATGCTTCTTCTTCTACGGCTCTACATTCCAAATGGAACTTGGCCTGCTTTTCAATTTAGTATTCTGTTAGCATGTTCCCAGTTATTAATTGAAAGCTTTTCTATGCCCGCCATTGCATGAGTATGTATCTTGTGTGGCAAGTACAATGGATACACTATGCCCAGGGAGTCGAGAAAGTTTCCAACCCGAAAACATCCTAGACCGGACCGAAAATCGAACTCGCCATCTCCGCATTGGCAATCTTACGCCTTTGCTCGCAAGGCTACTGGAGACCCATGTGCATGGCTGTGCATTACGAGCTAGTGGTAAATAGAAGTGGAATTTCCGGTACAAAAGGACACGCTTTCAATGAGATTGCTCTCTGTGAAGGGTCCAAATAGGTTATCATGATCCTCTTGAGAGAAATAAACAAGAACAGTATCACTTGTCATAAGACGAGTTTGTACAATCCCATTGAATTCCACCACTTAATTGTATCTTGACAGATACGTATTTCGACCTCAACAGTAAGGCCGTCTTCAGTGTCTCGTACTTGACACGACTTTCGTCAGTCGTCAGTCGAGTCAAGTACGAGACACTGAAGACGGCCTTACTGTTGAGGTCGAAATACGTATCTGTCAAGATACAATTAAGTGGTGGAATTCAATGGGATTGTACAAACTCGTCTTATGATAAGTGAAGACATTCCACTAAAAAGCTCAAAATAATTTTCTTAAGAACAGTATACTGTATACGAAACCGATACTGCATTGCTCATCAATAGTATTGGAGTTATTCGAGATTCACTTATACAATAAGGATACGGGCAATTCTGCGATATTTTGTAGTTCTACATTGGTCTTTAGTATCGTAGAAGTTTGTCGGAAGACTGACCTGTTTTGTAGTACTATGTTGGCCTTTTATACCACGAATTCCGGGGTTCCGGAACCTGTTCCGTGGTCATCGCATGTCCAGTTTTACCCTTCCCGGAAACTAAGGCGTTTTCTAAATTACTCATGAAATTCTGAAAGGATTGAGGTGTCGGAAGCCTGATTTGTTTTTCAGTCTTACGATGCCTTTTGGTACCGGATGTTCCGGATTTCCGGAACCTGTTCCATGGCCATCGGATGGTCTGTTTTACCCTACCAAGAAACTGTGGAGTTTTCATGAGATTCTGTGAGGATTGAGATGTCGGAAGCCTGATTTGTTTTGCAGTTTTATATTGGCCTTTTTACCGGAAATACTGGATTACCGGGACCTGGTCCGTGACCATAGAATGCCCAGTTTTGCTCTACCAAGGAACTATGGTGCTTTATACAAAAAATTTTGAGATTCTTAGAAGTTTGAGGTGTCGGAAGCCTAATTTGTTTTGAAGTTTTATGTTGGCCTTTTGTACCGGATATTCCGCTTACTGAACATTTGCTCAAAAAATTACTTATGCCACACTTCAAAACTCTCCCTCTAAAAGAGGGAGGGTCATCCTGAATATTATACCCATCTATTTTTGGAACTACTATTCCCCTTGATCACAGTTGAAACCGCTTGCATTTTAGTTCAAAATTGACTGAGAACGAGTTGTTTTAAGTTGTCAAGATTCGTCCCGGCAGAACTCGTCACCATAGACATCAGTGCTGAGGGATGATGCAGCGGAGCACGCATTGGCGCTGACTAAGGCTCCTGCTACCTTAGCTCCACCGGAACAGGAACATATCGGCACAGGTGCTCCGTTATATTCTAAGAAGCAGGGGAAAGAGAATTTGGCTGGGGTGGAGACTACATCAGTCTCCATGACTCCCAAAAGGGCCAAAACTTCGCCGGGAGACAAGAGGCCAGGCGATCTCAAGAAGCAAACGCTGGTGGACGCTGCCGCCGTCGGAGGGACAGACGCTACTTCACTGGGATCAGGATGGACTACCGTAGTTGACCAGAAGAAGAAAAAAAATAAACAGCTGAAGCGAAAAAAGGCGATAAAAATGGAGCAGAATAAGAAAGAAAAGCCTTCGCCTCGTCAGAAGCCACCCACCGAAGGGGGAAGCCGTACTCGCCAAGGCTAACCATGCAAGGACATATGTAGCACTCCTCAAGAAGGTTAAAGAGAGATCCGAAGCTGAGGGAATTGGGCGAGAATGTAGTAAGGACCAGGCACACACAAACCGGAGAGATGCGCTTCGAGTTAAAGTAGGATCCTGCGGTTGATTGCCCGATTATGCAGGAGCGCCTTGCATAATCGTTGGTCGCAGAGGCGGGAGGAAGTTAAATCCTTGACCCCAGAGATTGCGATTATGTGCAGGGATCTAGACGAGATCACGTCGGAAGAAGACCTCAAGGGTGCTCCTTTCAAGAGGCTCGGAAGCCTCCTTTCAAGAGGCTCGGAAGCCTTCTTTCAAGAGGCTCGGAAGCCTCCTTTCAAGAGGCTCGGAAGCCTCCTTTCAAGAGGCTTGGAAGCCTCCTTTCAAGAGGCTTGGAAGCCTCCTTTCAAGAGGCTCGGAAGCCTCCTTTCAAGAGGCTCGGAAGCCTCCTTTCAAGAGGCTCGGAAGCCTCCTTTCAAGAGGCGCCTCCTTTCAAGAGGCTCGGAAGCCTCCTTTCAAGAGGCTCAGAAGCCTCCTTTCAAGAGGCTCAGAAGCCTCCTTTCAAGAGGCTCAAGCCTCCTTTCAAGAGGCTCGGAAGCCTCCTTTCAAGAGGCTCGGAAGCCTCCTTTCAAGAGGCTCGGAAGCCTCCTTTCAAGAGGCTCGGAAGCCTCCTTTCAAGAGGCTCGGAAGCCTCCTTTCAAGAGGCTCGGAAGCCTCCTTTCAAGAGGCTCTTAAGCCTCCTTTCAAGAGGTTTGGAAGCCTCCTTTCAAGAGGCTCGGAAGTCACAGTGTAACCTGGGCGAGGTGCAAATGGCAATCCGAATAAGGAAAGCCTTCGGAGGAACACAAACAGCGATAACTCGTCTGCCAGTAATTGCTGCTAACAAAGCTCTAGAGGTAGGTCAATTGACTGTTGGGTGGTCAAAATGCCCATTGAATGTCCATCGCCAGTGAATTAACAAGCGGAGAGATGCTTTAAATGTTTGGGCTTCGGACACCGGGCAGGGGCTTTTAAGAGTCCGGATAGATCCAACATGTGTTGGAAATGCGGGGGAACAGGTCATTTTGCGAAAGACTGCACGCAAAGACCCAAGCTGATAGAACGGGAATCGCTGCGATACAAGTTATGGACAGACTCCCTATCCAAGAAGTGGTAGAGAGTTCATGTGAAGGATCCGTGATCGCCAAAATCAACGGCATTTACATATGCAGTTGCTATGCACCTCCAAGGTGGACACCTGGTGGACAAACCTGGAGGTCCACTTGATGGCCATCAGTGGTCAATGAGTGGTGCTCAGAGATGTCCTTCACAGTTGGCAAAAAATCTGCTCTTTTATTTTTCACAATGTGTGTAACTAGGGTAAGGGAGGTATTTTGGATCACCAGTTCGACGGCTCGACCACTGAGTGCAAATTCCTCTTGGTGGTCCAAAATAAGAGCCCCCGTAAGGGTGGTCCAATATACATCCTTTACCCTAATAGATGGATATTTGAGTTGTCGAAAGGTAACTTCACTTTGACAAAATGTTGCACGCCAAATACACGCGGGCGCGCGCACATTAAATACACCCGCGTGTATTATACGCCGGTGTATTTGCTGTACGCGCACCCGCGTGTCTCCGGTGTGTATTAATTTGACAGATCGAAGTGGCCTTCATAAAACTCAAATATTCAAGAAATAGTTGTTCGAAGATTTTTTAAGAATTTAAAGGAGACTGAAATCATGTGTTGTCTGAAACTGGGTGGACTGTATCGACTGGGTGACGTTGTGTTTCTTGCTTTTCCAATCAGGGCTCTTCGATCAATTTCCCGTAGATACGGCGTAGTTTTTCTCTAGTATCAGTATATATACTGTCGAAAGTTTAGAGTTAGTTGCCCCTTGCAAATATCCATCTAGGGCAAAAGTTCCGATAGTCGTGGGTGTTCCTATAGTTGCGGTAGTGTTATTTTTACGAAATCTACTAATTAAACGCAGCAACCCATTCAGTATATCAATTTGTTGACCTGTCATTACGCGAAATAAAGGAAAACAGGAGAGAAAATACCTCAAAACTGGTAAAGTATCACTATATTACCTTATCCTTTTCTCGGCTTTGCACCAATAGTTGCGGTAGTGTTCCAATAGTTGCGAGTCCCATATCAAAACAATGGGATTCGCAACTATAAGAACAAGAATTAAAAAATACCGCAACTATTGGAACACTGCACCAATAATTGGAGGTATCATTTTAGGTAACAATGATGGGTTCTGCAGCAATTAGATCACTTTTCGTTTGAAATATATTTGATGAGCTTTCGAATGCGTATCTAAGGTAAGCAAAATGAAGTATAGACGTGGTGTAGGTGAACAAATAGTGATGGATCGTGCTTAGTTCCTCCACTATTGGGTCTTTTACCCTATTAGTTGCACTCACCGAATGAAATTTATTTGATTGTTAAAAATAGTGAAAAAAAAGAGCAAAATTTTTGCCAACTGTGTAGGACATTTCTTTTGGTGCTTGCATTAATTTTGCTCTGACATTGCTACAACAAACGGCTTTTAAAAAAAGTTGCAGCTCTCTGGGACATTGTAAAAATTTACCACTTTCTCCGGATGTTACGGAATTCCCGGAGAACCACTGGGAGGCCATCTGGGGTCAATTAGTGATGCTTGCGTTGGTATTGCTCTGACATTGCATCAACAAATTAACCACTTCACTGAATGTTCTGGAACTTCCGAAAGAACACCAAGTGGCCACCAGCGATCAAGCAAGCCTCACTCAGCAATATTTTTTCTGCCATATTGTGTTGACGACAGATAATGAATATTTCGCATGTCACTGGAATGAAAGAGTGATTTCGCACATGTTCCTGATGTCTACCTAGTGGCCAATGCCAGAGCACTCCTCGTCGTGAACAATTTCGTTGAAGGTTCCATCATTCAAATTTGAAAAGATCCGATGATACATCACCACAACTATAGAATTTCTTTCTGGGGTGTTGCAAATTCAAAGCAGGTGTTGCATTACTTATTTTTGTGCTTCCATACTTTTGGCGGGTAGTGTATATATGAGAGCTCATCACGAAATGAATCATACAATTTTTCAATGCTTCCAACCCCGTGGAGAAAGTGGTCAAAGCTGTTTTTTCTTCATTGACTCTTATCTTGAAGTAGGGGAGATGCGGTCAATATGCACCCCCTAAGCTAATCACTAAAGGACAAACATCACAGAATCCAAATTTAAAAGTACTCGCGTTTTCAAGAGCACACCACTCAATACGGAAGCAACGCACAACTGTTTATTTTTTATTATTTCAGCTTTACTGCGACGCAGCATGCGTGGAATAATAAAAATGACAGTTGGGCGTTGCTTGCTTTTAAATTTGGATTCTGTGATGCTTGTCCTTAATTTAATGATGATTTTCTTTGAAAACATGTATTTTGGAAGTGTTAATCAATAATCTAATATACCTGTCATTATATGATCCAAAAATGTCTTGTAAAGCTAGCAATATTGCAACAAAACGATTTTATTCTAAAATTGAGAATTGCAATCCAAAATGAACGATGCTGGGCAATATGCGCCAGTCAAAAACGATAATCAAAATATTCCAATATTTTTCACCAAAATTTTCGAACTGTTCTGCACAAGATTAGTGTCAACTTTATCCTTTCAGTTTGTCAATATTCCAGACTGACAGTAATGAGATGGAAACATTTTTTGTAGCTAAAGAAAAGCATTGACGAAGAAAAGAAAAGCACCGTGGACGGATTTCAAGTCATAGAATCATGATCCGAAATATTTAAATTAAAGCAGACCAATTGATCAGACTATAAATAGCGCAATACGCACCTTGAGAAGCGATTCTTTTGATATTTATGCTGCTGATCCTACTCTATTAATTGCATTTTGGAATTTAAACACAGTCACTTTCGGTACAATCGGGTCCAACACGCAAAGAAAATGGCACCTGAAACTTCGCGTTTGCGGAGTGGCGATTTGTTTTTTAATTATGTTATTTTAATTTCAAAGCCTACTTTCCTTTTCTATGACCAGAAAGTTTACTGTCAAGTATAAGATCAGGATAAGATAAATGATTCCTAAATTAATTCCTTCAAACCCTCTTTAATTGATTGATACGAATCACGAAGAAGACGGATTTCAATGTTGTACGGATTTCGGTCCTCCACAAAAAAATCTTTATTCGATTGGAGCGTCGCAGTCTAGATCGATTTCAGTTGGAGCTTAATGGCTTCTTTAGAATTCATAAAAACGTAGGTAGCATTTTGACCATTTTTCAACTTTCCCGGTAATTGTCTGCAGTTGATTCCAAGAGGAATCGATCAGTGAGGAAATCTTGCAAATCGGTCCATCCGCTCGTGAGTTATATTGCCTCAAAGGAAATGCAAACTCATGTTTATACATATATAGAGATTAGGCGAAAAAACATAGATCCAATTTTGTTTCTCAAAATGTATCCCCAACTGATTATTTGTAAGCACGGAATAGGAAGTAAACCATGGATGAATAACTTACCATCTTGGTATGGGCAACCGATCAATGATTTTACCCCATAGGCCATTTAAAAGGTTTTATTTGGTTGCAACATTGCCGATCAAGGTTCCACTATGTAGATTTAAAAGGTTTTATTTGGTTGCAACATTGCCGAATTTCAAATACTTGCTTTACTGATCAAACATCGGCATCAGTGTAACGATGTTTGAATGACAGCATCAAATATTTGACAAAAAGTGCACAAATAGCAGGAAAATTTAATTCCGATTCTAAAAGTTAAACATTAAAGAATACTGTTCTTGTGGCATCTTCACGCCAATGAAAGTCCTAAAAACAAAAACCTATGGCAAAACATGCGGAACCGTTGATCCATATCGCACTTCACATTTCGGAAGACGTCTCCCAGAGCGTTCTGAACCTGTACGTCGACGACGACAACCAACGACATCGTCTTCGTCGTCACACTTGTCTAATTCTTCGAACCATCAAGAATGATTGATTGCGTGCGTCGTCGGTGGCATCGTTCAGCGTTGACATCGCCGCCACAGCCAACAATGTCACCCCCATTCCACGGGAGCGCGGGGCGTACATTCCAGGTCCAACATGTGTGCTCCCGCACGCACGTAATTTCCCGTTCTCGTGTGATGGTGCCGCAGGAGAAAGCTGGTGGCAATAAATGGCCTGGTATGAAAACTCATTTTCGTAGCAAGTCAACTCTTGCGTTAAGCGCACGTCCTTTTGGGAGGAACTGTGATTCGCTGGCTCATGTGGTGGGTTTGTGTACGTATGTTCTATTTTCCCTGATCTGACTGACTAGAGTGATTCATTAATTTCCGCTTTTGGTGCTACATTAAATATTTAGGCCTTAAAGTTCTAAGAATGTTATTTCTTAAACGATTTGGAATCCCTTAATTTTAGTCAATATAATTCAAACAAACTTTAATCCCACATAAATTGGATACGCACGTCACCGACACACCTAATGCTGACTAATATCTGGAGATCAACATACTGAGCCATGAACAACCTAAACTTCTAGCCCAGATTTGGAAGTTGACGAGCTGGAACATACAAATCACGATTCGCAGAACATTCTTCTCAGTACCGAATTTGCGTACCAGTCGCACTTTTTCCACCCATACAGCCATCAGTTACAAAATTCCTGAGCGACAAAAACAGCGTCGACTGAAATAGGATCGCGAAAGGCACCGGAAAGAATGTTTCATGTAGCGAATCGTAATTGTCATCATTCAAATTTCTGGCAACGCTGTTTGTGAAATCTCTATTTCATTGCCCGTTGACGCTGCTGTTGGTGGCACTTTTCTTTCTATGTAGTTCCATCCATGATGAATCTGCCACGGTTTGCCCGACCCAGGACTTGATGAATCTGCGCGCACGGTTGACGACAGCTTTTGATTGCACGGTTCTCAGGCAAAAAGCAAATTCTAGGCGTGGGTGGGGGTCGCCAACTTCCCCGAAGGTCGTGAGACAAATAAAATGATTCGTTATGAGTTTCATGATGTTGTTTCTATTTGCTCGTTCCATCTGCGAACGCGCGCGCGGGTGGACCAGCATAGCGTGGCAGCGATTTGGCCTTTTTTTCCCTAGAAGCCCTCGTCTGTTTCACCTTAAGCACGCGTCGGTGTGAATGATGAGTTGACGACTGATGGGTCTAAATATGGGCTCTCGTTTTTCTTCGTCCCGGATAAGAGCCACAATATCTGCAGGTAAGTGTGGTCTACGGGTGGCTCACCCAGCCAAAGGAAGGGGGGGCAACAAGGTGGATTCCATTTGGGATGTAATGTCGTTATGGGGAAATTGTTTCGTTACTTGGAGGCATGTGCGTTTTAGCGTGCCAACGTATGCTGGTGCTGAGTCAGAGAAGGTGAAGGGCTGTTGTATTGGGAACGGGGTAAAAGTCGTTTCGGAAAGATGCCTCTAATCGGTTATTGATTGCAGGGAAAAGGTCCATCTCATAGGTTTTTTGTGCTTCACTCCCAGAAAAGAACGACCGAAGGATGTGCGAAATCGATTTCCGGTCTCTTTGCTTCAGAAAACGAGAATATGCTTTCAGGCCGTTTGGTGAGATGAGGCTCAAAGTAAGGATTCCGTGCTAAGGTTATTAAAGAAAAGTATTTTGTCGCATTAATGGGTGGACTTTGTAGCTTTCGTCCTTTAAGGAAATAAGGTATTAAGGTGATTATAAAATGAAGCCACTGATGAATTTCAAATTTACCGCATAATTTTCTCTCCCATTTCCAAAATGAGGTTTTTTCGTAATAGATATGTAATAATATTTAAAGAAATTGTCAAAAATTTACATTGCTTTCTAATGCATACAATCCTTTTTGGAAAAGCTATTTTACCGAGAGTTGATTGGCAAATAAACAAATCTAATTCTTGTAAGTTGGCTTTCTCAGTCTGAAGAACCAGGACGATGGAACCAGACTGAGAAAGCCAACTTCCGAGTATGGCATCTTATCCAGTTGAAAAACACCTTACCAATCGAATCTAATATGTGTTAAATTACTGAATTCCACTTTTTTGTTCGAAAATGGACCTTTTGCCAAACTAAAAAACAACTATGATGCTATAACCTGAAGTATGTTATAAAACAACAAGAGCCCCTTCCTGATCACGGCCCTTTTGGTATAGTTAAGTATAAAAGCCACTAAATGTGGACGCTTTAGAACAAGTTTGACAAACCTGACCTAGATTCAATTTTAACACTCTTTCAATGCTCCATTTCGGCAGCCGTTCTGTCCCAAGCTCCGTTTGCGTGTCTTCAAATGAACGAAGAAACGCCACTAGACTTTGAGGATTTATTGGTGTATGCTCAGTTTGAAGCATTTTTCCGAAACTCACCGTTCACGAAAAAAATAACATTCCACCGAACATTTCGTGCACTGCAGAAGAATATAAATTCCCTGAATAATGGCTTCTTCCCGTCTCTCCAGCAGCACCCAAACCGACCGAGAAAATAAAAATGAAATCAGTACCAAGCCCGAGGGGTCCGCACGATCCGGTAGCAGTACGACGCACATGGCACATTTTCATGAACTTCGCTGACTCAGCTTGATTCATGGCGTGGTACCCATCATCAGCCAAGCCGGCCGACCCACCGACCCTGCCTCAGCTGGAGAAGCAATTTCCAAGCCCCGCCGCGCTGAGCAGCAAGAAAACGTCGAGTTGATTTTCTGCCCGGTCGTCCACGAGCGCACGGGTTCCCTTTGATGATGAGTGCAGAGGATGACTGAGTGATTGTCAGCACACCGAAGAAGCATCAAACACACACACAACGGGCTAACGAGGCGAAGGATGACGCTGGAGTATGGTCCTAGTTTACCTGGGCGGCTCCCGGGGGGAGTTTCGTGCACTCTGGAACAATAGTGCTCTTCCCCGCCACTGACTGGCGGTGCTCTCGGAAGTTGAGCTTTTTGTTGGCGGGCTGGCGTGTGGCGGTTCTCATCGCCGCCACCGACCGTCATGCTGTTGTTGATGATGATTCCGGTGATGCGTGTTCAATGACTTCGGTACAAATAATAACTGGGATTGGAGCAGCACGAAGCGGTCATAAATGGCAGAATTAATGGATTCGGTTTGTTGGATCGATACAGAAGGATCTATACGAAAGGTGTGACTATTGTATGGAATTATGGTTATTTAGTAAGTGCTAACTGATGTGGGATTTAAATGTTGTATAGGTACTGAGAAATGAATAAATCGGTGCACAACACAGAATTGAAAATAACACTGCATTTGAATAGCGTTTTATTTTTATTTTTAATGTATGAAATAAAGAAATAAAATCTGGCATTCCGATTTATAGAAACAAAATTTTTGACACTTATGCTACTCTGCATTTCAACAATTAAATCGATTAATTAATCTCCAAATTTAGAAATAAATATAATTAAACTGCATATGTACATTCGAGGTGACAAACTGTTTAACAACCTAACTTTATTGCTAAGAATGTTGATATTACCTAAGTTGACACTAGCATGAAAATTACAAAAGCTCTTGGGAAATCAAAACAAATACGGTAGCAAAACAAATCCATTCAGAAACTTGATTCGCACTTTATGAATATCATCTACCAAAACAGTTCATCGTCAGAAAGCGTCTCACTGCGAGTGCAGCCAAATTAATCCAACAAGTATCCAACTGGGGCCTGGCAAAGTAGCACGCCTTGCACCTCCCCATCTCGCCAACTCAACGACTAATTCAAAATAAACAAACACGTCGAAGGCGTCCTTCGGACACAAACAATTAGCAGGAAAAGCGCAATAGCTGAAGCACGAGTATTTGTAGCCTTCGTCTGAACGGTTGTCTATGTTCTATCTACTTTTCATTAGTGAAAATCTCATCCCGTTGCTTTCGGTTGTCTTATGCGAGGGGCGAACACAGTGGGTGAACGTTTGGCGAAAAAGAGCAATTTTTTTATGCTTAAAATATTTCACGGTTTAAACGAAAAACATCCTCGAGCCCTTGAGAATAATTTGAGAACACAAAAGCATAATATCGACTCCGAAATACTTTGAAGGATGGAACATTTTTATTTATTTATTTTTTATTTATTTATTTTATTTATTTTCATCTGACAAAAAATGTCTTAATGAAATAGGGATGGGGAAAAGCTTCTTTGAGATAACGATGTGCTGTACTGAATGATGTATAAAAATGCCATATCTTTTAACAAACATTCATTCATTTCATTTATTTAGTTAACATCTAAACAGATAACACTGAATCAACAATTTGACGCCACAATACACGGTTCGAGGCCGCATCTCTCCATCCTCGGATACGCCCCACGCTCGCCAAGTCGTTCTGCACCTGGTCTGCCCATCTCGCTCGCTGCGCTTTTACAAACATTACAGAAACTGGTTCGACATATTCACAACAGAATAAAACTACAAATCCAATATAAAAATAAAAATGGTCTTAGCGTTAAAACAAAATAAACACATCTTTAGATCCATCGTCCAGTACACCATCAGGTGTCGTATCCATGTCGTGAATCGAGAAAAAATACCAAAAAAATACCAACTCTTTCAGAATATTTAAATTGGGCGACATCTCACATGATCCCGTTGCGTAACATACGCACCAGCCGTAGTCGGAAGGCGTTGGGCGTGGAGTTGAAGTCGAAAGCACTGAAGTACCGAACATGATCCTGGAGTTTGTAATTAGCAACACGTGGCTGAAGGTAAAGGTAATCCCTCTGTAGTTTTCCGCGTCTCGCTTGTGTCCTTTTTTAAATACTGGGAACATGAAAGAAAATTTCCAGCGTTCAGGAAATGTACTCTGACGCAGGGAGAGATTGAAAAGCTTTGATAGCGGCAAGATTAATTCAGCAGAACATTTCTTCAGAATACACGGCGGGATACCATCAGGACCTCCAGGGCTGGAATATTTTAGCTTATTGATGGTCAATTCAACCATATCCAGGCTTACAACGAAGTTGTTGAAATTGACTACATCGTTGGGTGTACTTCAGAAGTTGAGGCACTAGTGTCGTAAAAAACTTGCTTGAAGCGATCTGCCAAAAGGTTACATTTGTCAACGGCAGATTGAGCGCGTCTGTTTCCCATAAAAAATTCAGCAGGAAGGCCTCCCTCATTCTTTTTTGACTTCACTTCATTCATTTATTTAGTTAACATCTAAACAGATAACACTGAATCAACAATTTGACGCCACAATGCACGGTTCGAGGCCGCATCTCTCCAACCTCGGATACGCCCCACGCTCGCCAAGTCGTTTTGCACCTGGTCTGCCCATCTCGCTCGCTGCGCTCCACGCCGTCTCGTACCTGCCGGATCGGAAGCGAACACCATCTTTGCAGGGTTGCTGTCCGGCATTCTTGCAACATGTCCTGCCCATCGTACCCTTCCGGCTTTAGCTACCTTCTGGATACTGGGTTCGCCGTAGAGTTGGGCGAGCTCGTGGTTCATTCTTCGCCGCCACACACCGTCTTCTTGCACACCGCCAAAGATGGTCCTAAACACCCGTCTCTCGAATACTCCGAGTGCTTGCAAGTCCTCCTCGAGCATTGTCCATGTTTCATGTCCGTAGAGGACAACCGGTCTCACAAGCGTATTGTACATGACACATTTGGTGCGGTGGCGAATCTTTTTCGACCGCAGTTTCTTCTGGAGCCCGTAGTAGGCCCGACTTCCACAGATGATGCGCCTTCGTATTTCACGACTAACGTTGTTGTCAGCCGTTAGCAAGGATCCGAGGTAGACGAATTCCTCGACCACCTCGAAGGTATCCCCGTCTATCGTAACACTGCTTCCCAGGCGGGCCCTGTCGCGCTCGGTTCCGCCCACAAGCATGTACTTTGTCTTTGACGCATTCACCACCAGTCCAACTTTTGTTGCTTCACGTTTCAGGCGGGTGTACAGTTCTGCCACCTTTGCCAATGTCCGCCGACAATGTCCATGTCATCCGCGAAGCAAATAAATTGACTGGATCTGTTGAAAATCGTACACCGGCTGTTACACCCGGTTCTCCGCATGACACCTTCTAGCGCAATGTTGAACAATAGGCACGAAAGTCCATCACCTTGTCTTAGTCTCCGGCGCGATTCGAACGAACTGGAGTGCTCGCCCGAAATCTTCACACAGTTTTGCACACCATCCACCGTTGCTTTGATCAGTCTGGTAAGCTTCCCAGGGAAGCTGTTCTCGTCCATAATTTTCCATAGCTCTACGCGGTCTATACTGTCGTATGCCGCCTTGAAATCAACGAACAGATGGTGCGTTGGGACCTGGTATTCACGGCATTTTTGAAGGATTTGCCGTACAGTAAAGATATGGTCCGTTGTCGAGCGGCCGTCAACGAAGCCGGCTTGATAACTTCCCACGAACTCATTCACTAATGGTGACAGACGACGGAAGATGATCTGGGATATCACTTTATAGGCGGCATTAAGGATGGTGATCGCTCGAAAGTTTTCACACTCCAGTTTGTCGCCTTTCTTGTAGATGGGGCATATAACCCCTTCCTTCCACTCCTCCGGTAGCTGTTCGGTTTCCCAGATTCTGACTATCAGTTTGTGCAGGCAAGTGGCCAGCTTTTCCGGACCCATCTTGATGAGCTCAGCTCCGATACCATCCTTACCAGCTGCTTTATTGGTTATTAGCTGTTGAATGGCATCCTTAACTTCCCTCAAGGTGGGGGCTGGTTGGCTTCCATCGTCCGCTGAACTGACGTAGTCATCTCCTCCGCTGCCTTTGACTTCACTCATGACCAGAATGTCTCAGGATGACGACGGAGTTTTTGCTGCATACGCCAGGTGTAACGTTTGTAAAGGTGACGGTTGTTGATACGATAATTATTGCTTGCCAGCACGAAGGATCGCTTGGTGAAAACATTCCTGGATTTGCTGTATTTTCGGAGCGATTTAGCTCTTGAGCGTTTTAAATAGCGAAGCCGCGCATTGTCCCATGCAGGCTTGAAGGCAGCTCGACGAAGAGACACGCAGTCCGAGATAATTTGATTTAGAGTAAGGGTGAAGAATTCAACCGCATTGTCAATGCCTCAAAACGTATCAACAAGACGCCAGTCGACTTGCGTAAGTGCGTGCTTCATAGAAACGAGATCCAAGCAATAATCGCATTTTTATGAACAGAAGAGCATCCCCGTGCCATTGATATGCAATTGAGATCACAAAAGCATAGTTTTGACTCCGATATACTGTGATATACTGCATGTGAATGAGCATGATTGCAATCGGTTTGAAAAAACGGAAAAATATTTCAACTGTACAATTACATCATCCGTTTAAAGAGTTATCCAATGTGGTTTAAACACACATTGGTTTAAATTATATCAACGACAGCCATTTATATCAAAACTTTCATGAATTATGATAATTCGCATAGACATATTATATCCCCACATACTCGTGTCCTCAATTTGGATTGAAAAAAAGATCCAAGATTTTTCTTTCAGAAGTCATCATTTTTTTTAAACGTGCTTTACTGCCATAGATATAGGATTCGAAAGTCGAATGGACTAATTCGTTCTGAGGAAATTTAATGAGCACTTATAAGGTTCCAATTTGGAGGATAACTACAGAAAATCCAGAGGCATTACAATCATATTTAATCACGAATAAGCATAAGCACGAACAGGATTTTCACAAAATTCTAATGCAACAATAAACAAAACAAATAATAAAAATTAAAAACTAAAAATATCTGAAATGAAATTCTGTGGAGGATAGAACATTCCAAATATTATTCACAATTTCGATGAGGCGATAAACATCCGCGAGCTCGAGTATTTGAGTTACTATAAAAGCATAGTTTTGATTTGTTTTTATTCTGATTAAACCCCAGTCACAATGAAAGCATAGCCTCAACATGCAAGCGTTAGACGTTAGTTAATCTTTTTGCTTTCACAAAAGGGTCCACAAAAAAAATAAAACTATACGTCAGGACAGCTGTATACAATCAAACTCTCTGATTTATTATTACTGTTCCTTTTTATAATCTACAAATAGTTATTGTTTTGAATTATCGCGAAACGGCTGTTTGGCTCCACACCTCCAGACTGGTTGCGATGTCGTCTTTGTTATGTCTATCGATTAATGGAATGTAGGCGAAGCTCGTCGTATGATGGCATGCGGCAATTCTGGATCGGAGACAGTTGAATGTTTTGACTATCATATCTGGGTCAGCTGATGTGCTACGGCTGCTAAGTGACGAAGCTAAGGAACGGCGGCGGGTACTAACTCGTTGTAGGGAGTTCTTTTGGAGGATAACTACAGATGGTTATTCTGCGAAGTTAATGTACGTCCAATCCTCAATTGACCGATTGGAAAAGGAAGATTTTAAATTTATCTTTCAGACAACTTTTTTTTTTCTTAAAACATGCTTTATCTTTTTAGATATAGAATACGAAAATCGAATTCATCCGAAAGAAATTTAATGAGTATAAATGCTCCAACTACAGAGAAGCTGAAGGAAAGACAATTCTATAATTTTATCACTAGCCTATTTTATCACGATTGAGCAAGTACGCACAGTTTTCATGTAAAAATCATATTTATTTAATTTTATGAAAAACAAAAGAAATGTAAAAAATAAAAGAACAAAAATATGTTTGTAGAAATAGTGATGATTACAGTCTTCGCGAGCTTTGGACATTGGAGCACTTCAATCATAAGAAAATTTAAGCCGTTGAGATCATAAAAGCATAGCTTCGGAATCACAAAAACTTAGGGGCAGTGCACAAACCAAGTAGACCAAATTTTCACATTTTCAAACCCCCCTCCCTTTTAGTAGACTTTCGCAGACTTTTCCAAGACCCCTTCCCCCTCCTTGAAGTCTACGACTTTTCCAAAACTCATAAAGTGTTAAGTGTGCACAACGGTTCTTTACGAAATAATACAGGTAATCTTCGATATAACGTACATTCGATATAACTTCACTAGATATAGCGCACATTTTTCCCCGCTATAACGTACACTTTGAAAAATTATTTTAATTTGGGTGGTTATTACAATTGTAATGATTATTATTACAGGGATGACATTAATTACTGTTTTCCCCAGTTTGCACTATCCTCAGAATTCTCCCGAGGTGTTGGATGTTATTGAGTTAATGAGGCTTAAGTTATTCTATGGGCAAATAATTAGTTGATATTAGTCAAAGTCAGAATTGAGGACGGGTCTTAGTCAGCCAATGTCGAGTAAAGTATTGGTATTGTAGATCCTTTGAAGATTATACCAGGAATTTCTTCAGCGATTCCCGGAATGATTTTTTCAAAAGATTTTCCAGAAATTAATCTAGTAATTCCCTCAGACGTTAGGAATACTTCCACATCGAATTCTTTCTTTATTTATTTTTTTTTCAAGAAAATCCTAGAACCTCCGAAAATTCCTGCAAGAATTCCTTCGGAAACTCCTTGAACAATTCATTTAGATTAAGAAAATTATTTTGAGCTTTTTAGTGGAATGTCTTCACTTGTCATAAGACGAGTTTACGAGACACTGAAGACGACCTTACTGTTGAGTTCGAAATACGTATCTGTCAAGATACAATTAAGTGGTGGAATTAAATGGGACTGTACAAACTCATCTTATGACAAGTGAATACATTTAGAAATTATCCCAAGAAACTCTTGGGGAATTTCTAAACGAATTTGAAAGTGATGGTTGTGTTATGTGATGAGTTTTGCCGAGAAATTCATGAAAATGTAATTTAATGCGCGACTTGTTTGTGAATTGCAGGTAGAACTCGTCTGTATGTGTGACTTTTCCCAGCACTTTAGGAACTGCAGTAGAGCAGGTCATGATTAGCCTACACCACCCTATAAGACCGCATCCAACCACTCACCAGAGTCCTCCAAACCAACACTAGAAGGCCAGAAGCACCTTCGTTAAGTAGCCATTAAGGGATGGCGTAATTGGGTTCGATACTATGAGACGAGGTGACTGACCTGGAAAAGGAGGTCATGACCCTGGGATGCAGTCACTATTCCAAAGTATTTCGAAGCGAACGGATGTAACAAAGTTACCAAAGTTGGAAGCTGAAGAGTAGAGAAGAAAGTGTGTGGAACAATAGAAGGCGTTGAGGACAACCCCACTGTTTTTGGGTTGAAAACCCCAGCAAGAACCGCCGTCATTCCCTGGTCTTCTTATTGGACGAGTTGCAACGAAGCAATGAGCGAGGAAGATCCCTAAACCACCCCGGCGATACCATAGGTAGCCCGCAGCGAACAAAGTTGCTCGCTGCCAGGTCGTCAGCCAGAGGAAGGAAAGAAATGGAGTGGTGCAGCGCTGCCAGGAAGAGGAGCTGTAAAGACAGGTTAACTGCCTTTAAGAGAGAGTGGAGACAGCAGTGAATAAAGTGTCGCAAAGTGAAGCTCTGTGGTCCGCAAGCTGCTTGAGGTGAGCGTGCCAACCCTGAGGCCATTGGTTCAGGGAGTAACAGCATAGCGCTGGGCATATTTACCCGATGATTACAAATTTCTGAAGGAACTTCCGATATTCTTAGATTTATCCAAAAATTTCTTTGGGCATGGCCACAAGTTTTGCTTCAGAAATTCCCCCATGGATTTCTTTGGCAAATCCTCCGGAAACAATTTCGGAAATAAATATGAACATGATTTTTAAATTTAAATTTTAATGTTCCTTCGAAAATTGAAAGAATGAATTTTAAAATTACTTCAGAATTCAAAACTTCATCCTGAAATGCTTTCGGAAATTCTTCGAATCATTCATTTTGAAATATATTCACGATTTCCTTTTAAACATTCTCCGGAAATACCTACCTTGCTTTAGAAATATCTACGGAAATATTTTGGTAATTCTTTTGAATATTCTTTCGAAAATTCCGTTTTGGGATTCGTTTTGGGATTTGGATTCAGGAATTCCTTTACAAATTCTTTCGGAAAATTATTAGGTTTTCGAAAATTCACGTAGAAATTTCTTCGGAAGTTGCTTGAGATTTATTTTAAATTCATTTGAGAGTTCCTTCAGGAATTCCACCGGAAATCACTTTGGAGATTCATTCATAAATACCTTGAGAATTTTTTTCAGAAATTCTTTCAGAAATTCCTGTTAGTGTTGAACTTTAATTCTAAATTAAAAAAGACGTTTATAAAAATTGAAAAAAAAAATCAGGAATTGCTATGTCTTCCATAAATTCCTCTAGAACTTGTTTCAACAAATCTTTCAGAACTTTCTGCAGGTAATTACTTAGGATATTCCTCAGTTTTTTCAGCAAATCTTTCAGAAATTTCTTTGGAAAATTCCTCTGAAATTTGCTTCAGAATTTCTAAAATTTATGATAGCAGAGATAAAACTAGACTGGTTAGGGAAAGAGCTTACAGTAGACATGTTTATTATCTTTTTAAATACGCAACACTTACTAACATCCCCCCTTCAGCGTAAAGTTATATAACACCTAGCTTCTTCCTGTCTTCGGTATGCTTCGGACCAGATAACGATTTTGTTAGAATGTCCGCCGCTTGAAGTTCAGATGCTACGAAGACCAACTTGATGGTTTTGTCTTCGACTTGCTCCCGTACGTAGTGATGTCTTATGTCGATATGCTTGCTACGTGCCGAGTAGCCAACTTCAATTTCTGCCAGGTTGATGGCACTCTTGTTATCGCAATGGATCACCAAAGCACCGTTCGTCCCGTGAACCTCACTCGGGAAGCTTCCCCACCACATGGCCTCTTGAGTCACCGTTGACAGAGCCCTGTACTCCGCTTCGGTTGTCGAAAGTGCAACGGTAGATTGCCTCTTCGAATTCCAGCTGACAACGCCACCACTTTTCAGGAACGCATACCCGCTTACGGATCGTCGTGTATCGGGATCGTTGCCCCAATCTGCATCGCTGTAGCCATGGAAACTCGTCTCTCCGGTCCGTGTGTACGTAATCTTTTCGTGCTTCGTCCCTCTCAAGTACCGAAGTATCCTCTTCGCCGCTGACCAATGCGCCGGTCCAGGATTGCTGCAAAAGCTGCTAACCAGACTTACCGCATGGCTGACGTTCGGCCTGGTACACAGCGCAACGAACTGCAATCCTCCTACTAGTTCTCTGTACGGAATGTTTTTCATATTCTCCTTCTCTTCTTCAGTTACAGGGCACATTCCCTTGGTGAGCCGCTGATTCACGTCAAGGGGAGTTTTTGCAGCATTGCAGTCGACCATATTAAACTTCGCCAACAACTTGTCGATGTACTGTTCCTGGTCGATTGCCACAACGCCTTCCGATCTGGTCACACGCAATCCCAGCACCTGCTTGACCGGTCCCAGATCCTTCATCTTGAATTCCGCACATAGTTGCTGCTTGATCTGGTCTACCAACCGCTGATCGTTCGAGAGAATCAGGAAATCGTCCACGTATATGGCAATGATGACGACATTTCCTGCCACCACCCGATAGTAGACGCACGTGTCATGCTTCGATCGCTTGAAACCCATTTGCTTGAGCTTCGTGTTCAGCTTCCGGTTCCATACTCTGCTGGCCTGTTTCAGACCGTACAGCGCCTTCTGTAGCCTGCAAACCTCTTCCGGAGCTCTTCCGGTTGTTCCATGAAAATCTCTTCATCGTCCAAATCGTCCTGCAGGAAGGCAGTTACTGCGTCCATCTGTTGCACCACCAGATCCAACTTCGTCACCAGTGCTAGTAGGTAACGCACCGTTGCGTAGCGAACGACAGGCGAGTAGGTGTCCGTATAGTTTACGCCTTTTACTTGCGAGCAACCCTTGATCACAAGTCGCGCCTTGTACTGCCCAATGGAGCCATCCGCATTCGTCTTGACCTTGAAGACCCATTTGCTCTTCAACGCTTTCCGCCCTGGGGGTAGGCGACCATACGCCATGTGCCGTTTTCGCTTAACGCACTCATCTCGCTCTCCATCGCTTCGATCAAACGATCTCGATCGGACCGTCCCAGCGCTTCCCGAACGGTTTCTGGATCGTCTTGACTCTGTGGACAATTCGACTCCGAAAGTTTGCTGTTTCTAATGGAAGCTGTGATATACTTGCCTCCGACTGAGCGCTCCCAGTCACTGTGCTCAGAAATCTGTTGCAGACGAACATCTTCTTCTTTGGAATGTGACGGGAGTGCGATGCTGTTTCCAGGTGAGTTGCGTCGTCCCGCTTGGCTGCCACAATCCTGTGAAGAAACAAGCATCTGAGAAAGGACACTTTATGTGACCCTAAAATCAGAATACTTGCCTGGTAGTTGGCGCTCCCTCTCGCTGCGCCTCGGAGTAGGATGATCACTGTCTCGAATAAGTTGCGGAGGGAGCGAGGACGGTTGAACTGCCTGTAGCCCTTGCTGGTCGGCCTCTTGTTCTTCCTCTGCTTCCGGTTCCAACTCCGCGTTCGGAATATCATCATCCTTCAGATCAACTGCAACTGGCTCGTCCTCTTTGTTGCTGAAAACATCCACACCGATGTCTTGGCTGTGCTCTTCTTCAACCTCTTGGTTGTGGTAGAATTTCCACAGTACGATGATGTCCCGACTAACGGAAACCGTTCCTGTTGATGGGTTGAAAACTCTGTACCCCTTGGTACAATCCGGATAGCCAACCAAAATGCATGGAATGGACGTACCACTTCTTCCTTTTGTGCTTCGGTACATACGCCATCACATTGGAACCAAACACTCGGAGATGAGAGAGGTCTGGCTTCTTACCGAAAAACATTTCCAGCGGTGTTGCTGGATTGCCCTTCGTCGGAGATCGGTTCGCTAGGTACACTGCCGTGAATGCAGCCTCTGCCCAGAAACGTTTATCGAGCCCCGAATCCGCCAACAAACAACGTGCTTTCTCCTCAATCGTCCGGTTCATCCTCTCCGAAGATCCGTTCTGTTGCGGGTTGTACGGTACCGTCCTCTCGTGCCGTATTCCGCTCTTCTTCAGGAATGTTTGAACCTGCTTACCCAGAAACTCCTGTCCATTGTCGGTTCGCAAACATTTGATCTTCTTCCCCGTCTGGTTTTCAACGTAGGCCTTGAACTCTTCAAACGCACTGAACGCATCCGCCTTGGATTTGAGGAAATAAGCGAACGTCATCCTGGTAGCATCGTCAATGAACGTGATCCAATACTTGCTACCGCCATGTGACGCCTTCTCCATTGGTCCACACAGGTCCGAGTGGATTAGCTCTAGCACTTCCTTCGCTCGAACTCCACTTCCCAAGCAGCACGCGCAACATCTTTCAAATAGGTGTTTGTTCCTAATAAATTACATTGAAGACAGTTTCAGAAAATCACAATGTTTCATTTCCGTTTAAGTGGCGTCGCAATATTCTACACATCTGACTTCTTGGGTGGTTTAAAATTCGATAGGTTTCATATCAGAAACAAAACAGATAAGTTGCAGAATTAATAACACTTCGGTTCATTGCTGTTACCACAATGTTTCTGATATGTTGCAAAACACTTTGAGCTCAGCTGAGCAGTATTTTATTTTTGACAGTCCCCTGCATGTTCCGTATAAGGTACAATGAAGTTACAAATTACTTTGTTGTTTATGTAGTGCACTTGTAGCAGAATCTTCAAATAGAATTGTTGGTGTGATGGTTATAGTAGAAGTAAGGGTATGCGATAACACACTTTTTCCTAACGAAACGAAACGAAACGAAATTTAAAATGTCTATGTTGATTCGAAACGAAACGAAACGAAATAAAGATTTACTTTCGAGTCTTCGAAACGATACGAAATCAGGGTACATTTAATTCGAAATTTTTCGAAACGAAACGAAATTTTATTTTTTTTCCGCGGAATTTTTATTAAAATGATTTTATATTATGTACAGTATTTCGATTTCACTTTTCAAAGTCAAATAACTGTTTTGCGATAAATAGAGTTATAATAAGAGAAATAGTAGTCTGTGATAAATCGCTTCATTCCCGTTTATATACCATTGCCAATAAGGCAATACCCCAGCATTTGTGCCGCTTTGAAAGCAATACATCGTGGAGCGTGTGCTCCCGAATCTGATCAATCAGTTCAGTTTTATCTTAGTAAGTAGGGGAAATGTTCCGATCTCCATCTCACTGTACATAAATCCATCTCATCGCTAAACAAAGAAATACGGCGCCAAATTCGTCGCTTCTTTTTGTCAACATGCGTGCTCACTGCTGAAAAAAATCACAAAAATATATTTTTTTTAACTTAAAACGGCTACGCAGTCTTTAAGGATTAAAACAAGTGTCGAAACGTTGGACAAATATAAATCTTGTTTTAATCCTTGAAGACTGCGTAGCCGTTTTAAGTTAAAATAACAATAAACAGTCGATCATTTGAAAGTAAAAAATAATGAACAAACCAAATTCCTTTCCATTGCTTTGTTTTTGATGGGATTGAAATAGGAGCTATGAGATGAGGTGGCGAACCGTTCCACTATATAAAAATATAGAAATTGTTTGGTTTTTCGTTTCAAATTTCGTTAAAATCTAATTTCACCTGAATTTACTATAATTTTTTGTGAATTTTTTCATAGGCTTAACTCATAGTTTCATTGAGGCTATAGGTCGTAATCGAGTAAAAACCAACCGTGTATAAAAAGAACTGGGTGTAATCTACCCTGGATAAAAAAAAGTTATTCACTTGCTTCGGACTGTCGGAATCCACGACACGACTTTCCATCTTTGACAAAGTTATAGTGAACTAATTCATATCTGGTTACATTTACACAAATAGGATACAATAGTTAAAGATACTTTTCGTTTTCTGTTAGATATTTCTAACAAAATACTGAGGATGCTTTATAGAAGAAAACTAAATACGTATTTGTCGACTCAGAACGGGGCTATGTAGTGAGCATCTCAAATAGCTATGCGAGCAAAGGCGTAGGATTGCCAATCCGGAGATGGCGAGCTCGATTCTCGGTCTGGTCAAAGATGTCTTGCCACACAAGATACATTCGTTACGTTCTGGAGCCCTGGTCAAACGAGTAGTTCAAACTGGAGGGTAGATGATGGCTACACTCACAAAGATCACCTGGTGGTTCGCTATAGTATCTACTATACGACCAGCATTCAGCGGACGGAAGAAGGGCGAGGCCTAGCCCTCGTATGTGGAAGACATCGTACTTCGACAACGAGGTATTTAAAAAGCGCTCCGCCGCGAGCACAATACTCTCGGTCTGAGCGGCGAGCAGCTGGTAAAAGTACTCTCGCGTGCATGCAATGCCACCATGCCTAGGAAAGTCCACCCTAGGAATGAGAGGCCACCGGCTTACTGGTGGAGTCAAGCAATTGCGAACCTGCGCCGCGCCTACCTACGGGTACGGAGGCGGATGCAGCGAGCACGCACAGAAGAGGAGCATGTTGAACGACGGGTGGCGTTCGTGGCTGCTAGGGCCGCTCTGAAGACTAAGATAAGATCAAGCAAAAAACCTGCTTCCAGGGCCTGTGTCAAAGTATCAACACGAATCCATGGGGTGACACCTATAGGGTCGTAATGGCCAAGACACGTGGGGCGATGGTCCCTACAGAGCGGTCTCCTGAGATGCTGGAGAGGATCATCGCGGGGCTCTTCCCACGTCACGACCCAAGTCCCTGGCCTCCCTTTGTGGAGCTGCCAGGGGCCTGGGTGGCCGACGAGGGAAGAGTAACTGTGACGGAACTTGCGGGGATTGCACAGTCCCTTAGTGTAGGTAAGGGGCCAGGCCCGGATGGTATTCCGAACCTGGCCATGAAAGCGGCCATTGCTGAGGCTCCCGAGATGTTCAGATTTGTCATGCAGAGATTCCTGGACGAGGGAGTCTTCCCTGCAGCATGGAAAAGACAGAGCTTGGTCCTATTGCCAAAAGCGGAAAAAACACCGGGGGATCCAATCTAGACCAATATCCCTGCTTGATACGGCGGTGCGGATGGACTATCGAGTAACCAGTTTGGCATCCGAAAGGGTAAGTCGACCGTAGACGCTATCTTGTCGGTTACCAAATCCGCGGAGATAGCTATCCAGCGTAAGAGGAGGGGAGTTCACTATTGTGCAGTAGTGACTCTCGACGTGAGGAATGCATTCAATAGTGCCAGTTGGGCAGCTATTGCAAATGCGCTCCTGCGTCGTTATCGATGAAGACATAGAGCGCTTATAAATGCGCGGCACGAGAGGCATCCGTAGGACTGTCTGGTTGGCCTCAATGGTCAAATGGCAGCGTGCGTGGCACAGTTCCAGATGGATAACCTAGTCCGGAGGATGTGTAAAGATGAAGTTGGCTGGAACGCCGTTTTATCGGCTATTGTCCAAATCGTCTCGGAGCTACACAGGAGGTGGCGCGTGGACTAGAGGAATGGCTAGTTCAGGCGCAAATAAATGGTGGTCCAAGGGCTCGGAGTCGGCTTCATGGGTCATATCGGCCCTGTGGTCGAACTCGATCCTTTTATCGAACAAGTGGCCGCGCGAAGAACAACATGGTATCGTCACTTTCGCGGCGTCGGTCAACCAGGCGGGTTCCGAGCCCGAGGACGGAAAGGGGTCCTCCTCAAGGCTGGGGCAGGCGTATGCACCACGTCGGCAAGTCCCTCTATGTGTTGACGAATTGGCCATATCGCAGAGAGGTCAATTTGGGCTGCACGCGGCATCATCTTTCTTGATACCAGCCGTGCAGAGGGAAGCAGGCGTGAAGTCGATCCTTCCCACCTTTCGAGGGCGTGGTAAGGCCACCTGGAAAGCCGGGCAATGCGCTTGTATGATAACATGGTCTTCTTCTAAAAAAGCGAGTCACGATGTTTGGTGCTGCAAGTACATGCAGCCAAACTCCAGGGTGTGTTGTGCACTGGGCCTCCTTTGAAGCATTACGTACCGAAGGGACGATGGGCTTGGCGGCAATGGAAACGGTTTAGCGGGTCGGGGATATAGTCCTGCCTCTCTCGTTTGCTGATGGTCCCTAACCCCGCACTCCCTGGACGTCCAACCCAGGATGTCTGTCGAGCAGATTCCCCTTCCATTGCTTACGAAGAAAAAAAATAAGATACCTACTCATGCAATGGTGGACATAGAAAAGTTTTCTATTAATAACTGAGGAAGTACTAATAGAATACTAAGTTGAAAAGCAGATCAAATTCCAGTTGGGATGTAGAACCATTGAAGAAGAAGAATTGAGCGTTAATAGAAAAAATTGTATAACTAAAGTTTTGAAAATAGTTTTATGGTTTAGTTCAGCGGCGCAGCCAAAATTTTTGATAATATAAAGTATGGTTTAAGTTTAAATTTTGTTTCGAAATTCCGCGAAATTCCGTTAAATTTCGTTAGAAGCTGATTTTTTCTAGCGAAATTTTCGTAATTTTACGAAACGAAACGAAATGAAGAAATCAGATTTCGCCATGCTCAAATTCCGCGAAATTCCGCGGAATTTCGTTTCGAACCACCTGAAACGAAATTTTTCGAAATACCGCATATGCTTAAGTAGAAGGTTGCAAATCTCAAGGTCCATGGTTCGATTCCCGGTTGGTTTTTGTGTTTTTATTTTCATTGCAGCCGCAAGATGTTGCAAATAGGCTCCACCTCTTGCGCTTTTTGTGTCACAAAAGAGTTCCAAATACGACGCGTTGTGCATAAGTCAGACCTTTAGTAAGTCACACCACAGTTGTTGTTACTCACTGAGAAACAAGAGGTGTTGCTTGGGTTGACTTGAATGGAAACTTTCGGTGTTTGCCTTCCGCACACGGTACACAACCCTGCATAGTGGTACCACTGATGTCCATACCAGTCATCATCGATGTCAACCGCTTGACGCTGTCGATGTGGAGATGCGCTAGCCGTCGATGCCACAACTCCAAATTGCCACAGGGTTTTGCGACAAACGAATTGTTCTGCGCAGCGAGATTTAACTTGTACAGGTCATCTTTCTCTCGTGTGGTCGCGATATCGTTCCCCTTGGACGCGTGCACCACCTCACAGGCCTTGTCAGTGCACGTAACGCGGTATCCTTTCTTGCAGATTTCGCTCAAGGACAGAAAATTGATTGCAAGGTCTGGAACACATAGCACGTTAGATATATCGAGATCGGTGTACGTACCTTCCACTTCGGCTTCGAGCTTCACGCTTCCAACAGCCGTCACAGGAATCTCCGCTGCATTGGCCACGTAGATTGATTCGGATGTTTTCTTGGGAGCCACGAGAGCCGCTTGGGATCTGCACATGTGACGCCCCGCTCCAGAGTCCAGGATCCAGTCTTCCGTCTGATGCACCGGCTTGTTCAATGCTAGCAACGCCGCCTGCTTATTACGACCAGAACCTCCGACTGCTTTGGATTTTTGCTGACACTCGGATGCGAAATGCCCTAGCTTCTCGCACTTGAAACAACGTATGCTGGATTTGTCCTTCTTGCTTACGTTCTTCTTCTTGTTACGTACCAGCAACGCTCCGCTCGAATCACCGGAACCGACATCTTGATCACGGGTCACATCTTGTAGTATTTTTGATTTGACCACGTCCGCCGTCAGATTGAGTCCTGACGCATCCAGTCCCATAATCATGGGCTCATATCTCCTTGGCAACCCCATCAACAGGATCAGCGAAAGCCACTCGTCGTCCAACTTGAATCCGATTTCTTCGAGCTTGTGGCTAGTGGACATTATCTCGTCCACGTACTCCTCCACAGACGAACAATCTTCAAGCTCCAACCGAGTCAGCTTGCGAAGCAAATTGATCTTCCGAGTTCTTCCGCACTCCTGAAAAGCTGTTTTCAGACTTGACCATGCTTCCTTCGCTGTCTTCGCCTTTTGAACCAAGCTGTAGTTGTAGGGTTCAATGCTGAGGCAAATCGTTGAAAGAGCGCGCTCCGAGAGATTGAAATCCACCTGGGTGCCCTCCGAAGGATCCACGGCCCGCTACGTTCCTTCGCGGATCATTACCATACGCATGGTGAACGCCCACGAAACATAATTGTCCCTTCCTTTCAATTTCGGCACCGAGTGGAGCGACATACCACCGCCCGGAAACCTCGAAACGCCATCTGCTTGTCCGCCTCCTGGTTGAATGTCTTTAGTTCCGCCGATTTGATTTCCGGAACCACTTCCACCTGCTGCAGCCCACTACTTCCGTTTCCGGCTGGATTTCCTTTTCCACCGTTTGAACGTCTCACGCCGCCATCCATCTTCTCTTGATTTTAGTATCTTGAAGTCTTGAGGTGAAAAAATACTTTCGGCTTGTTGATCGGCCGTTACTATGGTTACTTCTGCTAGCGGCCCATAACCTGATAGCAGAGAAAAAACTCGACTGGTTAGGGAAAGAGCTTACAGTAGACAAGTTTATTATCTTTTTAAAAACGCAACGCTTACTTTGCTAACAATTTCTTTCAACATTTCTGAGGAATTTTCTTTAGAATGTTATTCGGTAATACCGTGGGGCATCGAAATCCGTACACTTAAGCACCTTAGTACATGAAAAAGTAATTAGAAAATAGGAATTGAATGTAAATAAAATGTTTGTCATTGACACAGGCGCATGAAAGCTTCTACTTTTGAAGTGTTTCATATTTACTCATTAAAAACTACGAAAAACATGATAAAAATATGAATTAAATCAACTACTCCTGACTCGAAATCCGTCCACCGTGGACGGATTTCGAATCAAAGGATCAAAATCCGTACAGCTATTTCTTAACTAAATATTTAAATTGAAACAGTCTGATTGACTAAACTACCATTGTAAATAGTTCGATACGCACCTTGAGAAGCGATCCCTTCGATTTGTATTCCGCTTATCTTATGTAATGATTTGCAATTAGCAATTAAAACACAGTTACTTTTGGTGCAATTATGCTCTACCCGAAAACAAAATGGCGGCACAAACTCCGCGTTTGGTGGGTGGAGATTTGTTTTTGATTTTTGTTGTTTTAATTTCAAAGCCTTCTTTCCAATTCTATGCCCTAAAAGCTTACTGTCAAGTATCTGAACAGGATAAGATTAATTATTTCTACATTAACTACCTTTAACCTCCTTTAATTTATTGATATCTCATGAGGTGGACGGATTTCGGTGCTGTACGGATTTCGGTCCCGCACGGTATCGGGGGAAAATCCTTCGGAGAATTCTTTCGATTTTTTATAAATTCCTTTGGAAAATAGTTTGGAAATACCATTTGGAATTTCTTGGGAAATCCTTTTAGGAAATCTTTGACTGTATTAAAATTTCTGATAGAATACATCCAACAAAATTTCGAATAGAATTCAGGTATTTTTAAATTTTTTAAGGAAAGAATTCCAAAAGAAATCTCTAAAAAAATTATCAAAGGAATTTCCGATGAAAAAATGCTACATTTCCATTACATTTTTTTTTATTTGAAAATCACTCAAATAAAGAAATAAAAAATAAAAAATAAAACTACATTTCCCAAGACTTTTATTCTGGAACTTCTCTATAAAATCCATCGGAATGATACCTGATTTTTTTTCCAGAATGATGTTGGCGTACACCCAGATTTTCAAACAATTCTGTATAAGAATCAACCAAAACCTGTATAAGAACTGGGCATATGCGAAATTGTTGGATTCTTATACAAAAAATGTAAGCTTTCAAACAAATATTGTAAGAAAAGCTTACAAAATTGATAGATTCTTATACAATACTCGTATAAGAATCTAGCAATTTCGTATATGCCCAGTTCTTATACAGGTGTTGGTAGATTCTTATACAGAATTGTTAGAAAATCTGGCAACCGCCGGTTGGGTGTATATAATTAAATTACAGTGCACATATTCAATTTGGCGAGTTACGTGTTCCATCGTGCCCTTGTCTAAATCCACTAAAGATCGCAGATACTCAATAAATGAATATTCATGCAAACGGTGCAACGAAAAGCAAGCCTTGTGTTTCCTGAGCCTTATAACCTTTTATTTCCTGTGCTTTATATAAATATAAAATTAAGAGTTCAATTCTTCGGGTCATTTTTCCTAGTAATGAACAAGATTTTAAGATTTGTTCACAAGAAAAGCTGTTTCACACCGTTAGCTGAGTACATATAAAAAAAAATATTCGCTCATAAATAAGAATGATTACTCATGCTTCGATATAACGTACAATTCGATATAACGTACAACTTTGAAATCGATATGTACGTTTACCTCTAAGTTTACCTGTATGGAGATCAGTCACATGTTTAGCAATTCAGTTATTATCACCCGTTTTAGAATAAAAATATATCTACAAAAATCAACTAAAATCTCAATCAAGTTTCATCCTCTGTTTACGGCTGTTGAAACCAGATTTCCAAGTCAACTTATGGAACTTCCGGTTAATTCAATTCCTCATAGAAGTATGCGCCACGCCGCCGGTATTTTGGCATTCCGTGGCTCATTATTTAGAAAAGTCCGCAGAATTTTAAGACCCCGGGTAAATTTTCATTGAAATTTAAAATATTTTCTGTAGATAGTTGTCTACGGACATTCGAAATATTTCTAAAGATTGAAAATTTCAGATAATTTCCCAAAAAATACTTCAAAGACTTTCCTATGAAGAGAACGGAGATTTTTTTTATGGAATCTCGAAGAATTTTTGGTGGGAAATTCAAATAATTTTCCGTGGAAATTTTGAACAATTTTCTCGGAAAGTTTCCCTTCTTTGAAATTTTCATTTAGATTCTGAAGATATCCAAAGAACATCTCGCAAAGATTCCGAAAACATTCCCGTTGAATTTCAAAAAAAAATTACGCGGATTTACCGAATATTTTTTTTGCGAAGGGTTTATCGCGAATATTTAGAAAAATTCTTTTAAAAATTCCGGAGATATTCCCGTGGAGATTGAAAAGAATTTCCTTTGCAAGTTTCAAAGACTTTTCCTGGGAAACCCCAAAGAAATTTTCGTTAAAATTCAAAATAATTTTTCGAGAAAATGGGAAGGAATTTCTTGTGCAATTTAAAAAAAAGTTTCTGTAGAATTTTCAGAGATTTTTCCGTGGGGTGAGGTGAAATACTTCTCTTGCAGTGTTTTTCTGTTGCCATAGATTTTTTTTATAAATTTTCGAACTTTTGCACCATAATTTTTGAAAGAACAAAATCGGATCCGAGATTTCAAGAAGTTTTGAAAGTGGATTGGTAATGTGTTCTCCGATTAATGTACTTGGAGGCCAGAAAATTGTATGAACAATTAGAACGCGTACCTGAACTTCAAGAAGAGGATCAATCGTTTGCATGCAACCAGCCGATGAAGACGGGCAGGTGTTTATCCCGAGAATATGTGAGGTATGTTCAATTTTTGTTTAAGACTACTGGACAAAATGTTCTTTAAAAGATTTGGTCCATATCTCTGTCAGGAACAGATGGGCCAATACGGATCTCAGTTGATTCATTGGTATCCCCTCGCACGCATGGATATCAGCGCCGAACTGATAGTTTTCACTAATTGAGCATCATAAGAACTGATTTTGGAGAAAGTGGCAATTTGTTTCTTGTCCAGTCGTGTTTCTCCAATAAGCAGAGCGATCCGCCATGTGCGGGTGAGTCAATTAATGAGAAAGTGAAAATTTAGTTCGCATCCAGTTGGTCGATAACCAAATGAACCCTGCCACACTCCCTACCCCCTATATCCAATATCCCAGTGATTTCTCGTGGAAGTGCATATGACTCGTCGGCTTCTATCCAAGCGAGTATCACGTCAACAATTTCCTACCTATTCCTTAATTCCTTAATTTTTCAGTGTCCCTTCCACATAATGTACATATTCAAATGTGCGTTTTCAGAACATTTTAAATTACAAAAGCAGGTTTAGTCCGGATTTATTGGAAATTTCCCCCACTGTCGCGTTGTGAAAGGATCCCCCAAATAGCAGCCCAGACGCCATAAAACGAAAGAACGACAACGGTTGCTCGATTCGTTCGTTCAGTCATTCATGCATTCATATCTCACGCCCAGCCAAGCAAGATTGTGTCCGCCAGATTGTCTGCCTTCCGGAGAAACACCCACCGTCATCGTTCGGACTCAGAAGTGATTTTTTTCCTACACTGTTGCTGGGCGAGTTTCAGTCCGATCCAGTTGCCACTCATTTAGTCGGTTGTCCACAATTCGTTTTGCACTTTGCCTTCCACTCCCAATGCCGCGGAACCGCTCCGGACTTGGCGGGGCCATAATTGAATTCGAAGCCTGGTGGTGTCCACCTTCAGTGCCATAAGCTTGCCCGAAACGGACGAAACCGGGCCGGAGGTTTACGGGGTGGATGTAAAACTGTAAACAACATTTTGGGTATAATTTATTTTCGCGCGGAGAGTTTTAGAGCGTAAATAATTCCAGGAATAACACTAATTAAAAGTGTCACAACTCAATTCCGCTAATGACATTGGCGGCTGCGAGAGAGGTACATACTTTTTCTTGTAATTACGTAAAATGATTTGTTCGATTGCAAACGTAATTTTCGGCGCTGTTTGATCGAAAACTAAATTTGATCAATGTATTTCGGATTTCAACGAGAGCAATCGAACATATTGTGGCTGAATCATTAGTAGAGCTCATAATCCAGTAATATGCTTCACTAGGTAATGTACGACAAATTATCAAAACCAAATGAAGTTCCATAATATTGGTTTTGAATAGTAAATTGTAGGCACCGAAATATTAGCGATTTTGTTGCATTTCTAAAACTCTGATCCAACAGCCAACCCGAATATAACTAAATCGTTATATGATTGGTTGGAACGAATTGGTTACCGTAGTTCGATCAACAAACGAAATATTTAATTTTGATCTTGCCCACACCTTCCACTGTTTTATTGTCAAGTTTTCTACGAGACAAGCTTTTAATATCAGCCATAATCTACAGATTACGTAAATATCATGTTATACACCAGCGATGGGAGAACAATCTTGAATTCATTCAGTCTCGATATAATCAATAAACTTCTTCTCTCAATAGTCTTCGCCCGTGAAGCACAAATGATGTTTACGAGAATGTTCTCAATTCACGATGATGATTTCCGAGAACTCATCTCCTGTTATGTTAAAATGTGTGTACTCGATAAGTCAATCTAAGGCGGTACTTCCGAATACCACAAAAAAGGTACATGGATAAAATTACTTCTCGATTGGAAAAGCCGTTGGGCAGTTTTCCCACAAAACATGCATTTTTCTTGTTGACATGCATTTTCCGAAGGACACCCCAGTCTGTCCAAACGGGTCGTTTCCTTCTGGTTACCCATAAAGTAGGTACATCCATCCAGCCGATCAAAACCTCCAATCAAGGAAGTATGCTCCATTTGCAGCAATTTTATCGCAATCAACATTGTAAAAGAGGCAACAAAAGCTACCTCCCGACGACGGCAACCAGAGGCAGCACAACGCAGTGGCCTTCATCCCAGCAGAACAGAGTCGTGCTGCTGCTGTTGTTAGGTGCCTACTTCTCTAGTTCAGCCGAACAAGAGAAAGAACATTTTGTGTGGGCCAAACAACTGAACCGCCTTACCTCGCAGCCAGAAGGACCCTCGCTCGCTCGCTGCCAAGCATCATACCTACTAAGCAGACAGCTTTCAAGCCTTCTGAAATACCTCTCTGTCGGTGGTCGGTGCACAAAAGACTCGCACACAAGTGCTCGGGGAAACAACCTAAACGGGGATGACTCCATAGTCGATCCACTATGCGTCCCTGGCTCCCTAATCTCCTCTGGGTCAGACAATCATCGTCGCACTTGTCCCCCTTCATGTCCAGTGTATAGCGGGGTAATCCGCTCCATGAAATGTTGAGCCGAAAGTATATCGTAGTGCAGAGCAATTGGATACTGATGGGAATATAGGAAAGTCAAAAATTCACTTCTAAATAATTTTCAAATATTTGTTATTCGAAATATCTAAATAACCTAATGTTATATCCAGCGATATTCAATACATAGGCAATTAGTTTTCGAATTAAGTACTGTCCATTTAATTCCACCAGTTAATTTTCGTTATCTTTGCAGATACGTATTTCGACCACAACTGTGTGGTCGTCTTCAATTAGTTTTGCCAAATCAAAGCTACTAGGGTACGACGGTAAAGTGCGCCCCAACTGGCCAAAACGCCCCGCTTTGATTTCCAGAAAACTATAACTAACTAAGGGTAAAATCAGTTGATACCTTTAAATATTTGTAAAACCATCATATACTATGTGAATGTGGAAGGAATTTTTGTATTACATAATGAAAAAAATAGCAAAATACAAAAAGTTACAGTTTTGATGTAACTTTCAATGTTTGTTTGCTCAAACATCTGTAGCGACGCTAGCATACTGTGCGCAAAACTTGCACTGAAGCACTCAGTTGGACAACAACATAACTTTCCTTAGTTTTTAATATGATATAAAATTGCTGCCTCCTTAAAATTGTAACGTAAAATTGTATTAATTGTAATTGTAAAATTGTAATTGTAACTATTGAAATGTAATTCAAACCTGCTTTTAAATGGACTTATTTTGAATTTTTAATGTCAAGCATATAAGGATTGGTAAGCTATTTATTATGGGATGGATAAAATGTTAATGAATGCCGCTCCGTAACCAAAAACGTTTCTTTAGTTACGATGCGGCATTTTGCCCATGCCCATTATATCGTCTTACCCTACTAATACTTCTATTTGAATGATACTTATGATTTGAGCTTGTTCAGCGGAAGATTTTCACTAGTTTCAAGGACTAGTTTGTATGAACGGGTGGCCACTAAATAGCGGGAATAGAAAAAATGCTCTGGAAGGTTTGCCTTAAACTTCAAACTTAGATTAATGAATACTAGCATATGGTCCGTGGTTTGCCGTGCGAAGTAGTTTAATCTTGCAGGTATTACATGACCGCTGGACGGCTGCCATTTCTGGATGATGCCTCTAATCCTATTGATGAGTTTCTTCGTGTCTTCGGCCTTCCAATTACCTTTGTATACAATGAAGCTCAGTAGACCAAACATCCTTTAACAGTTTTCGAAACATTTTCACGCTTAAAATTGTCCACCGTGCACTTTTTTCACGATCCTTGTTCGCTTGAAATAATTATACAATGCGCGCCGCAGTATTTCCTGTTTTGACGGCATGTTGTAAACAACTGAACATATCGAAGTGAAAGTGTGCTTGCGATAATTTCTGATTATTCCAAGGATTCATTCACATTTTCTGAAAGCAATAATGTTCACATAGAAAACTACTGAAGTACATATTGAAATTCCCATTTTTTAGTGGCCATCCGTTATACGGATGATTTTTTCTGTCTTGTCTTGTCTTGTCTTGTCTTAGCACATGCACAGCCAGTATTGAAAAGCATCCTGGAAATGTCGGTTGTATTCCCGAGCATTTTATTGTCTGCATTAATATTTGCAGCATATCACTTGTGTCATACAAGTATTAAAAAGGCCAGGCCCACCGTGCAGGCTTGAATTTGGGAGATAATTCATAACTCCCCGGTAATCAGATTATTTAGTGATAAATAACATGATCAACGAAGCGTTTTGAATCCACAAAAGGAAGAAACGGGGACAGCCGTACCAACCGTTTCACATGCAGGGGGAAAGATAATTGACGAATCGTTGGGAGTGACTTTGCTAAGAAAATTAATGTACACTCCTTGGGTCCTCGGGGTCTTTGGATGGGACACAGTTTTTAGTCTAGTGCCCTGGCTTATACACTGATGGGCAAAAGTATCGCATAAAATCAGATAGATTACTATGAAAACATAACGAATACTTATGTACATCAGTGTACATATAGGCCTAGGTTTAAGCGCCATTACTCGCTCTCTGGAACGAGAAAAAGAAAAGAAACAAAAGCGATGAAAAACAAGCGAAAACTTATAAGACGATACAATTAAACCATATTTTTACTTACAACATCTCCATATTTACATCGTATTAGCTTCATGGTATGAAAAACTGGAAGTAGCTAACTAGCTTCAAGTATACCACAAAATCTCTTCTAATTTCAACCGCCACTTTTAAGGCATGCGTATGAAAATCTAAAAAATAAATGCTGTATTGTGTCCTAGAGATCATATCGCTGCGGTGCGTAGTTATTGTGCACGAGTGATTCAACCAAACACGCAAATTCGTTTCAATACAAATGTTGTGACTTTTTCAAACAGCAGCTTCACCTCATTTGTTATACTAAGACTAAGACGTCACTTTCTATGATATTGCACTGCGTGAGTTTGGAGAAATATATTTATACTCATTAGAAACAATTATTTTCACATGAAATTCATTACCAATTCAAAACTTATTCCACTTTGAATTTTATCGTCGCATATTGCCATTGGCAATCAATTTTAATAACGTTCAATGATTCAGTTTCGTTAAATACCACCAACATCAAACGCAAACAAAAAATCTGAACGATCAGAACCAGGGCATTTTTGTGAAGGTTACTCAAAAGTCTGGATTTTTAGTCAGAAACATCGTGAATGATTATATTTGTGAAATAATATCTCTAATATTATCAAATAGATTTCAATGTAATTTATTGGTGTACAATGCTAATATCATTATTTTATTCAGTATTCTAATAGTTATTCAATATCATTTTAATGCTGATCAGATTGCTCGCTGTCTGATTGTTCTCGAGTGAGATATAGCTTATATACCTCGTTTTTCAACTTATCTCTATCATTAAGTATGTGCTGGTAGTCTTGTCTTTCTTTTCCCATCGATCTTAGTTCTTTATCTAGACTATTAAACCATGTATCACTTGGTCTACATTTTCTTAATGGCCCACTTAAATTAAGATTGTACGCCGCTTGGAGTAAGTGATTTCTATCGCGTCGAACGATGTGTCCCCAGTATAGGATCCGGTACATTTTGACTTTTTTCACAATAGTTCGTCCAAGCAGAAGGCTCTTGGTGGCTACAACATCGGTGCCTCCACTCGCTTTGTACCACTCCTGTACAATTTTCCGTTCAAATCTACGCAATCGTTTCCTGTTACCCGCGGTGAGTGCCATAGCGTTGAGGCCGAACGTTATGGTGGGTACTATCACGGAGTTATAAATTTTTCGCACCAATTCCCAAGGTGGTTTATTTTTCTGGATGAACGGTAGAATTATTTTGCTAGCACGCATTCCTTGCATGTATCTTCGTTTTACATTTTCGGGACGATCCAAAATTCCCGTAAGAAAAGTGCCTAGGTATCGGATGCTAGACTTCGCCGTAATGTCCATTGAAGCAATTTTGTACGTCCCTGTATCCGCATTTTTGGTAGACATTGGATCTCTTACGACCAGTTCCGATTTTCCTGGGTGGATCTGTAGTCCTGCCTGCAGTTATAAATGTATTGGTTTAATTGAATAGAAATTTTGTTACTTTTATTCTGGCACCTAGTAAGATAAGTTGTAATGCTTTTGTATAAGTATTGCCTGAGATTACTTGTCATGAATAAAATTAATTTCATCAGAATGTGATGTAGAACTAAGGTGAACAGCCTTGGGGATAAAGGGCAACCTTGTTTTACACCTTTCCCTTTTTCTACAGATGGGGTTCTTCGGTTTTTCCATCGAAGTGATGTGCGTTCCTTCAACCCCAATCGAATTATTCTATTAATAAGGTAGTTAGGAACATTCAGGTACCGTAATGCGTCCACTAGGGATTTCTGATTCACCGAGTCAAAGGCTTGCTTTAGATCCAATGAGAACACATAGATATTTTTGCCATGGTTTCAATATTCCTCCATTATCCGTTTAGCCGTGAAAATGTGGTCTTCAACCGATCGGTTACAGAGGAAGGCAGCTTATACACAACATTATACACAACATTACATAGTGTTATCCTCCTGAAATCCTCAACTTCTTTCGGTGATGATTTTTTAGGGATAGGAACCTGTACCGTTTCAGAAAGTTCCTCAGGCGCTTCATTTGCTTCCCATATTTTCCGAATGAGCTCGCTGATCTTTTCCAAGTACTCCTCTGTGGCATTCTTGAAAAGTTCCACAGGAATTCCGTCAGGTCCTGGGCTCGTACCGTTTTTAAAACTGCTGATGATCGTTCGTATTTCTTGTGACGTTGGTGCTGGTATTCGTTCATCAATGGATTCTTCGAACCATGGTAGCGTTTGGTTCTCAACTACCGAGTCGTAGAGAGTGCTGAGCCATTTATATTGATTAACACAATCTTTTGGTCTTCGCTTAGATTGTGACTTGAATTGTTTTAGAAAACAATAGGTCCTTCCAAGTCGTTGAGATGGTATAATGTGTTCGATGTTAGAAAAAAATTTTCCCATTTTTTCTAGGTGTGCTCTCTTTTCGTTCTTTCAAACTCATTTCTTGCCCAAAAGACTTCCTGTTTACATCTGTCGACGTCTTTGAACTTTTGAACCGTTGTAACTTTTTTTGCAGTAACGAATATGCTTTTTTGGTTTGTGGAGATTTTGGTTCTTTTCTACCCGTTGGAAGTGCTTCCGAAGCAGCTTGGATGATAGCATCCTTTAGGTTGTACCACTGTTTGGCAATGTCGCTTGTTTCTTCAAGATTACCTAGCTCTTTGTTTATGGCTGCAGCAAACTGTTTCTTTCCCTTTACACTGTTTAAGAATGAAATATTCCATTTTCTCCAATTTCGTTTGAATTGTCTCCGGCCTTGATTTTTGTAGGATTTCGTTTCGCTCTTTATGTTAGCTATCAAAATTTTGTGATCAGAGCTGAACAGTGAGGGTTGTACTGCCTTAATCACTTTTTCTCTCACTTTGATCTTAGAAGTGACCGGTTGCAATCCCCAGCAGCACAAATGTTGCACATAGGTGACTGCAACTGCTATGTGGCCAGATTTAGTCATATTGAAGTTTCTGCAACCATTTTTGTCTGACATGTGCTGCTCGGGATATATGATCGATTTGTGACTGGGCTACGCAATTGCTCCATGTGGTTAGAACGGATTTGGAGTTTGAGAAGGTATTACACGCTTTGAGTTCAAACTGTGACATTAGCAGAAGTGTGAAAAATCCATTTTCATTGCTTTCATTATGCATCAGATTCTTTCCGATGTAATGAGGGTAATCTTGTGCATCGCGAGATCCAATGTGTCCATTGAAGTCCCCTAGGATAATGTAGTCATCTTCCGGCGGAATCTTTGCGACGATGTTCGAAAGAAGCGCAAAAGTTTCAGGCATCCTACCGTCCGTTGGGATATGAACCACAATAATTAGGAATCCAATTTTATCAGCATTCACCCATGCACTACACAAATTTTCAGAAATCGGTCGAAACTGCTCTAATTGTATGCCTGACGATTTATTGACGAGAATTCCTGTTCCACGGTGACTTGTCTTATTTTTGGTAGGGCTAAAGTTCCAGCTATAGTTTTTAGTTTCCGTGTAAGCCCAACCGCATCTAGCTTCCTGTATTGCACACACGTCTATCGAATGTGTGGCAAGCTCCAAGTCAATGTACTCTCTTTTAGCTTCCGTTGCGCATCCCCGAACATTAATCGTAGCCATCCTGATGCTACCGTTTGAGAAATCAGCAGCTTCCTTGAATGTCTGTTGTTCGTCCTCATGTCCTTGCTCGTCAAGGTTGTAAGACGATTCTTGCTCATTTAGATCGTTTGATTCTTGCTCCTGGTGCGGGGTTACCATGCCTTCGTTGTCATTTTCTGTATAATTTTCGTATATAGTTACTCCTGATGCGTTATAATCTGACCATGGGATACTTACCTAACGACAGGCGTGATCCATTCATTCGGATGATCGTATCAACAGACATAAATAATCCATTATGAAGCTCTTGAATGACGACTGTTCGTAGTGCCGTACCTTCTCTTGGATTGTATGTGATACTTTCGCTACTAAAAGTCCTGATCGTTAATTCAGTTTGTAGAATTTCAGCTACTGCTGCTCCAACTTCAATATCTACATGTTGATCTTCTTCGTTCCAGTGTGTGAGTATGTCATAGTAGTATTCTTGCGACATTTCACGGATTTTTTCTGTCATGATTTTTTTTTACTTATTCAAATGTTACAGCCATTGGCGTTACTTACCCACAATGGTAAGCAACCATGCGTCTCCATGCACTTGAGGTTTTAATATTGATGTTGATGATGTGTTAACAAGTTTGTAGTAAGAAGCGTTTTAGTTGTCAAGCTTCATCAACAGGATCGCCAACCACGCGGTCTACGGAGGATCCGCAAGTAATCTTCCACCTGATCGATACACTTTGCTCGCTGCGCACCTCGCACCTCTTGTGCCCGACGGATCGTTGTTGAGAACCATTTTCTCCCCCGACTAGTACACTTGTCATATACCAGTCACTATGACTCATATGCAACCAAATCCAGTCACATTGGCGTTGCTGCAACAAAATCGATCTGAGTTGTGCTGCTAGGGACCGGGTTACTGTCCGACATTCTGGCTACGTGCCCGGGACACCGCAGTCGTCCAATTTTCGCGGTGTAAACGATGGACGTTTCTCCCAGCACCTCATGCAACTCGTAGTTCATTCGCTTCCTCCACGTACCGTCCGCCATCTGCATCCCACCATTGATGGTAAAGCCTGTCCACGTTATATTTCGGACACCCATCTTCCAATGCGATTTTTTAAAATTTTCACAAACGGCAGAGAAGATCAATTTTTGCATAGCTGAATCTATCCGCTTTATGTGATGCATTTAGCACGTTTTCATCTTCGTCCAAATTGATAAAATGGCTGAAAAACATTTGGACATTACCTCAGTGTCCGAAATTTAACGTGGACAGGCCGCAACACTTTCCTTTCGAAAACTCCACGAGCATCGTTCAGGTCTCGTGTCCGTAGAGGTCTATCGGTCTAATGAGCGTTTTGTAGATTGCCAGTTTGGTACGGCGGCGAACTCTATTCGATCGGAGCGTCTTGCGGAGTCCAAAGTACGTTCGATTTCCAGCCACTTTGCGTCTACGAATTTCTCTGCTGGTATCATTTTCGGCAGTCTCACTGATGACTACAAATTCTTCTACCACTTCGATTTCGTCACCACCGATGCAAACTCGAAGTGGGTGGCTCACATTATTATCTTCTCTTGAACCCCTTCCTATCATGTACTTCGTCTTCGACGTGCTGATGACTAGTCCGATCCGCTTAGCTTCCCTCTTCAGTCTGATGTAGGCTTCCTCCATCTTCTCAAAGTTACGTGCCATAATATCTACGTCGTCGGCGAAGCCAAATAGCTGGACGGACTTATTGAAAATTGTACCACTCGTGTTAATCCCTGCTCGTCGTATTACCCCTTCCAAAGCGATGTTGAATAGCAGACACGAAAGACCATCACCTTGCCGTAACCCTCTGCGGGTTTCGAAGGGACTCGAGAATGCCCCTGAAACTCGAACTACGCACATCACCCGATCCATCGTCGCTTTGATCAACCGTGTCAGTTTATCCGGAAATCCGTTTTCGTGCATTAGCTGCCATAGCTGGTCCCGATCGATTGTATCATATGCGGCTTTGAAGTCGATGAATAGATGATGTGTGGGCACGTTGTATTCGCGGCATTTCTGCAGTACTTGGCGAATTGTGAACACCTAGTCCGTGGTGGAGCGTTCGCCTATAAAAACCGCCTGGTACTGCCCCACGAACTCCCTTGCAATTGGTGCTAGTCGACGGCAAAAAAATTGGGAGAGTACCTTGTAGGCGGCGTTCAGCAATGTGATTGCGCGGTAGTTGCTACAATCCAGCCTTTCGCCCTTTTTCAAATATACTATATTAACAATATGATTCACTCTCACGAAATTCTGGCGACCCCACATGTGGCACCAACTGGCGTCCAAAAAGGTCGATGTAATTAAACTACCCAAAATATGACGATCGTTATACACACACACACACTTCAAAATGTCATCATGAAAAAATAGGGATGCCGGATGTTTTTTTTTTGTGAAATAAATTAAATTTAATCGAATTGTAGCCAAAAATTAAATGTTGTAACAGAACTGTGGTAGCCATTACTTTGGTTAAAATGTATAATGAATTTTAAATTGCTCTTTGAACAAATACAAAAATCAAATATATTATATTAACAATATGGTTCTCTTCGGGTTTTCCCATACATCTAAATGGCGAACAATTTTCCGGTGATAACAACATCATCTAGCAAGCAAAGAGGAATCTTAACATGTTTTTTTTCTAGCTTGTGCGAGAAAATCCTCCTGCCATCTTCCGATTAGTTGTCACACAGTGTCCGATGACATTTTACAGTGTGGGGATAACCGTACATTTTTCAATAAATCGATTACCGAAATATCTACTTTGGTAAATGCAAACACTACTGTAACTATTTCGATGAAGCAGTGCAATCCAGACAAACTACACTTTTGCTTCAACCTTTCAATCTGTGAAAGCCGTTCCGCAAAGATTAAGATGATTGTTCCAATGTAATCATTTCAATCATTTTCTTCAGCAAGAAATTTGATTAATTCTTTATGAATATTATCGATATTATTCCAATGAATCATTCTTCTTCCTCTTCGGTGTCCTAAATTCCTACTGGAACTTAACACCTGCGTTTCAACTTATTGTTTTATTAACATTTCGCGTTCCACTAATTTATTCAATTCACTTGCCCTTTCAAAACGTAGCATGACGGTGAGATATTTCCGCTAAACTTAATTACGCCCATTTTAGTGTGCTTTCTCGATTTCGTATCCAATATCAGATAATTTTTGGGATTTATTAGATTATTTTTCGATAATTTCACAAGAAACACTAGTTGAACGTACCTGACCTTGCTCGGGATTATACTACAGTTTTCTCTCCACATCTCGATATTGAAGGGACCATCAAGATAGGAAGAGATCGAGGAATGGAAGGACAATTTAAATGGGTACTAGATCCAAAAAAGCTTGTTACTATGAAAAACGACAACAAAACTATGTCATTACTTATTGTTGATGTGTTTGTTATCGTCCAAAGATGGTCTAGTAGCCTAAAAATTTGAACATATCGACATAAGGACAGTAAATCCAGAACAAAATACGATTACAACACATCGAGAAAGAGAGATTTCGAGATAGGGAGATTATTGAGATGAAGAAAGCCAAAATGTTATAGAAGATTGAAGGGACCGAGCAAACCATCGACTTAGGAAGAGATATCGAGATATAGAACATCGAGATGTAGAGAGTCGACTATATTTTGCATTCTTACTGTCAATTGTTGAGTTCATTCAGCGCCGCATCATTTTTTGCGCAATCGTATTGGGTTTCCTTACAACTCGCATCAAAATTGTATTTTCACAATTTCTCAACTTAACTTAATGATATTTTATATTTAGAAACACAGCTGACCTCAATATGAATCGATTAGTGAGAAAACCGTACAAATCGGTCAACCCATTCGTGAGTTGCCCACCCATTGCCTCAAACAAACTCAATTTTTATATATAGAGATTGTACCAAAAACGTAATTATGTTTGAATTGTATTTATATCAGACTCTCATATTGGGCAGATTGTTAACAAAATTTCGTTTCTCTCTGTCAAATCATATTAAAAAATTGATGACGATTTGGGAATTCTCAAAAATAGGATTATGCATGCGAGTTAATTAAAAAAAATCATCATTGATTTTATAAAATCAAGATAATCCACGGCGTGTGTATGGGCGACCTTTATGACAAAAAAATGAGCATCGCTAAAACTTTCACTACGTGAAAATATAAGCTTTCATTTCGTGACTATTTGAAAAAAAAAATCTACCGAGGGGTCCCGAACAACTTTTCCTCCCCCTGAAACGGAACCTTTTAGATGTAAAACTGTCAATTATTTACCGCGTCACTATTAAATGAGATTCCTCAATTTTGTTTACTTCCAATCATCATATAAAAACTAATGAGGAATCGATGATTACCAAATTATAATCTGAATAACTTGTTTGTTGAAGCTCTAGCGTCAAAGAGCATAACGAAGCCGAACACGATAATTTTATGTTATCCTCTGAAAATAGCTGAGAAAGGCTTGGATGGAGATTATGCACTCCCCACTTCGCACTACTCACTTTTCACGGTGAGAAGCAGAGTGTAAAATAATCGAAATTTTTTGGTGAAGTTCATTTTTCTTCATTTGTCAGTTCACTTCCTACACATTCATAGTCCGCTCTTGACAGTCAATATTCAGTTGAATATTAGTCATTGAATATTTATGCACATTTTATAAAGTGATAAATTATCTGAAATCTGAACACGTTTCAAATGAGTGAAGTGATTTATCACACAGGACTGAATCCGATTTTCATCCGTGAGGCACTTTCAACGGTAAACATCAATATAAATAATGCTAATTGTGTTTTTTTCTGCACATAGTAATACATAGTAGCACATAGTTTACAATACATAGTAAACACACTCAGTGACAGTCGAATGAATGAGTTCGTGGAGTACTCGTCTGACAATGTCATTCTATGTTTTGAATATTCATGCGATGTTTGTCGAAATTCGGACCGAAGTTGCTTCATGAAGATGAATATTTTAAGCTCTGCTCTCTACCCACTTCGAACTACTCACTTTTTACATCGAGAAGTGATAAATGAGAAGTGAGACGTAAGTGAGAAGTGAGACGAGAAATGAAGATTAAGAAGTGAGACGTCTCACTACTCATTTCGCACTTCTCACTTTTTACAGTGTGAAGAGAAAAATGAAGAGTGAGAAGTGAGACGTCTCTCTTCTCATTCCTAATTCCTTTTTTTTCAAATGAACTATTCAGCCAAATGTCCTATTCGGCCAAATGACCCTTTTGGCCAAACGACCCTTTAAGCCAAATGACCCTTTCGGCTAAATGGCCCTTTCGGCCTAATGACCATTTCGGTCAAATGACCCCTTTGGCCAAATGATCGATTCGGCCAAATTACCCTTTTGGCTAAATGATCCTTTCGGCCATAAAACCCTTTCGGCCAAATGACCCTTCGGCTAAATGACCTAAATGACCCTTTCGGCCAAATGACCCATGCGGCCAAATGACTTTCGGCCTAATGGTCTGTTCGGCCAAATGGTAAATTCGGCCAAACAACTTTCAGCCTAGGGTTTCGGCCAAATTACCTTTCCCCTTCTGCTCCAGCTGTGCGTAGAACGCTTCTTTCTCGCCGTCGGGTCTCCCTTCTTGTGGGCAGTGCACGTTGATGATGCTATAGTTGTAGAAACGACTTTTTATCCTCAGCTTGCACACCCTTGCGTTCATTGGCTGCCACCCAATCACACGTTGGAGCATCTTACCCAGCACTATGAAACTGATTCCCAGCTCGTTGGTGGTGCAGACTAGCAGATGGCCTGGGGAGGGATCGTCAAGCCCTTGGACATAGTCTCTGCTGCCCACTAAGATAGATTGAAGCACTTTCAAATTTATTGTTAAACATTGTTTGTTATTTTATTATTTCTAATTTAATTTAAATATATAATTTTGAAATACACAAAAATGCTACATTCATATACAATATTTGTGTGAAATGTTTACAATTCTGCATAATTTTAAAGTTATATTGTTCCTTCAAATTAAAGCGTTAATCAGTATTGGCGAAGTCGAAGTAAAACTCTTCACACAACTAACGACAGTTCTTTATGGGGTTTTACAGTAGACAACGAGGAAAGGATGGCAGCCATGTTTCTCTCAAACTCTGACAGATAGTGACTAGCTGTCGCCATCGCGACAGGTCTGGAGCCTTTACAACAGTGGTGTCCAGCATGCAGCCCAGCATCAAGGGCCGCACAACAATTTTGACCTGAAGCTTGAAGCAACAATTTTGAGCAGTATGATTGCAACATTTGTTTTTTTAGATCATAATATTACAGAAGATTGTATATTGGAACAAAATATTGTATTCATCCAGTAGCCTTGCGAGCAAGATCGTTGGATTGCCAATCCGGACATGGCGAGTTCGATTTTCGGTCCGATCTAGGATGTTTTCGGGTTGGAAACTTTCTCGACTCACGCAAAAAAAGCGTTCCCGAATTCGTGAACCAACAAAAATACACCGTGATTTAATTCATGGATTCCGGAAAACCAGTCACGTTTTCCAGAACGTTCCAGAAAACGTGACTGTATTCCCGAATCCGTGACTGTTGTTCCCGAAAAAATACACCGTGAACTCGCTAGTTCACGAATTCATGAACGCTTTTTTTTGCGTGCTCCTTGGGCATAGTGTGTCCATTGTACTTGCCTCACAAGATACATACTCATGCAATGGCGGGCATAGAAAAGCTTTCAATTAATAACTGAGGAAATGCGAATCGAATACTTAGTTGAAAAGCAGGCCAAGTTCCAGTTGGAATGTAGAGTAGAGGGATTCAAATTTTGACTTTTTCGCTCCCCTGTGCTTAAACGATTGTTTTTGCTATTTTAATAGTCCTCCCAAATTTTTAGCTGATTTGGATGTAATTTGATTGTGCACGAGCCATTTGAAGGTTATATGAAAATAACTTTGAGAATTGCCACTTATGTGAAGGATCGTTTCGTGAAGTAGCCCAGAATCTATTTGAATATATTTAACACATCGCCATCATAGAATAGATCCAAAACTGAAAGTCAGTTGTTGTTGCGAAACAAACTGCCTTTTTTGAACTAAATTATAAAGAAAACAGAAATGCTCATTATTGATATTGATGTTATTCTTTTACGTGTTAAATTGAATTTTCAACAATTCAGTATTTCCCTAATAACTTTTGTTGCCAGCATCAAATCGTTTAGCAACAACGACGATATTTTCCCCTGTTAAATTTCCCATGTTGTTAACGTATTCATACATTTTTACAGCTTAATGGGCAATGATGGGGAACGGTTTTTCACAAAAGTTACTGTTTTCATAGAAATTTTCATATAAGCTTCAAACTGCTTGTGCTCAGTCAAATTACATCCAAATTAGCTAAAAATTTAGGACAATCATTAAAATAGCAAATGCCATCGTTTAATCATAGGGGAGCAAAAAAGTCAAAATTTGAATCACTCTAATGTAGAGCCATCGAAGAAGAAGAAGAAGACGATTTTATTCCTGTAAATCTTTTACAAATGAAATATGTACTTGTAAGGTCATTTGTAGAATGAGGTTTTATCGCCGTTGCTGACTTTTAGTCTTTAGAACCGTTTTTGCAGTAGCGGATCTGACACGAGACATTGTTTTATGCCATACCAGTTGGCAGAAAATATTCTAGATTGTTTTTCCAATTTTCTAGGTTATAATTATAACTTGTTGTAGCAAATAACGAAAAAGTATCCACTCAGGATGTTGATTGGAATTCGTTTGAGATTCTATTCATAATCCGTCTGGAATTCTAAACTAAATCCGTTTGGGATTCTGAACAGATCTGTTTAGGATTTCAAACAAAATTCTTTTGGAATTCTAAAGGGAATCCGTTCGTGATTTTAAACAGAATCTTGGTTAGAAATCGAAGCAGAATACTTCCGAAATTCGTTTAGAGTCTGTACAGAATCTGTTTGAGTTTCTGAACATGATCCGTTCGGAACACAATCCATAAGGTATTCTGCACAGACTCCGTTTGAAGGTTTTGGACAAACTCTATTTGCAATTCTGAGAAAGAGTTCGAATGGTATTCTGAAAAGAATCCATTTGGAATACTGAACAGAATATGAACAAAATCTGTTCAAGATTCTAAGCATTAAAAAATCTTAATTACGTTAAATATTTTCGTAAAGCACGTCGACAGGCAACGTATTTTTTTATAACTAACAATTTAGCAATATTTCAGTTAACTTTTACCAAAACTCAAATTGTTTTGGAAAATAAAAGAGTTCTTATTACGGAGCAGTGTATGATACATTAATTTCACCTGTAGTTCTACCTTTTGATCCTTAAATACTAATTTGCTATTATCATAACCCTGGGCGATAACATCATGCTCATGATGATATGAACCTGTCATATAATTCTTATCTATCAATGGGCCACATGCAGGTGTATTCTCAGAAATCCTTCGCGGGCCGCAGGAAAAGGCTTAGAGGGCCGAATTTTGGGGATCACTGCATTACAATGCATTCCAATGTAAGATGTTCTTCTCCACTATCTTTTTCTTATTCTGCTTCAATGTCTGCATATTTTAATTGTAATTCGGAGAATGTCCCAACCTGTGAACGTTCTACACTGAACCACATAACACTAAGAACCCACCTGCATGTTAGGTGGATTAGTCATTGTATTATTGCAGAATCAGCATATTCTTTCTGATTATTATGCCGTGCTTTTTATGTCGGTCAACCATTTTCGTGGCTCTACAATTTTAAACCTACCTCACTGACATTATGTACTCCGTTCTGGTCTCATTCGCTGAACTAGATTTATTCTTCCTTCTCATCGTCGTCGTCGGAGAACAGGAAAAAAACGAGCGAAAGATTCCATAAAACAACCGCCTGATCGAGGACTTTTGTGTGACAACACCCACACCCGTCCACCCTACACCTCATCTGATGAGTTTTTTTTTCGCCTTCGTCCGTTCAAAGATAAAGGATAGCCCACAGCACCAGGCGTGGGTACCGGCCGAGTGAAAGACGGAACTAGGCGAGTGCCATCAAGGGAAAGTTGTCCAAGGCTTATTACAGCACATAATGGTAATGGGTTGGCCTTGGCAAACGGTTAAACTGGTTGCTCGACCAAGTTGGTGCAGCCATTCACTCCTTTCCTTGAATGACTGCCTTTGTGATGGAAGCTCAACGGGTGTTGCCATGAAGGGGGATTATCTTGTTTAAGTAGAATCTGGGTCTTGATGAACTTCTTGCCGATAAGTGTCGGCAGTGATGGAAATATAGAATCATAACAATGAAATTCGTTCGAAGCTTGTACAGTGGGGATTTATTTCTTTACAAGTTGTACTATTTATCAATTGAAATAATGAGTCTCGTACTTGTCTTAACTCAAGCCAGTGATATTTTTTCCAATTGATTTTTCCTGTCAAATACTTCATCTCGTCATATTGCAACAGTCGATTATTTGACTTATTAAAATTTATATTTCGTTGAGAACTTATATTTTGTCAAACCTTTTTTTACTATTTTAAAAATCAAAATACGAAAACTGAAAAATTACTGCACGTGTGATCGGCCAAAAAGATTGGCCTGATGTTCGTTCAATATGGGACAAATGTTAGGTTGAATTTGGAGGAAAGAACTTTTTAGATTTTTTGTTTTAAATTTTAAAAACTGTTAGAAGCGTAAAAAAATATGGATTCTTTGAGAAAGTTAATTTTTGTTCCACATTTATAGTGATGATGATGATGATGATGATGATGATACTACCATCTATTGTAGCAAGGCACCTGCCGATAGCACTGGCCATATCTGACAAACGATTTGATCATGATTATATTATTGTTTGTATTTCATCAAACTCCTGTATGAAGGGCCAAAATGGGTGGGGTGGTTCCATAAGCAAAGACACTTATGCGAATCCACGGGATGAATAGAGAATCTCCTTCCAGAAGAAAGTTAGTACATACAATAATATAGCCTAGCCCTCGTTTCCCAGATTGACCCAATAGATGGGGAGAAGAGCCCGCCCTTTATCCACGAAATGTTAACAATAGGAAGTTGGCAATTCCACTCTTCCTATCCAAATCATTTTTGTTCCACATTTATAGTTATCCTAAAAACCTATAGTAAAACATTAGTAAGAAAAAGGAAATAGTCCTTCATCTCACGAGAAAGATAAAACCCAATAGACGGTTCCAAAAGCGTTCGAACTACTATCCAAAATAAACGATGGATACAATTGAAACCTTTATCTAAAAGAGCCCTTGTTTGATTGCGTATGTTCGGCTTCATTCATTTTTCAAAAGAATCTGTCATCGGTGACTTTGCATGTCATATCACAAAAGAAATCGTCTGCAATAAAAGTTGATCCCAGTGAAGTCCCTCATCTGTATAAAACCAATCCAAATTTGTAAAACAAAATCAGTTTATCACGCCACGCAAAATTTCATCGTTTCTAAATTTTCCAACACCTTGGTTATATTCAATTTTATTTGGTACCTTTGAATTTTATGCAATGCTCGTTCTGCCCCAAAAACATGACTCAATTTATAGACGTCCCACAAATATATCCATTGCAATAGGATCTGAACCCTTCCTGCTTCCTAGAAACCTGTCTCGTAAAATTCTTTGCCTCCATCGATCCGAGTTGATGGATATCAAATTCACTCTTCGAGCTTCAAACGCACCCCTCGCTTTGGTCTCCCCCGGGGGCCCCGATTCGCTTCGGACTCCAGTCTATTCCACGCAATGAAACAAAACATTTCCCCGGAGCCCGGAGAGATATCGGACCTCACCGACCGAGATAACGCAACCCCGCACGACGCTGCCCCAGCCAGGCGCATTGCAGCCGGGATCGAGCGTACAGTGCGAGGAGTTTCTCTGTGGGTTTCCCTTCTGGGTTCCTGATGCCGCCCTTTGGTTGCTTTTTATTCGATTTTGTTGTTCCGACCGACTGATGTTGCGGTGGATGGATTTTTGTATTATCTGAATAGCAGCACTCTCGGTTGGTTGAGAATCGAGAGTTGGTACCGAGATAGTGGCAGCATTCTACCGAGAAACCGAAATGAATAAAGAAAAGGACATCAATCAGTCTGATTTATATGTGTTTGCCGGTGCGTTTTCCTTTCTATATCTGGGGCTATATCTATGGATCAGCTATCTACATACGGATCTATCGCCGGAGTGCTTTTCGCTCTCTGCTGGATGGATCTGTCCTACAATCGACAACGACGAGACACGGAGGGGTGGTTCTTGAGTTCTAGTGATCATTATTTTTCGATAGTCCACGTGTTTTTTTTTAATTTTCCATTAATTTCCGGTTAATAACAAATTATCTAATTTGAAGTTTGGGTTAACTGATCAAATTGATGATAGAAATATTCAGTTCTCTTTTTTCATATTTAAAAAAAATGAATTTTGTTAATATGCAATTTGAGTAAATCGGTCTATCTCTCAACAAAATGGACAATTGTAAAAATTTCACGAGGAATGCCGAACAAACACCAGACTGTGCGACTCTGCAGTGCATTTTCGAACACCGGTTTTGATTCGGTCTCGGTGGAAACGGTAGGTACAGCACGAATATGGCAACAACGATCGATGGCGATGATGGTTCCGGCTACAAATGCTTAGTTTTCGTCCCAGAGATATAGATAACTAAACGATGCGGTTCATCATAGCTGGGGTTAGTTTTCTGGGGTCTGTTTCCATGGTCGATTTGTGTATGGGAGCAACTTGAGCTGCGGCGGAGGGTAACAATGATATGGATCTCCGGTATGTCTCTTTCAGTGCGTTTTTTGGATGATTTGGAACTGGGTTTGTGGGTTTCTTCTCCATCAATATGAATCTATTCTGTCTTCTGATCGAAGTGTGTCTCGGTCGTAACCGGTCATAATTTTCCGCTGTCAAGTATTTTCTCTTTTTTTTGCATTCGGCTGAAATATTACAATATTAAATATTACATTTACAATTCATCGGTTGATTGGCTCCGCGAATGTGGGAGTAAATCTACAGGACAATTATCTCTTGCCTTCATACGCAAGCGCAGCGGAAGGCCATGTATAGCAGATTTCTTCTCCGATGGAGAGAGCACCGAACAAAAGAGCTTGATGACCGGATGTCTGGAAAAAATGCCGTAAACTTTGCACAGCGTGGACTTTCATAAGAGGCCAGGGTGAGGATTCATCGCTAACACTTGGACACTTTGCCTTGCCCTTAAAACGGGAGTTGAACGCTGTGAAATTCGAACGCATGCCTTGTGATGTTTTGCTGCACCTCATATGGATGGACAGCTTGCACGAGAATCTGAAGAGGGTTACAACGTTTGGAGCATATAAAGGTGGTAATCCGGAAGTGTGCCGATACGTGTGGCAATTGCAGGCGTCCAATGTTACATGCTGGTGAAAGGTTTGATGGATTCCTGTCAGGCTGTGCGGAAGCAGAGCTGGGATGTTGACGTGTCTACTACAAGTACGTATTGTCGAATGAGAGTGCTCGTGATTCCGGTAAAGGAACGCTTGGGTATCGAAACTCGCCCAATAGGATTTGGGTAATATACCAATATGGCAATATGGCTCTTCCAACACGGTGGTGCAAATGGTAAGTTATCCCTTCGTTAGACGATCATGTGGTCGGGTGGGGTGTTTGTTGCTTCTGGAGTTGCGCGACAAATATTCTCCTACCATTCGTTTCAATTGGTAAGTAATGTTTACTTATCATGGACTAGACTATTACAATGGCAGTTCTATTACAATGGCAGTTCAATATGGTAAAGGTGTCTTGAGGACAGTGATATATCCCAAAGTAAATTTCTATGCAGGGTTCGTACGTTTCGTTTGATGAGACGAAATCATGCAATTTTCTGGTCTATGGACAATGTTTCGTAGTTTGTGGTGAAAATATCTTTAACTCACTCCTCAGCCTTGAATATTACTTTCTTTCACTCAGTTTGCACATTAGTACGCATGTTCGCCGTGATGTGACGTTCATGATGCACTACGTGTCTAGTTACATATTTGAATCTCGCTCATTACAAAAACATATACAGATATCAATATTTCCCTAACAATTTCATTTAAAAACAAAAAGGGGGAAGGGATTTAAATATTTAACTTTCTTGCTCGTTTCAGAGAGCGATCAATGGCGCTTAAACCTAGGCTTATTAGCCAGGGCAAGTTTAATAGCTTTGCCCCATCCCAGCAAAATCATCAATGGAGTGACATAAATTTCTTAGCATGGTCATTCCAAACGTGTATTCAATCTTATCATATCATTTGCTTATGATGATACTCTTAAACTATATTCCCTTCCAACCATCCAACTCCTTGACATCTATGAGGGCGTCGGTGAGTCGCTGGCCTCTCTTTAAGGAGATGGCATATCAGCATTTCCTTTCTTCCCTAGTAACGGAGAAGATTGGCGTGGCCAGCAATGGTAGCTTTCATGCTTTATCATTTTGGACCTTCAATTGGGTTGCTATTAATTCCCAAATAGTAATCCATAAGCAGTTGGGGTAAGAAAGATAAAGAATATACATGACAGCTATCAGTATGCAATCTACGAAATACTCCGTTACAACGCAACGCAACGCAACGCAACGCAAAATATGAATCTATTGTGTCTCCTCTACAGGAATAGATAATCATGTCAACTGAAGTGGGGTGATTAAATTAAATGCACTTGGGATTTTCGAATGAAATCTCTCCCTTTTTCACAGATACATTTCAATTCAAGCTATTCTTCTACGAAGTATGACATTTATTAGGGATTTCTGAAACGTGGTTTATAGTCCTCATATCATAGTGCCTTGCCAAGGGAAGGCAAGAATTTCCATTAATCTATAATTTCTTGGTCTTGGTCTTGGCAGGTTTGGAACTCAAAAGCTTTTGTAGCTTGATTTGAGTTGAAAAGATAGAACAAAAAACAATTTCGAATAAATTAGGCAATATTCATTCAGAGAAAATTGGTTTCAAGTTACACTTCAAACCGAATTGTATACAATACTATAGTATTAGTTACAATCAAGCCAAATCCACATCGAATTTCTGTTGCTTGTGCCATGTGCCTCTAATTCCCTAATAGTGAATAGCTAATAGGGTAGAATGGATCTGGGGAAAATAGGCCATTAGAGCGTAAATACTTTTGAACGATAATGCTTTTAACATAAAAAGGATTGAGAAGGTCTTTCATGTCAGGAAAAAAGGACATCCAATAGCAGAAGGCTACAGGATTTTACGAAAAATACTAAATAAGCTGAAGGGCGTAATCAAGCAAACTCCGGGATGAAGCGGTGGGTTTGGAAATCATGTATTTGTCACTTTCATTTATTGCTATTACAGGTCGGACTCGATTATCCGGAGTATAAATTTTATTTTCACTGCGGATAATCGAATCACCAAAAAAAAGTCAAATCTGCAATTGAATGAGAGCATGAGAGCATGATGACCGTGCATTTCGTAGTTGCTACTCCGTGATCGACCAGAACAATCGCAATTGCACAGGGAACCAATGAAAGGAAGCATGGGATTTACTCTCCAACCTCAAATGTGCCCACTGCAAGCCGAGAACACCTCTGCACTCGCCACGAGTTCCTGCTGAATTTTATTGGAATCTGGGGGTTAGGTTTTATGGCAGAGGTTCATCTTGGTTAACGGGTAGCCAATGTGATAGTAATGAAAGGGTGGTGTATATTCTAATTGGATGTCGAAACGAGCTTTTTTGCTCATATCGAATTCTAACAGTTACCTGCTAGAACTAATCAAGTTGTAGGTATAGAGATAGAAGATGGAAACGTTATAAAAGTACATTTCCAGTTCTAGCGATTACTAGAACATGAGAAATATATGAAAAGATACAAAGTAGGAGGAATGGAACGGGCCTGGGATTGAACCCACGACCTCCTGCGTGTGAGGCAGAAGCGGTAGCCATATGACCACCAAGCCCATTACCATTGTCCGATCTATAAAATTTTCAATAGGAAACAATGTAAAGGCTCCCCCAGACTTAAGCGAAATTAATGAATTATACCTTAAAGCCTAGTACGATGCTGATACGAAATGAGTTTACGGAATAATTTGATCAATTACCAAAAAAAAAATTGGCAGTCGACATTCAATACAATACAGGGGTTAGACAAAAAGGTTAAGATAGGCAAAATTTTGTCGAAGTTCAAATCAGCATAACTTTGCGTAGAATGATCAAATTTCGATGAAACCTTCGATGGGACCTTCGGACGCCGAAACTCTTCTAGTATACTTGCCCCATGCAAAACCTTAGATTAGCTCTTGGCCACCGGAGATGTTCCGGGTTTTCCGAGGATATGTTAAAAATGCATTTTTTCTTCTGCTTGTCGTTTTATCTGACGTTTACTCCCATCATGTTTTATACTCTCCCTGGAAACTAGAACTAATAAGCTGACCAATGCTGGCTGCAGATCGAAAATTCGTTTGGTATACGCAAAGATATGGCCATTTTCGTAAAATCGGTACGGGGTTGGCCATACACCCTGAACAAATGTCACTTACGCAGAACACCTGTTACGAATTGGCCAGAGAGTCTTACAGTCCTCAAAATGTATCTTTAATAAGAATAAGATCCTATATTCGTCGTCTTGGGAAAACATGAATTTTGACATCCATATATGCATGGTTCCAGATGGTGCCAAAACTGGCTCCTCCTGGAAGACCCTTGGAACCTGCTATAAGGGTGGCAGTGGCCACCATCGTTCTGAAAATGTTTCTGTAATAATCGTCTCGCAAATCCAAACAGTTAGATGCTCATATTTGCATTATTCTGATCTGTTATCATTTCTTCATGTTCCCGGAACCGTTTTACGGAAATGGCCATATCTCTGCGTAGTTTTGATAGTTTCTCGATCTACAGCCACCATTGGCCGGCACATCTCATTCGGTCCGCTGGCAGAACATCCATCCTATTATGATAAGATTTGGCGAGTTGGGGACTGGTACCTAGTTCTCGATTACGGTGGCCTGCCGATCGTCAATGTGCTTAACGCTGTCTTCCTTTGATTAGAAGTATCCTATTTTCAGTGAGGTGGTTACTGGTAAAACTCGTGGAACTTGATGAACTGAATTTTTCAACATTTCTACTGTTTTATATTAGGTTTTCCGTTGGGTAGTTGTGTGTCATATTTCATCTATCAGCGCGATTTCTTTGAGGAACGATAGCACTTTTTTGCTTGGCGGCTGTCGTCGGCCAATGCCTCTCTCATGTTTGGTTGGAGCCCAATTTTTTCCCGAGCATCATCATATCCTGGACAGTTGACTATAATGTGTTTGACAGTAAGAATTTGGTTACATTTTGTGCAATTGGGTGGATCTGTTTTTCTAGTAGATAGGCATGCGTTAATTGCGTATGGCCAATTCGTAGTCTGGTTAGTATAACGTCCTCTCTGCGATTTCCTGTTGCCTCTCTAAATGGTGTAGTGGTATTTTTGCATTCTCTTAATTTGTTATTTCTGGTTGATTCCCATTCCAATTGCCATTTGTTAATCATATTTTTGCCTTTCTCGTATACAAAGTATACGTAAAGGCTATAATATTGCTACAAAAACAAAATTTTGATAGGAGGCCCGGAGGGCCGATTTTCATATACCGATCGACTCAGTTCGACGATTCGAGGCGATGTCTGTATGTGCGTATGTATGTGTGTGTGTATGTGTACAAATTTTGTAGACACATTTTTTGGAACTTAGCATTATCCGATTTACTCGCAAAAAGTTGCATTCGACGGGGAATGCCGTCCCATTGTTTGCTATTGAAAATTGGCGCGATTGGACATTGCATCGGAATTATTGCAAAATCATTGTTTTTTCCCAAAAGTCCCCCCTTGGAAAAAAAAATTCAAAACCGAAATTTTTTTTCCGGAAATGGTGGCAATACATTTGAACTAATGCAAAAACGCAAAATGATCGAAAAAATGTGATCTATTCTCCTAAAGAGCTTTTTTGACCTTTCTAATGTGATTCTTTCAATATATTTTATAATACACGAGAAAGGCATCATCACTGCTAGGTGGATTAATCTGGGTTTTTTTAATGATGGTTTTAATTTCCTTGTGATCAACTATTTTTTGCATAATGGTGTTAAGCTCGAGGGCTCGTTTGGCTTCAGTATCAGCCTTTTCATTCCCAGGAATGCCGATGTGGCTTGGGATCCAACAGAAGGTGGATGTTCCCTTATCGGATATGTCATTGTACAGTGTGGTTATTTCATCTTTGAGGGAAGATTTTATCTTTCTCTTTTCGATAGTTGTTATCACACTCATAGAGTCGGTGCATATGATAAAAGCACCTACTCTATCTCGGTTTGATATCCACTTCAGAGCTTCAATAACTGCCATGGTTTCGACGCTGTAGATGCTAATTAAGTTATGGGTTCGTTTACGTATTACGTTTCCACAATTACACTAAAGCCGGTTCTGGAGTCTGTTTTTGATCCGTCAGTATATAAAACTGTATAGAATCTATTTAGTACGCATTCGCTGAGCAAATAGTTGTCTTAAATCCAGATGATTGTTTCCGGTCTGGCTCGCGTGTAGAACTGTATTATCGACAAGTATTTGTTTTCTTTTCCTTGGTGGATTAGATGGTATGTAGAAAGGTTTACTTGCTGGGATGTTAGTTGCTAGTTCTTCGATGATTAGGCTACTTCTAGTTTTTATGGTGTTTGGTTCAGTAGTTGGTCCTTGATTCCAAAGTTCCCCTGAACTGTTGCTGCTGAGTTCTGCAGTTTCGCTGTTTGATGGTTGACGAGCATTGTTGGCTACCTTTGCTGCAGATATCGCTAGTTTTTGGTTCAAAAGAAATCTGATGTTTGGGAGATTCTATCACAAACGCCCGAATGACACTCGCCCGAATTCCATTCGCCCGAATGACAAACGCCCGAATGTAACAGTCGCCCGAATTCCATTCGCCCGAAAAGACCAAACGCCCGAAAAGACCATTCGCCCGAATAGGTCATATATTTATTATTATTGGTATTAGACGTTGCATAATAACATAATGATGATGATGATGATACTACCATCTATTGTAGCAAGGCACCTGCCGATAGCACTGGCCATGTCTGACAAACGATTTGATCATGATTATATTATTGTTTATATTTCATCAAACTCCTGTATGAAGGGCCAAAATGGGTGGGGTGGTTCCATAAGCAGAGACACTTATACGAATCCACGGGATGAATAGAGAATCTCCTTCCAGAAGAAAGTTCGTACATACAATAATATAATCTAGCCCTCGTTTCCCTCCCCCTAGCCCTCGATTGACCCAATAGATGGGGAGAAGAGCCCGCCCTTTATCCACGAGATGTTAACAATAGGAAGTTGGCGATTCCACTCTTCCTATCCAAATCGCTTCAATCGGGTGATTAGACGTTGCATAGTAGCATAAGCATTGAAAATCAATATGTGATTATTTATGTTGCTATATGGTAATTGTTAATAAATAAATAAATAATAAATATTTATGTATACCTCCAGATTCTATAACAACATCTTATTTTTCCTAATCATATTAAAAGAAAAAATATGCCAATCACCTGGAATATATGAACGTACCAGTTTGTCCAGTTTTTCATTCTTTTCTGCTATTTTAGATGTCTTCTTAGCCTGCAATGGTCGTAGGGCATCAGTGGTCGCATTTCTTTCTTCTAGTTGAAACTGTTTTGGAACGCTGTAAAACGGAGGACTTCCTTGTTTCAAAATACTGTTTAGGGTATTTTCGATGCTAGGCCGAATGGTCATTAGCCCGAGCAGTCATTAGGCAGAATTGAAAGTACGAGGTAAGAAGTGAGAAATGAAAAGACACCGGTATTTTCATAGACCGACCATAGTGAAGGGGAGAAAAGTAGGTCTCTAGTGGTCTTTTTGTGCGTTGATTGGTGATTATTCACATGAGTCCACTACGTTAGGCATAAGTACGTTAGGCGTAATGGATGTTACACATTACGGACGTTAGGGATAATGTACGTAAGGCATAATGGTCGTTTGGCATAATTCTGCCTTCTTTGTGTCATGGGCTGTTCTTTGGGTCATTTATGTATAACGTCCATTTGCCTAACGGGTACACCCCATTCACATAATACTTGCTTACATAAAAAAATAACGTTTGGGCAAGATTTTCGAACCTCCTTGAATGCCTTTGTTATATCTTTACATGAAAAATGTGCTAAGGTTTTTTTATAGGCAAGTTGAAGTCTGTAATCCTTCCTGTATGCCGATTGTAATCCCAATCGCTGATGTTTTCTGAAAAACAAAACTTTGGTTTGGTCTTCAAAACATTTAGAAAGAATAATGTATGAAGAAAAGAAGGGTGAATCCCTAATTCCGCCTCTTATTTTTGACGATTGGTTTAAATGAATACCATTGCAACGTAATTTTTCGCTACAGCTCTAATTATTCCGTCAGGTTTTAATTCATTTCAGGATGTTTGTGGACCGGTATAAGTGACCAGCATACATAAAACTTATTTTAATATCTGATTCTCTCAACAATGCTAAGCGATTGAAACTGACTTTTTTCTATGTGAATGGATTGCAAGACAGTGATGAGTAGCTTTTATTTATAATCAATGTTAAATGGGGCTCTACACCTCGGGAAAGTTTTCCGCCGGATTTTGGTCCCTGTGCCCAGGCGAAAAAATCTGCGGACCAAATTCCCGAGGTGTGAAGCTTATGCATACGTATATAAAGAAATCAAGTCATTATTTTAATATTATGAAAAAGAAAGTACATAACGTCGTTATTTTTCTTATTATTTCACACATAAACGAAACGAATATTTAAATACATGAGAGACGTGTACAACAAAATATGAGATAAGTAGGAAATCAAATATGCTATTTCTTTTTATTAGTCCCAAAAATCTTTTCATCAAGTAAGGTGAAGAGTTTATTCAGACATATAATCTATTCTGGCGAATGGTCTTTTCGGGCGAATGGTCCATTCGGGCGAATGGTCTTTTCGGGCGTTTGGTCTTTTCGGGCGTTTGGTCTATTCGGGCGTTTGTCATTCGGGCGAATGGAATTCGGGCGAGTGTCATTCGGGCGTTTGTGATAGAACCATTTGGGATGCCTGCTTCGGCCTGGATGCTTATTATTGGGCTGGTATGGAATGCTCCTATGATAATTCGTAGAGCGCTGTTGTGCAAACTTTCAAACCGTTTGATTACCGTGTCGCTAATTGAAGATATGATCGGGGCTGCACATAGTATTTTTTCAAGTACGGTTGCTTTATAGATTTTTATCAGGGATTGGCGGTCTCCGCCCCATGATCTGGATGCGATGGATCTTAGAAACTGGACTCTCTGGGAGCATACTGCTATTGTTTCCTCGATGTGTGTTTTGTAGGTGAGGTGTTGATCTAATGTTACTCCTAGGCATTTGTGGCATGATTTTTCTGGTATAGGGACATTGTTCAATATAAGTCTTTGACTTGTTTGTTTTATAAATCTCGGTTGTTTGAACGCTATGGTAACACATTTTTCGGTAGAGATTTTGAAGCCGGTGCGTTGTTCCCATGATTCAACCGATTTAAGCGCTGATTGTAATTTTTTTGTGAGATTTTTCCTGTTACCATCGGAGGCGAAAAGAACTACATCGTCGGCGAAGAGGAGTGCATTAACTTCGGCAGAAAGCTCTGCGCATATGGTCGATTGCAATTAGGAATAGCGTAACACTTATCACTGATCCTTGACATAGGCCATTTTCCATTATTTTTTCCTGTGACAGAGTATTGTTGGCTTTAACTTTGAAGGTCCTTCGTTCCAGGATTTTTTGGATGTATTTAACAAGATTGCCTCCTATTTTCCACTCACAGATTTTGTTTAGTACCAGCCTACGCCAAGTGGTGTCGTAAGCCTTTCTAATGTCGAGAAAGATTGCTTGTGTAAAGATCTTTTTGTGCATAGCTTCTCTAATTGCAGTGTCAAAGTGTGCAAGATAGTCCGATGTAGATTTCCCTTTACGGAATGCAAATTGGTGGTCGTTAAGTAGCCTACGTTCTTCAATTAGGTGCATTAGACGGTTGTTCACCATTCTCTCGAGGATCTTACCAAGGCAACTATTTAGGTAGATTGGTCTATAGTTTCCTGGACAACTTCTTCATCCTTTTCCCTTGTATATAGGAACCACTATGGATTTGGCCCAGCTTTCTGGGTATACGGAGCCTTTCCACAATCGGTTATATGTGTTAAGAAGCAGATGTTTGTACTCTATTGGCAGTTTGGTGATCATGGCATAGTGAATGCGATCTGGGCCTGGAGAAGATCGTTTAAGTCCTTCCATTGCTTCTTCAAGCTCGTTTCGTTAAAATACTGAGTTATATCCGGCTTCTTCTTCCTGATTTATAAGTATCAAGGAATGTTAGATGTTATTTTTATATGCCAGAAATGCTGGAGAGTATTCCCTATCACTGGATATTTGTCCGAAGTGTGCAGCAAGACTATCAGCGATTCCTTTGTTGTTAGTTGTTTTTGACGTAGGACTACGTCTGTGTTTTCTATATTGGGGTACACGGGGTACACTTTACGATTGCAAAAATCGGGGACCGTCACGAAAATATGATAGACTTTGAACTAAGACTTATTATCTAAGCCGTTTCTCGATGGATTTTCAATTTTTTTGGACCATTGCATTTATTTGAAAATACTGATTTTTAACTATTTATTATTGATAATTGATAAAAAGTTTAGAAATAGGTAAACTAACCAATCACGTACATGCATCACTAGCACAGACATCAAAATTCAATCACTTGCGGGTTTGGATCTAATCCTCAGTTTGAACAAGATTTTACGTATAGCAGACGCATCAAAGCGATCGTAGCGGAGCGGACACAGCATCACGGAGGCGCTAATAACATTTTCAAAGAAAATACATCGCATTGGTGGTGGGGCTTGATGTGTTGCTGTAGATCATTCAACCTCGCCGAAGCAGAATTTCATATGAAGAAAAGGTTGACCATAAAAATAGCACTGTGGCGATCCCGCACCGCCAGTGCCGGAACATTGGGAAAAGAAAATTGGTTCTTCTCAGGACCAAGATTTTATGAAAAGAAAGAGTTAATTCCGAAAATGGACTGGTTCGGTGACATCGAATTTTGGCGTGGTAGCTTGGTTGCTGTTAGTGATTCCATCCATTCAAATTCACTACATCATCTCCCTCCGACGCGCTATCAAATTCGCTATTTACGATTGAGCTTTGCACTTTGAAGAAAGTTTATTTCGGATAGTCGGATCAACCTTCTTTTGTATAAAATCAATGAAGATGCCACCTCAGTGGAAACTTTCTACAGCAACCACCCATCGGTGAACGTCGCTCGGACAGACAGATGCCAAGAGATAATGTTTGGTAATATGGAGAAACTTCGTCTTGAATGAAATTTCTGCTGTTATTCCTCGTAACAATACGCATCTAAGATAAAAAACATCTCATAACCAAATTCAGAATCAAGAAAATTTCATAGGATTCTTAGAATTTGCCATTCTGCGTTGTAGGGTCCGTTGTCTGCGGAATCCCGATCGAAATGGCTCGCGCGCGCCGTAAAGCAGCTTTCTTATATCTAATGAACTAATTCCATTAGCCTCGTTCCTTCATTAATCGTTATGAGTGCACATTATATTTACACCCATATCAGCTCACAAAGGGGCGGGGCTTACGGGTTTAATTTATTAAATACAAGAAAGCTGCTGTTCGGCGCGCGCGAGCCATTATGATCGGGATTCCACAGAAGGCGGTTCGACATTCGATGCAGCGGAGCGGACACAGCAGCACGAAGTGGGTGGCAGTGTGGCAATGCTGCAAATCTATTTCAACCTTTGGAGGCTTAGCGAAAAATCATCAAGTGGCGGTCGGACAGTTGCAACGCAAGGTGTCGACAAGTGGTTGGATGCAGTTAGTTATTGGAATGGGAATTGGGAAAAGAAAATTGATTCTTCTCAGGACCAACATTTCATGAAAAGAAAGAGGTAATTGCGAAAATGGACTGTCTCGGTGGCATCGGCGTTTGGCGTGGAAGCCTGGTTTCTGGTAGTGATTGCATCCATTCAAATTTACGGGCTTAATTTATTGAATACAAGAAAGCTGCTGGAAGATGGATTTTCAGTTATAATTCGTTCAAAAATGACGGCAAAGATATACTTTTTCCCATTGGTAATAATTATGTTGAATCTTATGTGTTAGATTATGGCGTGATTAGGGTGAAAAATACTTCGCCTTTCTTAAATATTTGGTTTTTGGATTTATTAAAAAAAATTTGGGAAGAAAAGTGCAAAACATTTTTTTTTCATTTGTGATACATTTTTCAACTAGGACTCTTCGCTAAAAATGTAACGTGCCTTGTTTTGATTTGTTTTACGTAAACCTAATTTTTTAAAATCTCTTATTATTTTTGCATTTTTTCCCGCTTGCAAGGCAGTGACAAATAACATTCTCTGACATTGTCTGTGGAATTTCCATCAAAACGGCTCGCGCGCGCCGAAAACCAGCTTTCTGAATCTAAAAAAACATCTAATGAAGTTATTCCATTAGCCCCGCCCCTTCATTAATCGTTATGAGTGCACATTTCATTTGCACCCACATCATATTACGGGGCAAACGGGCTTAATTTATTAAATACAAGAAATCTGCTGTTCTGCGCGCGCGAGTTATTTTGATCGAGATTCCACAAAGAGCGGTTCGTTATTCGATGCAGCGGAGCGGACACAGTAGCAAGAAAGCGTGGGTGGCAGTGGCAATGAAAAAATTTATTCCAAAATTTGGAGGCTTAGCGGAAAATCATAAAGTGGCGGTCGGACAATTTCATCGCAAGGTACCTTCAAGCGTTTGGATGCAATTAGTTATTGGAAAGTCGCATTGGGAAATGAAAAATGGTTCTTTTCAGGACCAACAGTTTATGGAAAGAAAGAGTTAATTGCGAAAATGAATTGCTTCGGTGGCATCGGGTTTGGCGTGGTAGCTTGGTGGCTGTTAGTGATTCCATCCATTCAAATTTACTGCATCTTCTCCCTCCGACGCACTATCAAATTCGCTATTTACGATTGAGTTTTGTACTTTGAAGCAAGATTATTTCGGATAGTCGGATCAACCCTTTGTATAAAATGGTGGCTTTTGTATAATGTTAATGAAGATGCCACCCAGTGGTGGAAATCTGTGAACCTTGCTCACAAAACGAGGAGTAGGCAAAGCAAAATACTCGCAAACACTTGTTTTGCATTTTTCTTGCCTGCCTACTACTCGCAGAGAAAACAGAAAAACGAACCCCGAAAAATGTTCGTGAAGCTTCGCGAGTCATTCGGGTTAATTTGCAAAATGTCATTATACAACTTCGGAACATGTTTATCACGGATGTCCGAGGTGTTCAAGCAAGAACACCTTTGTTTATAGTTATTGTATTTATCACAAGTGAAATTTATCCATCGTATTCGAAATAACCACAAATACTCGCGACCGTGATTATTACTCCCGAACAAAATACTGCCCTGCTTTTTTTACTTTGCTCTGCCCGTACTCGCGAACAAAGCAAGCACAAGAAAAATGCAGGCAGCAGGTTCGCGCGAGTGTGGCATTTTTTGTAGGCACAATTACACTCTTTTCTTGCTCGTGAAGCGAGTATTTCCACCACTGATGCCACCCCAGTGGAAACTATTCACATCAACCACCCATCGGTGAACGTCGCTCGGACAGACAGATGCCAAGAGATAATGTTTTGTAATATGAAGAAACTTCGTCTTGAGTAAAATTTCTGTTGTTATCCTCGCAACAAAACGCATCCTAGATAACCAACATATCATAAGGATTCTTAGAATTTGTCATTCTCCGAGCGGTCCGTTGTCTGCTGCGGAATCCCGATCAAAATGGCTCGCGCGCCGAAAAGCAGCTTTCTTATATCTAATGAAGAATAAAGCTGCTTTCCGGCGCGCGCGAGCCATTTTGATCGGGATTCCGCGGAAAGAGCGGAATGAGCGGTTGGACAAAATGTGATGCAGCGGAGCGGACACAGCAGCACGAAGGCGTGGGTAGCAGTGGCAATGCTGAAAATTTATTCCAAATGGTGAAGGCTTGGCGAAAAATCATAAAGTGGCGGTTGGACAATTTCAACGCAGGGTGCTGACAAACGTTTGGATGCAGTTAGTTATTGGAAAGACGCATTGGGAAAAGAAAATTGGTTCTTCTCAGGACCAGCATTTTATGGAAAGAAAGAATTAATTTCGAAAATGGATTGTTTCGGCGGCATCGGGTTTGGCGTGGTAGCTTGGTTGCTGTTAGTGATTCCATCCGTTCAAATTAATTGCATCATCTCCCTCCGCCGCGCTATCAAATTTGCTAGTTACGATTGAGTTTTGCACTTTGAAGAAAGTTCATATCGGATTGTCGGATCAACCTTCTGTTGTATAAAAACCTTTTTGGGGGACACCATCCTCAAAAATGGTTGGAATAAAGGAGAAATAAGCAGAATCAGAAGTCGCGTTAAACCAAACCAGAAAGCCAGTCAAGTGGCTTCAGCGGCCGATGAGTCATGTTAATTCCACGGTTATAGACTCAAAGTCCATCCAACTGGGAACAACTATTCGACTTCTTGATTTAGTTGGCCTCCGAGCAGTTTGATCAATGTTAATAAAACGACACAAATTATTATGGCAAATACCATCAATTTTGAATAGCTACGTAGTCCTACGTCACCTTTGCGTACAACCCGATTGGGCCGCACCTTTGAGTTTTTAATCGTAACAAAAAATGAACGCCAGATAGTCGCCTAAGACAACAACCGGCAGAAAAAAAGCTACTTTGATATTTTTTGAAAAATCCAGCCGCCACGTGAAGAATTGTGACGATGAATGCTTTGATAACACGTGCTATTTGTACTGCAGATAAATGTTTCACATCTATGAGAGCCTTGGGAAATGATCACGGAAGTTGGCCTTCCCTCGTTAAATTAACCAACTTTTTGTACATACAAACCTTACGGATCCCAAGATGAATCGATTAGGGAGATAATTTTGCAAATCGGTTAACCCGTTCGTGAGTTCGTGAGTGAGTCACGAAGGGAACCTAAACTAATTTTAATTTATATAGATAGATTATAACATCGAAATTTGAAAAACCAAATTAAAAAAAATCGGAGAAAAAAATACTGTGGTTAATCGATTCTAAAATTCCGTAAAATCTAACCCCGGATAATCGAGTCCGACCTGTACCACTTGCAGCCAGGGACATTGCTACCAGTGGTGTGCGCCATCACGCCACGCTGCCGATGGCGACAGTTTTTTATCATAGCGTCGCGAATATTTCCATCACGCCGCTTATCTATGATTTATCACGCTGTGTTGAAATTAGCAGAAGTCTTTGAGTTGTACATTCGCGTCATCAGTAAAAATTTGAAATTTCGATCATTACTGAATCTTTTTTTCTAAATATATAAATAAAATTACATTTCCTTTCATTCAATATAACTCATAAACGAATGGACCGATTTGCAAGATTAACACAGTGATCGATTCATCTTGGTATTAGCTGTGTTTATAGGGTTGGTGTACCGGTAATAGTGATATTACTGACAGGTCAAAATTGTTTAATTCATAACTATTGATATGAATATATTTCCTGTGATGTAAATATATTGGCAGATTGTTGATACTTCCAAAAAATTTTTTCTTTCTTTTCAAAATCGCTTCCTCCATTAACTGGTACATGGCCAAGTAATAGCGGTATTAGCTAAATTCTGTTCCCACAATAGTGAATCCCATTGTTTTTTTTTATGGGATTCACTATTATAGGAAAGCCTCACTATTATTGGTTAGACCTGTTCACCATTTTCAAAAGTATTCTAAATTCAAAGTGCCACCCCTTTATTTCAATGAGTATCTTAAATGGAGTCTCCTGACCAATTTTCAGTCAAATCCATGGAGATTTAGAGGTGCATCAAACGAGATTTGTGATTTTTCAGACTTGTTCGTAAAAATATCGTCTGAGTGCATAAATTTAACTCCACATAATAAAAGGATTAGTCGTTGATAGCAGGCATGGGAAAAAAAATCAAATTTTCGAATAATCGAGGATGAGCAACACTCTCATGCGATCACAAATCCAAATTATCAATTGATAAAAACTCGCTAGCGAGTGAGAATCGTTCGACAATTGTATCTCGATTTAAGCACTTACCGTTACTTTTTAAACTTATTTCTCTACCTAAAAATAAAACACAATGCCAAGCATCAGAATGACCTTCATTGTTGACATTAAATTTGTATTGGAAAGGTTTAAATTTAATTGATAATTTTGTGTTTATTATCAATTGATTCCAAAATTGGAAAAGTTATCGCTAAGGCAAACTCGCCTACTTTTCACACCTGAGATGTTATCAATTGATAACTCCAATCATTATCGTGTGAGAATGATTCAACACAACCCTGGTTGATAGCTTCTTTAGACTATTATCTACCACTTTGTCATTGATACTAGGATGTTTAGAGGGCTTATTCTATGACTTTTTATTAGATTTAGCTGAAAAAAATGCCTGAAAACCAGAAAAATAATTTTAGGTGCTTCTGGGGGTAGTATAAATTTTAAATATAAGCCCAATTCATTTTTCCTTTAATTTCCTTCGAGTGTTGCGGAAGTTTCGTCCATACATCACTTTATTCTGAAAAATAAGCTTCGGTATGTAATAATGTAGTTTTTATGAAATACTCAACATTTGAATAGGGTAGTCAAGCAAGACCATTCCCCCCAAACTAAAACAAAGTTGACCATGATTTATGAGCAATGTCATCCAGTATGTTCGACCCACTGGTATGGATCTAGAGTGGGCTATGTGGTAGTGTCAGGGTCTGCAGATCAAGAGGTCCACTATGTAGCCTTAGCTGAAAAAGATCATGAAGCAAAAAATCTTTGTCGATGTCTAGAATATCAAATGATTGCCAGAGCGGTGCTCCATTCGAATCACAATAAAGTTTTGTCCTCGGAATTTTGAGCTTACGAAAAAGAACCACCAACATGAACTGGAAGAGAAGACTTGCTTGAGTCATTTCAGCATGTAGGTGATTGTGCAGAAGTACGCAAGAACAGCCTTTCCTTCGCTCAACTTATATTTTTTCTCGAATACTATTCAAACTCATAAATTCAATCATGAATCAAATCAAGAGTTCCATATTTCTGTCCGGATTTACATGGAATCAATTTGTTTTTAGAAACTCAAAACAAATAAAACAACAAGAAGTTGAAAAAACTAAAACGTCAGTAAAAGCCAATGTTAACTTAATAAATTTAAAAAAGGTAGGCTTTTGAGCTTGTGATCACTAGTTACCGCTATGTGCAGGAACAGTTGTTCGCCAGTGACCTGTACGGGATATTGAAGAGTGGACTATCTTGTGCTTTAATATTTTTGCCTGGATCCTCTACTATTCTCGAACTTCATTAATGATAGTTTCCTGCTGCTGTCACAAGGTTGCCGTCTATTCTACGCAAACGATTCCAAAATATATTACGTTATGAAAAATCTGACAGACTGCATCGACCTGCAAAATATGTTGTGTGATTTTGCTGACTGGTGCTCAAGAAACCTTCTGGATTTAACGAAAAATGCAACATCATTTTATATCACCTCACCGAAAAACGCACCAATAATCTTCGGCTATGTCCTGTCTGGAAGATGGCTTACTCGGGTTTAGCACATTAAGGATCTTGGCTTTATCCTGGATAGCGGACTGACACTCATACCTCACTACGATGGCATATGACATTGTAACCCGAGTTAATCGTCAATTGTTTTCAAAATTGCCGACGAATTCTGTGATCCGTTAAGCTTTAGATCACTTTTCTATTTCTTTATGCGATGAATACTGGAATCATCTCCTATTCCCCTTTCCATGTCACCTGAATCCGTCCAACGAAAGTTTCTAAGATACGTTCTACGATTTCTAAGGTGGCGTGATCCGCTGGTGGACATCGATTGTCCAGCACTTTTACCGCAGTTAAATCTGTACAACCAAATTTATCCGAACTGCGTTACTAGGGATAATGCCTGTACGAAATTTCAGCTGGATCGGTAAAACCATATTTTAGCGCCGGCATTTTTCATTTTCCAAGGGATTTACCGCCCAGGGTAGCACACGCAACATCTTCATAAAAGCACCTTGTTTCTATTCAGTTTCATTAAAGGCATTGGAAAAACATTAAAGCACGAACAAGTTGCATCAAGATGTCAAAAACGTTCGAATTGTGATCAATGTTTCATTAAAATTGCAATGCAGTACGTTTTTGACATTTGGAAACAAACAAAGAATACTGCACTTTATGTTGCAAACACGAAACAAAATCATTGAGCTTCATATTTTTTACCATGTAACTTCAATGCGGTTTTCAAAATTTAATTGTTTGTTTAAATTAAGTTGCAGATAAGTTGAATGTCTCTTCATGTTTAATTTAGCGTCGTTAAACGTTTTGACAACTCACATTTTTTCCTGTGATGGTGCAATCAAGTAACAGGAAACCCGAGTTCAAAACTTCATAATCGTATGATTTTTATTGTGAGTTAACATGCAGTCCTTTCGAAGTGTTGAATGATGCCGTGGTAGAGTGAAGGACTATCAATCACAAAATCCATACATCGCATCCAGTTTTATATTTTTATTTTTATTTTCCGCTTTTCACCTCTTGCGCTTTTTAGATTGCAAGAGAGTTATATTTGATGGCACATACCCAAAGATTGTTTCTTTCCGAATAGTTGCAACACAGTGAAATGTTCAGTAGTGAAACAATTTGTGCTGCTTGGGCGTCTTCAGTGTCTCGTACTTGTCTCGACTCGGCAATGGTCGAGGTTGAGGTCGAAACACGTATATCAATACGTCATCTGCTAAAGCGGCCCGAAACATGCAACGATCCATACTGCTATAGTTCATGGCTCTGTCCTGTCCTCTTGGTTTACACTAATGTTTATACATATAAGTTTTCAAAATGGAGCAGTTTTAGTGATAAAAACTGAGGACTAACCAATTGAAAACTACAAAATGTCCCCACAGGCCGTTTTCTCCACAGGAGTAAAATTCGATGGTTCCAATTTCCCACCTGCGCACCCCAGTCGGTAGCCCATAAATTTCATCCCAACACGTTCCAATATGTGTGGCATTTCCTGACCAATAAAAAGGGTTTGGTTTGTTTATTCTTTCCCCCACCCCCGACACCAGTGGTCGCTTTTGATGGAAAAACTTCCTACGCCGCCCGTCAGCCCCCAGTCGACGCCAAAGCCAGCAACAGACAGAGGAACAAAAACAATTTATTATGGCACTAATTATCTCTCGACACCTGAGCCTCCCGGAACTCCCCTTCTACTCCGAGGAGACTTTACTCTCGTGCAAACAAACAAACTAAAATGGCACTCATTCTTTGCCAACCCTGCCCCCGCAGAAGAAGATATTCAATAACCGAAATGGCTCGAACTCGAAATTACCCTTCTCTCTTGCGGGGAGGAATTGCCCCCCGCGGTGTGATTATAGTTAGCGATAAGGACCTGCTCCGGTTTTTCGCCGTTCTTCTAGGATTGGTGCTGAGATCTGGCGGTGATCCTGGGAACAGGTAACACATAATTCTTCTTTATTTATCACCACAATCTTCTTCCGTCACACGGGCAGCAGGCCCCAGACGGATTTGGCCCTCGAAAGATGGATGGGTCGGTGGGTTCGGTGCGGGCGAAATTCCAGGTTAACCTCGAACATATGGAGCGAAGCAGTGGAATAACTTTTCCTGGTGACCTTTTTCTCTCCTCCCCGTGCAGGAATCTGAATCGGTAATCGATTTTCTCGAGCTACGCCCCCTAGAGGGCAAAATTCGGATAATATCGTCTCAGTTCATCTAAGGCTTCGTGGCAGTTGATGATTAGAACGGATATTGGATGATGGGGAATCGAGGAGCAGATTGAGGAGAAGAAAAAAAGTTGTGTTGAAACTGATTCAACCGTATGGAGTGGACCACTGTGAAATGAGAAAACTAATCGGAAGTGGGGCAAGTAGGGTGCCATAAATAAACTAATGGTTTTCTACAGTTCGAACGGTTTGAACTATAGAGCTTAGATCGGCATCGGAACATGTTGGACAGAACTCAAATATTGGTCTTATAATTCAATTTATCTTTTGATAAAACAGACGTAAATATGTATAACTAGTTTCTCCCACATTGAAAGAAAAGCATTATCAGTTTGAAGTTAGCTTTGCCAGCAAAGACGTAGGACCAGTACGGCAATTTCTCATTTGCAATTAGAAATGTGATGTTTTCATATCTGCCCCTTTCAATATCTAAAGAAACGCGAAGGATGAATGGCATGCTACAAAAATCTCAAAAAATATTTGTCCCGTGACAGGAGATGAGAGTGTCCACAAGTATTACTTGTTTCAAATGTTATTAATTTTGGTGTTATTATTAGTAAACATTGTTATATTAGTATTGTTAGTATAATTAATTTAAAAATCACTCACACCACTTGACGTTACATAAGAAAATAATGAGCCAAAGGGAATAAAAAGGATTGCCACATTCAATACAACGATTACGGAATATGAAATGAAAAAGGGAAAAGTAGGTATTAGCTACTGGGTTGCATTTAACTAAAGTCTTTTCTGATCTACATAGAGCGCCAAGTGAGAAGATGGAAAAATTTAGCAACTTATCCGTTACCCACCAACTAAATTCTAAAACTTATAGCTCAATATTAAGTAATCCCATATCGTGAGTTTCGTAATCCCATATCGTGAGTTGCCGACTATCCAGTATGTTGTGGTCGGTAATGGCGGCGTGAGTTCCCTCCAATCTGACATTCAAGAGGTAGACAACATTGGAACTCATCTAGTTTGCATTGGATTATTAAATTTTGAAAATAAACATCAACTATCATGAGTTAGAAAAGTCGTTCATTTGAATAACATAAGCTGGTGTGGGCTTCAAAGACTTCTGAAACATTCCTCATTCTTACAACTTTGAAGCTAATGTCTACAAGTCACAACATCAGTGCATTCACATACTTATTTTTAGAAGAAAACCTGATGGTCGCCTAGCCCAGTTGGGACATTCTCATAATCCATATTAAACCTTACTGCAGAAGTGGTACCCTGTGTCAACTGCCGAAGATCTATATACAGCGATTCCACGGGAAAAGAATAGAGTTGAAAAAAAAGTTGTCATATTTTGCTCAGAATCGCTTGGTATGTTTTTCATGCAAAATCATTAGACCCGTATTTTTTTTTATGAGGGTGACCATGTTCGAAATAGGGTTACCAGAAAAATCGCTATTTTTTCGATTTTTTTTATTTTAACATAATTTTTGAACCACTGTATCGATTTGCAATGTTTTTTTATGGATAAAAAGCTTTTTACTTCTAGTTCTTATTAAAAATTTTGGTTTGGTGTATTGGTGTACCCAATTTGCTAAAATGGTCAAGATATTCGTTTTTTATGATTTTTGAAATGTTGGACCACAACGACTATATATTTTAATATTTCTTTTATCAAAATTCAAACATTTTTACATAACATATCGAAAAATTAGGAATGTTCATCGTTCCATATTTGAGTTAATTTTTTTTTCAAAAATTTCAAGTTTTCTGCCCGATAAAAATTTTGAAAAATAGCGATTTTTCTGGTTACCCTAAATCGAACATGGTCACCCTCATAGAAAAATAAAAAACGGGTCTAATTATTTTCGATGAAAAACATACCAAGCGATTTTGAGCGAAATTGGACAACTTTTTTTTTCAACTCTATTCTTTTCCCGTGGAATCGCTTATGTATCATCATTCATCTTTTTAAAATCGTTAATTAACCGGAATTAACCGGTTTTGTGACTTGAAGATATCACTTGCATACAGATATTTCAGGTAAAGTGCTTGGAGCCTCATTCAAAGATCTAGAAAAAAATATTCAGGAGTCGTTTATTAAGCGGCTGGCCTAAGGTTCTTACATTATCTTCGTTTGACCTATTTTATGCCTGAAAATGAGAAAATATTGATGAAATTTTTTTAACCAAAATCAAGTCCAATTGGTCGGGATTCAGCCAAAACACACCAAGCGCCAACGAAAAATTACCAATTTCTCTGCTCAAACTTTCGTTTATCAGATTTAATTGATCACAAATCGTATTGGATATCCCTCAACCCCATAACTGAGGATAGCCTACTGCAAATGTATGCTTAAATTGATATGAAACAACTTCCGTTTTTCTTGAACGAACAAAATATCAAAAGTCAGTCGAAAAGCCGCTTGGTGCGGTTTGGTTGAACCCCGACCAATTGGAAATGCTTGTTTTTGTTCAAAGTAGTTGACGTTTGCTGTTCTACAAATTTTTCATGATCCATTGCAAACTAGATGAGTTCCAATGTTTTCTACCTCTTGAACGTCAAACTGTAGGAAACTCACGCCGCCATTACCGAGCGCAAAATACTGGATATACCTAACCCATAACTCGACTACCAGGACCCATTATCTTTCGCCTGAGGAATACTGGTGAGACCCCCGACAAAGTTGAAACCGCATCGTCCAGACGTTCGACGCCAAAAAAGCCCTATCTGGGACTTTACCCGGTTTTCGCTACCTGGAGGGCATGCTGAGCATCCATCCAATCGTTTCCAACAATCCCGGGGGCCCTAAGAGCTCAAGCATCGGTCGACCGCAAACTACACGCCAAACAGAAACACACACAAACGTAAATGGAAAATAATACATAGCATAAAGAAGAAAAAGAACGTGTTTTATTTGTGTCCTTGAACAGCCCTGTAAGCTGACCCTAAGAGTCCTATTCCCTGGGCCAGGTCCTTCCGACCCGCTCAGTAATACATTCCAATAGGTTGCATCCAGCAGAAGGGGGAGGTAGGCCTGTCATTAACGAACAAATCAAGCCTACCTAATATGTATTATCTACGCCACCCCGCTTGACAAGTGTAACATTATAAGGAAATTATTGTGAGCTTTTAGTTTAGTTTAGTTTAGTTATTTCTGTGGAAGTGCCCACTATTCGAACAGAGCCCATAAATGCATACAAACCTTAAGGACATTCACTTTTGGTTTTATTAATCCTATTTCATACTAATAAAAGAAGGTTTGCCTCTAAAGCAAAACAAATATCTTTGTTGTTTCCAAAATCGATGTTGTCAAAAACGAGTGGTGCAAAAATCTGGAAGGGACTATTAATTCCAATGAAAGATTTTTAAAACTGCAATCTAGTTCTAGCCTACGTCTACTGGCACACATCTTGGAATTGTTGGCCATCATCCTCGAAAATGCCGCAACAGCAGTCGAAGCCCTCTTGCACGCATAGTTGGCATGGCTGGTGAAGGTCAGCTTGTCGTCTATTACAACCACAAGGAGCTTCAAACTCCGCTTTGATGAATCACTGCATGTTGAACCGACTTGTGGTTGTTGACGATAACGCTCATCCAATCCTCCACCGTGCTGACCGTGTGTGCTGCGGTCAGTTCTACTTCGGGAATTGACTCCCCGTTGACCTCCAAGGATCGGCGAAGCCGACGATCTTAACACCAGGAGGGAACTTTAACTTCAGAACCCCGTCATACATAAGGTTCCATAATACCGGGCCCAGTATTGAACCTTGCGAAACTCCTGCGGTAATAGGTACGCTTCTCTGACCGGCATCGGTCTCGTATAATAGTACACAGTTCTGGAAATAGCTTTCCAAAATCAGGTACAGGCCCACCGGCAGGCTAAGCCGGTGTAGCGAGAGCGCGATGGCATCCCAGCTTGCGCTGTTGAATGCGTTCTTCACATCAAGTGTCACTAACGTGCAGTATCGAATACCTCGTCTTCTCCGTTGGATCGCTATCTCGGTGGTCTTTACCACCGAAGTAATCCCTAGCAGCACAAGTCGGACTGATTTGGTTGCTGCAACTCAAATGTAACCAAATTCAGTTATATATAGGTTGCAGAAACTTCTATGCCACATGTGTGTTGCTCGGGATAGCGTCCAACGTGGACTTACCCTTGCGAAAATCGAACTGATTGCTAGGCCGTTAGTACCCTCTGAGTACGGGGTCAGCCTGTTGAGGTTGATCCTCTCTAGCAACTTGCCCGTCGTGTCTATAAGACAGATTGGTCTATGCGTCGATGGGTCGGCGGATTCAGAGCTTTGGCAACAACACAATTTCTGTCTTTCCCATCTGTCGGGGAATCTACACTCATATAGGCATCTTTGCATAGCTAGCCTGAACATGTTCGGGTTCACTATGATTGCTGCCTTGAGAGCGCTGTTCGGAACTCCATCAGGCCCTGGAGCGTTGTTCGTTTTCAGGGATTTGGCCACCGCGAGTAACTCTTCGTTCGTCACCGGAGCCACCATTTCGGCCGCACCCATATTGCCTTGCGGTGCAGTAGGCCAGGGACTTGTGGTTCGTGACGGGAAGAGTACCTCAATAATCCACGCCAACCTATCCGGGGACCGTTCGGGGGGTGAAGAGCTCCCTTTGGTCTTGGCCATCCCTACTCTGTAGGCGTCACCCCACGGAATGACGTTGGCTCCTTCGCCAGGTTGTCGAAACACGCTCTCTTACTGCTCTTGATGTACCACCTCTTGGTTCGGGTAACGTCCCGTCGTGCAAATAGCCGCCATCCTAGACCCTTCCGCCACCCAATTGCCGTTAACGACACGGACGTAGTACGAGTCGGACAGAAGGGCGACATCGGTCCTCGATTCCGAGACCGACTGCCACAGCAGCTGCTGGGCAGTTGCACAGTGGTTAAGATTCAGCTGTGTCACTTGCACGGCTTATTCTTATTTTTCTTTCCGATGGGACACGAAGACCCACCCATAACGTGGTTACAGGCTTGCTTTTTGCTGACGAAGATAAGGCACTTTGGTGCCTCATCACATTCATGCGCCTTGTGCCCTTCCTCACGACAACGACGACACAGGTTGCTACGGTCTAGGCCCTTACAGTTGTAGGACTTGTGTCCCAACTCTAAGCACCGATAGCACCTGTCCACTGAAGGCGGCTGGAGTTTGCTCACTGGGTATACTGACCAGCCGATCTTCAACTTCCCTCGCTCCATTACCTTTTTGGCTTCCGCAACCGGTAACTTAAGGTAGGCTACCTGCGTGCCAAAGGGATCGCCTCTTAGACGTACAGAGGTCTTGTCGACCTCTGTAACGCACTGGTCTCTGACGGCAGAGACGACGTCGTCCGCGTACGTGACCTCGTCCAGTTGCTTGCACTGAAGGGTCACTTCCGCCCCTAACGAGCTCACCCCGGCGTCGTCACCCAATACCTCTTGGGCCAGCTTCCAGTAGTCAGTCCCACTAGCCTGCGCTCCGCGTTTCAGAACCAAGATCATTTCACCGGTCTTGGTGCGTCTGACGCTTCGCACGTCCTGACCCAGCGCCGAAAGCTTTTCGGCTGCCCGCATCGATTTAAGGACTTCAGCGTACTTTGCCTTATCAGTTTTCACCAACAAGGCCTCGCCTCTGTCCTTAGCTTTCTTTGCGGGTCGAGATACATTCGATTTCCGCTTTGTCTTACTGACCAGCTGCCAGGGATTTTCGGTCCCTTGTGCCGATGGCACAGGCTGGCTGGTACCCTCTTACAGCCCGGCGACTTGCGCCTGGTTGGTGCCTTTCGCCTTTTTGGACCGAGAAGTCGCCTTCTCGGATCGACGCCCTTCGGGCTCCTCTGCACCCCGATCTGCTCCGTCCAGACGACGTTTGGCCTTTATGGTTGCACGTCGTTTGACTTTGCTCCTCCAAGGAAGGAGAAGGCATCGGTTTAAGCACCTTTGTCGGCCGTCTCTATTCCCACCCCGCCTGATAAACGCATCCTGTTCTTGTCTTGCGACTCGGAGCCTGGCGGAGCATCCAAAGGTTCTGTTTAAGTTCCTTACTGATGTTCTGCCTTGCGTTAGCGAACTCTGTGATAGAATGCCATAATCAGGATCTCGCTGGCATTGATCCTGATGTACCAATTGGCACTTCTTAGGCTCCTGTGCGCTTTGAGCGGCACACGGTCGCAGGGCCTGCTTGCGGACACATGCAGCTTTTTGTAGAGGTTTAACAGAGCCCGCTGCCAAGCCCCACCACGTCCTAGGCAGACCCCCTAACTCGCAGAGGTCGTGGGGAGGGGTCGTTAAACCCTTGGACATAGTCCTGCTGCTTCCACAGGTCTGAGGATGACAATCGACCGCCAGTTAAGAGCTGCGTACTTAGTTGGTCTGGTAGTGTTTTTTTTAACGAAGGTAATGGAAATCTGCAACTAGACACCTGGGGATGCGAACCCAGGTAGTGTGAGGATGGGATCACCACTCCCGACCCACTAAAACCAACTCCTTCCTCTCCAGTAATTCCCCCCGGTCCGCAATTAAGCAATACTTTGGTGATGACTATTGGGCATTGTGCCCCCTACATGACGTACACAAGTGCACGTATGCGCCTCGACTCTCCAACACTCTCCATGCAACACATTTGCACAAGACACACTGGCACCACATGTGCCCCAACACTCTCCTGCCTATGTTGCTCGAGTTACATCAAGGGATGCTACCGGTAACCTGCAGGGGGTACCCCATGCTGCACTCTCACAACACAGACAGTCCTCATTCAGTATGATGTTCACCCCGTCCTGCAACAGGGTGGCACCACTTGTCTACCAAGCCGGAGGCGACCCTAGGTTGGTGGCTCCTATGCCGCTCCTACCTCAACTACGAGGCAGACCCTTTCATGTCTCCTATTTCTGATAGTCCATTTGTCAAATCTCAAGCAGTTAGCAAAAGGAACAGAAAGCGGAAGTACTAAAGAGCCGCTGTGAAGGTCGTTTCGTTTGATTGAAATCGAAAACAAATCTGGAGGAGATGGAGAAGAAAATGTAAAATGAAATGAGAACAGGGAAATCGAACGGTTGCCTCCTTTGCTGCAAAGCATCCCACACAATGTAGATAGATAGGTAATATTGTTTCGAAAGCCCACCCATAAGACGACAAGATTTAGAATATCTACTTTGCAAAGACCATGATATTTTATAGACGCGCGGCCTTATTGGAATAAAGCTTCTCAATGTTTACCAATTAAGAAATAATGAATATATTTGATAATAAAAAAATGTTTTATTCTTTACTAGCATGCGATCTTAATTCCTTCTACAAAATAATAATCAATGTGTATGTGAAAAATGCACCTTGAAAATGTTCAACAATTTTCCAAAATGTTAGTGATGAACAATGAAACAAGGATGCCGCCTGTACATAGAATATTATTCTATATATTGATTATGGAATGTTCAGATTATTAAAACGTGTCAGAATATCAAAAACGCAAAATCAAGCACCTTTGATGCTAAAATAGTGTTCTTATTTTCGTTATCAAAAATTTGATTATGAAATATAATTGAAATTTGATTTATTTTCATTAATTCGCTGTTCATATTTGGCTGATTTTGTGACATCAACTCCGCATGTCTCTTTAGCAAACATCTACTCTGCTTCCCCAAAGGACGGTAAGGTAGAATTCAGCAAAATTATTTTGAGAGGGGAACGGAATGGAATTTTAATGATAATTTTAGAAATCAGTTTGCCGTCGAGTTAATGCGATAACCGAGTTTTAGTCCGCCGTCCGCTCGGGGATAATCTGTTACAGTTCAGGAAATTGTTTTTTTTTTCTTCTATCATTTCGCCATCAACATCTTCGATTCGTTTCTGCTGGCCCGTGAGTTTGATTCGGATTTGCCCCCGGCGCATCGATGAGCCATGACGAGTAGGGGAATACGCCTGTTGACAACATGATTGCGTTTGAAGTGGAAAACGAATCTAAATTTCGTGCTCCATCAGGCGTGAGAGAAACATGTTATTGACTGCAAATTGTGATTGCAGATGAAAGTTTCCTCCCTGCGACCGTTCAAGTACAAAGTGCTTTTCATTGCCAAATTCTCTGGAAAGTCTGATGCCAGACTGAAAAACATAGGATGAAAGCAAAATGTTATTACCGATCATTAGAAATCTGTGGAATTCTTCTGAAGTTATTTATTCGCGTGAGTACGACGATATTAATTTATTCCAGAAATAGAAGCTTTCGGATCCAATACGTGTTCAATTTAAAATCTGTGAATGCTCCTAGCAGCTCGTCCTTCCTAATTGGCTCAAAATTCAAAAAGATTTCCACTTGAAGTATCTTATCATTTTCATGAAGGTTATGCGAAAAAAAAGGCAAAAGCATCAACGCCAAAGTACGTCTCAATAAGTCAATTCTTATCATCTTCATCCCACTCGGTTACCTTGGCTGAAGAGCCCATCGCGATACCCAGCCGGTGAGCAGTCAACTTCATTAGGGACCGATCCGAGCCATGAGATTAAACGAAACCGAGCGTTTTCAGGAGTGTTTCCTTCCCAGCAGCATAAGTCAGTTTCATCATCGGTCCATCATTGCCGTGCGTTCATCCGTCCACTTAATTCCCATGAATTTGGGAGCAACGGAGGAAAAAAAGACAAACAAGTAGGCTACCATCGGACCGTTTCCGGGTCCCCGATTTTAGTTGATGGAGATTCTTTTTGTTGCCTACTTTTTTTTCCTTTTTTTGGGATCCCATAAAATTCAAAAGATAAACGAAAATGTTTGAAGAGGCAAGGTGTTTTCTTCGAAGCGATGGGCGACGAGGGTTTACAGTACGGTACTTAACTTAATTCCATCAGATTCAATGGTTTAAAAATCTCCTGAATGAGGCATTCTACAAGCTGTGTATAATGAATTCTTATAGATTGCTGTCTATGCAAACACGACTTGTTACTGAAAAAAGAGACGAATTCAAAAGCATAGACGTTCAATTTGGAAATATGTAATTGATATTTTCAATTAGATTAGAAGTGTACCTAATTGAAGTACCTAAATGAAGTTCCAATAAGGCCGATACAAATATTAAATTTATTTCATGTTCGACAGCTCTTGGAAGACCCGAGGGGAGACGAAAGGAGACGAAAAAAAATCCAAAAGGAGAATAATAGCATGAGAAATTTGGAATGTTGATGGATTATAGCAAAGAATATGATAATTTGTAATTTATTTATCCAGTAATGAACTTTATATAATTGAAAAAAAAACTAAAACTTATTTCCGAAGAAATTTTAGTTTTTCTTTTTGCTGAATTTTTTAAGTACGGCTAGAACCATAAGCTTTTGTTTGAGTTAAGGATGAAGCTCAAATTGGTTGTACTGGGGCAATAATCAGGTGTACTTTTGAAATCAGAAATGTGTTGTCTGAACATGGATGTTTTATGAAGGTTCGGAATTGCAGACTTCCCGGACCATACGGAATAGATAGGTAAAGTTTGAAGTAGAATCGGTGAAGCACGTCATATCAGCTCTTCATATCATGCTCACGTTCCTAAAATTATTGAAATGCCATGCTACTTGTTAGCGGCATAGATACTGCCTCGGATAAACCAGTAGAGAGGATGCAATGGACGTTGAACTTACTCGTGCAAGAAATATGCGTGGATCAGCTGCGGGGGTTTTTGTACAGTCGTAAGAAGGCCATTTCGGATCATGTACGGCGATTGCTTCCCAATCCTTAGACGATCTGAGATGTCTTATCAGGTGTCTGGTTGCAGATTTTGGTTTATCTTACTCCAAGATACGATACACTGAAAACAACCTTTTTTTTTTTATTTCTTTATTAAGGAGACTTTTAGCCCGAGGCTGGCTCGTCTCCGATACGAAAACAACCTTGCTTTTTGGCGTTATTTTACGCAGTTTTTGGGATTTACGCGGTTTTAATTTTTTACGCGATTTTTCGAAAAAGTCTTGAAATCACGTGAAAAATGTAAAAAGTTGATTTTTTTATCGATTTTTGCAAAAGTCGAAGCAAAAATATTCAAAGTCCTTTTCAAGGGAAAACACTTGAGGTACGATGCTGGGTCATTAGAGCGAAGGCCGTCAGTCCCGAAGGTCATTTGGCCACAGCCGTAGGCCGAATGAGAAGTGAGAAGTGAGAAATGAGAAAAAAGGTTTAATATGTGAGATGTGAGAAGTGAGTAGCAAGAAGGGAAAAGTGAGAAGAGAGAAGTAAGAAGCGAGAAGTGTGAAGTGAGAAGCGAGAAGTGAGGAAGTGAAAAGTAAGAAGTAATAAGTGAGAAGCGAGAAGTGAATAGTGAGAAGTGAGATGTGAGAGGTGACAAGTGAGAATTGAGAAGTTATATGTGAGAAATACGAAGTGAAAAATAATTTGTAAGATGTGAGAAATGATAAGTGAGAAATGAGAAATAGCAAGAGGGGAGAAGTGAGGAAAGTGAAGTGAGAGAGCGAGAAGTGAGAAATAAGAAGGAAGAAATGAGTGACAAGTGAGAGCCGAGAAGTGAATAGTGAAAAGTGAAAAGTGAGTAATGAGATAAACATGTGAGATGTGAGAAGGGAAAACTGAGAAGCGAGAAGCCGTAAGTAAAAAGAGGAAAGTGAGAAGTGACCAATGAGAGATTAGATACGATAAGTGAGATTTAAGATAGAAGTGAAAAGCGAGAAGAGATAAGTAAGAAGTACGTAGTGAAAAATGAGAAGTGTGAAGTAAGTAGTGTAAAGTGAGAAGTCAGGAGTAAGAAGTGAATAGTGAGTAGTAAGAACTGAGAAGTAAGAAACGAGTGGTGTGACCCGAGAAGCAAAAAATGAGAAGTAAAAAGTGGATGAGAAGTGAGATGTGCGAAGTGAAAAGTGAGAAATAGGAAGGGAGAAATGATAAGTAAGAAAACGGTAGCGAGAAGTGAAATGTGAGATTTGGGAAGTGTGAAGTAAGGAATGATATGCGAGTAGTGAGAAGTAAAAGGTGAGCAGTGGAAAGTGATTTTTGAAAAGTGAAAAGTGAGAAGTAAATAGTGAAAAGTGAGATGTGGGAAATCAGAAGTGAGAAATGCGGAGTGAGAGCCATGAGAGAGTTAGAAGTGAGGTTGGAGGCGTGAGAAATTGGAGAAGTGAGAAATTCAATACGAGAAGTAAGATGTGAGAAGTGAGAAGTAAGAAGCCAGAATTGAATGAAGACAACTGGGTTGTGGGAAGTGAGATGGGATAAGTGAGGAGCGAGAAATGAAAAGTAGTAAGATGTGAGATTGGGCCCTCCTTAGCCGTGCGGTAAGACGCGCGGCTACAAAGCAAGACCATGCTGAGGGTGGTTGGGTTCGATTCCCGGTGCCGGTCTAGACAATTTTCGGATTGGAAATTGTCTCGACTTCCCTGGGCATAAAAAGTATCATCGTGTTAGCCTCATGATATACGAATGCAGAAATGGTAACTTGGCTTAGAAACCTCGCAGTTAATAGCTGTGGAAGTGCTTAATGAACACTAAGCTGCGAGGCGGCTCTGTCCCAGCGAGGGATGTAATGCCAACGAAGAAGAAGAAGATGTGAGAAGGGTGAAGTTGGAAGATAGAAGTGGGGAGTGGGAAGTAAGAAGTGAGAAGTGAGAATTGAGGAGCGAGAAGTTCAAAGTGAGAGGTGAGAAGTGAATAGTGAGAAGTGAGAAATGAAATAATGATGTGATATGTGGAAAGTGAGAAGTTATAAATGAGAGCCGAGAAATGAGAAGCTACAAGTGAGATTTAGAAGTGAGAAGTGAGACTTTTGATACGAGAAGTGAGATGTAAGATGTGAAAAGTCAGAAACGAGAAATGATAAGTGGAAGCTGAGAAGTAAATGGAGAGAAGTGAGTTATGAGAAATGAGTTTTGAGAAGAGAAGAGTGAGAAATAAAAAGCAAATTGTAAGATGTGAGAAGTGAGAAAGGACGAGAGAAGTTAGAGGCAGAAATGAGGTGTGTGATGTGTGATGTGAGAGGTGAGAAGCAAAAAAGTTGAGAAGTGAGAAGTGAGAATCGAGAAGTGAGAAGTGAGAGGCGAGAAATGAAAAGTGAGAAGTGAGATGTAAAATGTGAAAAAATGAGATAAAGATGGGAGATGTGAGAAGTGAGAAGGGAGAAGTGTACCACGCGAATTTAACGTCACACGTTTCATTGCTTGGATTGCAATCGTGGCGTCATGCTCGTTTAGCTACACTAGTTGAGAGTTCATTTGGCTAACCTCGTCTTCGCCTCAGCTCGTCTATAGAACCTACAGTGTCTATAATCTACTTTCCGATTTGGGTACAATATTTAGACCCCTACCCGGGATATGGGTGGTCGTCGAGTAACTCGATAATATTATTGAGTTCGCAAGCGAAAGGCAGAACCTGCTGGTGTTCGAGTCGTAAGACAAGAACAGGACGCATTTATCAGCCACCCAGGAGAAGCGAGAAGGCCGACAAAGGTGCCCCAACTGAGGCCTTCTCCTTCCTTGGAACATCGGCTATGGCAGAAGAGGTGATTGATTTCGCCCTGACAGCCAACGAGGAAAATATTGACCCTAATCAAAAAAGGCTCAGGCAGCAAATCGGCGAAGGTGCTCAGAGCAACGCCAAGCAGTAGGCGACAGTAAGCCAAACGTCGTCTTGACGGAGCAGACCGGGATGTAGTGATGCCCGAAGGGCGTTGACCCAAGAAGGCGACTTCTCGGTCAAAAAAACGCAAGTCGCCGGGCCACAAGAGGGTACCTGCCGGCCAGTGCCATCAGTACAAGAGACCGAAAATCCCTGGCAGCTAGTCAGTAGATCAAAGCGGAAGTCGAGCGCATCTCGACCCGAAAGAAAGTTAAGGACAAAGTAGAGGCCTTGCTGCTCAAAACCGATAAGCATAAGTACGCCGACGTCGATGCAGGCAACCGAAAAGCTTTCGGCGCTGAAACAGGACGCACGAAGCGTCAGACGCACCAAGACTGGTGAATTGATCTTGGTGCTGAAACGTGGAGCTAGCGGGACGACTGGCCAAACCCTAGCAGCACATATGTTTCACATAGGTTGCTGCAACTTATATGTGACCAGATTAAGTCACAATCAAGTTGGTGCAGCCATTTTTGTCTGACTTGTGCTTCTTACTGCAGGAATTTCTTGAAAGGCCAAGAAGTTATTTTTTATTCACATTCTATTCTATGTACCATAAAGAGCATGCACCATATTTGAAACAGGTCAACAGACCTTTGGTTACGCGATAGATCAAAAGGCCTTACTCCAGGAATTTCTTGATGGGCTTTTTATTATGCAGGTCATTGTATATGATTTATTTCAAGGTAGGAAGGAAGATTGTCATCCTGGTATTGATGTTTCAGCACTCTCAGTAGAATTTATAAGGGTACACGAAACATCATAAACTCAACAGTCCACTTCGGAATGCTTTGCTCGAGTTATCATTGTTCAACATTGTATCATTTGTCGCAATAATAATAAAACTCGTTTAGTAGCTTTTTGCCTTTCTCGCGCATCAAAGTTGTACTAATATCGAACTTTTAATAGAAGGCTCAGAGACCCATAGTATTATATTCCAATCGGCTCAGCTCGACAATCTGAGTAAATGTCTGTCTGTCCGTGTGTTTGTGTGTGTGTACGTGCACGCACATGTCCCGACCAGTAGATAGTAACAGATTTATATCAGAACTTGTTATTCTGTTACAGCTGTTTTTCATAACAGCGGTTGTTATAAAACATGTACCATTAGTAGTTAAAATAACAAAAATTGTAACAAAATCTCTTCTAGTTTTAACAAAAATATTACTAAATATGTTATGATTCGAACAAAAATATAACTCGATGTGTTACATAAAAAGCGGTGAAAATATCTTATACTATAACAAATTATGTTATTGAAAAGATTATGATTATCCATAATGTAGGCAATTAACTTTGTCCTGCTGCTTCAACTTTGAATGTAGGTTCAAGTTATACCGAATGTGGTACCTTCGTTTTTTTCCAATTCCTATCTAACAAAAATGTGGGCAATTCTTTTTTCGAAAAAAAAAAAACCTGACACATTATGTTATAATCATTTTCTTTCCCCCAACTTTGACAGGGAATTTATAATAAAATTATTACAAGTTTTGTTATTTGTAACACATATTGATATAATTGTGATAAAATTTTGTTATGACTAACTGGTCGGGGTGCCATTAAAAACATTAGCCCGTCAATTTTTCTCATAGTAATTTTTAACCGATTCTCTCACAACAAGTTACATTGGACAGAGAATAAAGCGTAGTTGATCACTATTGAATTTCATAAAGATTGCGCATTCCAAAAAAAATCTATATATTAAAATAGTCATAAAACATAGTAATTAAATAATAACATGCCATAAAATACAAGCTCTTGTACTCGATTTAGTACACGCATGCAAGTTACGACGCATAAAGCCATAACGTTTCTGCAGCTTTCTGGTATAATAAAAAAGCTTGCATAAAACGCGAACGCTCATAATACTTTACTTAGTGATTTTAAAATTAATATCACAAATTATTCAGGATTTCAATGAATTTCCCGATAATGCATTTGATTGATTGATTGGGTTGTTTAATAATGCACGAGAAAGGCACAATCACCACTAGGTGGATAAATCTGGGTTTTGTCAATCTTGATTACACCAAGCGTATTGAACAGTCGATTAAATCAATAGACGCCGGTTTTTGGCTATTTTCGATAAATACCGGTATTCGGTATTTGGAGGAGTAAATACCGGTAATACCGGTAAAATATCGGTATTTGTGAAAATTTCAGAAATGAAAAATAAAATTATTTGGCCTTTTGGGTGAAAAACAATATTTATTGACAAATTTCAAATGTTAAAATCATTGCTTGTTGAGCCGGGCAAAGTGAAACTTGAGAAGACATAAAATACTAAGCGATTTATCTTGGATCGGCGTATTAGATTCGTTGTTTGAGAGCATTCAATAAGTTAACGGCAATTTCCACAGCTTGATTTGAAAAATCATCCAACATAAATTGGAGGCCCACGTCAGCTTCACAGTGCAGAACTCACGGCACAGTAGTTTCACAGCAGCTTGAACAGGTTCGATGGCCCACCTACGAGAGGTTCACCAACCGCCAAAAAATCATCATCACTGAAGCTGAATTTGGATTGAAGCTTCAAATCGATCAGAGTTTTTTAACGTGCCCCTTCAACTCATAAAATCGTTTGAGCATGGATAAAATGCTATTCCAGCGAGTCTTTGTATCAGCCACCAGTACGAATTCTTTTCCAATTTCAGAACGGACATATTTTTGCAGCAAAGTATTTTTCACAGGTGACCTCCGGAACAGAACTACTAGGGCATGACCTTTATCACAATTTCATACGTAGCTGGAAAATTCTTAACGATGTAAACAATGTTCAATGAAAGATAAAAGTCATTGGCAACTTGACAGATGGCTAAAAGAATCAATCAACACGTATTTTTTGCTGTAGCGTGCGAACGTTGTCACCGATTTATTTAACATTCATGTGCGCATTCATTTTTGTAAGCGTTTGTTGCACGGTCTTTAGTCTTTAGCTGATATACGTGGGTGAAAACTATTCGAGATTTTTCACCCTGACAGCAAAAAATGAAATACCGGTATTTTCCGTATCTAATACCGGTATTTACGGTACTAAAATTGGCTGGTAATACCGGTATTGCCGGTTTCGGTACTACCGGTTAGACCACCCTACGCGTAACTAATCAATCTTTATTTAGCAACTAGCAGACCCGACGTACTTCGTTTCGCCCAAAATTAATTTATTCACTGATTAGTTCTCAAGTTTTGCAGAAATTCGTGTTTCATTTATGGAAGCCTCCTTTTCCATAGTGTAAGGGGTCTTCAACCATCTTGAGAACCTTCCCCGGCCCGAAAAACCCCTGTGTACTAAATTTCACGTCGATCGGTTCAGTAGTCGGAAAGACAGAAATTCATTTGTATGTGAACTAGATAGAAGATAGAACCGATAGATAAGCTTCAACGTGTTGCCGAAATCGAATGGGATCTGTATCGGAAACATTATCGCCCAGTACTAAATTCATTGTGTTCGCGGAAACGGCCGTCCACTAGCACATATCAAACAGAACTGTTACAGAAGCAAACCGACGTTAGGAGGTGAATGGGGCAAAATGGCCGGCAATGGCAAATATGATCCAAGGCCGTTTTTTTACTATTACAATTGTTTTTACATTGTAGCTTTCATAGAAAAATATGATATGGGGCAGAACGGCCAGTTTACATAATTTCCGGCGAATGAAAATAGCACCATTCGATTTGTCGTGGATTTTGCCTTTAGGAAAGATAATTTTTTTTAAGCGCAGCTAGTAACCGCAACCTTGTTGGGTCGGATTTTCCCCACTTTGCGATGGATCGATCGACCATCTAGGGGAACTGCTCGCAATCCTAGCTCACTGAGCATATATTCATCTGATCGCTGATGAAAAAATAACAAAAATGAGAAAGAAGTCGATTTTTTTTCATTGCTTTGGTTTTGATGGGATGAACATAGGAGCAACGAGATGAAGTCTAGGAGTGGAAACCCTACAAAAAAATGAATCCACCGTTAAGTTGAGTAGATGTTTTTTGTGTGCCACAACGATAGGACGATACAAGATTATCCTTTAGTACGATCAAGCCCATCTTCATTTTTAAGTGAAATTTTATCAAAGTTTGTATTAAGCATATGCGGTATTTCGAAAAAAATCATTTCGGGTGGTTCGAAACGAAATTCCGCATGGCGAAATCTGATTTTTTGATTTCGTTCCGTTTCGTTAAATTCTAAAAAAAATCGCAAGCAAAAACTAGCTTTTAACGAAATTTAACGGAATTTCGCGGAATTTCGAAACCAATTTCAACTTATATCATACTTTATTTTATTAAAAACTAGCTGACCCGGCGAACTTTGTCTCGCCAAAAATTGGTAAATTTTCTGATACAATTTTTTGCGTCCACAATTTATCTAGAAAACAAATCGGTTCTTCAGAATGAACATTGGAGGGCGGCTACCCTCCAATACCTTTTCCGAACTAAATCTATCACATGTTGTACATATGCATAATCAAGTTTCAGACATAGTAATTAATTTCCACACCGGGTGGCTTTAACCCGGCATATAGGCAATTAACTTTGAATGTACTTTAGTTCTAAGGTTTACGGTTTGGTTTTAAACACAAATTATTTTCTAATATCAAATTTTATTCATAAGGAGGCATTGAAATATCGAATATCCAATATCAAATTATATGATATTTTTTCATGCGAAAATCAAGATTAAGGTTGAGTAAATCGGGAACATCTAAATTTAAGACCTTGCTAGGTCAACTAGTAAGTTAGGTATAGAAAAAAATGTCATAAAGATCTGTATTATGATAACAAAATTACAATCACCGTAATAATCTTCCAGAGGTCTCATAGATGTGCACAATTTATCCGCAGTAATTGCACGTGCTATTAAATCATTCGCTGCAACAATCCACCACTTGTCTGCCAAATTATATTAAAAAAAATCCAAAATCAAAGTAGCTTTTTTTTCTGAAGGTATGTTTTTCTTAGGCGACTAACTGGCGCTTATTTTTGGTTGCGACGGAAAATAAACGCAGGAATAGATTTTTTTTACGCGCCGTACCATATATGAATTGTGGATTGGATTGGTTTGTTGTTTGAAAAAAAAATCGAATTAAAACGATATGTTGCTCAACTCATATTATCACCCCTAAAATTTTTGAAAATTTTAATCATTCCTTTTATTTCCGTAAATAGTACCGCAAACAACATTGATTTTCATGAAATAACTTTCACTGCCTGTAGTTTATTATGTATGAATTTTGAGTACCTGTGAAGGATTCTGTAAGCATTTTCGACAAGAAATTACGGGTACCGTTCACTCATTTTGCCTTTCCAAATCATAAAATTATTCATATTTGGGAAATAAATTAAAAAATTAAAATGTTTTTTTCCTATTTTGTCACGTGCCCTGTTTTGTCACCCCAAAATTCACCAGGGGGTGATAATATCGGGATATTACTGTGTAACGTTTGAACGCGATGGCCGATCGTATCCAAATTCAATAGTGATCCACAAGGGTTTGGTCCCTGTCGAATTTATTGCCAGAAAATCGGTTGATGAAAATTTTGCAACAATTTTTGCATGCTTCATATGCAGAAACACATATACAAGGGCAAACAGACAATAGCTCAGTTCATCGAACTGGTTGTAGATAGCTTTTTGATACATTTTTTCAATAACTTCTCAAAATTATTTCTCCATATCTGACAAACTGCTGATGCTGCCATAAAAACTTTGCATCACATTTCTGAAATACAATCTGAAATTGTTATCTTTGTGCATTTTAGAAAGTTTAAGAGGATTCGTCTAGTGAGGGGCTGTCCATAAACCACGTAGACTCTTGAGGGGGAGGGAGGGGTTTCGAAAAAGTCTACGTTAGTCTACGAAGGGGGATGGGGAGGTATACCTAAAGTCTACGTAGACTTTTTTAATTTTTTGGAAAAACATTTTTACACCAGTATTGTGCAAAGTTCACTATTGTTTGATTTATATTAGGATTTTCACAGATTTTTTTGCACGACTATATCGAAATAATCTTTTGAATTTCTCTAGAAAAATTTAATGAATTTCACTGAAGTAATAGTCTGAACTGGGGGCCCTCCTTAGCCGTGCGGTAAGATGCGCGGCTACAAAGTAAGACCATGCTGAGGGTGGCTGGGTTCGATTCCCGGTGCCGGACTAGGCAATTTTCGGATTGGAAATTGTCTCGACTTCCCTGGGCATAAAAAGTATCATCGTGCTAGCCTAGCCTCATGATATACGAATGCAAAAATGGTAACCTGGCTTAGAAACCTCGCAGTTTATAGCTGTGGAAGTGCTTAATGAACACTAAGTTGCGAGCGGCTTTGTCCCAGTGTGGGATGTAATGCCAATAAGAAGAAGAAGAATAGTCTGAACTATGGCTTAAAACTATATGGATGTCGCAGGGAGTTGCTTCTATGTTGAGCAGGAAAATTCTCCGAAGTAGTCTATAGAAAATTTCGAAAAAATGTCAATTTCAATTTCACGTAAAATAATGTCGCACTTAAACGGGGAAGTCCCCGAAATTTCCGCGAGAAACTCTTCATTGGAAATTACCTGGGGAGTCCCCAAAAATTCTTTGGATAGATAAGCGAAATTCTTCGAAATGTCGATGAGAAATTCTTCGTATGTTTCACGGCAATTTCTTCGGAAGTACTAATGCGAATTCTTTGGAATAATCGATGGAAAAACTTTAGAAATTCTTAAGAGACTATTGAAAATTTCCACGACAAATTATTTGAATTTCCTACCAAAAACTCTTTGAGTTTCCGCGAAAAAAAAATTATTTGCGATTTTTATAAAAAGCCTTTGTATTTTCATTGAAAATTATTCGATTTTTTTTCCAGAAATTCACCAAAATTGCAACTGAAAATACTCTATAATTTTCACCGCAAATTATTCGGAAAAGTCTTTGGAATGTCTATCGGATTTTTTTTCATTGTCTCAGGAAATTGTTCCAAATCTGCAAGAACATATGAAAAATATTGACGGGAATAGCTTTAGAATTTAGAAGGAAATTCTTGGGATTTCAACGGATGGTTATTCAATGGGATAAGCATCGGAATTTTCACGGAAAGTTACTTGAAATATTATCGGGAAGCTTTAAAGATTATCAATCGGGATCTTCTACGAAAATTTCCACAAAAAACTTATTGGAATGGAGACTTGGCATTCTCGGAATTTCAACTCGAAATTTTTAGAAATTCTGAAAATTATTCACTTTTCTACCAATTTGAACCGGCGTGGAGATTTATAGGTCAGATGCATGATAGATTTTAAGCAGTGGCGCGCCGATGCAAAAGTGTGCACACCTCTAGGAGGAGTCGCATTCAACCGAAAATAAAATTAATTTACTTTGATATTTGGTTTCAGGAGCTGTGGACAGAGGATTAAATTTGATGATATTTTTTTACGTAGTCTACGTAGTCTACGTAGATTTCAAGGGGGTGGGGGAGGGGTTTCGGAAAAGTCTACGAAAGTCTACTAGGGGGGAGGGGGGTTTGAAAATGTGAAATTTCGGTCTACGTTGTTTGTGGACAGCCCCTGAGTAATCAATTCCCTATTTGCGTAAACGATTTTTTAGTCATTACCTAATATTGTAAACGGAACGGTTGGTATGTTCCCGCTCTATTTCTTGAATGTGGAATCAAGTTATGAATTGATTTTCACAGAACTTTTCCGACTACGCTGCACAGTAGGCCTGGTCGCTTTTATCTTTGAACTACATTCATGATGTGCTTCGAACACAAATTTTCACAAGAAAATAAAAAAAAAAGCTTCTATCATTTTTCATGATTCTTCCAAGTGATGTCTGTCTGACCCTTATAGACTCGGAAACTACTGTACCGATAGGCGTGAAATTTTGTATACCGGGGTTTTTCGGGCCGGGAAAGGTTCTTAAATGGTTCAAAAACCCCTCCCCTCTTTGAAAAGGGGGGTCCCATACAAATAAAACACAAATATTTACACAAGTCAAGAACTAATCAAGCAAATGGAACTAGAAGAGCGGGGGCTCCCATACAAATGAAACAAAAATCTGCATGACTCGAGAACGAATTAAACAAATGGAACCAAATTCGGCATGTGGAGCTTTTTGAAGACAAGAAATGTTTATATAATGGTTCGACACCCTCCTCGCTCTAGAAGTTTTTACGTTTGCTCTGCCTTTCTAGTCGTTTGTTTGACGGGTCTGCTAGTCATATATAAACGGAAACGCGGCGGTTTATCACAGCCTGCTTCTTCTGTTACTAAAACTCTATTGGTCACAAAACCGTTATTTAACTTCGAAAAAATGAAATCATATAATATGAAACCAATTCAATAAAAATTCCGCGGAAAAAAATGATATTTCGTTTCGTTCCGTAAAATTTCGAATTAAATGGACCTTGATTTCGTATCGTTTCGAAGTCTCGAAAGTAAATCTATATTTCGTTTCGTTCCGTTTCGAATCAACATGGTCATTTTATATTTCGTTTCGTTACTAAAAAAAGTGTTATCGCATACCCTTAGTTTGTATTCATATAGAAAAAAAATTCACAATCTGAAATCATCATCTCGTCAAGTAGCGAAAAAAAAAATAACTTTCATGTAGGCGCTTAATAACTATGTTTTATTGATTGTAACAATCAAATTATGTTTTTTGTGCCAAACTTTGTCCCGAATGCCGAACACACATATTAGAAATTGTCTCAAATTCTGTACATTTTGAATCAAATTTCGAACACCACCTTAAATGCACTATAATGCAAAATTCAAACGTTTTTTCATTGTTGAACAATAACAATGTCCTTGATATGATACGCCTGCCGAGAAAATTTGTTTATTTGTGCAATGATATCGAAATGTTTATGTGTGTTCGGGATTTGAGTCAAAACGCTACATTAAAAAAAATTCTATAAAATTTCCGCGGCAAAAATTAAAACTTTGTATCGTAAATTTTCGGATCATACGGGTCCATGATTTTTATTGTTTCGTTTCGGATCAATACGGAAATTTTAAATTTTGTTCCGTTTTGTTTCGCTAGGAAAAGTGTGTTATCCCATACCTCTAGTTGCCAGCAGGTAAGTTTTAATCAAATTGCTTTAATAATTGAAACAGATTTTACGACCGTAATTGTGGTGAATGATTTGTTTATCGGCTTTGAGTAGAAATGACCGGAAAAGCCGATAAACAAATCATTCAAATTGCTTTAAATTAATTGTATTTGACATGAAATGGAACTAATATGAAGTAGCCAGCATCAATTCGAGAATGTAGAAATTAACGCACAAAAAAATTAACATTTTAGTCGACTTTTGTGAAATTTCAAAAGCTGCTGTTGTTTGTCTCTTAGGGAAAGGCTTCAAAGCATGGATAGAGAGATACTTAAAAGAATTTCTAAAACAGTTTGTTGGTCGAAGTTAGAAAAAGTAACAATGATTATGTTTTCATATTTCAAATGGATCCGCAAATTAACTCGAAATACATCACTTGACTTATAAACTAGTTGACCCAGCAGACGTTGCCCTGAATATTGGTAGAAAATGCGTGTTGTGAACCACCCATTCGAAATTTCCATACGAAACTTAATTTTAGTTTTTCACAATTTGATAAACTCTACTCGTGATTTTTGCATGAGGAAATATCATATAAACTTGTCGGAAACTATAGCGAACATATCTGCTGAAGGAATGAAGAAAATCCATCCAGCCGTTTTTGAGTTATGCGGATACAAACACAGACGATTTAGTTTTTATATAAGGACTGTTCAGTTTATAGAGAGGACACTTTGTATTGTCGATGTTTTTAAACCATCAATTATTTTCGGAATTCTTCTAGAAATAAAATCCAACTATCAACGAAACAATGCTAACTAAGAAATTTGGGATATTCATAACAATCTCAATTTGTTGGATTTTCAACAGCTCCAGCCGTTTATATTCCGTTTTCGGGCTGCCACAGGCTCTACTGTTTCTAGATATCGACAAATCATTGACAGTGTGTTTCTTTCCGATCTTCTTGATGATTTTGTTGACATGCTGATTTACAATTTTCTTACAAACTGAAATTGACTTGTGCTTATGAAATATTATGTTGGGAAGCTTATGTTCACGCGAAATTTGAGAAGCTTTGACAATTGGCGCCATTTTGTTGGATTTAAACTGTTTTATCTCTTTTCAAAAATTACAGTTGATTGACAGCGTATTATAAGATACGATAAAGCAAACTCCATCAAAATTGACCAATCTATTTGTATAATATCGTTATGTAAAAGTGTCCTCTCAATAAACTGAACAGTACTTATACAGAAAAAATAAACAAAAATCAACCGTCTAAGACGAGTTAAGTACTCTCCATTTAATTCCACAACGTTTTGCGAGGTCGTCTTGTACTTGAGTACAAGACACTGAAGACGACCTCACAGTTGAGGTCGAAATACGTATCTGCGTAAGATAACAAAACGTAGTGGAATTAAATGGAGAGTACTTAACTCGTCTTAGACGGTTGAATACATTCCACTGAAAAGAGCTTAAAATATGTTTTCTAAACAAAAATCATCAAATGTTTAAATATACTCCTGGAATATTATATAATTTATTAAATTTCATTAAATTTTTAATCTGCAAAGAACATTTCGATATTAAGAATCTGCAATAAATTTAATATATTGCTTACTTTTTCGATCCTGCTACCGGAACGATGTCTAACGATGGATTGTTAAGCTATGGAAGCTGCATTCCAACACACTTCCACCCCTTCCATCGCCACAATTCCGCCATGGGTTGCCGAAGCCAAACTGTTTACAACACCACGATCACGGCAAAGCAGTAAAATATTTAAATCCCCATTTTCGTCACGTTTTTCTTCTCGGTGGTAATCACACACTGACACTAAAAGGAATTTGGCGACCGCAGCAGCAATTTCCCGAGCAAACTCCGCGGATACGCGTAAAAGGCTCAGCCTTGTCAACGCATTTTTTTCACGTTTTCATTTTTCCCACAACAGCCACATCACACAGAGATACACCAAATTGAATAATCAGATGACTTTCTCCTCCCCTTTCCGGGCGGCGTTGGGGCCGTTCTAGCCGGACTGGCCTGGTTCGAAAACAACAACCCAGAGAAAGTTTCACTTCACCGACGACTACAATGACGACGACGACGGCGGCGGCGGCTTCGAATGACGATGTGAGGCAAAACACCAGCTCTTTTGAAAGAAAAACTTTTTACTGCCGTTGATTCATAGCTTCGGGGGATGCTCTACTCGGGGATCGGGCGTTTGACCCCTCTTCATCCGTCCCAGCGGATGCCTTGTTTTTGTACAACACGAAACGACCGGATGGTTGTTTTGTTTTAGGCTTTTCTCTTCATTTTCTTCCTCATTCAACAGCACTGGACCGGACAGTTTGGAATCCCGCCGGCAAGGACCACAACCACGACACAAAAGGATATATTTTCCCAAAACATTGAATAGCTCTCGCTCCTCGGTGTTCGCTATTCCGGCACCAAAAACTGTCACCAAGGAATGAAAAACGTGCTTCCCTGTTGTTATTGGAGATGCTGCCAGTTACATAAAGCAATAACCAAAGTTGTGTTTTTTTGCGAACCCCACGCAAGGACAATAGCCACATGAAAAATTGCTCATCACCAGCGTCAGATCCAATTAATCGGAAATCACGCACCCGGAACGACTTCTCGACCGACAGACGCGATTACGCGATACTCAATCGACGGATCACCACCACGGGGGCGCACGCACGTCACGATGGTGGGAAAATTTCGCCAAACTGACCATAGAACACGTTTGGCTTTGACTGGGTGCTTCAGTGCCTGGCAAAATGCTCCGCTGCTCTCGCGAAGGATTCTATCTCGTCGGAGAATATTTTGGAAAGTCCCTCTCGGAGGATTGTTCTCCTGCGTGGGGCTACAGACTCCCCAAAATCAGAACCAGCATCAGCTGTCATCGTTCGGTTCTTTATCGGATACTCCAGAAGCCAGAATCGTAACGACGGTAACGGTCGATTCCGTCCCGTATCCTGGCAAAAAGGACCTGCGCCTGTGTGGGAGTGACACATGCGAAAGCTCGCTCTTCTGCAGGAAAAGTGAGAGACAAAAAAAAGCTTCGTACGGGACGATGCCAACGAAACTTCAACCCTGGAAATGGGAGAAGCGCATTTTTTGGCAACAGCACACATAGCAGTCAGCAATGATGATAATGCATTGTGCCGTTATTTAGATTGCAATGATTACTTACACCGATGGAAGAGATATGAGTGCACAAGTATATATGTGTTGAATTTACAATTCCAAATTATGTAGTGGTCAAATGAATGCCGTTCAAGTGGAATCTTTTGGCCAAATGTAAAATTGTTTTACTGGAAGATCTAATTAAATTCAACCATACTTCAAGGTGAGATAAGCACACAATCAACGTCAGTGACATCTAAAGTTGATAATGGATCACTTGCTTAACGTATGGCGGTACATCGGGGGCACAAAACATTGAATCTGTTTGGCGATAGATACCTACAATGGTGAAATTTGATGAAATTGAAAACTTGTATTGAGAAAACAAACTCAAAATCTGTTGTACGATAAAGGTAAAAAAAAAGCCAGGTGATTTGATTAGGCGCAAGGACAAAATTTGGCAGGATTGAGCGAATGCTTCTAATGAGGTATGTATACCATCTCTTAAAGGAACAAATATCCTCCAATGGAAGGTGTTTTGTCCGAGAGGAATTTGGGAGGTCCGAAATCTCGCCTGCTTGTAGCTTGTCTTGCGGAAGATTAGTGATCAGACCCCAGCGCATCTATGGGCCATCGGGAGTAAAATTCTGGTCACACTCGGTTGGCTTCGAAAAAGAGGTTATGATGACAAGCCTCCCAGAGTACAAAACTAAATGCACTCGCGTTTTCAAGGGCACACTACTCAATACGAAAGCAACGTGCCCTTACAAACGCGAGCGAATTTAGTTTTGGACTCCGGCTGGCTTGTCTATAAACTGCACAGAGAGATTGTCATTTCGATTCCCATTGTTCTGCTGTCCCAAACTCGTTGGGCACAGAACTGTCAAACTGTGTGGATTTTGTCTTGCTCCCTACCCCATCCAGCAAAAAATGTTCCAAACAGCGACAATCTTTCTCTGTAATTTATAATCTTTTTTGCTTGGAACAACCCATCGTGCACGTGCCGCAACCGAGACACCCACCGTTGAAAGCCTCGCAGATTTTTCTTCATCCACGCACAGTGAACAGGCTAGATCTTTTCTATTATGATTAGTGACATTTAAAATCCAAGTCCTTGACTACAGAAACACCCCAAAGGGGGTTACAGGTTTTTAAATTAATATAAAAATAGGAATTTTCCACGGTAAATTTGATGTTTTCCGCCCCTTTGGGTCAACCCTCCAGCAGTTGCATTTCTTTTATTACGTCAGGTAATAATAACGTCCCCACTAGAGTATTTTTTGAAGCTCAACACTTATTTGTGCTAATTGCAATATATTATTAATGAAATTCACAAAATTATGAGTCAACCTCGGGCTTAAAGTCTCGATAATAAAGACAAAAAAATCCTATTCCTTACCTAAGCTTTATAGATTTCTAATTATTCACTTAAAATTGAGCATCGTAAAGTGGCCTATCCTCAATCCTAAAGTGACCAGACGTCCCGTATTATACAGGATGGTTCTGAATTCAGTCTACTTGTCCCGCATTGGAGGCGTGTCAGAAAAAGTCCCGCATTCCATGATGATTTTCCTCCATCCCATGATGAAATTCGGGAGACTATGGAATCTGTGTATCTTATTTTATTGTTGTGACGACGAGATCCCTCTTAGAAGCAGCGCTGCTGATCACGGCGTCGCTTCGGTTAACGAGTTTGACGTTCCCAGCGACGTGCGAGAAAATGTCATGAGCGATGAAGAGCAACAGCCATTGTAAACTAGAAGTTGATTGTTTGAGCTTGTTGCATGCTTCAATTTGAATTCCTGTTGCCACATTATATCCTACCTACTTATTCTACATACATCTTCATTACGGCGAAGTTGTTAATGCCCATTTAAATCATTAATCGTAAGTTAATAATTCTTTTTTTTTTTTTGAAAAGATGCTCAATTTAGATACACATAATTAAGTTTGTCATTTTAAGGTGTTTTTATGAGGTATTGCGAAAAAAAGATTCGGCTGCCGGTGGAACTTAAACCTACACTATTCTATTAAGTACACGGACGTATTACCAATTATACAACAGCTGCACTTGCGAGAAGTTGTTCCATAACCAGCTAATAACGATGGGATGTCAGTCAATTCCCCGTATGCATCGAATCTGCTTCGGTAACATTTCATACGCTCCCCAGGTCGTTTTGCACCTGGTCTGCTCACCTCGCTCGCTGCGATCCACGCCGTCTTGTACCTGCCGGATCGGAAACGAACACCATTTTTGCAGGGTTGCTGTCTGGCATTCTGCCCTGCCCAACGTACCCTTTCAGCATTAGCTACCTTCTGGAAACTGGTTTCGCCATAGACCTGGGCAAGCTCGTGGTTAATTCTTCGCCGCCACACACCGTCTTCTTGTACACCGCCAAATATGGTCCTGAACACCCCCTGTTGAAATGTAAAATCCCCTAGAAACTGCATGCAAGTACTACAAGTATGCAGCCGATGAGATGTGAGTAAAAGGGATATCGCCACTGGAAGCCTAGCTTGATGACATCACCTATCGCCGTCTAACTGAGTGACCGATCTGGATGGTCAACGAGCACGATCGTCAATAGAGACCAGTCCACAACTATCCACGGTTGAACGCGGTCGCGAACGGGAACTCTCTACCCGTAGTTCTTGTAATTAATTTAAGTTAAATGTAATAAAGCTAAGCTTAAAAATAAATGTGTATAGTGTCTGGGAATCGCGTGTAAAGTTTTCTTAATGTTATGGAAGTGACAGTGCATGCGATTTAGGATAATTGGCAGCCTGCATCCCGCTCGCAGCAAGTAGAGGAAGAAGTCTGTTTAGTTCATCAGGGGATCTTACTAGAGGCCATCTGGAGGTCGTCTATTCCCCAAAATTGTTGATCCTTGTAACCGGATCTGGATCTGGAAGGCTAGCATTATTAGAATCGCTGGGTCGTTTTCCTACAGCCTGTGAGGTTATTAGAACATTAGTATATGTCCAGCCATGGACATTTTTTTACGATTCTAACATCGATCTCCGTATCTCTATCTCAACTTTGCTGTGAGCTGAACATTTGGCGCGCCGGTGGTGATTGTTTACACTACGGACGACTATGTGCATGAGGAGGAAGCTTACCAGTCGGTGATAAGTTCAACGACAGCCCATTGGAGCTTGACTCGTTAGCGCTGTGTGACCATTCAACGTCTTTGTGGAGGACACCATTGTGGACTACGATTATGGGCATCGTTCATCTATAAGGTTTTCCAGGTAAATTACCTTTGGATATGTATATGTCCGGCCGTCGCTGGACTGTTTGATGCTACCAAATTAAATTAAAATATCTTTTCGACATAATTTGGATATTCTTCTTTGGATCGGAGCCCTGGTTTGCGTGTTTGAGCTATAAAGGACAACAAGCCTTCTCATTCCTGGTCGATATTGGATAAGTGCATCTCATTGTTGTCTAGGTGAGGCAAGAGTATATGTCTGCCGAAGTGAGGATTTTGAATGCTACATTAACTTTCCCTTTGATTGTGCTGGTCGTTTATTTGCTTAAGAACATGATTGAGCTCGTTGATTTACTCGTTGAGTTACGAAAGGGCTTATTCAGAGGTCAAACATATTACTACAGCTGCACCGATTGGCTAATCGTTTGTATCGTGACTGGGTTGCTAGTGTGTAGTCATTCAACCATGCCTACGGCTATTACCGGAGCTGCTTCCAAAAAGAGTGCAGAGTTTCAGACAAGGTTGAAAGCTCAACTAACGTCTTTAAACAACATCGTCAAGTTCACTCAAGGTCTCGACGAGAATATTACGATCAGCAAAATAACAGTTCGCTTGGAACGTTTAAATGAGCTATGGGACAAAACCACATTCGCTGGTCAACGAAACGAGTCAACGAAATAGAGTCACACGAATATTTCGATGAACGCGAGGACTATTTCACCAAGGAAAGAATAAGTTTCGAAGACCGATACTACGAAACGAAATTTAGTTTGGTTGATAAGCTCAAGGAACTTCAGGAACCTGTTGACATGAGCATGCACGCTACAATGGATCACTTTCGACTTCCACAGATTAAACTGTAGTCGTTCGATGGAAACATTGATGAATGGCTTAGTTTTAGAGATTTGTATATAGCGCCGACTAAGGATCTTGGAATCTCTTTCGACCAAGGCTCCGGCGGAGGGTAAACAGGAGCATATGCAGAAGAAGAAGCCATTATTTATGCGCTCCAGTCACAATGCAGTACAGTTTTAAACAAGCACATGTGCTGCGTGCTCGGAAAATCATTGCCAGTATTTATGTCCAACTTTTCAAAGAATGTCAGTTGCAAACAGAGAAGCGCTACTGCGAACCCATGCGCTCTGTAGAAATTGTTTGCGAAAGGGTTACCAGGCGAAAGATTGTTCCTCCAAATACTCTTGCAAAAGGTGCAGGGCTCGTCACAACACAATGCTGTGTTTCAAATCAGAAGAAGACAACAAGATAAAGAACGCTGCAGTGGAAGGGGAATCCTCTACAAATCAACAAGCCGTACAAGCCGCTACCACATCCAAGGCTAGAACTGCAAACACGGCAGTGGCAGAATGTGTAACGATGGACATGGCACAAAATCGAAGTTCTAAAGTTCTTCTCGCAATAGCAGTAATTTTCAGTGAAGGCAATGATGGAATCCGATATCCAGCACGGGTATTATTGGATTCAGGCTCTGAGTGTAATTTCATAAGGAGAGATCAGATGTTTCTGTGGTGGGCATTGGTCATGCAACAACAAAGTCAACACGATGAATCCAAGCTACGATTAGTTCCCGAACTTCGTCGTTCACAAGCAGTATGAGTTTCTTGGTATTACCTAAGGTCACGACCAGACTACCGTCTGCAACGGTGCAGACAAGCGAATAGAAAATTCCTCAGGAAGTCGAACTGGCAGATCCAACATTCTTTCGCTCGAAGAATGTTGACTTGATCATTGGAATTCAGCACTTTTTAACATTATTTCATACTGGTAAGGTTATACCACTGGGAGAAGGATTGCCTCTGCTCACCGAGTCGGTATTGAGGCGCCGAAATTGAGATGTTCGAATTAACGACAGTCACTTATGGCTAGGGACGTTCCGATATTTCCGATATATCGGAATATCGATATATTTGTTTCGATATCCGATATTTTTGTATCGATATTTTGCTTTCAATATATCGATGATATCGATATTTTCGCTTTCGATATCAATATATCGAATCAGAAAAAAACACAGAAAAATCAGCATAAGAGAGAAAATACTTCACATGATAAAATAAATCGGCAAAGCCAGTAGAAATAACAATATTATAGATTTTATATGCCTTATATTTAAAAGAGAAAATGATTTTTTTGCAATTCCTGATCATAATACCTAGTTTACAGTTGTCATTTGAGTGATAAAACGGCCTACTTTTCCATACCAACAGAATGGGTGCTTTAATGACCATTATGCAACTCAAATGGGTTGCATAATATTCATTATAGCACTCATTTGGGTGCTATAATGAAAATCCTACATTGGGACTGTAGTTACATGACTACATTTAGCTGAATTAGTTTGGATGAGTGTTTAAATAGTGTACTCTAAGCGTCTTGTAATAAATGGAATGGTTTGTTGGACATAACATCACAATTTTCCAAAGGCAATTGCATCCATCGCTTCATAGCTTTTCAAGCTATGCAATTTGGCACGATAAGATGGAATCTTATTTTTCTCTGCCGCAACATAATTTATTGGCATGAATGATCATGTGGAGTAAATTCGATTGTACAATTTTGGTATAGATTTATCATATTAAAGCCCATTTTTCGTCATTGCAAAAAATTGCGTGTGCAACTCGTTGCAAAACTCGATTTTTTCAGCACTCGTAGTATTTATCCAACTCGGCAAGCCTCGTTGGATAAACGTACAACTCGTGCTGAAAAAATCATCTTTTTGCAACTAGTTGCACAAACTACTATTTTGTAAGCATATGCGGTATTTCGAAAAATTTCGTTTAAGGTGGTTCGAAACGAAATTCCGCGGAATTTCGCGGAATTTAGGCATGGCGAAATCTGATTTCTTGATTTCGTTTCGTTTCGTAAAATTACAAAAAATTCGCTAGAAAAAACTAGCTTCTAACGAAATGTAACGGAATTCCGCGGAATTTCGAAACAAATTTAAACTAATCCATACTCTATATTATAAAAAAAATTTGGCTGCGCCGCTGAACAAAATCGTTAAGTTGTTTTCAAAACTTTAGGTTATAGAATTTTTTCTATTAATGCTTACCACACAGACAAACAGACATCACACATTGAACATTCACTCATCCAATTCATCGTCGTACACACACTAACGACAACTGCTGTTTTCAATAAGTTGGGCAAATCACGAACCAGAGTGCGATAGTGAGCAAACGTCAAACTCGAGCAAATCCGATGTGAGCGCTACGAGTGATCGATTGGCCAACTAATTAAATTGACTATTTAAATTAGCCAGTAAATCAGTGTACGATGATACCTTTACAAGTGTTATATCTGTTTGTCTGTGCTTACTACTTAACCCCATTCTTAGTCGACAAATACGTAAGTAGTTTTCTTCTATAAAACGTCTTCAGTGTTTCCATGATTTATATTTTGCGATACCCGAGCAGCACACTTGTCATATACTAGTCACTGTGACGTATTCGCAACCAAACCCAGTCACATTGGTGTTGCTGCAACAAAATCGTTCTGTATTGTGCTACTAGGGTATTTTAGTACTATTTGCACAATATGAATGCGAAATCGATCGTGTTGTTGCTGGTCATGGGACGGCAGCTAGTCCGGGAGAACGCGAAATGAAAAAAAATCTACCTCGCGTAGCAGAAATTTGTTTAACCAGTGTGCAATCGACCGTGTTGATGCTGATCACGCCAGCTAGTGTAGGAGAACGCGAAAAATTATTTAGTGCAGAATCGATCGTGTTGTAGAAGATTATTAAACGAAGCACATGGATCTTGCGTTGGATTGATTTGAAACACAGTTTTCGTCTTCTTGTTTTCAAAATAATTTCGTTTACATGAATTACCTTTTCAACCAACGATTCCTTTTCCGTAGCGCTCACGGAGATGCAGAGCATTCCTCGTTCTCTTAAAGCAATGAGTGTTAAACTAATTTTCCATAACTGACCATAACAGCTGTTCTCATATGCCAAGGACACACACAATAGCTCAGTTTGTCGAGCTGATTGTATATAATACTATGCTGCCGCTAACCGATAGTCGAGCACATCTCTATAGGAACGCCCACATACAGATGTGCTCGACTTGCGGTTTGCGGCAGTATGGGTCTGTGAAATTCAATCTGAAATACATATCTTTGTGCATTTTAGAAAGGTGCAAAGGATTCTTCTAGTGAGCAAATGTAGACGAAGAATAAGAAGGAATAAATTTTGGCAGATACGCCCTTTTCAAATGTTGATCTAGTAATATCAATTCTATAACTGCGTATACGCCTGGCAGATGTGGATACATTGCTCTTCAGTTATTATAACTCTTTTGGTCGCAAAACAGTTATTCGACTTCGAAAAAGTGGAATCAGAATTGCGTACATAATGTAAAACCAATTCAATAAAAATTCCGCGGAAAAAAAATCAAAATTTCGTTTCGTTTCGAAAAATTTCGAATTAAATGAACCTTGATTTCGTATCGTTTCGAAGTCTCGAAAGAAATCTATATTTCGTTTCGTTTCGATCCGAATCAACATAGACATTTTAAATTTCGTTTCGTTTCGTTTCGTTAGGAAAAATTGTGTTATCGCATACCCTTACTATTTTGCAATTCCTGATCATAATACCTGGTTTACAGTTGTCATTTGAGTGATAAAACGGCCTACTTTTCCATACCAACAGAATGGGTGCTTTAATGACCATTATGCAACTCAAATGGGTTGCATAATATTCATTATAGCACTCATTTGGGTGCTATAATGAAAATCCTACATCGGGACAGTAGTTACTTGACTACATTTAGCTGAATTAGTTTGGGTGAGTGTTTAAATAGTGTACTCTAAGTGTCTCGTAATAAATGAAATGGTTTGTTGGACATAACATCACAATTTTCCAAAGGCAATTGCATTCATCGCTTCATAGCTTTTCAAGCTATTCAATTTGGCACGATAAGATGGAATCTTATTGTTCTCTGCCGCAACATAATTTATTGGCATGAATGATCATGTGGAGTAAATTCGATTGCACAATTTTGGTATAGATTTATCATATTAAAGCCCATTTTTCGTCATTGCAAAAAATAGCGTGTGCAACTCGTTGCAAAACTCGATTTTTTCAGCACTCGTAGTATTTATCCAACTCGGCAAGCCTCGTTGGATAAACGTACGACTCGTGCTGAAAAAATCATCTTTTTGCAACTAGTTGCACAAACTACTATTATCGGTAGCGTGGATGATGTGGATTGGCATGTCCGCTACCGCCTCGGACGGTGTTGCATTAGTACAATGCTGCGCAAAACTTGACACACCGCTGGTCCTTAATTTTTCACTCAATGAAATGTTCCCATAGAAGAATATGGAAGAATTTCATGAGGAAATATAAAAGAGTGGCCTTTTTGATATTGAAAAAAAATCCTTTTGAAATTTCTTCTGGAAAATCAAAAGAATGCTCTGTGTAAATTAGAAATAATTTTCTGTGGCGATTGAAGACAATTTCCTTTGGAAGTTCAGAATATCTCTTCGTAATTTTTGAAATTTTCTTTTAAAAATGAAAAAAAAACTTCAGTTGAAATTTTCTGCTTAAGAGAATCAGAATAGTTTCTACTAAAAATTTCACCGTAAATTCAGTAAGTTTTTTATCAAAGAAAAAATTCTCGTGGACATTTTAAAGAATGCCACATAGAAATTCAAGAGAAAATCCTTTAAAAATTGAATAGAATTTCCTGTGAAAACTATAGAGAATTCTTTTAGTAAATTCTGAATATTTAAGAGCATTTGCAGACATTCTGAATGTTCTATGAAAATAAAAAAAACTTCCCTTGAAATTCTGGAGACAGTTCTTCTGTTGGAAAGCATTGATAGTTTCCCGTGAATGTTAAAATCAGAATTTTTTCCAAGGCAATTGAAAAAATGTTAGCATTTTTTTCTTCGAAAATTCAATTGATTTTTCAAATTCAGGCGGACGAATGAAAGTGCCACCGTTTAAAAATACGATGAACACCGTTGCCGATGATTGTCATGATTATTGAACCACCACACCACTAGACCATAGTTTCCCAAAGTGGTGGGTCGCGACCCCCCAGCCTGTGTAAATCTTACGGAAGGGGGTCGCGACCCCCCAACTTTGGGAAGCTATGCACTAGACGCATAGTGGACTACCCAAGCAACCAAAAGTACGAATAAGATGGGATGTTTTGGCTTAATCAGCTTGCATTTTAAGTAATTTGGCTGGCTGGAGCGCAAAAGTGGACTTTGAAGTTCTGTTAAGGTGATTGGAACTTGATGTGAACCAAAAGTTAACCAATTGGTTCGGTTAGGAACAAATTTAAGTACAATGTGAACTTTTGGTTGCTTGGGTAGTTAGGAAAAATCATTTTCAATTATTTTTATAAAGGATTAATATGATAGAAAATAAACAATAACAAAAACAGATAGGGGGAATGACGGCTTTGGCAGGTTTTGTTCTATTATTGTCAGGGGTGTTTTTTATGACTGATTATGCTCAAATTTGGCCTAAACATTCTTTGCATATCAAAGTATATTGTGGCCAAATTTCATAAAGTTTGGTCGACAAAAACCCCCCTGCCAATAATAGAACAAAACCTGCCAAAGCCGTCTTTCCCCCTATATTTTAAGGATTTTGAAATATCATATGATTTTCCGATATATCGATATTTTCATTCCAATATATTGGTGATATCGATACTTTGATTCGATTATCGTATCGAATCAAATATCGATATTTTGAAGTATCGGAACGTCCCTACTTATGGCACAAAATCAGCGCCGTTCTTAGCTACCAGAACACTCAAGCGGTTCCCTCTCGCTGCGAAGGTTGTAGACGAAGACGTTTATATGAATGATGTAATCACCGGAGCCGACGACGAAGCATCTGCCATAGAGTTGAGAATTCAGCCGGATGCTCTGATGGCTAGTGGTGGATTTCGTTTGAGAAAATGGGCATCAAATAATCAAGCGGTTTTGAATGGTATTCCACAAATTAACTTAGCGATCCCCAATACTGGTGATATCAGTTTGAATCAATATTCATCAGTAAAGGCCTTGGGATTGATGTGGTTGCCCTGAACGGACACGTTAAAGTTCTGTTTTGCGATACCCACTCTTGACCCAGACGAAATGCTGTCGAAACGAAAAAACGAAAGGTACTATCAATAATAGCATTACTTTTCGACCCTTTGGGACTGCTAGGAGTGACAATCATCACGGCTAAAATATTTTTACAACGCTTATGGAGCACGAAACTGATCTCTCCACTGAACGGTTTATGCAAGCACTAAGACGTTTTTTTTTGCTAGAAGGGGTAGGTCGTTGGAATTTTTCCGACAACGGGACGAATTTTGTTGGTGCTCGAAATCAGCTACAAGAGCTTTTTACTCTGTTGAAGGACCCTAGCCACCAACATTCAGTTACAAAGGAATGTTCCGACAATGATATCCAATGGCACTTCAATCCACCAGGCTCCCCACATTTTGGGGGGCTTTGGGAAGCGGCTGTACGCTCAGCGAAGTACCATTTATTAAGGGTGTTTGGTGGGAACCCAGTTTCTGCGGAAGACTTCAGTGCCTTGTTGGTACAAGTAGAGGCCTGCTTGAATTCTCGTCCTTTAACACATATGTCAGAAGATCCTACTGACTTGGAACCTCTCACTCCTGCATATTTTTTGATTGGTGGATCATTGCAAGCTATTCCGGAGCCAGATTACAGTACAGTACAGCTAAATCGTCTCGATCGCTATCTGATAGTACAGAGGCAGTTACAGGATTTTTGGAGGCGCTGGAGGATGGAATATGTGTAGCAGCTGCAGAGTAGGACCAAGAATTGGGAAGCACCTGTAAAAATAAAAACCGATAGGCTGGTTGTTACAGTTGACACAAAACAACCACCTATGCGGAAACTTGGACGAATCGATGGGCTGCATCCATGAAATGACGGTATCGTACGGGTGGTCTCCGTCCGATACAGCTACGGGACGTCTTACGCGGTCTGTCGAGAAGCTATGTTTCCTGCCTAAGGTAGACAATTATTGCGATCAGCAGATCCGGTTTCAACCTCAAACCAGTAATCGTTCTAACGTTGTTTATGATGTCCAGCTTTTCGAAGGGAATGCTCTCTCTTTTCTTTCTTTCAGAAGTCCGTCACTTCAGGGGGGCGTAGATGTTGAAATGTAAAATCCCCTAGAAACTGCATGCAAGTACTACAAGTACTACGATCGTCAATAGAGACCAGTCCACAACTATCCACGGTTGAACGCGGTCGCGAACGGGAACTCTCTACCCGTAGTTCTTGTAATTAATTTAAGTTAAATGTAATAAAGCTAAGCTTAAAAATAAATGTGTATAGTGTCTTGGAATCGCGTGTAAAGTTTTCTTAATGTTATGGAAGTGACAGTGCATGCGATTTAGGATAATTGGCAGCCTGCATCCCGCTCGCAGCAAGTAGAGGAAGAAATCCGTATAGTTAATCAGGGGAACTTACTAGAGGTCATCCGGAGGTCATCTATTCCCCAACACCCCCAAATCCAGTCTTAGGACCATATCTGTTGAAAATCATATCCTGGCTGATACACCCGGCTTTCCACATGCCACCTTCTATCGCAACCTTGTCTTAGTCCTCGGTGCAAGTGTATTCGCCCGAAATCTTCACACAGTTTTGCACACCGTTGCTTTGATCTGTCTGGTAAGCTTCCCAGGGAAACTGTTCTCGTCCATAATTTTCCATAGCTCTACGCGGTCTATACTGTCGTATGCCGCCTTGAAATCAATGAACAGATGGTGCGTTGGGACTTGAAATTCACGGAATTTTTGGTTCCCTAGTAGCACACATGTTCCTCATTGGTTTCTGCAACTGATATGTGACTATATTCAGTCACAATCAAGTTGCGGTAACCAGACTTATGCTCGGGTTGTGCAGGCAAGTGGCTAGCTTTTCCGGGCCCATCTTGATGAGCTCAGCTTCAATACCATCCTTACCAACTGCTTAATTTCTTCTTTAACTTCCCTCAAGAAGGGGGCTGTCATCTCCTCCGCTGCCTTGACTTTCACTGCCTGTACTCTCACCTTTCGATCACCACACGTTCGTCCGTCAAGCAGCTTCCATCCTTATCCCTGCACATCTCGATTCGCGGCAAGAAGCCTTTGCGGGATGTGTTGAGCTTCTGATAGAACTTGAGAACGGAACAGCTGTTCCATCTCCTCGCACTTCGCTTCTTCCAGTCGGCGTTTTGTTCTCTCGAAAAAGGCTAGTCTGCTGTCTCCGCTCAAGTCTATAACGTTCCACGTTCTGCCGGGTACTTTGCTGCAGCGCGACTGCCCACGATGTTTCCTTCTCCTCCAGAATCTGCTTGCATTCTTCGTCGAACCAAGCGTTCCGTCGACTTCGTCCCACATACCCGACGTGTGGATCATTCCTAGCTGTTGAATAGCCATTTTGGGAGTGAGGCTTAAGTTGGTGTTAGATGAATCGAACGTCCAAAGCACGCTGTTGAAATCTACTGCTAGGATAGTATGATGAGTGCCGTGACGACGGTAGTATGGAAGGGTACTGCTGAAGAACGCTTCTTGAGAGGCACGATTCGCCGTACCGGAGGGGGCATAAATGCTGCAGATTGTTGTGTCTTGAACTTGAAGAGCGACCAACCGACCATCAAGACTTTTTTTCAATGTGGGAGTATGGAATGTGTTTTCTTCAGTGCAATAGCTGTACCTCGCTTTGAGTGGACTACATTAGAGATTCTCGTTTTCCACCTCTTGCAGGCAGACAATATCGATCCATTGGCTGTTGATGAAAAAAAGAGCGTTTATTTTTGTTGGACTCGTGACATTGATATTAATAGTAGCGATGTAGTAGTACGTGACAGACATTATAGTGCTGGGTGCTCTCCTTATTCTCGGCTCCATCCATGCGAATTTTCTTTGCCCGGCGGGTTCGCCTGCTGTTCGATGATGAAGAGGATTCGTCTGATTCGTTTCCGTTATTATTGTGTGTACTAGCTTGTTGGTTTGTGGGTTTCTTGAAGAAATCTAACGCTGTGTTGGGCAGAATGATGGTTGAAGGAGCTGTGTGTAGCAGTGCAGATCAAGTTGAAGCACGTTGTTTGTCCGCATCGAGATTCTCTACTGCTGCCGCCGGACGACACACGGTAGTGTACGTTGACTCTTGGGATTGTTGGGATTGTCGCTCTGAATCGGCGTTTGTAACATTTCGGGGAAGTGTTCGGATGAAGCGAGCTGAGGGACAGATTGACGGTCGGATGGTTTTGTGCTCATGGGTTTCGAGCTAGGCGGTTTGCTGATAGTCGGCTTCTTCTACGTTTGTCTTATTGGATTTTGTTTAGCTGGCCTTTGTAGAGAATGTATGCCTGTTCTCCATCTATTGTGACCCAAGAGTCAATATTTTGTCTCAGCACCATGCGTACAGACCAGATACCAGACACCCCCATATTCGTACCCTTTGCCCCACGTCAGCTCTCGGATTGAGCGAATATCTTGGAAGGCACTCAACAATTCGACAACTTTAGCCTCCGCTACATCTTCGGGCAAGTCGTGTACCTTGACCTCAACACTACCATCTTCTAGCGTTATTCGAAGCTTCCTTCACTTTAGACTTCATGTCTTTCGTCGTGTTCTTCGACCACTTTTTGAGCCAGTGCAAGGTTATTAACTTTCACGAACGCACATGCTCCACCTCTATGACACTGTAGTCTTTGCACTTCTTCAAACCAAGTACCGTACGACGGAAAGCGTGTAGTTTCTTGTAATATGGTTTCAAGGGGAAGTTTGAATAGTCAATTTTGAAAGTAATTTCACGCCTCATCGCGGAATCGAAACACACGCGACGCGGCCAGTCAATGAAAAGAACTTTACACTGATTTTGATTGCTTGACTTCGTAAACGATACACGTAATCGAGAAAACGTTCGTGCTGAGCAATAACTCGTTTCTAAATGTCCACTTTCATAACTTCTAACGGGTCGGCCAGTCGCGTTTCCGGTTAATAATTGGGCGGCTTATGCGCCACTCCAACAAATTTCTCGTTGCCCGGCTGTAGACCTCCTTAAAGAAAGGGTCACTTTTCTTAGAAAGAAAGCTGACTGGCTAATCCGAATACGTCCGTCGTCGTTTTCGAGCGGACACATCTTAAAAAAGTCAAATCGGGTTGACTACCCAGTAGATACAATAACAACAAAAGAACTAAATTCGAACACGAAGCGACATAAATTCCTTAAAGGACAGTAACGAAATACATTCAAACTACAATCATTGTCATTTGGACCAGTCTAACGCTTTAATATTCGTTTTTTATTTCTGCTCTAATCCCTCCCATACATGAAGCTCCAATTCACATTTACATGGATTTTAATGCAATTCGTTTATTTCATACATTTGCCTAGGACTAGTATTCCCACTGTTTCCCTCTAACTCTTATCTACGTGTGCGTGCAATTTTTCTAACTCTACTCTTTACGTGCGTAAACTCTCTTCACATCTCTTCTTTCCTCTTTCTCTTCGCCGGCTGTATCTCCGGCTACGCGACTCTCAGGGTCAGGGTCATTTGGCCGTATAGGACATTTGGACAAACATGTCATATGAAAAGTGAGAAATGAGAAATGTCTCACTTCACACTCCACATTTAACACTTCTTGCTATGAAAAGTTAAAAGCGCGAAGCGAGTAGTGAGACGTCTCACTACTTATTTCGCGCTTCTCTCTTTTTACAATGAGCAGTGAGAAATTAGTAACGAGTAGTGAGACGTCTCACTTCTCACTCATCATTTTTTACGTTTCAAATGACAGATTCGGTTAAATGTCCTATTCAGCCAAACGATCTATTTTGCCAAATGCCATATTCGGCCAAATGTCCTATTCGACCAAATGTCGTATTCACCAAATGTCCTTTTCGGCCAAATGTCTTATTCAGCCAAATGACTTATTCGGCCAAATGTCCTAACAAACCATTAGGCCGAAACCCATCTGAACGAAAGTCATTTGGCCGAAATGGTCATTTCGGCCAAATGACTCTTGTTGCGGCCAGCAGCAAGCCACCGGGGGGCTTTATTCGGGTATCACACCAGCGGCTGTAGGACAAAAGGTCGAAGGTCATAAGGTCGAAGGTCAAAAGGTCGAAAGGACAAAAGGTCGAAGGGACAAAAGGTCGAAGGGTCAAAAGGTCGAAGGGACAAAAGGTCGAAGGACAAAAGGTCGAAAGGACGAAAGGTCTTTCTTTTTTCTTCCTTCTTTCTTATTTCTTGTTCCTTTTTCCTTGTATTCTTTTTCTTCTTCCTTTTTCCGTCTTACTTCATATATTTCCTTCCTTTGATTCTTTTCCTCCTTTCTTCTTTCTTACTTCTATCTTCCTTCTTTCTGCCATATTTAATCTTATTTATTTCTAACTTCTTTCTTTTTTCCTTCTTTCCACATCTTCTCTTCCTTCTTGTCACCTTTTTTCTTCCTTCTTGCCACCTTTGTTCTTCCTTATTTCTTCCTTCTTTTTTCTGAGTTCAGTGCGTGATCTCTCTTGTTTCGGACAGCAGAACGATCGCGCGGTCGGCCGAATTATTGTTTTCTGCATTGCGCGGCCGGTAATAAAATTAATCAGTTCTGTGCGTGATCTCTCTTGTTCCGGACAGCAGAACGATCGCGCGGTCGGCCGAATTATTGTGTTCTGCATTGCGCGGCCGGTAATAAAATTAATCAGTTCAGTGCGTGATCTCTCTTGTTCCGGACAGCAGAACGATCGCGCGGTCGGCCGAATTATTGTGTTCTGCATTGCGCGAGTGGTAATAAAATTAATCAGTTCAGTGCGTGATCTCTCTTGTTCCGGACAGCAGAACGATCACGCGGTCGGCCGAATTATTGTGTTCTGCATTGCGCGGCCGGTAATAAAATTAATCAGTTCAGTGCGTGATCTTTCTTGTTCCGGACAGCAGAACGATCGCGCGGTCGGCCAAATTATTGTGTTCTGCATTGCGCGGCCGGTAATAAAATTAATCAGTTCAGTGCGTGATCTCTCTTGTTTCGGACAGCAGAACGATCGCGCGGTCAGCCGAATTATTGTGTTCTGCATTGCGCGGCCGGTAATAAAATTAATCAGTTCAGTGCGTGATCTCTTGTTTCGAAGCGGGCTTGGTAGTCATATGGCTACTGCTTCTGCCTCATACGCAGGAGGTCGTGGGTTCAATCCCAGGTCCATTCCATTCTCCTACTTTGTATGTTTCTCTTTATTTCTCATGTTCTAGCAATCGCTAGAACTGGAAATGGACTTCCATACCGTTTCCATTACTATTCCTATAACTTCAACTTGAGTATTCTATCAGTAATCTGCTAGAATTGGAAATGAACTATAGATCTCGTTTCCTACATCCAATTAGAAATTCCATCAGTTACCTTCTCCTATCTATCACATTGGCAGCTCGTTAACCAAGACGGACCTCTGCCTCTCCAACCTAACCCAGAAATTCCAACAAATTCCGCATGAACTCGTGGCAAGTGCAGAGGTATATTCGGCTTGCAGTGGGCGAGTGATTGCATCATCATTTCCTCCCCTTCCCTACATTGACTTGCATTCTGACGTGGCAGGCGCCAGTATGACATAACAAATGAGATCACCAGTACTTGTACATTGAAGATGTGTGCTAGTCCCAAGCAAACATCTGTTGGTTCCCTGCGCAAGAACAGCTGATCTGGTCATAATGGAGTAGCAACTACGAGCAGTCAATCATGCTCAAGCTCAAGCTCAAGCTTATTTCTTCCTTCTTTTTTTTCTTCTTTATTCCTACTTGCTTACCTCTTTTTTCCTCTTTTTTCTTCTTTTTTTCCTTTTTTCTCTTTTCTTCCTTCTTTCTTCCTTATTTCTTCTCTCTTTCTTCTTTCTCTCTCTGCCCTTTTTTCTTCCTTTTTGTTTCCTGTTTTTTCTTTCTTCTTTCTTTTACTTTCTTCTCTTTTTTCCTTCTTTACTCCTTGTTTTTTGCTTATCTCTTCCTTTTTTTCTTTTTTATTCCTTCTTTCATCCTTCTTTCTTCCTTTTTTCTCCCTTTCTTCCGTTTTTCCTTTCTCGTACAACAAAGTTGTACCAGAAGGCTGTAATTTCACTCCAAAAGCAAAATTTTGATAGAAGGCTCGGAGACCCATAGTGTTATATACCAATCGACTCAGCTCGAAAAACTAAGTAAATGTACGTGTGTGTGTGTGTGTGGATGTGTGTAGCCCAGGAATTTTTAATATTAAACACGTTTCATATAGAACGACTTGACCGATTCGAGTGCAACTAGTTTCATTCGACGGAGAAACTTTCCTAGTTGGACACTATTGTTTTTCTTTGGTAATAACTCATTCGGTTTGAATAATATTTCTATTTTTCTTTTAACAAATACGCTGTTTACATGCTTACTTTAAGTCATTAATCAATTTAGCCGTGACGCAATCCATTACTCTCATAGTTGAGTAATTCTTAAGCAGCGTGATATAATCGCATCAAAGATTTTAACCGCCAAAATGTAGGCAATTTACGTTGCATTTACCAAACTAATTCGAATTCAACACATTGAATCGAGAAAGGCATAATCACCACTGGTGGATAAATTTGGGTTTTTTTTTCTTTTTTTCTAGGGTCAAAAGGTCGAAGGGACAAAAGGTCGAAGGACAAAAGGTCGACAGGACGAAAGGTCTTTCTTTTTTCTTCCTTCTTTCTTTTTTCCTTCTTTCTGTTTTCCTTCTTTCGTTTTTCCTTCTTTATTTTTTCCTTATTTCTTTTCTCTTTCTTCCTTGCTTATTTCTTCTTTGTTCTTCTTTCTGTCTTTCTTCCGTTTTTCTCCTTTCTTTCTTCCGTCTTCATTCCTTCTTTCCTAATTCTTTCTTCCTCCGTTTTCCTTCTTTTTTTCCTTCTTTCTTCCTATTCTCTTTCTTCATTTTTTTTCCTTTCTTCCTTCTTTCCTTCCTTCTTCCTTTTTTTTCTCTCTTTCTGCATCAATTATCCCTTCTTTCTTTCTTCTTCCTTCTTCCTTCTTGTTTTACTTCCTACTTTCTTTTTTCTTTCTTCATTCTTTTCTTCTTTTTTCCTTCTTTCATCCTTCTTTCTTCCTTCTTTCTTCCTTCTTTCTTTCTTCCTTCTTTCATCCTTCTTTCTTTCTTCTTTCTTCCTTATTTCTTTCTTCTTTGTTCCTTATTTATTCCATCTTTCTTCTTTTTTTCTTCTTTCTTCCTTCTTTCTTCCTTATGTTTCCCTTATTTCTCTCTTCTTTGTTCCTTATTTCTTCCATCTTTCTTCTCTTTTCCTGTTACTTGCTTCCTCCTTCTTTCTTTTCTTTTGCTTCATTGTGTCTTCTCTCTTTCTCCTTCCTTCCTTCTTCTTTTTTCCTTTTTATTTTTTTTTTTCTTCCTTCTTCTATTTTCCGTTTTTCTAACCAATTTATTTCTTCCTTCTTCTTCTTTTTTCTTCCTTCTTCTTTCTTTCTTTGTTCTTGATTCCTCATCTGTTCTTTTTCTTTCTTACTATATATGTTTCCTCCTTTCTACTTTCTTCCTTTTCACTGCTTATTTACATCTCACTTCTTACTTCTCCGTTCCTCAGTTCTCACATCACATTTCTCACTTGTCACTTCTTACTTCTTATTTATCTATGCTCACTACATCCAACTGGCATCTCACTTGTCACTACTCACAACTCCCATCTCATTTCTTGTCTTTTTGTTCTTTCGACCGTTTGACCTTCGATGTTATGACACATTTTCGACCTTTTGATCTTTCGTTTTTTGTCCTTTCGACCTTTTGAGCCTTCGACCTTCAGACCCTTCGACCTTTTTTCCTTTCGACCTTTTGTCCTTCGACCTTTTGTCCTTCCGACCTTTTGTCCTTTCGACCTTTTGTCCTTCGACCTTTTGACACAGATTCACACCAGCGGAGGCAGCATACCTCATGCCGTATATCAAAACAACACTCTAATTCATTAAATACTTACCCCTTTTGATCATACCTAGGTCCACAACTGGAGCATCATAAAACATACCTGAAACAACAACAAAAACATAGGATTAAATAATAATTAAACACAATAATTGTAATACACTTACCAGTCGATTATTCCAGATCATGAGCACTTCTCCATTTGTTTATTTACATTCATTGTTATTGACAGTTCTTTACACAGTACAAATTTTTAGTACTTGCATTGACTTACATACAATAAGCTTAAGAATTGAATAGAATTCTAGAAATCGGTGCGGGGGTTCAGGAGTTACACTAAATTGATCGATAACTAAAAATAATATCCTCCCCAACACCCTCCCCGTTTTTCAATTACCCTCCCATCACCACTATAATCATTTTCCTACTATTTTGATGTTCTCCTACTAGACGTATTTTTGAACAAGGACAACATATCGGTTAAAAATATCGCATATGCAAGTCCTCAAACAAAGGGTTCTAATAGTTTAAACGGCAACAGAGATTATTATGAATTGTATCGTTGACCGAAGCTTCCACCGAAACTCTGTCTCTTAATCTTTTGCATGCATAGATAAATTACAGTCACAGGAGAAGAACAGCTCTCGATTTTTAGTATAGAATAATGTGAACCGATATCCCATCTTTTTCGCGTTCCACATTCTGTGTTTTCCTTTCCACCTTACAAAAGCAAACTTCATCCGGGTTGATTGCAAAAGGATTGTGCTGTCTGTCGGTTAGTTGGTCGTGCTCCTTCCACATTCTACCTACGATGGGTTGTCACACGGGGTTGATGACAGCGATAATCATCTCCACTGTGTGTACTTTATGTTAGCTGTGTACCATCGCTCCGTCACCAAGAAAAGCAACCGCAAATTGCTTGTCGAACTCCGGTGGGAAAATGGGGCACAACTAAACCTCGCCCTCAATGTCATCCGCTATTGCGACCATCATTCTATGTCTGTTCCACGGCGTCCAGTCCATTGGCGTAGCCAGATGGGAAGTTGAGAAGACCTAATCATCGACCAAATGATGTGATACTGACACGATCCAGCTGTCCCTCCTAACGATTCAGTCGTTCACTTGTTCTCGATATCGCCTTCTGTCACATGCGAGCTAAGACGCAACCCAACTGCAATACAATCCTGGCTAAGCCAATGAGGCTCGTCATCATCGACGACTAGGCAAACGATTGCAGCGGAGACGACGACGATCAAAGGGATTATGTATGTGCGGGTGGTTGCCTTCAAGATGCTCCACTGCTTCAGAAGAAGGAATCGGTTTCTGCTACAGCGATAAGACCCGTCTCTCTGGCTGGCGTCGACTCAAGGAACAAGCGAAAACCCTTCGAGAAACTCTGAAAAGGAGACAAGTAGAGCGTGCTCGTACCGGGTGTCATCTTCATGCATGCAAACATTGAAACGCAGCGTTCTCGGCAACCTATCCGAGAAAGTGGGGGCAAACTTCCGACTATGGAGAACGGCATCGGTACGTGTATGATGCACTGACTGCGATGTGCACCTCGCCGCAGTGGCCTCTATCGGGGTGTTCCTTTGCATGTGGGCGGTGAATCTTCTTATCGAAATGAGATGCGGTTCGGTTCGGTTGGTTCTCCGAGCGGTTGTCAGGGTGAAATATCCTGGCTTCACACTTTACCGGAATGGCCGTGGGCAAAAGAACGAAATTGAGATGGGTCACTCTTCAGAGGAAGTGGTGCAAGAGCAACTGCTGGAACATATCACCGCCATTGGGGCGTGAAATCCCCGTTCCCGGTGATGGACGGAGTCCGTTTCCGATGGTGTAGTTTACATGTTCGAGCTGATCAAGCTATAATTCGTTGAAAAACATGGTATGGTTGCCAATTTTTTTTTTATTCTTCGAAGGGTATTTTTTCTATGATGGATGGCATTTGGAATAGTGGGGACAGTTTGTTTGCTCAAGCATCACCGCCATAAGACATGTAAAACATTGTGAGCGTGTTTTCAAGTCTGGTTGCACTTTTCTTACATCCCAATCGCTTGTGGTCAAGAACATGCAAGGTGACATAATGCAGCACACAAACACACCCTCCTAATCCCTATCTTTTAATGGCCTTTTCGATCTTCAAAGACACTTTGCACATCATAGATAGGGGAACGGAGGCCCTCCAGAATCTGGCACAGCGAAAGTTCTTACGTGTTCGATATCTTCAAACGTGGCATATCTTCTTCTTCTTATTTCCCTTAGTAGTGATGGAGTTCACAATTACTGTATGGACCTGCCAAAAACTACTTACCCAAGACGATTCTATTCATTGGTTGGGCTTCGTATCTACATTCAACATCATACTGCAGACCACTATGGTCTGGCCATACTGCAGTTGTTGCAGCCAGATTCGAATGATTTCCCAGCATTGGGTGGATGCGTCGCACATGGGAGGAAATAAAAACATCAAAAGTGAGACGCACGGCAGTAATCTGCAATGGAGCAGCAGAGGAGGTTGTTGCTCAGTTCGTTGCATTTCCGAGATGATGAATGGTTGATTGCAACGATGCACATTTCCATGCAAGGATTTGGCTTTCAGTTGGTTGTTGCTTGGATACACTCACACCGCTTTTGTAGCATCAGCTTGGTTGCATTACCGGCGATGGCTCTCGAGAGGAACTCGAGCGCTCTAAGTGTTGAGTGGTACGTGATTTGATTAGGCAATTCCGAACGGTGTGTGGAGACAGCTGAGACAACTTGGTTTGTGCAACTGGGTTACGAGTGGATCTGCGAGCTGGCTGACGATGCCACTTCCAAACAAGTTGAACGGATGATAGTTCTCATTCTGGGGATTATCATTTCCTAAACGAGGCCATCTATAGGTGGTTGGGTTGAATCCTTGAGTTTAACTTTGAATTTGCTCGATTCTCATGAAGCGAAGATGGGTATATCAGAATGTGTATAAAACGATAAAAAATCGTATTCAAAAACGCCGAAACTGAAATTTGGATTTTTAAATCTACGGAAACTGGTAATAAAAGGTACTCCCATGAGAATTTCTTGTGTAGGATTTTTTTAAATTCAACAAATATTTCAAAATAATAGAGGCATTACGATAAATGCAGAATTGAGATTGAAAATCACCAGTTTCAAAAGGCATCTTTGAACTGTATCTGCAAACATTCATACGAGAAACTTTAGTAGTCCCTGGCCTATGCAGAAATCAAAAACATAAATAAAAATTTAGAACGCTGGCAAATAAACGCAACAATCAATCAAACTTACTGTTGTATTGAAAGGAATTCAAACTTGTTTTAAATTCAATTGTACATGTCATTGGACGTTGGCCTGGATCCTCGCTTGCCAGGATACGAGCAACCTTAGGGTAGATCGAGTAACCAACCCCGATGGGAACTATAATCGTATGCTGACAGGGATTTGGTCCTATCCGGAGGTGCAAATCTGATCGAGAGTTTGTTCGCCATGCTAGGAGCGGCTCACAACAGTGTCTGTTCTCCATGTTAAGGGCGGCTGATCATCGTCCGAGTGCCAGCGAGGGACTCTCAACTAAACTGTGCACATCACGCTGCATCATGTCAGCATCGAGAAGGCACCCCCTTCAACGCGATGTAAGGTAGCCTAGCGAAGATTCTACAGTTACCAAGAAAGGCAAAAGTAGAGCAAACGGATTGGCTCAACGGAAACAGACCCGGCAACGAATACAGGACAACGATTGGAAATTCGGATCTTGGAACGTGAGAACTTTGAATGAACCCGCACGTGTTGTGTGACATGGCTCGGCGTGAGTGTGGCAGCAATCCAGGAAATACGGTGGCCCAGAAGTGGAGAGCGTGAATTCCGGGCGGTGGATCCCATCGCGAACACTTCATTCAAGTACCACATCTACTATAGCGGCGGTGACAGAGCAGAACGAGGAGTTGGTTTCATGGTGATCGGGAAGCAGATGAAGCGTGTTATCCGGTGGAAGCCGATAAGCGACCGCATTTGTGTGTTGAGAATGAAGGGCAAATTCTTCAACTATAGCCTGATCAGCATCTATGCCCCAACGAACGATAAGCCTGATGACGTGAAGGATGAGTTCTATGAGAGCCTTGATAAAGCCTACGGATAGTGCCCAATACACGATGTAAAGATTAAGCATATGCTGTATTTCGAAAAATTTCGTTTCAGGTGGTTCGAAACGAAGTTCCGCGGAATTTCGCGGAATTTGAGCATGGCGAAATCTGATTTCTTGATTTCGTTTCGTTTCGTAAAATTGCGGAATTTCGAAACAAATTTGAACTTGAACCAGACTCTATATTATCAAAAATTTTAGCTGCGCCGCTGAACAAAATCGTAAAGTTGTTTTCAAAACTTTAGGTTATACAAATTTTTCTATTTAGGTTTACTACATAACCCCATTCTTAGTCGACAAAATACGTATGTAGTTTTCTTCTATAAAACGACTTCAGTGTTTCTGAGATTCAAATTTAAATTTGGTGATATTTGTTTTACTATTTGTACAATATGAATGCGGAATCGATCGTGGGACGGCAGCTAGTCCAGGAGAACGCGAAGTGAAAAAAAATCTACCTCACGTAGCAGAAATTTGTTTAACCAGTGTCCAATCGATCGTATTGCGACCCAATGGGTTGCATGCATAAAAAGTAGCAAAACTCAGCGCTTGTAGTATCTACTCAAAAATAAGGTCCACAGAGAAGACTACATGTTTGATATGAATAAAAACATTTTCGAACTTATGGCATATGGTACATTCAAACTTAGCCTTTACTACAGTTTACTACCATTTACTACACGGAGAAACTTTAAAACAAAATAGACCCCATGATAACGATGATGATTTCATCATTTTTTTTGCGGCTAATCAACAAAAGACATGTCTGTTTTGTTTGTTTTCGCTAAATTGGACTTCTATTTTCAAGAACAAAGCCTATTCGCTTCGATTCTGATTAATAATCTGCATTTGAAACATGAGTAGCAAAGTCTTGAGCAGACTACAAATGCAAATTAAAACTAGAATAAGGTTGCTATGTATAAGATTAAACAGGAGAAGTGGAGGTGGAAGACCCCCCCTCCTAACCAAGATTTGACCCCTTCCCCATTTTTTTTAACTATGTCGTATAAGAGTATTCTTTTATCAATCAGGTATTTTGGTGAAGAATTATTTGTCTTCCGAACCTCCCCCTCCCCCCACACAAAGTTATCTGCCCCCCCCCCCTTATGGAAATATTTTTTTCCGTACAAATAAATCAATCAAACTAGTCGAAAGGAATATTTTTTTAATATGTTTCCGTTATTTTTACTGAACATATATCAACATCTTTAACAAAGTTGATGATTTGTCTCCATTTTTCATACTGCAGGGATGAATATAAAGGAGCTGTTCCGATTTCCATCTCATTGAATATATATCTGCCGGATCGGAAGCGAACACCATCTTTGCAGGGTTGCTGTCCGGCATTCTTGCAACATGTCCTGCCCATCTTACCCTTCCGGCTTTAGCTACCTTCTGGATACTGGGTTCGCCGTAGAGTTGGGCGAGCTCATGGTTCATTCTTCGCCGCCACACACCGTCTTCTTGCACACCGCCAAAGATGGTCCTAAGCATCCGTCTCTCGAATACTCCGAGTGCTTGCAAGTCCTCCTCGAGCATTGTCCATGTTTCATGTCCGTAGAGGATAACCGGTCTTTTAAGCGTCTTGTACATGACACATTTGGTGCGGTGGCGAATCTTTTTCGACCGCAGTTTCTTCTGGAGCCCGTAGTAGGCCCGACTTCCACAGATGATGCGCCTTCGTATTTCACGACTAACGTTGTTGTCAGCCGTTAGCAAGGATCCGAGGTAGACGAATTCCTCGACCACCTCGAAGGTATCCCCGTCTATCGTAACACTGCTTCCCAGGCGGGCCCTGTCGCGCTCGGTTCCGCCCACAAGCATGTACTTTGTCTTTGACGCATTCACCACCAGTCCAACTTTTGTTGCTTCACGTTTCAGGCGGGTGTACAGTTCTGCCACCTTTGCAAATGTTCGGCCGACAATGTCCATGTCATCCGCGAAGCAAATAAATTGACTTGATCTATTGAAAATCGTACCCCGGCTGTTACACCCGGCTCTCCGCATGACACCTTCTAGCGCAATGTTGAACAACAGGCACGAAAGTCCATCACCTTGTCTTAGTCCCATGCGCGATTCGAACGAACTGGAGTGTTCGCCTGAAATCTTCACACAGTTTTGCACACCATCCACCGTTGCTTTGATCAGTCTGGTAAGCTTCCCAGGGAAGATGTTCTCGTCCATAATTTCCCATAGCTCTACGCGGTCTATACTGTCGTATGCCGCCTTGAAATCAACGAACAGATAGTGCGTTGGGACCTGGTATTCACGGCATTTTTGAAGGATTTGCCGTACAGTAAAGATCTGGTCCGTTGTCGAGCGGCCGTCAACGAACCCGGCTTGATAACTTCCCACGAACTCGTTCACTAATGGTGACAGACGACGGAAGATGATCTGGGATATCACTTTGTAGTCGGCATTAAGGATGGTGATCGCTCGAAAGTTCTCACACTCCAGTTTGTCGCCATTCTTGTAGATGGGGCATACAACCCAAGTAACATTTTATGTTTTATAACGCTCTTGAAAACCATAATTTACTCTGCAAGAGTGTTATAAAACCAGCATAAAACCAAATGTTACTAGGGAACCCCTTCCTTCCACTCCTCCGGTAGCTGTTCGGTTTCCCAGATTCTGACTATCAGTTTGTGCAGGCAAGTGGCCAGCTTTTCCAGGCCCATCTTGATGAGCTCAGCTCCGATATCATCATTACCAGCTGCTTTATTGGTCTTTAGCTGTTGAATGGCATCCTTAACTTCCCTCAAGGTGGGTGCTGGTTGGCTTCCATCGTCCGCTGAACTGACGTAGTTATCTCCTCCGCTGCCTTGACTTTCACTGCCTGTACTCTCAGCGCCATTCAGATGTTCCTCGTAGTGCTGCTTCCACCTTTCGATCACCACACGTTCGTCCGTCAAGATACTCCCATCCTTATCCCGGATGTTTAATGATGTACAGAGGAAAATTAAAATTCATCAATTTTACAATCAAACCTTCATGCCAAACACTGTCAAATGCTTTCTCTATATCAAGAAGAGCAACTCCAGTCGAATATCCTTCAGATTTGTTGAGCCGAATTAAATTCGTTACTCTCAATAACTGATGGGTGGTTGAATGCCCATGGCGAAAGCCAAATTGTTCATCAGCAAAAATAGAATTGTCATTAATATGAACCATCATTCTATTGAGTTATTTTGTAAATACGTATTGTTGAATGATTGTTGAAAACCGATCGTAGTAAGCATCGCGACCGGACGAGAAAAAAAATCGTAGCGTCAAAATTTTGCATTTGATAATCGCCGTCAAAATAATACAATTCGGCTGGTGCTACGGCGAATAATTTAGTGATTGTGAAGTTCAAATACTGTGAGGCCAAGTTTTGGGAATTTGAAAGTGAACGAATTGCACTCGCCGGATTAGCACCCCAAGATAAGGACCTTGGCCAACGAAGGTGCAGCATCTATTGAGTTGGTTGAACGGCTGACGTTCGGGTGCCTATTCGTCGGATTTCCCATCCCTGCGATTTACCACTGCGAAGTCTTCGGTCCACTACAGCATGTCGCAAAAAAGAAATCTTCGAAGGGTCTACAAATTACCTTTGATGTCGTCTACTGTTCCTGTTGAATCTCAAATTCAAGATTGAAGATCACCTCTGGAACAACTGAGTATCATTTTGATTATTTTGATAAGTTTTTCTACTATTGTTCTACTTCTACTATATTTTACATCCTTGATATTTTAAATTTATATACTATTATTGGCATTACATCCCCCACTGGGATATTGCCGCATTATAGCATGTTTATTCAGCACATCCACAGTAAATGCAAGGTTTCTAACATAAGTTACCATTTTCGCATTTGTATGTAACGAGGCTTACACGATGAAAGTTTTATGCCTTGGGAAGTTTAGATAAATTCCAACCAGAAAAATTCCTAGACCGAACCGGGAATGGAGCCCAGTCACCTTCAGCATGGTCTTGCTTTGTAGCTGCGCATCTTACCGCACGGCTAAGGAATGTCCCGTTTACTATTTACTATTATATATATTTTAAATTCTCTATGTACATTTGTGTAATTGCTATTTCTACCACATTTTAAAAATATTTCGGTTTATTCTCAGGCCCGTCACCTTGAAAAAAATGCTTTAGATCTCCTAAGGTCCTTTTACAAAAATCTTTGAGTTCATGTAGGATTTTAAAGACATCCTTCGCAGCTGAGCTGGTAAAGCACCTGTTTAGGGAGGCATGCATATGCACATAGAATATTAAAAAAAATATTTCAAGGCATCGTAAATACAACACTTTATGAATCTTTATCCTTTTGAAATGCTAGAAAATGCTAGATATGTCGTGAATCTCTGTCGAAATTTCAATCTACAAGCTTTGAAATGTGGTTCACCCAATATTTAACTTGTAAATCTGGCTCTAAAGAGTAAACAAAATTATTTCTTAGAAACATCATTGTCGAATATCTACCAATGAATTACTTTTATAATGTTGTTTAATTTCTGATGCACTTTTTCCATCCATAACGTCTGGAAAACAAAATATTGCTTTCATATTCATTTCATTCATTTGTAGAGAGCGTTATTTAAAATGGCGAATTTTTAACAACGAGTACAACAATATCGCTAGACTCGATGTGGACGCCCTAGAAACATTGCTGAGCTGAATCAATTTAACTGTAGCAGCGGCAGCAGCATATTTGACATTAAGAGCCATCGGAACTTACACAGCTATGAAACTTATGAGTACCTTCGCATCCACCGAATCGGCCACAGTTGAGTATTGTGGCCACAATTATGATGAAATCAAAGTAGGACGAGAAGCAAAATTCATGCATGAACCATATGTTGTTTTCTTGGATATGTCTGGTGCATCATGTTCAAAGCAGGAGCAGGAGTGAAAAAACTAATCCGGTGAGCACGTTCCAATTCTTTACTTTTAACATTGATTATTTCATTGCTTCATAACCATAAAAACTCATAAAAAAAATGCCACTAAATACGTACAGGGCATCGTTTGCTGCTATTGCCGCGGATATTGTGGGAGTCCCAGGTATTCGGTTCACGCTTTAGTTAGCAACGGTGGCTTCTCGACCTTCTATTCCCTGAGTAGTTAGTACGAATAAGGGCGTCCTTGTGAAGTTTTGCTGTACCTGTTATGAACTACTAGTACATCCCATTCCCTACACTTTCTGAAGAAACTTTACTTTCTTCAGAAGTGAATCCTTTTTGTAGTACTAGTCTTCGTAACGAAAAGGGCACCATTACCGAGCATGAGATCTGATCAAATTATTCGTAGTACTACTTGACCAACACCCCCAGCTGGGTAAGGGATAGAGGATGACACACACACACACACACACACACACACACACACACATATGAACCATCATTCTATTTAAAATAATCTTTTCAAACAGTTTGCTTATTGAAGGAAGCAAACTGATTGGGTGATAACTAGAAGCCTCAGCTGGATTTTTGTCCGGCTTCAAAATAGGAACAATTTTGGCGTTTTTCCATTTATCTGGGAAGTATGCCAATTGAAAACATTTGTTAAATATATTAACCAAAAAGGATAAAGAGCTCTCAGGAAGTTTTTTGATAAGTATGTAGAAAATACCATCATCACCCAGGGCTTTCATATTTTTAAATTTTCTAGTAATAGATCTCACTTCATCCAAATTAGTTCCCAACGAAGGGTCAAAAACATTCTCTTGATTAAGAATGTCTTCGAAGCTCCGTGTAACCTGATCCTCAATTGGACTAGTGAGACCAAGACTAGAATTATGGGCACTCTCGAACTGCTGAGCAAGTTTTTGAGCCTTTTCGCCATTTGTTAACCCTTTTGTTACCGACAGGGTACCCGGGTACCTTTTTCGTTTTCCAGTGAAATTGTTTAGGGTTCTAAACATCGCAGGAAATTGAAACTCCGTGACATCTTCAAACTCGGCAAAATTAAGGTTTGGGTGGTACTAAAATGAAAATCCAGTGAGGGGGGGCTTGGGGAGGGGCTTCTGAATATTTTTACCCCGTAACGTACCGACAGGGTACCCGGGTACCCACGTTTTGATATAACCATAACTTCGTCAGTTTTCAACCGATTTGGACGATTCCGTTTGCTATGGATTAAGAAATTCATCCTCTATCCGATCCATGTCACATAGGACCGATCCGGATTACCTGGTTATCGGAGTTCCGGATTTGCTAGACTATGTCTCAAAAATGGAGAAGTTGATCTTATAGAATCCAAATGATGATTTCTTGTATCCTGAGTTACCAGTTTCGCAGGAAATTCGAGGATTATGACTTCCCAACGTATTAGGACCACGTGATCATATGGACTCGGAACGGACATCCCGGAATAGGTTCCCGTGGGCCCTATAGTGGCCGCAAATTCATACCTGGCAATATGGGTATCAAAATTCTTGAAATTGTTCCGGGAACATGTTATTCATATAGTTGAAACCATAGGATGGATATGAACCGGAACGGTCATTCTGGAACAGGTTCCCGAAGGGTCCGTAGTGGCCAAAAACTCATTTAGAATAAACCCTAGCAATGTGGGTATCAAAATTCTTGGAATTGTCCTGGAAACATATTTTCCATGTAGTTAAGACCATAGGATGGATATCAACCGGAACAGTCATTCTGGAATAGGTTCCCCGAGGGTCCGTAGGGGTCAAACACTCATTTAGAATAAACCCTGGCAATATGGGTATCAAAATTTTTGAAATTGTTCCGGGAACATATTTTCCATGTACTTGAGACCATAGATTGGATATGCCCCGGAACGGTCATTGTGGAACAGGTTCCCGGAGGGCCTAAAGTGACCATTAATTCATTTGTTAGAAACCCTGGCAATATGGGTATCAAAATTCTTGGAATTGTTCCGGAAACATGTTTTTCATGTAGTTGGGACCATAGGATGGATATGAACCGGAACGGTCATTCTGGAACAGGTTCCCGGAGGGCTCGTAGGGGCCAAAAACTCATTTAAAATAAACCCTGGCAATATGGGTATTAAAACTCATGGAATTGTTTCGGAAATATGTTATCCATAAAGTTGAAACCTTAGGATGGATATCAGCCAGAACAGTCATCCTAGAACAAGTTCCCGAAAGGCCTTTAGTGGCCACAAACTCATTTAGAAGACACCCTGGCATCAAAATTCTTGGAATATTTTCGGAAACATGTTTTTCCAAGAAGATGGGACTGATGTTGGGTCATCAGGCTGAATGGCTGTTAGGCCGAATGGTTATTGGGTCGAATGAGAAATGAGGAGTGAATAGTGAGAAGTGGAAAGTAAAAAGTGAAAAGTGAAATGAGAGAAATGAGAAGAGAGAAGAGAGAAGTGAAAAGTTACACAGTGTTGACCCGATTTTGTCACTCCCCGATTTTATCTACCTCCGACTTTATCACATTTTCGACCCGATTTTATCACGTCCCGCTTTTGTCACGTTTTTGACCCATTTTGTCACCACAAAAAATTTTGAAAATTTTAGTCGTTCTTTTTATTTTTGTAAATTATTCAGCAAACACCAATGATACTTACAGCGCCTGTGGTTCATTATAAATCATTTCTGAGTACCTGTCAAGAATTTTTAAGTCTTTTTGACAAGAAATAACGGAAAAAGAAGATAGCAAGTGTTTCTTCTAAATGAGGGTCCCCTCGGAAACCTGTTTGGTAATGACCGGTCCATTGTCAAACCATCTTATGGCCTAATAACCCAGAAGATCATCCTTCCAAGACAATTTCATGAATTTTTATACTCATCCATTGTCAAACCATCCTATGGTCCAATTACTTATCGGATCATGCTTCCGATACAATTTCATGAATTTTGATACCCACATTGCCAGGGTTTCTTCAAAATGAGTTTGTGGCCACTTTAGGCCCAACGGGAACCTGTTCCAGGATGACCGGTTCATTGCCAAACCAATTACTTATCGGATCATGCTTTCGATACAATGTCATGAGTTTTGATACCCATATTGCCAGGGTTTCTTCAGAATAAGTTTGAGGCCACTTTAGGCCCGACGGGAACCTGTTTCCGGAATAACCATTCCGGGATTAATTCATAAGATGGTCCTGTAACGTAGCTAAGTTATTTTCTTTAAATTTCCAACGAAGTTTATTAGTCATAACGCAAGAAATCTTCATTTGGTTGAATATATATCTTCAATTTACACATACTTTGGGACTTGGCCCAGTTAATCCGGAATTCCGGTTACCAGGTAATCCGAATCAGTTCTCTGTAACATGTATCGAATAGCGGGTAAGTTCCTGCATCCGTAGCAACCAAAATCGTCAAAATCGGTGAAAAACTGACAATGTTATGATCATTTTAAGTCCGTGGGTACCCGGGTACCCTGTCGGTAACGTAAGGGTGTTTTTTTTGTCGGTAACAAAAGGGTTAATAAAATGTTATTTTCCTCTTTAAGCGCTGGAATTGGCCTTTGAGGTTTTTTAAGAATTTTCGTTAATTTCCAAAAGGGTTTCGAACTGGGATCCAACTTCGAGACATTATTCTCAAAGTTGGTTTTTCTCAGAATAGCGAAAATTTTTTAATTTCATTTTGCAAATCTCGCCAAATAACTTTCAACGCGGGATCGCGAGTTCTTTGGTAATGCCTTCGCCTCACATTTTTAAGATGGATCAGTAGCTGAAAATCGTCGTCAATAATAATGGAGTTGAATTTAATTTCACATTTAGGAATTGCAATGCCTCTGGCTTCGACAATTAAATTTGTCGAAGATACGAGAGCATTATCAATATCACTTTTGGTATCATGAGGAATATCAACATCAAAATTCCTATCGATATACGTTTTATATAAGTCCCAATCAGCTCTATGATAATTAAAAGAATAGCTGATTGGATTATAAATGGCTTCTTGTGATATTTCAAACGTCACAGGAAGGTGATCAGAGTCAAAGTCAGCATGAGTTACCGATTGGCCACACAGCTGACTTGAATCAGTTAAAACTAAATCAATTGTAGAAGGATTTCGACTGGAAGAAAAACAAGTTGGTCCATTGGGATATTGAATAGTATAATATCCCGCAGAACAATCTTCAAATAAAATTTTACCATTGGAATTGCTTTGAGCATTATTCCATGAACGGTGTTTGGCATTGAAGTCACCAATTACGAAGAATTTTGATTTGTTGCGATCAGCTTTCAACAAATTCTTTTGCTGCCCATTGAATTGAAAAGGCAAGTAGGCTGCAATGAAGGAAAATTGTCCAAAATTTGTTTCAACAGAAACTCCCAAGGTTTCAAAAACTTTGGTTTCGAACGAAGAAAATAATTTATGTTTGATACGTCTATTGATGACAATGGCGACCCCACCACAGGCGCTGTCAAGACGATCATTTCTGTAGATAAAATAATTTGGATCTCTTTTAATGGAGAGTCCTGGTTTTAAATAACTTTCTGTTGATTAATTATTTTAGAGCGTCTTAGGGGAAATGCTTGGAAACTTCTTCAGAGTCGATAACAAACACTGAAGAAGTTTCCAAGTAGGAAACGAAATACGTATCTGCTTGTTGATACATAAAAAAGTTAATAGTGGAAGTAAATGGAAGAATAATAGTCTTTTAACCTTTTAACTTTCTGTTATAATGGCAATATGCACATTATGAACGGTTAGGAAGTTGAATAATTCATCTTCCTTACTCTTAAGAGAGCGGGCATTCCAATTTAGAACTTTCACACAATTATTTGGTTCCATTGTAACGGAGTCCGATAACAATTTTTTTTGTGTTCTTTATACCAACCTGAACAGCTTCAGGAATGGTATTTGCTTTGAACATTGCATCAATCATGTGATGCAATTGTTCAGTTAAAAACCCAGATTAATCCACCTAGCGGCGATGATGCCTTTCTCGTGCATCGTAAAATGTACTGAAAAAATCACATAGGAAAGGTCAAAAAAGCACTTTAGGGGGATAGATCGCATATTTTCTATCATTTTGCATGTTTTTGCATTAATTACTATGCATTCCCACCATTCTTGAAAAAAAAAAATTTTTTCGATTTTGAAATTTTTTTTCCAAGGGGGGCCCTTGGGAAAAAACAATGATTTTTCAATAATTCCGAAATGCAATGTCCGATCAGGCCAATTTTCAATAGCAAACAATGGGACCGCATTCCCAGTCGAATGCGACTTGTTGCGAGTAAATCGGTTAATGCTAAGTTCCAAAAAGTGTGTCTACAAAATTTGTACACATACACACATACACACACACACACATACATACATACACACAAACAGACATCACCTCAATTCGTCGAGCTGAGTCGATTGGTATATAACACTATGGTTCTCCGAGCCTTCTATCAAAAGTTTGGTTTTGGAGTGAAATTATAGCCTTTACGTATACTTAGTATACGAGAAAGGCAAAAATCAAAATCGGAAGCAGTCATGCTACCTGAATCGGCAACATGACCGTTATTTTCCGTTGGGACATGGGTATAAACCTCATTTTGAGAAGAGAAATTTTGTCTACCAGCAGCGTACGAAGGTACATTGGAAAAATTGGAATTTACTAAAGAGCTTGCTACCCGTTGACGAGCGGCAAAATTTGTTTGTGAATTGTGGTGGGTATGAATTGCTCGACCGGTAACCGGTTTCGAAATTTGATAGTTTGAAAAATTTCTACCCGTCGAATCTGGGATCCGATTGGAATGATTGCGTGAAGGGCATTCCCAGAAATTGGATTTATGATTGCCCCCACAATTTGTGCACTTAAATTTATTGGAATCTTCTCTTACAGGACATGCGTTCTTGGCGTGAGAGGTTCCACCACAAATCATGCATTTAGCATCCATGTGACAATGTTTGGTAACCATGACCGCACTTTTGGCACTTACGGCACTGGGTGGGGTTTTGGAAATTTTCCCATGTAACACGGACATGAGACATAATACAGGCCTTTCCCAAACTTTTCATATTATTTAGTTCACTTTTGTTAAAATGAACTAAATAAAATTCTTGAGAAATGCCCCTCTGGGAAGTACCAGAGTGGGATTTCTTTTTCATCTTAATTACTTTTCGACTGGTGAAAATCCAAGTAATTGAGAAATTTCAATTTTAATCTCATCCAGTGATTTGTCATCACTAGGGAGACCTTTCAAGACGACTTTGAACAATCGCTCAGTTTTGTCGTCGTATGTGAAGAATTTATGGCGCTTCTCAGTTAAATACTGAAGAAGACGTTTGCGATCGTTAAAGGATCCCAGCAAAACGCGGCAGTCACCCTTCCTAGCAATCTGAAATGAAACCTTGATCCCCTGAAGGTTACTCAAGATTTCATTCCGAAAGCTAGAAAACTCGGCAACAGATACCACAATTGGCGGAATCCTTTGTTTCTTCGCATGAATCGAATCACCTGGGCTAAAGGTAGATTCGGTTTGCTCAATTTCATCATTAATCAAATCGAACTGATTGCTCAGTTCGATAGGAGAAGAAACAATGTCAACGTTAGATTTAGAAGGAATATCTGAAGTCTCCAGCTTCCTTCAATTTTTCCGCGCTTGGGCAGGACGGTCTTGAAACCTTGTTTCTTTGAAGGAAGTGGAGAATTCAGAGACTCTCCTTCCTCTTGTTTTTATTAATGCTCATTGCTGAGCGTGGAGACGTGACCTTCTAAGAGGTTTTTTCCCAGAACGGTGTCCCTGCATGATTACCACCGCTTGCCGGAATTTTACTTCCGCAAACGGGTCCAACGTAAAACGAAGGCACGGGTCCTTACAAAGATCGTAACGGGATCAGTGGGTACAAATAGCGCTGAGAAGCACTGTTGAAATTAAAATAGCTTCGGGTAGTATTAAAAATTTCCTTCCGCAAAGAGAGAAAGAACCGCACAGCACGAAAGCACGATGCGGTCTGAAGAGGCTTGGAATTAGGTCCTGAAGGCAATTGTGAATGTAAAATTGAAATTCGAGAAGTGGATGAAGAAATGCAGAATTCAGTTGTGCCAAAACAAACAAGAAAAATAACTTTCAACGGGCTCGAATACAACTTCAAGTGTAAACAGCCAAAATCTTCCCGATTTGCAGATGTACGAAACATTCTATTCACGCTTTGCTATTGCACAAATAACGACGAAAAGAGGCGAGAACAACACGCTGTAATTAAGTCAGGAAGGCGATTCAGGAAAAGCATTAAAATAAAAGAGGATTATTGGACTTTGTTAATTATCATCCGGGGCGAATGATGGTCAGTATGGCCGAATGTTGGAATTATTTTGGAGCATCCCTAATTGTATGAATCTGTATTGAACTGTATGGAATAAAAGCTAATAAAGGAGTATCTACATGTATATTTAGTTAATTTGCTGAATATTGACTTTTATATCACAGATAAGTTACATGGAGAATCTACAATCCTTTAAAAAATTTATCCTTACTTTCGGTGAGATTCAAATTATAGCTTGAGTGTTTAATGTTGCACTTTTTGTTTTCCTTGGGGCCTTCTTCATGCTCGCTTAGCTCTTGAACGGTGCTTACTCATACGATTAAACCTGGTTTAAGATCTAAGTGAAGGTGAAGGCCTTAAGTAAGAGGCGCCCAGAAAATACTTCGTCAAGGGCGCTAGGAATCCACCACTTTGCCTGCTAGACAAAGTTATCAGTATAACGAATTCTTATAACGAACATTTTAACTCTAAGCCAGACGTACTAAAAATTGCGTTAAAACCGACGCATGTTCGTTACAAATAGGATAATCCAAAAATTGCTTTTCGTTTTCTGTTGAACATTTCCAACAAAACACTGAACACGTTTTCTAGAAGAAAACTCAATACGTAATAGTAGGCGTCAATATATACAGACTTAAAAAAAATACAGATTTCTGTGGAATTACACCGAAATCTCAACAGCAGAACTGTTCGGTGAATAATTCTCGATTAACTTTTCAAAAGGACCTAAGTAACATTTTGTCATGAATTAATTTGAGTACTGCAATAAAAAGCTTTCATGTTGTTCTGTTGATTGCGCTATTCAAATAAATCCATGAAAAAAATGTTACTTAGGTCCTTTTGAAAAGTTAAGCGAGAATTATTCACCGAATAGTTCTGCTGTTGAGATTTCGGTGTAATTCCACGGTGTAATTTTACAGATTTTCGGTAGTTTTGACAGTTGAACAAAGGGAAAATCGCCGAAAGTTAAATGGTCGTTTGGGCAAATAGGTCATCAGCCCGAAAAAGCTCCATTTAATTCCACCAAAAAGCTGTTTGGCCCAACGAGTCATACGGCCAAATGTTATTTACTGAACGGGTAATATGGTCAAAAATGTCCACCCGTTTGGCCAAATGATATTTAAGGCGTTCAAACGAAAATTAAACGGCATTTTTAACCTTCTCTTCTTTATAAGTCGATATTTGCTTTTAACCCAAAAGTATTCTAACCAAATCATACTAAGTATAATTGAACGAATCGAAACTGTTCTCAGATCAAAAATAATTTGTCCGAAAATGTAGTTTGGCTTTATTTATTTATCATCAGACTAAGGCCGGAGTGGCCTGTGCTGCACATAAAGACTTCTCCATTCAGCTCGGTTCATGGCTGCACTTCGCCAACCACGCAGTCTGCGGAGGGTCCGCAAGTCGTCCTCCACCTGATCGATCCACCTTGCCCGCTGTGCACCTCGCCTTCTTGTTCCCGTCGGATCGTTGTCGAGAACCATTTTCACCGGATTACTGTCCGACATTCTGGCTACGTGCCCGACCCACCGCAGTCTTCCGATTTTCGCGGTGTGAACGATGGATGGTTCTCCCAACAGCTGATGCAACTCGTGATTCATTCGCCTCCTCCACATACCGTCCGCCATCTGCAACCCACCATAGATGGTACGCAACACTTTCCTTTCGAAAACTCCCAGTGCGTGTTGGTCCTCCACGAGCATCGTCCAGGTCTCGTGTCCGTAGAGAACTACCGGTCTTATAAGCGTTTTGTAGATAGTCAGTTTGGTACGGCGGCGAACTCTATTCGATCGAAGCGTCTTGCGGAGTCCAAAGTACGTACGATTTCCAGCCACTATGCGTCTCCGAATTTCTCTGCTGGTATCGTTATCGGCGGTCACCAGTGAGCACAAGTACACGAATTCTTCAACCACCTCGATTTCGTCACCACCGATAGAAACTCGTGGTGGGTGGCTCACATTGACCTCTCTTGAGCCTCTTCCTATCATGTACTTCGTCTTCAACGTATTGATGACTAGTCCAATCCGTTTAGCTTCGCTTTTCAGTCTGATGTAGGCTTCCTCCATCCTCTCAAAGTTACGTGCCATGATATCAATGTCGTCGGCGAAACCAAAAAACTGGACGGACTTATTGAAAATTCTACCACTCGTGTCAATCCCTGCCCTTCGTATTACTCCCTCCAAAGCGATGTTGAATAGCAGACACGAAAGACCATCACCTTGCCGTAACCCTCTACGGGTTTCGAAGGGACTCGAGAATGCCCCTGAAACTCGAACTACGCACATCACCCGATCCATCGTCGCCTTGATCAACCGTATCAGTTTATCCGGAAATCCGTTTTCGTGCATTAGCTGCCATAGCTGGTCCCGATCGATTGTATCATATGCGGCTTTGAAGTCGATAAATAGATGATGTGTGGGCACGTTGTATTCGCGGCATTTCTGCAATACCTGACGTATGGCGAACACCTGGTCTGTGGTAGAGCGTTCACCCATAAATCCCGCCTGGTACTGCTCCACGAACTCTATTGCAATGAGTGTTAGTCGGCGGCATAAAATTTGGGAGAGTACCTTGTAGGCGGTGTTCAGCAATGTGATTGCGCGGTAGTTGCTACAATCCAGCTTGTAGGTGGGACACACGGTAGTTGCCACAATCCTTTTTGTAGATGGGACACACGACACCTTCCATCCACTCCTGCGGCAGAACCTCATCCTCCCAAACCTTGGTAATCACCCAATGCAGCGCTCTAGCCAGTGCTTCACCACCGTGTTTAAACAGCTCTCCTGGTAGTTGGTCAACTCCAGGGGCTTTGTTGTTTTCAGCCGGCCGATCTCCTCCTGGATTTCCTGGAGATTCGGAGCCGGAAGTCGCATGTCCTGCGCGCGTGCTCCTAGGTTCATTACCATACCGCCACCGTTGTCTGCCACATCGCCATTCAGGTGCTCTTCGTAGTGCTGCCGCCACCTTTGGATCACCTCACGCTCGTTCGTAAGAAGGTTCCCGTTTATGTCCTTACACATATCGGGCTGTGGCACGTGGCCCTTACGTGAACGGTTCAACTTCTCATAAAACTTTCGTGCGTTATTAGCGCGGTACAGTTCCTCCGTTTCTTCACGGTCTCGATCTTCCGCCTGGCGCTTTTTCCTCCGGAAAATCGAGTTTTGTCTGTTCCGCGCCCGTTTGTATCGTTCCTCGTTCGCCCTCGTGCGGTGTTGAAGCAATCTCGCCCATGCTGCATTCTTCTCCTCAGCTAACTGCTCACATTCGTCGTCATACCAGTCGTTTCTCTGATCCGGAGCCGCCGTGCTTAGTGCAGCGGTTGCGGTGCTTCCAATGGCGGATCGAATATCTCTCCAGCCATCTTCAAGAGATGCTGCGCCTGGCTGCTCTTCCGTTGGGAGTGCCATTTCCAGCTGCTGCGCGTAGTCTTGGGCTAGTCTACCATCTTGTAGCCGCCCAATGTTAAGCCCCGGCGGACGACTCCGACGCGTGTTGATCACCGTCGAGAGTTTTGAGCGCAGACATACTGCGACGAGGTAGTGGTCCGATTCAATATGCGCACTGCGGTAAGTGCGTACGTTCGTGATGTCGGAGAATAATTTACCGTCGATTAGAACGTGGTCGATTTGGTTTTCCGTTACTTGATTAGGTGATTTCCATGTGGCCTTGTGGATATTCTTACGGGGGAAGAAAGTACTTCGGACTACCATTCCGCGGGAGGCTGCAAAGTTTATGCATCGTTGGCCGTTGTCCTTCGATACGGTATGCAGACTATCCGGTCCGATGACCGGTCTATACATTTCCTCCCTTCCTACCTGAGCGTTCATGTCACCGATGACGATTTTGACGTCCCGCAGTGGGCATCCATCGTATGTCTGCTCCAGCTGCGCATAGACCGCTTCTTTCTCGTCGTCGGATCTCCCTTCGTGTGGGCAGTGCACGTTGATGATGCTATAGTTGAAGAAACGGCCTTTTATCCTCAGCTTGCACATCCTTGCGTTGATTGGCTGCCACCCAATCACGCGTTGGCGCATCTTTCCCAGCACTATGAAGCCGGTTCCCAGCTCGTTGGTGGTGCCATAGCTTTGGTTTCCACACTTTCTGTCCTGTCCAGCAGATTTCCTGCAGCGCTACGACATCGAAGTTGCGGGGATGTAATTCATCGTAGATTATCCTATCGCAACCTGCGAAGCCTAGCGACTTGCAGTTCCATGTTCCAAGCTTCCAATCCTTTATTCCGTCGCCTAGGTCGTTGCCGATTGTATCGATTCGTATTATCTTCTATGTCGTTCGTAATAGTTGTTGTTGTAGTTGTAGCCTTGGTCTCTGCCGATTATATCGAGTCGCATTATCTCATATATTGTTTGTAATGATTGGTTTTCCAGGCGGCTTATTGGGCCTGCGCAAACCTCCTGTCTCGTCGGAGGGCCGTCGTGTCAGGGCTGTTTAGCGTCCCACCTAACAGCAGGACTTGGGTTTGTGCGCTTTGAGCGGCACACGGTCGCTTTGGCGGAGCCTACTTGCGGATACATGCAGCTTTTTATAGAGGTTTAACAGGGCCCACTGTCAAACCCCACCACATCCTAGGCAGGCGCCACAACTCGCAGATGGCCTGAGGAGGGATCGTCAAGCCCTTGGATATAGTCCCTGTGTCCCTAATTGTAGTTTGGCTGAATGTAGTTTGGCTGAAAATGACATATAGCCAGAAGTAGGAAATGGTCATTTGGCAGAAAGAGATATTTGGCCCAAAAATGTCCTTTCTGCAAAACAACCATTTCGGCCAAATAGCATTTTTGCCAAATAACATAGTTCTCAAATTCGAAATTAGTAATAAATTAACTTAGACAGTTAATTATTTGTCATCCATTACCATCCAAATCATGTCCACTCAATTCGCTGAGTTATCGAACATGGTCCTTCGAGAATCTGGATGGGAGTCGATAGGAATCCTCCCTATCAGTAATAGGCAATATAATATCGAGAACAACCAGAAACAACAACTAGCATCATAATAGCATCTGAGATGGATTGGGTGTTGGCAGGAATCCACACAAGTTCATCCTGACGAATTACGCCACAGCAATGAATTATGGATGGGTCTCGATAGGGATCCACTCAATAAACCAGAAGCAAGCAGGCCCGATCGCAAGCTACATCAACATCCTCCACAGACAAACAGACCAATAATGTCAAAGCAATTGTTCATCACATCATCTACCATCAGTTTACCCATCGTCAAGCAATCAAGCGAATGCAATTTGGCTAGCGGTTTTCATCTTGGACCCACATTCAGCGCTTTCGGGCTACGGTTCGCGGATTGACCTAGCCACTATCTTCGAGGTATCTGTCACGCAGATCAACCAACATTCGGCATCATCGCGTTCGGGTAAGATTTCAGCCGTGGATCAACCGAGCCACCTTTTCTTCGAGGTTTCTGCGGGACAGATCAACCAACATTCTCCTTTTCGTTTACGGGTGGAAGTTTCCGAGACGATTCAATCAGCTAGCACACCCAGTTTCAAGAGCAAAGATCAGCCGGAACAATTACAACGAATGACTTATCCAACTTCGGAACAGGACACTTCAGAAATAGTTATTTCGGCGGGGCTAGTATGCTCGATTACAAATCAAACGAATATGTTAATTAACTTTCCTACACGGAAACAAATGCATACCCACAATCATGAATAAAATATCATGAAATCTGACTAATGCCAGTTTATGAATTATAATCATGATTTCAGGAACATTATTCATGGTACTACGCAATCTTCAACAGTCGACAAAATGCATAACCAGTTAAAATGACAAAAGACAAAATGCATAACCAGTTATACTTCCCAAGAAGTGGGAACGGCTGAAAGGTAGGTGTACTCTAGTTCAAAACCCCTGTTGAACTTTTTTTTTCGATCTCAACAACCAAATCGTAACGCATTGGTTGTGTTACGCGAAAATAAATCATGAAATCATGATTTATAATCATGGTGTATTTGTGAAATCATGAATTATTTTCTCATTTCCGAGAACAGATGTTTACCCGTGTACGGGCGCTAAGCGGAGAACGCAGGGAAACAAAAATGTAATCTTCACTGGCTATTTCGATAAGCCAAGCAGCGCAGTGTATAGCAGCACTCTATTCGTTTATTGTTTGCTTCATAACAAATCACAACGCGTATTAATTTGGCATCTTCGTCATCAAATTAACGCACGGTACTAAATTCGTTTCGCTGTAGTTCACTTGTAAAAAGCAAGCGAAACCAATGCGAGTGGTGTTGTGATAATCATCCCGTCGGCAGGCATGCTGACTCTCGGCGGCGAGCAATAATACGGTGTGTTTGTACTCAAATTCAAAATTAGTAACAAATTAAGTTAATTATTTGTCATCCATTACCATCCAAAACGTATCCACTAAATTCGCTGAGTTATCGAACAGGCCCTATTCGCAGCAGCAATACGTCTTTTCACTTCACGGAAACGTTATTATCACATGTCACAAGCGTTCCAACGTAAAGAAATTCTTCAACAACTTCAAACACATCTCCATCAAGTACTACCTCAGCACCAACACCACTAGGTCTTCCTCTATCTCTACCTTCTACCATGTACTTTGTCTTGGTAGAGTTAATGGTTAAGCCTATCCTCGCCGTCTCCCTCTTCAGTGAGACAAAAGCCTCCACTACTGCTCTGCGATCGATTCCAATGAGGTCGATGTCGTGTGACGATATTGCCGTTTCTCTGCACGCCAGATCTCCTAATAGCGCCCTCGAGTGCAAAGTTGAATAATAAATTCGAAGGTGCACAAACAAGGTTGACACTTCGTCTGCAATCCGAATACTTGATTTCGAGTCATCCAGTGTTGCATGTACCAGTCTAATCAGTTTCGCCGGAAATCCATGTTTGGACATTATCTGCCGCAGCTCATTTCTTTTTACTTTTTACTACTTTGAAATCAATGAACAATGAACATCTGGTCCGTCGTTGATCGGCCCTCACGAAAACCTGTCTGGTGTTTGCCGACGAAGGACTCCTCAAGCGGTCTCAGTTTGTTGAACAGGATACGCAACAGGATTTTGTACGCCGAGTGCAGAAGGGTGATCCTTCTGTAATTGGCACACTCTAGTCTGTGCCCTTTCTTTTAGATTGGGCATATGAGGCCATCCAACCAGCCGCCAGGCAGTTCTTCATCCTCCCATATCTTCTTGAATTGATTGATGCAGCTTCTCACTTCCGTGTTTGAGTAGCTCGACCGAGATCTCGTTATAGAGAGTTTAGAGAGTTCTTTACCACGTCCAGCGTTGGTGGTTCCACAGCTTGACCGTCGCCGACAATGTCCATCCTGCTCCTTAATACACCTTCATTTTCACCGTTCAACAAATCTTCGAAGTGCTCCTTCCACCTGGATGTCACCATAGTCTTGTCCGTCAGCAAACTGCCCTCTCGGGCATTTCACATGGCGGACACTGGCGCAGTCTTACGCCGCTCGCCATTGACAGTTGCGTAAAACCTCCACATATCGTTTCTATCCAAGTTCTCCTGCTCTTCAGCTATCACATTCTCTTCGTGTTGCCTTTTCTTTCTGCGGCAGATTCGTTTTTCTTCTGCCCTTGCTACACTGTACCGCTCTCTGTTGGAACGGGTACGAGCCACTAGCATTCGACTCCTAGCAACAATTTTCTCGTCCGTCACTCGCTGGCACTCCTCATCAAACCAACCATTTCGTTGGCGTCGCTGTGCAGTGCTCAACACTTCCTGCTCTGTTGTAGTCACAGCTTCGTGGATATTTTCCCACAATCTGTTGACGTTGCCAGATCCGGTGGCATCTCCAATCCGCTCGTCCAGCTTCTAGTAGTACTGTTCAGCAACTCCTTCAACTGACAAGCGTTGGATATTGAAACGCATCGTTTTGTTGTTTCGTGAATTCGTGACGCTGGAAAGTCGCGCCCAAATTTTTGCAAATACAAGATAGTGATCCGAGTCGATGTTCGCACCTCTGAAGGACCTTACATCAATAACATCCGAGAAATGTCGTCCGAACTCGTCTTATGACAAGTAAAGAAATTCAACTGAAACATAAGTTTCTCATTAAGATGATATATTATTTTTTCTTTGCAATTCACATGAATCCGGTTAGTTTTTTTTTTACAATTTTCAAGAATAAATTGAGAAAATATTTTTTCCGGATCAAAGGTTTCGAACTCTTTAAACAAAATAATGCAAGATCGGTCGGAATAAAAAGATAATCGATATCGAAACTATATCCGACGGAAACCGATGTTGAATACATTTTGAGAAGGTTTTGATGATAAAAAAAATGCACAAACTGAAATGTGAACAAGTCAGTTTCACTAAATCTTATGCAGCGCGATCTGGGATGGTTGTTTTTCCTGTAAGCTTGAGCTTGAGCTTGATTGACTGCTCGTAGTTGCTACTCCATTATGACCAGATCAGCTGTTCTTGCACAAGGAACCAACAGATGTTTGCTTGGGACTAGCACACATCTTCAATGTGCAAGTACTGGTGATCTCATTTGATAGGTCATACTGGCGCCTGCCACGTCAGAATGCAAGTCAATGTAGGGAAGGGGGAGGAAATGATGATGCAATCACTCGCCCACTGCAAGCCGAATATACCTCTGCACTTGCCACGAGTTCATGCGGAATTTGTTGGAATTTTGGGTTAGGTTGGAGAGGCAGAGGTCCGTCTTGGTTAACGAGCTGCCAATGTGATAGATAGGAGAAGGTAACTGATGGAATTTCTAATTGGATGTAGGAAACGAGCTGCATAGTTCATTTCCAATTCTAGCAGATTACTGTTAGAATACTCAAGTTGAAGGTATAGGAATAGTAATGGAAACGGTATGGAAGTCCATTTCCAGTTCTAGCGATTGCTAGAACATGAGAAATACAGAGAAAGATACAAAGTAGGAGAATGGAACGAAAAGAAGAATGGGATGGTTGTTTTTCCTGCAAGAGTAAAAACATCAGTGGCTGTAGCCACCACTTTTACTTCTTTCGGGCGTCCCAACAACGCAGCGGAAGAAAGAAATGCAACCATTCCGAACCACAATAACCCAAATATTCTTGTGGGCGTCCCACACATAACAGAGGAATAAACCCAGGCATTATTCTATGCATCACTGTTCTATGTATGTGTACGTCTCATCACGCATAATTATGATCATTCTGATCTACAATTGTACAAATCTTCATACGAGCGCCTCGCCAATCCAGAAGAACAAACTGAGCCATTGAATATATGACTAGTTCAGCCAAATGGGCTTTCCGGCCAAGCAACCTTTTTAGTCAAATGGCCTGTTCGGCCAAAATACGATTTTGGCCAAACGACATTTTCGGTTATATGATCCGGTTGCCAATCCGCAGATGACTAGTAGATTCTTGGTCCGGCCAAGGATGTTTTCAGTTAGGAAGCATTCTCGGCTCCCTGGACATAGTGTATCCATTGTACGTGCCAAACATGATACATATTCATGCTATTGGCGGGGATAGGAAGGCATTGAATTAGTAACTTAGTAAAAGATTGAGGACAGCCCTATGATCGGCTGTTTGAACTGCAGGGCTTTGGGACATTTCAACAAATGAGATTTAGTCAATTGGCGTTTGGTAGAATGTCATTTCGTCGAGAGGACGTTTAGTCGAAGGAAAAATTCGTACTTATTCTGGAACTTTATCTTTTCATGGGTACTCTTTCTTTCACTTAATATTCATTAAATAAGTAAATGGTACAGTATAAAAATCATTTCCAACCCTAATTCGTTAATATAGTTTACTGAAAACTGAATTCCGAACAAATCATCATTCGACCTAATGTCCCTTCGACGTAATATCCTTTCGACCAAATGCCATCCGAATGAATGTTTTCGACCACACTGTCCTTCTATTCATAACAGCTAGCCATTTGTGGCTTTATAACGTAATAAAATTGCAAACTTTTGCATTAGTAGCCATTTGTAGATTTTATTTATAAGCAATTCGAACCATCATTTTTCGATCCAACAGGAAAAACCGTCAATTGGTCAATTGTTTTTTTTTTGTTTTGAGTGTTTAGATTTATTTACCTACATATTTTAAATTCTAAATATTTTTCACTTTACTTCTATTTCCATTGTTATTAGATCGGTTTAGTTATTTTTATGCAGTACTGTGTTCTGTTATTTGTATATCATGGTACTCTAGTAAACTTTTACTGAATACAGCAAATCAATAAAATTCCAATTCTGGCGATACATATTTTCAACGAACCACCGAAAATCATCAAAATAAATACTTAATTGCTAAAGTTCACGAAAACCATACCCTCCATTTGAATTGAATTCTCCGTTTCTAGATGTTCCTTCTCCATGTTATGGTTTCCCCGACATATTCATATAATTGGCTTTACAAAAGTCTCGTAGAGCAAATAATGGTTTCCTTCCATGACCAACATGAAAAATTTTACTTGTGTTTTTTGGTGTAATATTCAATAGGAAGAATAGAGGGTCTGATTGATCAATTCACCATATCGTTCGTAAGGATTCTTTTGCTATCGGGATTAGTATTCAATTGCAAATGGATTCAGTTGAACGCAAACAATTCCAGAAAGCTTGCGAACCGCAAAGAAAACAAACAACACGCGAAAATGTTCTGACAATTGCTTTTCCAGCAAGAAAATATCAATTGCAAGCGAGAAAAACACTGAGCTACATTTCGCAGGAACCGTCCTACAATGCAGATCAAAAAGCCATACACAAGTTCTCCTAGCCAAATGCCGCCGTTCGTTGTTGCAACGTAGAGCATATCTCCAAGGCATTGAGGCTGCACCGCAAACCGACTTGAGATAAATTCCTCATGGTGTTTATCGTCGTCGTGGCTCTATCCAACCATCCACGCTATGATGATGCCATGGTTAAGTGGTGCAAAAATGAGCTAATTCCGTTGAGGTTCACCTCCGGCAACAGGAGCGCTTCGAGATGATTTAATTGTGAAATCTTCCTTTCCTCGCCGAAGTGCAGTGCGATGAAGACAAACTTTCAGCACACAGCCGGCGAGCTGCACCGGATCGTGTTGTAGAATAGAAAACGGCCCCTTGGGAGATTTGTATTAAAAGTGCTGTACGATGGATGTTCAACGGGGTCTGATCGCTGATAGCGACGAGACGCAAGGAAGTGTAATGTGTTTTGTGGAGTGCTACTCTGCCGTCAGCGAAATCAATCAAATCAGGTTTATGCCATCGTGGAGTATTAATAAAGATGCGTAAGAACAAACTTTTCAAAGTAAATCCACAAGCAAAAAAACGGGCGTTGCTCCCTCCACCATGTATCGATTTTCTAAACGACCGGGGCGTTTAGCCTCCGAGACAGGAAGGATAACACCCAAATGGGAAAAGACTTAAACTGTCGTTATCCCTACCTGCGTTGGCTGCCTGTACATGACTCCTGGAGGGGGGAGATACTGCTCCTATTGCCGTCTTCTATTTTCCACACTAAATCGATGTATAGCATCCCCCTTGTGACTGCATTCTCCCACCCGAGGAACGACAGGAGGTGCCTGGTACCGAACCCAAACAATGATTGTTAGAGTTTGCTGGCAAAATGGAAAAAGTTTCCTCGCTCGGATCGAACCGAGACAAAGATGGGTTGGTGTGCCATGGCTGTCGGCTATTGAGGACTTCAATTTGTACACTATCGGAATGATATTGGAAATCCAGGTCGAGAATGGTATGCATAATTTTGCTTGTTAAGGAATGGAATTCTGAAAATTTGTTAATTGAGGTTCTATAAAAAGAGAAGTTTGAAATAAGAGAAATCTATCGACTAGAATGAAGAGTTAAATTATTGAAAGGAAATAAAACAAAAGTCACTGTACCACATGTTGGAAACTGGATTTTGCATTTTGTTTTCAAATGGCTTTGAGAATTTCCCGTTATCCCTTCAGTAACAATGAATCGAATTTACTCCTCCATAACTTTCATTGGTGCACGGATAAATTTTGTGTCAGCGCGGAACAAATTTTCGCACATTAGATGAACGGATAACAATCACATTATTTAAGCATTCATATTGAAGTCACAATTTTAATTGGTATAGCGACACGATTAATCAAAACTTTTTAGACAATATTAGGAGCACATGTTGCCGAATTTCAGCATACGATTTTCATTTGAAGCAGCACATTTATAGTGAATAATGCATCAACCCTCCTTAGCCATGCGGTAAGATTTACTTACTTATGAATCCTGTACACCTCCGGTGGTGCAAAGGGCCGACTTGAAAGATCTCCATCCTGAGCGTTGCCCAGCTATCGCTTTAACCTGTTGCCAGGTTAGATTTCGGTTGACTTCTTTTATTTCTTTATTGAGGCTTCGCCGCCATGAGCCTCTGGGTCTGCCTCTGCTGCGACGTCCCGCTGGGTTCCAGTCTAATACTTGTTTACAGATTTCGTTTCCGCCCCTACGTAGAGTGTGGCCGACCCAGCCCCACTTCCGATCGCAAATTTCTGTTACTATCGGCCTCTGGTGACAACGACGATGGAGCTCGTTGTTTGAGATCCAGTTGTGAGGCCACCAGGCTCGAATTATATACCGCAGGCATCTGTTGATGAACACCTACAGCCGTTGAGTGTTCTCCACTGATACACACCATGTTTCGCTAGCGTATAACAGCACAGATTTCACGTTAGAGTTGAAAATTCGTATTTTGGTGCGTTCACTTATCTGCCTGTTTTTCCAGATATTTCTTAAACTTTCAAAGGTAGCCATCGCTTTCTTGATCCATGCGCCTACGTCGATCTTGGTACCGCCGTCTGACGCCATTTGGCTACCAAGGTCGGCAAGGTCGTTGAGCTTACTCTGCATATCAGAGCGACGTTGCGCGAGGAGTGCAAGGTCATCAGCCAATTCGGAATCGTTTAGGTGCTCCATGGTTATAGGCTGCCATAACAGCCCGCGGTTTGGTTCAAGGTCAATCGCACCTACCAGAATCTCGTCGATTACGATGAGGAACAGTAACGATGATAGAATACATCCTTGCCTCACACTAGCTACGACTCGGATAGGGTCGGACAAGACCCCATTGTGCAGCACTCTACACGAGAAGGCCTCGTACTGTGCTTCAGGGCGCCCCACATATTCTCGTGATTGAGACGGTCGAAAGCTTTTTCGTAGTCAATGAATACCAAGTAAAGGGACTCTTGGAATTCGTTGACCTGCTCCAGAATGATGCGGAGCGTGACAATATGGTCCACACAGGATCTTCCGGCACGGAATCTGGCCTGCTGCTGCCGAAGTGTCGCATCGATCTTCTCCTGAATCCAGGCTAGGATAATTTTGCATAGAACTTCGAGAACGATACACAGCAACATAATGCCTCGCCAGTTATCGCATACAGTCAGGTCACACTTTTTGGGCACCTTCACTAAGATACGTTGCATCCAGTCGACCGGGAAAGTTGCGGTGTCCCAGATATTACGAAATAAACGATGCAGTAGTTGAGTAGATGTCATGGGGTCAGCTTTGATCATCTCGGCTGATATGCGATCGACCTCTGGGGCTTTATTCAGTTTCATGCTTTGGATGGCTGTTTGAATCTCTAGCAGTAATGGAGCATCGGTATTGACGCGTGTTATACGTCGAATCCTAGGCAGATCATGCCGAGGTGGTGACGGCGTGGTTGACACTTGAAAAAGTTGTTCGAAGTGCTCGAACCAGCGTTTCAGCTGGTCAGTTGGGTCGGTCAATAACTGATCATTCGCGTCTTTCACAGGCATCGTTGCATTCATCTTCGCCCCGCTTAAGCGTCGTGAGATATCGTAGAGGAGGCGACTGTCCCCGGTTGCGGCGGCTCTCTCTCCTTAGTCGTGAGTGTTCCTCAAAACCCTGCCGGAGGTGCAACGAGAAGCACCGCACTCTGTTACACCCGTCCTCCCCCAACGATCGTGCCACCCAACCCCAAGCAAAGCCAATTTGGACCCAGCAATACACCACCAATACTGATGACGAGTCCGTGATACCGGCTCTGGTATCTGTTCCCACTCCATTGGGCTCAAACACCTCGTCCGCTATCCAACTGCCATCCACTTCGAATGCGTTAGCTGCCGCCAGCTCATCGAAGCTACCTACTCAACTGTCCTGCTATCTACAGCCGTGGTGAAAGTCCATGGCCCCTCCGGAAAGTCCACATTTGTTAGACCCTTGCTGGATTCCGGCTTCGAGTCAAATTTTATCACCGAAAGAATTGTTCAGCTTCTGGGTCTACACCGGCAAAAGCGAGTTACAGTTATCGCCGGAATGGGTGAATCCACTGTGGATAGTCACCAATGTATCCTAAGTTCCATGAACATAAGATGTCCAAGAGGTCTCCAGTTAGCCTTGCGAGCATTGGCGTAGAATTTCCAATCCGGAGATGGTGAGTTAGACCCGGTCCGGTCTAGGATGTTTTCGGGTGGGAAACATTCTAGATTCACTGGGCATGGCGTTTCCTTTGTACTTGCTCCATAAGACTCATACTCATGCAATGGCGGGCATAGAAAAAGCTTTCAATTAATAACTGAGGAAATTATAATAGAATACTAAGTTGAAAAGCCGGACAAGTTCCAGTTGGAATGTACCCGATTAGCACACTTGTCACATATCAGTCCCTTCAACTCATATGCGACCAAATCTAGTCACATTGGAGTTGCTGCAACCAAACTGATCTGAACTGTGCTACTAGGGTAGAGCCATAGAAAAAGAAGAAGATGTCGAAGGACCTCCAGCATGATCTTGAGTTAAAATCTAGATGGGGAAGGGTCATTTGGCCGAAACCCATTCGGCCGAAAGCCGTTTGGCCGAATGCCAGTAGGCCGAACAAGCCATTAGGCCGAAACCCATCTGGCCGAAAGTCATTTGGCCGAATGGGTAATTTGGTCGAGAGGGTCGTTTGGCCGAAATTATCATTTTTCCGAAAGGGTCATTTGGCCGAAAGGGTTATTTGGCCGAAAGGGTCGATTTGCCGAAAGGGTCGTTTTGCCGAAAAGGGTCATTAGGCCGAAAGGGTCATTTGGCCGAATGGGTCATTTGGCCAAAGGGTTATTTGACCGAAAGTGTCATTTTGACGAAAGGGTCGTTTGGACGAATGGGTCATGTGGCCGAATAGAACATTTTGCCGAATAGTTTATTGAAAAGTTAGGAATGAGAAGAGAGACGTCTCGCTCCTCCTTTTAAACAGTGAGAAGTAAGGAATGAGGAGTTGAAAGTAAGACGTCTCACTTCTCTTTCCTCATTTCCTATTCGGCTGAATGACCTTTTCGGACAAATGTCCTATTTGGCTGAATGACCTATTCGGTCAAATGACCCATTTGTCCAAACGACCCTTTCGGACAAACCATCCTTTCGGCCAACTGACACTTTCGGCCAAATGACCCTTTCGGTCAAAAGACCCTTTTGGAAAAATGACCCTTCCGGCCAAATGACCAATTCGGCCAAACGACCCATTCGGCAAATCGACCCTTTTGACCAAATGACTCTTTCGGCCAAACGACTCTTTCGGCCAAATTACCCTTTCGGTCAAATGACCCTTTCAGCTAAATGATCCTTTTGGCCAAACGACCCTTTCGGCCAAACGACGCTTTCGGCCAAATGACCCATTCGGCCAAATGACTTTCGGCCTAATGGTCTGTTCGGATAAAATGGTATATTCGGCCAAATTTTATATTCCATTCTATCGACTCGACGGACCTTCTGGGATGTTTAGCAATACACAGGTACATCGTTCAGGTCATGGTTGATTGGTTGATCACATGTTCTGAGCTCAAGGAGAACCGAATAGGCCTATAGATGTTTGTAGAAGTAATGAGTGAAACACTATCGACTCAATAGACCTGCTAGGATATTCAACGATGCACGGATACATCGTTCTGGACTTGGTTGATCGGGTATATCACATGTTCTGAACTCCAGGACGTTTTGGAGACCCTGAAATAGTTTACGTTTATTCAAAGCACGATCAATTCTTGTCTAATGATCAGATAGATTTTTTTGAACATGTATCTCAGCTTAGGACATTTTGTTTGTAGACATATATCCTGATACATTCGAAGATATGTACTCCAGAACAGTTTGAACGGGCTAGAACATCCGAAAAAGTATTTCAACAATTTTTCAGTTATAGCAGAACGCCAGATAATAATGTAATCCTTCGTCCTGAAGTAATAAAGTGCAAACAATCCCGCATACTGTCACTTTTATTTCGATGAGGGGCAGTCGGTGAAGAGATTCCTCTCTTGTTAGTTACGGCCTTATTACCGCTAGTGCTTGAAACATTATAAATACAACATTTAGCCAAAAACTAACCCAAGTTATTTTATTTTAAAAGCAAAATCTCTTTTCAAAAAAATTTATGTTATTTTTGTAGATAAAAACGAAATAATGCTTTGACGAAATTGGAGCGTGACAAAATCGGAACCTGATAAAATCGGAACATATCTGTTTTACGAACTGAATAATCAAAAATTCCTTCCCCTACCAACCGTAATATAAAATTATCAATTCTTGTTACCATTTTGGGGTGGCGCGTTTGCACTCGCGTCTTTTGAATTTGCTTCAAAATGCAGCACTTTCCAATAAAACCTTTTTTTGTAAAAAAATATTTTTCCTGTATCCAAATTTACATTCCATATTATAGATGATAAGTAAAATTTTCGGTTAACACATTGTTAACACACTTTCGATTGATGTCATCGTTAGATTCAAAAGTTTGCTTTGCGGGCGCCTCTTGGCTGTCATTCCCCTACGTTGCTGAACTAGCAGCTACATATACTGTAAAACATTGCAACACTTCCTGATACTCACTAAATGCGCATTCGTTTTGGATTAAGTTTTCGGAAAGCGATCTCTGTATCTGTAGTAATAATTATCAGGATATCGAACACGTCGTGTGTTCATTTATTTTGTATCCTTAATTTTCTCACTGCTAAGCTCCCAACTATATTGAAAAAATATATAGCTCACTTCATGTTTGCATTTATGTAAAATGAAACTCTTGATTGGAATTCGCTGCAATAGTATTTTGACAATTTTGCTAGCTTTGCAAACTCATTTGGCTCCAGAGAGTCGTTCATCTCAATTCCGAGAAACAGTCGTAGCAGCAATGCATTTAATTAAATCCTATTGCCCTCCGCACAATCACCCCCTTATCTTATCCAGGACCAGGATTGCTCTGTAATCCTTTTCCCCCGGCAGAGTACTCAAATCAACTCGAACAAATAATGCAACAAATCGGATTCTACCGTTTATCTCCATCAGAAATGGAACCCCATCCGTAAGATACCTAAGTCGCTTGTAATGCCCTCGGTTGGGACGTCTGCCTGCAAACTGTTGCGTGCCCGACCACAGAACATACCACCCCGAGGAAGAAGCCGAAGAATTCGTCTTCTTCTTATCTACCCCGATCATCAAACAGGCAGCCCCAGCAAATGGTAGAGCTTCAGCTTCGAGATGTGATTGTCACATCAATTAACAGTGTACACCAATGGCTGCAGAGTCTTCTCCCTCGTTGGCTCAAGGCAAGCAGCTTAGTCAGCATCATTGGAATATGGATTCGATTCGGCTGGGGTCGACGGAGGCTGCAGCCAACGGAACGGATTGCGTCACGCCAGGTAGTCGGTAGTCTTGGAATATGCTGATTTCTATCTGGCTGTGTTTGTGTCACTCCTTTCTATCTTCTTGGATGGTTCCTTGGAAGGCGCTGCTCGGTTCTGTCTGTCGTGGGGGGAAGACCTATCACAGATTAATTGCTGCTACTGGGGATAATAGGCATGTTAACATGCGTTCTCCAATCAGATTCAGAGGAAGCGAGCCAGCAAGACATTCCTCGGAAACTAAACCCTGTAGGAGGATTGCTTAATATTGAATATGCTATCGATGGGGAAGAGGAAATTTGCATTTCAAACAGTTGAAATTCATCGGAAAGCATCAAACTCATCAAGGTGTCAAGCAGGTTTTTCTAATTTAACTACGTGTTCGGTTAGTTACACCGGTAGCTTTATCGAACGATATTGGAAATGTTCGTTCGTTATGGATTGATGTGTGGTTATGAAGTGCAGTGGCGTACACCGGCATCCACCGTCCTTAAAATATTTGTCCGTGTGTGAACAATGAAGCCTCAAAAGACATTGTCAGATGAGAGTTCAACCGATTTTCCATAAGAAATAGTTTTCACGAGAAGTTCTTCAAAATTTCTACGGGGTTTTCTTTGGAATTTTTAAACTTGCTTCCGTGTTCACATGAAAAATAATTTTAAATTTCAAAATGCGAATTCCAGTTTCCTCTTGATTTGACCCGACTGTGTAATCCATAATGTTCCAAACGAAACCGTGAGCGCCACTCACCGCATCACCCGAACCATCTCCGCTTCATGAAGGAAAATAGAGCAGAGTAAAACAGTTTCCATGTTCAAACATTTTATAAACAAAACTGAAATTCAAATCTTGCCACCTTCAGCATGGTTTGATATGTAATCAATCGCTGAGCCGGATGTCACTTTCTACATCATCGACAATACATCAACTAGAAACTCTAACATAGATATGAATCTTACTTCATCCAGTGTTGCGCTGTCAGGCAGCTGCAAAACTTTCCAAACTCGTCAAAATTCCTTTTGTTCTTGTATACCGTCATCTTATTATGATTGAAATAAAAATAACTAAGAACTTTCCGCCCAGGTCTGCCGCTGCGCTGCTCAGCTGGCTGGATGGTGCTGATGAGATGCTGAATGAACCGATCCACAATGAGGAATGTGCCGCTAGTCGCTCCCCTCGCGTCACTTCAGGCTAGACCCAATTTACACATCAATCAAAGTTTCCCGGCAACAAAAGTGAACTCTTTCCATACTCACATAAAGCGGAACGGAAAAGTCAGAATGCTCTCGAAAAGAACAGAACTATTTTCGAAAGAACTGAGGAAAACCCTGCAGGCAACGAACGAACGGAGCAGATCCCTTGCGTATTTTTCACCTAGTTTCTTTTTTATTGGCTATACATTCCAACTGGAACTCGGCCTGCTTTTCACCTTCGTTTCTACAAAGATATTAATTGGAAGATTTTTAATTGCCAATTGCGTAAATATGTATGTGGTGTAGCAAATATAATGGATACACTGTGCCCAGCGAGCCGAGAATGTTTCCCAGTCGAAAACATCTCAGGCCGGTCCGATAGTTGAACTCACCATCTCCGGATTGGTAGTCCTGCGCCTTTGCTGGCAAGGCCAACTGTAGACCCCATTTTTCACCGATAGCAATGGCGAAAGGAGCAAGTAGCCTTTAGCTTCCCCATCATTAGCATGAAAGGCAAACTGAAGTTGAGAAGCCAGAAGAAAAAAATTAATAGATTTCTTGAAAACGAACAAAAGCGGCTCAAGATGATTCGATTGTTCGACTATTTGTTGTAGGGCCTTTAATATATTACGTCTGTTACATTTTTTTTCTCGGTGACTATTATTTTGTACACGGCCCGCCAGCAAATGTTGGATTACTTATTTTCCTAATTGGTATGTGACGTAATATTTGAACGAAGCCCTGCAACCAAGAAATGTCTAAATGGCTGTCGTTCTTCGGAAGAGTTATGCTTTTTGAACACGTTCACTGTTTCATGAAATTGGAAGTGCTCTCAAGGTCGCAAAAGATCAACCAGTGAAATTGAGCACGTATCTCTCTCGAATGTTGTATGTGGCCCATCTGCTGGGCATTCTGGATTGGATTTGGAGATCGTTTTGCCATTGCATTGTGTGGTTTGAACGTTGATTGTACCTATGCATATGAAGCACTTCATGTCGATTTTAAGAGCCTAGTTGAACTTCCACTTCTTACGCGCGTTCGAAGTTTTCTTTACGTTGGATAGCGTCTTATGGTGTCAATGTCCCCCAGTTGTGGAGAGCAATGCCTATACAACAAATAATTCTATTATCGAACTCGGAAAATCAATTTCCGATTTCTCAACAGCTGAACTCTCGGTACTCGTTTGGATAATTAATTAATATTATCGAGTTTTCGATTCAGCATCACTGGCGGCGCCAGAGTTCTGCAATAGGTAGGGCACTAGTGTTTTTGGCGTAATTGGTTCATTTATAATTTGACGCCAGCAGTAAGAACTATAAATCAAGTGGGTAAATCAGCCAAGCAATGTAAAAAAATGTTAGACCGTTTCAAATATAACGAAATTTTCACCACATTATATGGTCTTTAAATAGTTTAATAATTGATTGGAAAGGTCTCTCGAAATTCTTTGGAATGTATTTCCAAAAACTTTCCAGTCCTGATGATATGATAATGTGTAGACTGTAACCGCGACATTCTGAGGGGATTTCTAGCAAGCAATTCTACAGTTAAAACTGGGTTTACTACTGTTCAAACTTCTGCGGATATTCTCAAGAATTCCTTGGGAATTAACTTCAGACATTTTTTCCTTTCTCGTATACTAAGAATACATAAAGACTATAGGATCCCTCCAAAAGTGAACTTTTGATAGAAGGCTCCGATTATAGTGTGATATGCCAATCGACTCAGCTCGACGAATTGAGGAGATGTGTTTTTGTGTGTTTGTATGTAAGTAAAGAGCTGATCATTCGAATTACGATAAAAAAATAATTTATTTCTAACTAAATAAAATTAATTACATTCAACTTAAATCCACACTTCAGACTAACTGATTTTCTCTTGCACAACTAGTTTCATATAATCACTTCTGCAGCGTCAGCAATTCCTTCAACTGGGTTGAACGTCCTCTGTTGGGTTCACGGGTCCGATGGGTCGGCTACGTTGCGAGTGTCGTCCATGTGCGTAGGTCATCAATAATTGGATTTGGTTGCATCGGCCGAATGTGTCTCTATGCTGGTGGCGGGTTCCGTCATAACGTGTATATGTGGGTACAAAAAAATGTGAGATACACTTTTTGTACTTAACCTTTTCCGATTTGCTTACAACAGGTTGTCCTTAGCCGTGCGGTAAGATGCGCGGCTACAAAGCAAGACCATGCTGAGGGTGGCTGGGTTCGATTCCCGGTGCCAGTCTAGACAATTTTCGGGTTGGAAATTGTCTCGACTTTCCTGGGCATAAAAGTATCATCGTGCTAGCCTCATGATATACGAATGCAAAAATGGTAACCTGGCTTAGAAACCTCGCAGTTAATAATTGTGGAAGTGCTTAATGAACACTAAGCTACGAGGCGGCTTTGTCCCAGTGTGGGGATGTAATGCCAATAAGAAGAAGAAGAAGAAGAAGAAGAAGAAGAAGAAGGTTGCATTCGACGCGCCAATCGGCCATTTCCCATTTTTCCCACCTCCTTGGAAAAAAAAAATCATAATCGAAAAAAAAAACAATTCCAAAGCTACTGCAATGTTTTCAAATTAACGCGAATAAATGTGAATTGATGGATACAACTGAATCTATCTCTGTATAGTAAAATTTTAGCATCTTTTGTGTGTTTTTATCGTTACATTTTAGATACACGAGAAAGGCAACATCACCGCTAGGTGTTGATGTGATGTTTTTACCCAGTACCCACAGACACTATATCAAAAATGATTTCAGGAATTCCTTCGGATACCAACAGGGGCCCATCTTAGCCGTGCGGTAAGCCGCGCGGCTACAAAGCAAGACCATGCTGAGGGTGGCTGGGTTCGATTCCGGTGTAGGCAATTTTCGGATTGGAAATTGTCTCGACTTCCCTGGACATAAAAGTATCATCGTGCTAGCCTCATGATATACGAATGCAAAAATGGTAACCTGGCTTAGAAACCTCGCAGTTAATAACTGTGGAAGTGCTTAATGAACACTAAGCTGCGAGGCGGCTCTGTCCCAGTGTGGGGATGTAATGCCAATAAGAAGAAGAAGAAGAAACCAACAGAAATTCCATACCCTGAAAATTTCTTTCTGTTAACAATGTTGGAAAAAATTCAACGCAATTTTCAAAGAAACTTCCGACATTGTTAAATTTGTCCAAGAAATTCTTTCTACATTTCTCCAAGAATTCTTTCAGGAAACCCTCCGGACTTTATTTCGGAGATATATCCAGAAATTCCTTAAGACATTTCTTTGAAAATTCAAGGTAGAAATTCTAAGAAAGTTTCCAAAATAATTAGAAAACACTTTTCCCAATCCTTTTAGGAATTTATTCAGGAATTATTTTGAAATTCCTTTGAAAATTTATTTGCAAATACTTAAGTAAAATCCTTTGTGATTTCCTAGAATTGTTTAAGCAATAACTTCCGAAATTCCTTTAAGACAGCGATTCTCAACCTGGGCTACATGTACCCCTGGGGGTACCTTTAACAAAATTTCATAATGTATTACAATTTTTGATAATTGTATATTTTGAAAGCCCGAATTTTATCTTGTACATAATATGTATGGCGATAAGTAACCCAAAGACTATTGAATCCTGCCTTCCACAACCAGCATAGTGAATGAAGGGCTGTGGGACAAAAGATCAAAAGGACAGAACGACAAATGAACAAATTTCAAAAATCTTCTATGAAATCTACCAGACCTGTTGGATGATATGTTACGAATATGCTTCTGAACAAACATTTATAGTCTACACGTAGCCTGCATTTGAGAGGCATGAAGGATTTTTTCCGAAAAGCTCAGTTGCTTCGTTGCAAGAAGATTGGAAGCATCCTTCTGCGCTTCTCGAAAGCCTCCTTTGAGGAGGATCGGTGAACTCCTTTCAAGAGGCCCAAAAGCCTCCTTTCAAGAGGCTCGGAAGGCCCGGAAGCCTCCTTTCAAGAGGCCCGGAAGCCTCCTTTAAAGAGGCCCGGAAGCCTCCTTTCAAGAGGCCCGGAAGCCTCCTTTCAAGAGGCCCGGAAGCCTCCTTTCAAGAGGCCCGGAAGCCTCCTTTCAAGAGGCCCGGAAGCCTCCTTTCAAGAGGCCCTCATTTCAAGAGGTCCAGAAGCCTCATTTCAAGAGGCCCGGAAGCCTCATTTCATGAGGCCCAGAAGCCTTCTTTCAAGATGCCCGGAAGCCTCCTTTCAAGAGGCCCAGAAGCCTCCTTTCAAGAGGCCCGGATGCCTCCTTTCACGAGGCCCGGAAGCCTCCTTTCAAGAGGGCTCAGAAGCCTCCTTTCAAGAGGCTCAGAAGCCTCCTTTCAAGAGGCTCAGAAGCCTCCTTTCAAGAGGCTCAGAAGCCTCCTTTCAAGAGGCTCAGAAGCCTCCTTTCAAGAGGCTCAGAACCCTCCTTTCAAGAGGCTCGGAAGCCTCCTTTCAAGAGGCTCGAGCCTCCTTTCAAGAGGCTCAGAAGCCTCCTTTCAAGAGGCTCAGAAGCCTCCTTTCAAGAGGCTCAGGCCTCCTTTCAAGAGGCTCAGAATCCTCCTTTCATGAGGCCTAGAAGCCTCCTTTCAAGAGGCTCAGAAGCCTCTTTTCAAAAGGCCCAGAAGCCTCCCTTCAAAAGGCCCGGAAGCCTCCTTTCAAGAGGCCCGGAAACCTCCTTTCAAGAGGCCCAGAAGCCTCCTTTCAAGAGGCCCAGAAGCCTCCTTTCAAGAGGCCCAGAAGCCTCCTTTCAAGAGGCTCAGAAGCCTCCTTTCAAGAGGCTCAGAAGCCTCCTTTCAAGAGGCCCAGAAGCCTCCTTTCAAGAGGCCCAGGCCTCCTTTCAAGAGGCCCAGAAGCCTCCTTTCAAGAGGCCCGGACGCCTCCTTTCAAGAGGCCCAGAAGCCTCCTTTCAAGAGGCCCGGAAGCCTCCTTTCAAGAGGCCCGGAAGCCTCCTTTCAAGAGGCCCGGAAGCCTCCTTTCAAGAGGCCCAGGCCTCCTTTCAAGAGGCCTGGAAGCCTCCTTTCAAGAGGCTCAAAAGCCTCATTTCAAAAATCTCAAAAGCCTCCTTTCAAGAGGCTCGGGAGCCTTTTTTTAAGAGGCTCAGAAGTCTCTTGTCAAGAGGCTTGGAAGCCTTATTTCAAGAGGCTCAAAATCCTCCTTTCAAGAGGCTCAAAAGCCTCCTTTCAAGTGGCTCAGAACCCTCCTTTCATGAGGCTCAAAAATTTTCCTTTCAAGAGGCTCAAAAGCCTCATTTCAAGAGGCTCAAAATCCTCCTTTCAAGAGGCTCGGAAGGCTCTTTTCAAGAGGTTCTATAGCCTTCTTTCAAGAGGTGCGTAAGCCTCCTTTCAAGAGACTCGGAAGCTTTCTTTCAAGAGGCTCGGAAGAAGCCTCCTTTCAAGAGGCTCGGAAGAAGCCTCCTTTCAAGAGGCTCGGAAGAAGCCTCCTTTCAAGAGGCTCGGAAGAAGCCTCCTTTCAAGAGGCTCGGAAGAAGCCTCCTTTCAAGAGGCTCGGAAGAAGCCTCCTTTCAAGAGGCTCGGAAGCCTCCTTTCAAGAGGCTCAGCAGCCTCCTTTCAAGAGGCTCAGAAGCCTCCTTTCAATAGGCTCAGGAAGCCTCCTTTCAAGAGGCTCAGAAGCCTCCTTTCAAGAGGCTCCAGAAGCCTCCTTTCAAGAGGCTCAGGAAGCCTCCTTTCAAGAGGCTCAGGAAGCCTCCTTTCAAGAGGCTCAGAAGCCTCCTTTCAAGAGGCTCAGGAAGCCTCCTTTCAAGAGGCTCAGAAGCCTCCTTTCAAGAGGCTCAGGAAGCCTCCTTTCAAGAGGCTCAGCCTTCAAAGGAAGGAAGCCTCCTTCAAGAGGCTCGGAAGCCTCCTTTCAAGAGGCTCAGAAGCCTCCTTTCAAGAGGCTCAGGAAGCCTCCTTTCAAGAGGCTCAGAAGCCTCCTTTCAAGAGGCTCAGAAGCCTCCTTTCAAGAGGCTCGGAAGGAAGCCTCCTTTCAAGAGGCTCAGAAGCCTCCTTTCAAGAGGCTCAGGAAGCCTCCTTTCAAGAGGCTCAGGAAGCCTCCTTTCAAGAGGCTCGGAAGGAAGCCTCCTTCAAGAGGCTCGGAAGAAGCCTCCTTTCAAGAGGCTCGGAAGCCTCCTTTCAAGAGGCTCGGAAGCCTCCTTTCAAGAGGCTCGGAAGGAAGCCTCCTTTCAAGAGGCTCGGAAGGAAGCCTCCTTTCAAGAGGCTCTAAGGAAGCCTCCTTTCAAGAGGCTCGAAGGAAGCCTCCTTTCAAGAGGCTCGGAGGAAGCCTCCTTTCAAGAGGCTCGGAAGGAAGCCTCCTTTCAAGAGGCTTGGAAGGAAGCCTCCTTTCAAGAGGCTTGGAAGGAAGCCTCCTTTCAAGAGGCTTGGAAGGAAGCCTCCTTTCAAGAGGCTTGGAAGGAAGCCTCCTTTCAAGAGGCTTGGAAGGAAGCCTCCTTTCAAGAGGCTTGGAAGGAAGCCTCCTTTCAAGAGGCTTGGAAGCCTCCTTCAAGAGGCTCAGCCTTCAAGAGGCCCAGCCTTCAAGAGGCCTGCCTCCTTTCAAGAGGCTCGGAAGCCTCCTTCAAGAGGCTCAGGCCTCCTTTCAAGAGGCTCGGAAGGAAGCCTCCTTTCAAGAGGCTCAGAAGCCTCCTTTCAAGAGGCTCGGAAGCCTCCTTTCAAAGGCCCAGGCTCCTTCAAGAAGCCTCCTTTCAAGAGGCTCGGAGGCCTCGTTTCAAGAGGCTCGGAAGGAAGGAAGCCTCCTTTCAAGAGGCTCGGAAGCCTCCTTTCAAGAGAAGCCTCCTTTCAAGAGGCCCGAAGCCTCCTTTCAAGAGGCTCGGAAGGAAGCCTCCTTTCAAGAGGCTCGGAAGGAAGCCTCCTTTCAAGAGGCTCGGAAGGAAGCCTCCTTTCAAGAGGCTCGGAAGGAAGCCTCCTGGAAGCCTCCTTTCAAGAGGCTCGGAAGGAAGCCTCCTTTCAAGAGGCTCGGAGGAAGCCTCCTTTCAAGAGGCTCGGAAGGAAGCCTCCTTTCAAGAGGCTCGGAAGGAAGCCTCCTTTCAAGAGGCTCGGAAGGAAGCCTCCTTTCAAGAGGCTCGGAAGGAAGCCTCCTTTCAAGAGACTCGGAAGCCTCCTTTCAAGAGGCTCGGAAGGAAGCCTCCTTTCAAGAGGCTCGGAAGGAAGCCTCCTTTCAAGAGGCTCGGAAGGAAGCCTCCTTTCAAGAGGCTCGGAAGCCTCCTTTCAAGAGGCTCGGAAGCCTCCTTTCAAGAGGCTCGGAAGCCTCCTTTCAAGAGGCTCGGAAGCCTCCTTTCAAGAGGGCCTGGAAGCCTCCTCCTTCAAGAGGCCTCGGAAGCCTCCTTCAAGAGGCTCAGAAGCCTCCTTTCAAGAGGCTCAGAAGCCTCCTTTCAAGAGGCTCAGAAGCCTCCTTTCAAGAGGCCTGGAAGCCTCCTTTCAAGAGGCTCAGAAGCCTCCTTTCAAGAGGCTCAAGCCTCCTTTCAAGAGGCTCAGAAGCCTCCTTTCAAGAGGCTCAGAGCCTCCTTTCAAGAGGCTCAGGAAGCCTCCTTTCAAGAGGCTCAAGCCTCCTTTCAAGAGGCTCAGAAGCCTCCTTTCAAGAGGCCTCAGAAGCCTCCTTTCAAGAGGCTCGGAAGCCTCCTTTCAAGAGGCTCGGAAGCCTCCTTTCAAGAGGCTCGGAAGCCTCCTTTCAAGAGGCTCGGAAGCCTCCTTTCAAGAGGCTCGGAAGCCTCCTTTCAAGAGGCTCGGAAGCCTTCTTTCAAGATGCTCGGAAGCCTTCTTTCAAGAGGAGCGATCATGGGCAGTAACACAGCTGCACGAAAAAAAATATGCTGCCCAACGAGAAATGGGCGAGAACGAAGCGTTTTGTCATAGCTTCTCAGTTGGGGCCGCCTATCCGAATCTGTTTTTTCGAAGTTGTATACAAGTGGGATAAACTCACTCATTCATGTATCCTGAGCACCCCTAGGGGTACATAGGGCCAACTTAAAAGATCTCCATCTTGGTTTGCTGCTCGCGTTACCTTTGAGTTGGGTCCAGGTTAGTTTTCTGTAGACTTCCTTTAATTCTTTGTTGAGGCAACGTCGCCACGAACCTCTAGATCTACCTCTGCTGCGATGTAGCTTCCGATCTTTCGTAATGTGTGGCCGATCCACCCTCATTTACGATATCGAATTTCTGATTTTGTTGGCATCGTTGAAGGAGCTCAGCATTCGAGATCCAGTAGTGAGGCCTCCAGACCCGAGTTATAAAACGTAAACATCGATTGAAGAATAATTGCATTATCTCTTCTGATACACATTTGTGTGTATAACAACACAAGTTTCACGTTAGAGTTGCATATTCGGAATTTGGTGCGTTGACTAATCTGACTGGATCTACATATATTTCGTAACTTTGCGAAATCAGCCCTAGCCTTCTTGATCCGTGGTCCTATTTCGATTTTGGTTCCGCCTTCCGACGCAAATTAGCTGACAAGATATTGTTTGTAATTGTAAAGTTTTCAACCTTTTCCACTGCTTGTCCGGCTACCGTAAAATTGGAGGTTGGTATAGTGGACGTTTATAGTGAGACTCACCGTACATAGAGGAGCATTTCGGACTAGCCGATCAGCTTACTCTGCATATCAGGACGCCGTTGCGCTAGTAAAGAATTATCATCATTTGCCATAAGACTTGACTGTAGCTTTAACAGATACGTTACGGAGCCGGATACTTTTGTTTTTTTTTTGTACAATTCTTTTACAATTTTTGTGAAAATTGTAAAAGAATTGTACAATTCTAAAATTGTTATTTGCTTCTAAAATTATTATTTGCGATGTTAGTGACTTGTTTCGATTGTGGATTTTGGTATTGATCTGTAATAAAAGATAAATATAACGGGAAATGCAACAGACAGGGAGGACTCAAAGAATCTAATACTCTCTTTCAAATACAGACAGATAAGATTAAGATTCATGTAGTGTACTCTAAATCAACTCAGACCTTTCTTCACGATACTCGACGCACCCCCACACGACGTGCTCGATACAATGATTTTTTCTTGACGCTAACGCTAACCCTTTGAACCATGGTTTCTCAGATACCTAATGGAATGCAGCCATCTACCCATTTCTCCATTTTTTAATTTCCCCTGCCGACTTATCAAGGTCTGCTGACGATCTATTGCAAAATAATCATCAAAGGCGATTTGTTACTCGTAAATACCGCCTTCCTTTCTATAGGGGGCTCTCCTTAGCCGTGCGGTAAGACGCGCGGCTACAAAGCAAGACCATGCTGAGGTTCGATTCCCAGGCGCCGGTCTAGGCAATTTTCGGTTTGGAAATTGTCTCGACTTCCCTGGGCATAAAAGTACCATAGTATTAGCCTCATGATATACGAATCCAAAAATGGTAACTTGGCTTAGAAACCTCGCAATTGATAAATGTGGAAGTGATTAATGAACATTAAGATGCGATCGAGGCGGCTCTTCCCAAGTAACGCCATCCATAGCACTCACCTCAGCCAGGGAGTCCGCATTCTCATTGTCCGGAATTGAGCAATGACAAGGGATGCATGGTGATGGTGTTGGAGCGTTTTGATAAAGCGCTCAACAGCCTCCAGAGAACTTAGACTGCTGGTGGATATGAAGAAGTGCTTGGCAGAAAGTGTTGCAATATACTCCAGTGCGTAGTATATAGCTGCTAGTTTAAAAATGTATACTATACAAGGCTTCTGCAATGTTAAGGAGGTGCTATGCAAATTGCTGTATACACCGAAACCAGTGAAATTTTTGAATTTTGATCCATCAGTTAAAAAAAACTTCTGTCTGCACATACATACTCAAACTTGTTTGCAAATATTCCGGGTATTACCATCGAACGACGGGAGTTATCGCGACTGGTGTTAACCGAAGAGAGGGCTACCTCCAACGTCATGTACCGGCAGTACACATTCATAAAACGAGGTTGAGGGTTACGTTCAAGCAGCTTATCGAAGTTCTCAATGACCAAAGGGTTGAGTACCTCACAACGAATGAGAAAGGGGAACGATCATTCCGCGGAACGATCGGTAAGAGAAGTATTCCCGTTAGTAAAACGTGGTTGATATATTTATGACATTTTGTAAAATTTGGAAAGTCTATGGAGGTGGGATTCTTAAAAGTCTAGGAGAGTCTACTAGGGGGGAGAGGGGTTTGAAAATGTGAAGATTCGGTGTACGTGGCTTGTGGACAGCTCCTTGTCGATAGGAGAAAGAGCGATCCTCCAATCACCATGCTACCATATCATCAATATGGCAGTGATATTCTCCATGCCGGCAAAGAAGAAGAAATTATTCTAGTCGCAGATACCGCGTATCACCTTTAAAACTAAGAAGCAGACCAGCAAGAGACAATAAGCACTCGGCAAGTAACACAAACGAGTGAAAGGGGGGAGGCAATAAAATAAATTGCAAAATTTTACCACCGCAGCATATGCTACCCTATTTGGCCACTTGCGTTTAATTTGACACATTATCGACAGCAACGAACCATCATCGTCGCAACCGAAAGAACGAGCATGCTGAGGCAGGAGCTCATCCTTTTTCCTTATCCTCCAACTGCCATAGCAAGGTTACCGTCGGGTTACCGTTTTCCAAAGGAAGGTGTGCTGTGCACGCGCACCCCTTTGGCAGCCAGTCGGTGGTGTGGAAAAATGAAAAGCGGTGCATCTGTTACTCACCGCTAACACTTCGGAGAATAATAAAAAAAAAACGGGAAAGGAAAAGATGAATGTGAATGTGCTCAGAATGTGGTGGAACGTGGAAGGTAGCATATTTTGATAGTGTCAGCAGCAAAATTTATGCAGCCCAAGTGCAACAATTTAAATTCAAACAATAAGAGCATGCGATATGGGTTCGTCTGGTGGCGGAAAACCTGGAGGCTAGTTACTGCTTGTTTTGGAACAACTATAATCGATAAATTATGTTCAGAAGAAAATTCTTTATTTCAGCTTTAAACATTTGTTGTTAATTATTGGGGTGGGGCAAGACTGCGTTTAATTTGACACAACCAATCCAATCTCACACATCCTGATGAAACTAGAGGCAAGTCCACTGCGGCATGTTAAAGGTAATACAAAGTCCTCCTGAAAATTGGAAGTATTTTAATGGAGCGAATAAATGTAAAACGATGTAATGATAATCAACAATCGGCATTTGATTTAGATGCAAATTAGCTTTGGTTCATTATGAATATAGGAATGTAAATCAGTTCCCTATTATGTCATTGCGTTCTTGATTCACCGCGGATGGGAATATGCGTCAAAGACGGGGATAAGCGGAGCACGAGCTGAACTGTATGCAAACACATCGATCTCGCTGGGATTACCTCGTCTGCAATCATAGAATGCATCTCCTCCAAACCCACACATTGTGGAATGAATATTCAACCAGAGCTATTACTTGGATTTTTCCATATTTTCAATTGGATCGCATGCATTTCCCGTTTCCGTTCCAAGTGTTTGCAGCCACCTCGTTTGCCAACTCTTCGTCTTAGTCCCATCGAACGATGTGCTCCTTCCTATCCACTTGAAGTAATAGCATACGCTCCAGGGTTCTTATGGGAACAGTTCGTCGGATTGTTGAAGTGGTGTTAATGGTGAAGTAATTATTATTTCATTGCATTTAAACATCGTTTAGATGGTAGATTAATTCCCCAGACATGCGCCCGAGGTAACAAGTACTTTCCGAAGAGAAGAATAAATCCGTACGCCTTTACCGGCCCCGACAGGGTCGATTGCGAGCGAATGTAAATTGCAGGTCCGAGCACCAAAGCACTTGGTAGGGAAATGTGAAACTCCTTCCACTCACTTCATTTCGAACGTTCGCATCGGTACTCGGATTGTGATACGAACCACAATTCAAACCAGGAAGCAGAAATCACAAGGTAAGCGTGATATATTCCCATGCAACCACAGTATTTCGATTTCTTTTCCTATGCATGGAAATGCACGATGGCTCAAGTGTTGGAAAACCGATTGTGGGAAGCGGAGGAAGCATCACAGCCCTCTGAAGATGTACGCCCTACTGTTTATGAACGGTATCGCATTTCCCCCAATACGCCCTTCAGCAACCGGAGAATGTATGATGATGCGGTCAGAAAAAGTTATGCCACGTTATGCTACGAATAATCTACGCTTCAATATTTATAGTTGGTTAACGGAAAAAAGCAGAACATTTTCCAATAAAACTTGCTTTTTTCAATAATTATACTTATATTATGAATTAAATCCATAAAAATCCTAGGTTAATATTTCAGTAGAAAAATCTTGAATAATCCACCTACCAGTATTGGTGCCTTCTCGTGCATTCGGTTCTATTTGCACACTAGTTTACATTTGTCGAACTTGCTGCGAGCAAATCGAATACGTATATATAAATGTCAAAAAAGATTTTTTTCATACTTTTTAAATTTAGAGTTTTGGTCATAACTTTTGAACAGCGTTCTACTCAAATTTTAACATGGAACAATGGGATATGATTCCCCATCGACAACCTGTTGCGAGTAAATCGGATTAAAACATTCCATTTACTAATTCGTGTTCTTTGTTTCATGTTAAAAGTCGTTGCAGTTAAATCAGTTCGCAAACTTTTCATGTCAGTTTCTTAATCGGTTTGTTAGGTTTCGCATGCCAATGCAGATGCTGCTGTATGAGCCGGTCACCTGGTGAACAGCTCTCGATACTACGCTCCAATTAAAGAAATACTGCCGTCAAGCAACGCGCAATTTTTCAAAAAGCAAAAATACAGTCCACTTAGGCGTCTCCTAGTACTCAGAAAAAAATGCTGAAAACTAATTAGCGCCTAAAAAATATAGAAGCGGAAAATTACACTATTCCGGGCGGACATGGATCTTTTCCAACAAGTTCCCCCTAAATGTATGCAATTTCTATAGCATTATGCCAATTCCTACAGCATGAATCAAATAAAAACTGACATAATGCAATGGAAATCGCATACATTGAGCCGATAATATAGTTTAAATTATCGTTTTTTTTTTATTTTATTTTTTTTTTTAGCTAATTTTATTTGCTAATTATCTAATACATGCATTCATCTCTTAGACTAGGTGTTCCGTGTTTTCTTAACACTATCATCCTTATTTGCTATGTCATATTTTTAGTTATTATTAATACATTTCAATTGCCTCTGGCAGTTAGAATTTTTCCTCTGGTTGAATTGAACCATGTAGGAGTTACAATGTTTTCAACTTAAACTAATCTTAACCTATTTTATACTAAGGGTACAAGGAGTTAATCGTTGCAATAGAAGATTGCAACGATTTTTGTCTAAAATTGGAAATTATTCTGTTGGACATTTGTTGCAATGTCTCAATATTAGAAATTCTATGAAGTTCATTGGTACTATACCACGGAGGCAACTTCAGAATCATTTTCAGAATTTTATTTTGAATCTTCTGAAGTGCCTTCTTTCTGGTATTGCAGCAACTGGGAGCGGGCCATTTGGCATAAAGTCATTTGGCATAACGCCATTTGGCATAAGGTCATTTGGCATAAAGGCCATTTAGCATAACGGTCATTTGGCATAACGGACATTTGGCATAATTGTAACCAACGTCAAAAGTAAGGGTCTTTTGGCATAACGGACATTTGGCATAATTTTTCTTTGCGTTCGCTAAATGGTGACTAAGTGGTGCGGGAAACACCCCGGAATAGTAAATATAACACCCGTCGATAACAATATTAAAAAGACATTGTCCTCTCGTGGAAAGAATACATTTGCAATGCAATGCAAAAGTAGGCGCATGCCCGGATTAGAGCAGTGGTGGATATAATCCCCTCTTTAAAAGAAGGCGTGTTGACGGATTATGGCAATGAAGGATGTGATCTCTTCTTTAAAAGTAGGTGCTTGCCCGGATTATGGCAATGGAGGATACTTACTTGATACTTGATGGGCTACAGCTCTTCGATGAACCTACGCCGAATGGAGTATCCTTCTCCACTGGACTCGATCCTGGGCCAATCGCTTCCAGTCGCCCTGAACATTGAGCGCCCTCAGGTCCTCTTCAACTGCAAAAAGCCATCGTGTACGCGGCCTTCCACGAAGCCTGCGGCCTCTTCCGGGTTCTCTACTAAATATTATCTTCGCTTGTCGTTCTTCCGGCATACGAACAACATGACCAGCCCACCGTAGTCTGCCGTGTTGTATAAGCTTAATAATATCCAGCCCTTTATACACCTGGTACAATTCGTGATTCATGCGACGCCGCCAGATACCGTTCTCCTGTTTACCGCCGAGTATTGTCCGCAGCACCTTACGCTCGAACACTCCGAGAGCTGTCCGATCAGCCTCCTTTAACGTCCATGTCTCATGGCCGTATAAAGCCACCGGAAGAATCAGAGTAGTATACAGCGCGAGTTTTGTTTTCGTTTGCAGACTACGGGACTTAAGCTGGTTACGAAGTCCGTAATAAGCCCTATTTGCAGCTGCAATACGCCTTTTCACCTCGCGGGAAACATCATTATCGCACGTCACTAATGTTCCAAGATACACAAATTCTTCTACCACTTCAAATTTTTCACCATCCAGCACTATTTCGCTACCACCACCACTAATGAACCCACGTTGATTGCCAGCGACCATGTACTTCGTTTTGCTGGTATTGATCGTGAGTCCAATCCTCGCTGTCTCCCTCTTAAAAGGCGCAAAAGCCTCTTCCACGGCACGGCGATCAATTCTGATAATATCGATATCGTCCGCAAATCCCAGGAGCATATGCGATTTTGTGATAATGGTACCGCTTCTTTGCACACCAGCTCTCCTAATCGCTCCCTCGAGCGCTATATTGAACAGTAGGTTCGAGAGTGCATCACCCTGCTTTAATCCATCTAAGGTAACAAATGACGTCGATATTTCATCCGCAACCCTTACACTTGATTTCGATCCGTCCAACGTTATACGAATCAGCCGTATCAGTTTCGCCGGAAAACCATGTTCAAGCATAATTTGCCATAATTCATTCCGTTTCACTGAATCGTACGCCGCCTTGAAATCAATAAACAGATGATGTGTCTGCAAGTTGTACTCCCGGAATTTATCAAGGATTTGTCTCAGGGTAAACATTTGATCCGTCGTTGATCGGCCCTCACGAAAACCTGCTTGGTATTCGCCGACGAAGGACTCTTCAAGCGGTCTCAATCTGTTGAACAGAATACGGGACATAATTTTGTACGCCGAATTAAGGAGGGTTATTCCTCGTTTATTGGCGCACTCCAGTCTGTGCCCTTTCTTTAAGAGAGGGCAAATGAGGCCGCCCAACCAGCTAGCAGGCATTTCCTCGTCTTCCCATATTTTCGACATAATATGGTGCAGAACTTCATAAAGCTGCTCACTGCCATGTTTGAGAAGTTCAGCCGGGAGCTGGTCCTTCCCCGCAGCCTTATTGTTTTTCAGCTCTTTGACAGCTTTTTTAACCTCATCTAGTGTAGGTCATTCCACAGCTTGTCCATCGTCACTAATATTTATTCTGTTCTCTGATGCACCGTCACTTCCTCCATTCAACAAAGTCTCGAAGTGTTGCTTCCATCTGGCAGCCACTTCAGTTTTATCTGTCAGCAAATTCCCTTATTGGTCGTTGCACATGACGGGAGATGGCGCTGTCTTTCTCCGCACGCCATTGACAGACTCATAAAACCTCCGCATATCGTTCTGCTCCATTTTTTCCTGCGCCTCGCTTATCACTTGTTCTTCATATTCTTTCTTCTTCCTACGGTGGGTTCGTTTTTCGGCTGCTCTTGCTTGCTTGTACCGATCTCTATTCGATCGGGTACCCGACACCAACATCCGGCTTCTGGTAACGTTCTTCTCGTCTGTCACTCTCTGGCACTCCACATCGAACCAACTCGTCCTGGGTCGCCTCTGTGCAGTGCCCACCACTTCTGTGCCCACCACGTTGTGCTCACCGCTCCATGGATCGACTCCCATAGATTGTTGATATTGTCGCTAGCGTTGATTGCACTTATCCGTTCGTCGAGCTTCTGGCGGTACTCAGCCGATACTCCTTCCTTCGACAATCGCTGGATATTGTAACGCATCGTTCGCTGTGATCTTTCGTTCGATACAGTTGACAACCGTGATCGAATTTTACTGACAACGAGGTAGTGATCAGAGTCAATGTTCGGGCCTCTGAATGTCCGCACATCGATAACATCCGAGAAATGGCGCCCATCCACCAGAACATGGTCTATCTGGTTGCAAGTTTCACCATTTGGGTGTCTCCAGGTGTGCTTTCGGATGTTCTTTCGTGCAAAGTAGGTGCTACTGATGGCCATCCCTCTGGCAGCAGCAAAATTTACTAGCCGTAGGACGTTGTCATTGGTAGCGGAGTGAAGGCTCTCCCTACCGATTATGGGACGGAAAAAGTCCTCTCTACCGACCTGAGCGTTAGCGTCTCCGATAACAATTTTCACGTCATGCTTTGGGCACTCTCCATAGGCTTTATCAAGACATTCATAAAACGTGTCCTTCACGTCGTCGGATTTATCGTTTGTCGGTGCGTACACGTTGATTAGGCTGTAATTGAAGAATTTGCCCCGTATCCTCAACACACAGATTCGTTCGCTAATGGGTTTCCACCGCATCACTCGCTTCATCTGCTTGCCCATCACTACGAAACCAACTCCATGCTCTGCTTTTTCACCGCCGCTGTGATAGATGTTATACTTGAATGCAGTATTGGTCGTGGGGTCCACGGCTCGGAATTCACGTTCTCCGGATCTAGGCCATCGGACTTCTTGAATAGCAGCCACGTTCACTCCAACCTTCTGCAGTTCACGAGCCAGAAGGCTCACTCGTCCAGGTTCATTTAGGGTCCTGACATTCCAGGTACCGAGTTTCCAATCATAGTCCTTATTTCGTTGCCGGGTCGGTTGCCAAAACTAACGTTCTCTTTTTCTTCTATCTCCATTTTTCGTGGTATTTGAGAGGCTTCAGTAAGCTTACCGGGGTAACGGGGTCGCGTTACCTACATCGCGATGATGGGGCTGTCACCTTAGGTGTAGCTGACGCGATACAGCATTTCGTTAATCAGCCGCTGGGTACCAGGCAATGGAGGATATGATTTCTATAAATAGGCGCTTGCCCGGATTAAGGTCATGGTGGATCCGATCCCTTCTTTAAAGGTAGCCTCTTGCATGGATTATGGCAATTGATGAAGTGATCCCTTCTTTAAAATTAGGCGCTTGGCCGGATTATTATAATGGTGGATGTGATTCCTTCTTTAAAGTAGGTGCTTGACCGGATCATGGCGATGGAGGATATGATCTCTTCTTTAAAAGTAAGCGCTTGCCCGGATTAAGGTCATGGTGGATGCGATTCCTTCTTTAAAGTAGGTGCTTGACCGGATCATGGCAATGGAGGATATGATCTCTTCTTTAAAAGTAGGCGCTTACCCGGATTAAGGTCATGGTGGATGCGATCCCTTCTTTAAAAGTAGGCGCTTGCCCGGATTATGACAATGGTGGATGTGATCCCTTCTTTAAAAGTAGGCGCATGCCCGGATTAAGGCCATGGTGAATGCGATCCCTTCTTTAAAAGTATACGCTTGCATGGTTTATGGCAATAGAGGATGTGATCCCTTCTTTAAAAGTACGCGCTTGCCCGGATTATGACAATGGTGGATGTGATGCCTTCTTTAAAAGAAGGCGCTTGCCCCGATTGAGGCAATGGTGGATGTGATTCCTTATTTCGAAGAAGGCGCTTGCCCGGATTGAGGCAATGGTGGATGTGATCCCTTCTCTAAAAGTAGGCACTTGTCCTGATTATGACAATGGTTGATGTGATTCCTTCTTTAAAAGAAGGTGCTTGTCGGATTGAGGCAATGGTGGATGTGATCCCTTCTTTAAAAATAGGCGCTTGCACGGATTATGGCAATGGAGGATTTGATTTGTTCTTCAAACTAGGCGCTTGTCCGGATTGAAGCAATGGTGGATGTAATCCCTTCTTTAAAAGTAGGTGTGTGGCCTGAATTGTGGCAATGCAATGGTGGATGTGATCCCTTCTTTAAAAGTAGGCCCTGCCCGGATTATGGCAATGGTAGATGGTAGACTCCTTTTTTATAAGTAGGCGCTTGTCGGGAATAAATCAATGGCAGATGTGATCTCTTCCCCGAAAAGCTCAATTTAGATTGATTTGGTTGCAATAACTCATATGTGACTTGATTGATTTTAGTAACTCGTCTACGGCAAGTGTGTTGCTTGAGTTTTTGAAGTTAGGCGCTTACCCGCATTAAGGCAATGGTGGATTTGATCCGGTCTTACGGCGCATGCTCGGATTGAAGCAAAGGTGGGTGTAATATCTACTTTAAAAGTAGACATGTGGCCGGAATAAGTCATTGATGGATGTGATCCCTCTCTCGGAAGTAATTCTGTCGTTTTGTTATTTCGTTCTCCCGGAAATGTCTACCATCAATGTAAATTTATCAGAAAACAGCCTCGATCTACTTTATCTACGCTAAACATTACATGAAATATCCCTTTCGCTTTCACAGTTCAAAATTATGCCAAATGTCCGTTATGCCAAATGTCCGTTATGCCAAATGACCCACTCTTTTCTTGCAGTTCTAAATTATGCCAAATGTCCGTTATGCCAAATGACCATTATGCCAAATGGCCTTTATGCCAAATGACCTTATGCCAAATGGCGTTATGCCAAATGACTTTATGCCAAATGATCCAGACCCGCAGCAACTAGTCCATATTGGCACAGCATACAACATGGCAGGTCTAAAAATTTGTTTGTAAATCAAAAGTTTTTGTCAAGGCAAACTTTTGATTTTCTGTTTATAATTGTCTAGACACTTAATATGTTTGTTACATTTGGCTTGAAGGCCTTCAATGTGATTTTAAAAGTTAATTTTTGATCTAGCAGAAGTCCTAAATATTTAGCTTCGCTAGACCAATTAATTGGGACCCCATTCGGGGTGACCCCTTTCGAGCTCATGGTGGGTTGGAAGTTCAGGGGAACTTTCGTCAGTCTGTGGAAACCAACCAAACTTGATAAGGAAGATATAAAGGAGAGAGATTCAGAGGCTAAGCTCACCAGTAAAAAATATATGGATTATGCTCACGGTGCAAAAGAAGCTGCTATACAGGTAGGCGATACGGTTCTCCTAGCACAACAACGCAAATCAAAAACGGATCCAACATTCTCTAGAGAACACTACAAAGTACTGGCCAGGGAAGGAGCAAAAATCGTAGTTCTCAGTCGGAGTGGCGTGCAGTACACTCGAAATGTACATGATGTTAAGCTAGCACCACTAGATCCACAATTTGGGCAATCAAACAGCACACCCGAGCCAGAAGAAATCATCACAGAAAAGGTCGATATGAATGTTGGACTGGATTCGACGAGCGGCATTTCATCCTCAGGTTCAAATGTTGTATCCGAGAGGCTCCTGCGAGACCATTCCAGAATCAAGAAACCAGCACGATTCGATTCCAAATTTGTTTACGCCGTCTTCGATTAGAGTGGAGGTGAGAGCGAATGTGGTAGAATAAGTTGGTCTACAACGATAAAACCATTAATAAATAAATTATACTTCATTCGATACTTACTTGAGTTTTCTTCCACTATTGATAAACCGTAAAATAATTGAAAATAACGGGTAACTTCGATTGCAATCAGAATGCAGTTCGAAGTTGCCCGAATATTTCAAGCGCATAACGGTTTATAAACATAAATAATAAAGAGCTGTCACTTGAAGCCACTCATCATTGAAAATGAACGAGTGAGTTAGTGAAATTAGGGTCTCGCCAACATTTCTCACCAACACGAACGCACGGTTCGTGGTTGCAAACAATCCCATTTGATTTTGCCGTGACAGCTGCTCGTGGTTGCAAACAAACTGAGTAAAAGTGTGAGTGAAATGTGCGTGTGCGTACACGCTCGCAGAAAGCCTAATGCTCGCAGGAAGGTAAAAATGACAAAAGAGGTATGCTCACTGGTTAGTTATGAAGTGAGATACTGGACCGAGTGGAAAGTGAAATTTATTGGAGAATGCGTGAGATAAGAACCAGAATGGAAAAAAAATGAGAGCCCAAGAGTATAACACATATGGATTGGTAATATGGCCAGAGGTTGACTAGAAGACTTATCCGGTATGTAAAAAGTATCTGTGCGTGTTTCATGTGTATGAGTGAATATTTTCGTTCGCGCGTTGAGCGAGCGCCCGCGTAGTTTGAGTTGGCAAATCATGAGAGCATCGGCATTCAATCGACGAATTTTGTGGCGTACGGACGCTTTCAATATCATTATTCGCGAGTGTGACAAAATGGCTGACCAGCCGAATATAAAAAATCACCACAGACAGATCGAGTGGTGACGCGCGAACAAACACCGTTCGTTTAGAATGTGGGTAAAAAAGCAAACAAGCCACAGTAAGCGCGGAACGAAGCGAGGATAGTTGCGATTTCTCGTGCGATACGCGAGCCGGACGCGAACAATCAGTGATTGCGCTGTTTTTAGTGCGGAAATCGCGTGAAAAGTTGTTTGCTTTTGCTGCTTTACCATGGCCGAAACGAAGCTGCACATCGACAGTGAATTATTGATAGCTGCCGTATTTTTAAGGAAGGAGTTGTGGGAGCAAAGTTCGCGGAATTGCCGGAACCGAATACTAGTTGACAGAAGTTGGAAGGAAATTGCCGAGGAGTTCAATGCATGTGGTAAGTATTTCCGAACCACGAAAACTAAAAGCGTGCAATCTTAGTTTTTATCTTACAACGCGTTCCTATTTCTGTTTTCAGAAGACACAGTGAAGAAAAGGTGGAAAGCTTTGCGCGATACGTATGGCAAGGTGCTGAAAAATCTGCCAGTGTCTAAATCCGGCGATGCAGGTGGTGAAAATGTTGATACATCTTGGCCATACTTCAAATGCATGCATTTCTTGCGGGAGCAAATGAAGCCGAGATAAACAACAGGTAATTTGGCATCCCCGCAACCGAACGCAGAGTAGCGAGCGACACGGTAATTGATGAAGGTGATGTGGATGTCCACTACGAGGACATCGAAATACTGGACGAAGAAGCCCCTGGCTGGTTTGAAGTATCTGAACCGTCAACATCGTCAAATTCCACCATCTCCTCACAAAAAAGAAGAAACTGACGCGAAGCTCTTAATCCACACGATTGATAGAGATCGAGCAAAGGAAGTTGGAATTGCTTGAGAAAAAGGCGTAGGTGGTAGCAGTCGAGATGAGGATGAAGATTTCTTTAACAGCCTGTTGCCGCATGTGAAGAAGTTAAATCCTGCTCAAAAGCTGCTCATGCGTATGGAGCTACAACGGGTTGTGTTCGAGCATGTTTATAAGTCAGCTAATAATGATGACAATTTCACCGTTTCGGACGCTGGGAATTTTTCCAATTCTCCTTAAGGTTGTGTCAATGAACTCTACTTTACATTTTATTAATGTTGAATTCAATAAAAATATTGCTGTTTAAAATTTATAATCTATTATTGCACAAGAACTCACGAAACTTATCTCTAACCTGCTTTCCCGTCACTCGGTAACTGTGATTGAATGGTTTCTTACTTGGTTTCTCAGTATTCTCAAGAAA